>NC_082721.1:39920828-40554903 GCF_030144855.1 Hypanus sabinus | reverse complement strand
TCAAATTATTACATGAAGATAAACTGCACTGATTGAGTTAATTGAATTTGATTATAACTTGCTCTGTAAATTCACTTGCTTTGAAGTAAAGCAGGTTCATGAATCATACCAAACCTTGCCTGACCAACTGTTCATTTAAGCATTTTCAGGAGTATTGAAGAGGTACACATGTGACAGTAAGAAATATATGGTTCAGTCACAAGAGTTTACAACTGCTACACTCCTGGGGCACCAAACAAGTGGATATAGAGCAGTATGATTTCATAGCAGTATGGTATTAAGACCCCTTGTTTACACTGGATTAACAAAAGCACTCTCACCTTTGAGTTAGTAGGGTGTGATTTCAAGTCTTCGGACTCAAAACTGATAGTAATTGGGCACATAATCCAGTACAGTACATTGGGCAAACTGTTGTGTTGTTGGGTCTTAATGTCCAGATGAGCTACTAAAGCAAGTCAAAAGAATGGGGTAGAGTTGGGTGCTAAAGATTTTTGATACCATTTGAAGAATAGCATTAAAAATCTCAGCTAACTCTGAAATAGTTGATTGGCATTTGTGGGAGCTTGCTGCCTGCTTAATTGGCTGTCACCTCTTTAAATGTGATTTCAGAGTCTACATTGTAAAAAGAAAGTGAAAAATAAAATAAAATCTGGAGATGCTGGAAACATAAAACAAAAAAATATTGAAGAACTCAGTGGGTCAGGTAGCATCTGTGGCAGGAGAAACTGAGGTGACATTTTCAAGTTAAAGAACCTAATGTAGGGTCTCTATTCCTATATGTTCAGTCTGATCTGTTGTGCATTTCCAGCATTTTCTGAATTTATGGTGAAAAGGTAATTCACTTACGGTGAAATATTGTGTGAATCTGTGGTATCACAAGTGGCACACTGAATTGTTGTAAGTTTTAATTTCTTGATGATATAGGGAATTGCTGATGTCTCTGGAGCTGAGAAGTCAACTATGGCTGATGTATAACCAGAACTTGCTAGTCATGTGAAATAGGATCAACTCGGAGTGGTCTTGTGCCTCAGGTAAGTGGGAATTGCAGTGGGAAATTGATTAGTATTTCGTAACAATAATGGATAATCATACACATAATGCTTTAATCTCTCGGGGTTATTTCTGAAAGGCTGTTAGGTGATGTGTTGCTTCATATTAGGATATTTTGTCACATAACACACGACATAGAGCTCTACAGCTAAAGAGATGGCATGTGCCACCACACACCTTTCAAGTCCTCGTGATGAGGAGCATTCATAGAGTAATAGATATTTTCTACTACCTGCTGTAGGTCAAATAATCTCAACACAAAATAATGGTTTCCTGAATTTTTAAAATTATTTTGGTACTTTGAGGCAAGGCATTTACAATACAACAGGTGTATGCTTGTGGTAGATGTTTAAACATTCATAAATAATGATGAACTATGCATTAGAATGTCTTATATATTAAATTATCATGCCACAAATCACATTTGCAAAATAAGCTTAAAGCCCTTGACTGTTTGCTAGAATGATGTTAATGTGGGTATTCTATGCACCAACATATTTTAAGCTCATCATTTTTCATTCTTTGGCATATATGTAGCATTCATTGATCATTCCAAAATTATATCAGTAGCATTTCAAAGACATTTTATCCTACAAATGTAGCCTGTGTAAGCAAAGCTACTGAGCAACTCCAAGTGGCTTTATACAGTAAAATGCAGACTATGGTGTCCCTCTTTGCATTATCCTAAACAATTCACTTAAACCTTACTCTCTTATTAATGCATTATTTTGCTTGTCTTGCTAATGGAATTAAGCATCTGTGTGGATTGCTTCATCCTTCTGAAGGTCACAAGGTGAGGTCTCCTTTTCCACATCTGAAACAAGTGCAAGATTTGACTTTTTGATTGCTGGCTGCTGATGTTTCTGGGATTAGTAGTTTAGGTTAAGGATTTTAACTGCAAAGGGAGTTGGGTTAACCCTGCCTCTAACAAATACACTTATTGAGTTACCTTTATATTTATGAGCTCACAAGATTAAGATGACTAATATTTTGTCATTTATGCATTTTTACTCTAACACCATTGACTAATTGGGGTCTGTACATCCTTTTATACAGCTAGTTTTCATTTCCCTATAAGAAATAGCATGCCAGTCTACACACAGATTAGCATTCAGTGTTTCAGACTGCACACAATAAGTTTTATCCAAATATTTCAACTTATAATGTTGCACTTAATAAAACCTTTTTTAGTGACATCACCCTTTTGTAAATAGAGAAATGGCCGTGGTCTGAATTGCAGGAGGTGTTGGTTGGAATCTCTGGATACTCATGGTAATAGTGTTTTATTTCTATCAATGGTCTTGATCCTCTACAAATAAGAATGAACTTATTTGCATATGGGATCATTTAGTGATCTCACAGACCTCAATCCACAATTGTGATCTTATCCATTTATTCATCCCCTCCTTTGCCTGTACCCCTAAAATATATTCTACTTCACACATGCCCATTATGGGATCTCAATGTCCATCAGCAAGAGGGACTGTTAACTGCATCCTGGATCAAACTGGCTGCTTCTCAAAGAATGGAGCTTTTGGATTGGATTTACAGCAGGTAATGAGTGAACCAATGTATGGGATAAACCTCATCATTACCAAAGAGCCTGGCACAGATGCTTCGATCCATGATGACAATTCATTGAAGGGATGACTGCAAAGTGCTTGTGGAGATGTTCACATTGAGGTCATTGTGTTGTGTGGCACTAAGATTGTTCCAAATGATAAATCAGGCAACTGAAAACTGCCAGAGCATCCATGAAGTGCTGTGATACATTAACAGCATTGGAAATTTCTGCCTCTGAAATCGGTAGAATTCCTCCTTCACTGCCGAACCTGGGAATTGGCACTTTAATGACATATACTGACGGGCATCCCGGAAACAGCAGCAGGTACAAGGTGCTATCCTGACTCTGGAATACAGGGAGATGATGCACACAGCCAATAGATTAGAAAAAAAATTCCTCAGACCTTTCACTCCTAGTTGCGAGAGGTAGAGGACAATTTCATAGCCAGAGGCAGGAAGGGGCTCCAGCAGTAGTTGGGTCCAGCATGTTAGTGTTTGGATTAAGACTCAAACATTTGCAAGTAGTTTTGACCAGAAGTGCTGAGTGAGTTACCCATCTCAGCTTTCACAGATTCCAGAAGTCAGCCTTTAACCAGCTCATTTCACTCCCTGTGATATCAACCAATGGCCAAGAGCATTGGAAACCGTAAAGATTTTGAAACTGCACAACTTTTTACTTGTAGACCTGAAGACTTCAGCCTCCAGATCTAGCCTTGCTTCCAGGCAAACTGCTTCACTTTAGTTATAATACAGGCATTTACTTTGTAATGTGGAAGATTACAGAGGTGGAGCTTAGGAGGGTTAATGGTGTCTAACAGTGACTCCTTTGCTTGCATCTTCGGAAACAGCTCTATTTCCATCTTTAACATCTCTACTTTTCCCTTTCAAGGTTCTTTTGAAGCGGAGCTCTCACGGTTTCACAACTGGCCGTTGTTCGGCATGCCAAGGGTTTGGCCTAAGATCTCCGCTCACCTTTGGAGGATTATGTTTTTCTGGTCTCTGGAGACGGGGGCTTGGAGGCTGGTGTCCACGCCGAAGACTAGTGTGTGGTGGGAGACGGAAGATCTAAGACTGTGTGCCCAGAGACCCAAGATCTTTGGCACAGAGCTCAGAAAAAGTGATGCAACAGACTTTTAACGTCGTAAACCAGCAAGTTGTTTGTTACGTCTCCCCTCTTGCTGTGAAATGGAGACACCTCTCTCTCTTATTAGGGAGAGAGAGAGCCTGTGGTATGTTGAATGCTGGGTGAACAATGTAGTCTTTAGGGTACTGCAAGTCTGTGTCTTTGCTGTTGCCTTGCTCACATTTGAATGCCCAGTGGCTGGTGCCAGCGCTTTTTTTTGCCAGTGGAGTTGGGGGGGGGGGCGGGGGGTTGTTGCTCACTGCTGTTTATGCAAGAGAGGGGAGCTGGGGGGATCTTTGGGGTTCTGACATTTAACTGTGATTCATTCTTTGGGGGCACTCCTCTGTTTTCAGGAATGGTTGCAAAGAAAAAACATTTCAAGTTGTATGTAGTATGTGTAGGCCTCCATTAGTCTCAGCGGCACTATCATCACTAAATCCTACAATATCAATATTCTGGGATACCCCTTTGCCCTGACATTCAAATTGTATGGCTATATACATTCACTGGCCAATTTATTAGGTACACCTGTACTCCTGCTTGGTAATACAAATATCTAATCAGCAAATCATATGGCAGCTCAATACATAAAAGCCTGAAGACCTGGGTCAAAAGGTTCAGTTGTTGTTCAAACTAAATATCAGAATGGGGAACAAATGGGATCTAAGTGACTTTGACCATGGATTGATTGTTGGTGCTAGATGGGGTGGCTTGAGTATCTCAGAAACTGCTAATCTCCTAGGATTCTCATGCACAACAGTCTCCAGAATTCACAGAGAATTGTGCAAAACACCCCAAAAAAATACAGTGACAGCAGTTCTGTGGGCAAAAATGCCTTGTTACTAAAAGAGGTCAGAGGAGAATTGCTAGACTGGTGTAAGCTGATCGGAAGGGTGACAGCAATTCAGATAACAACACATTATAACAGTGGTTTGTAGAAGACCAACACTAATGCATAACATGTCAAACCTTGAAGTGGAGTGGCTACCACAGCAGAAGACCACAATCATACACTCCAAGGTCACTTCATTAGGTACAGGAGCTCCGTAAGTACCACAACTCTGTAAATACTCAAGAACTCAGAACGTTTTGCAGAGAATGACTCTCTTTCTAACATCTCAGTCTTTTAACACTCTATAATGCAAATCAGAGGCATGATGAACACCATCCAATCACTTGGATGAACATAGCTCCAGCAATATTCAAGAAGCTCAATGCCATTCAGGCAGACAAAAACAAGCACTTTAATGCTTTGCAAACCACCAGCTAAAACACTTATTCCCTACACTAGAGTGTGTACCATCTACATACAATGCTGCAGTTGCTCCCCCAGCCACTCAGATTGTGCACTCCTAACCCACCACCTTCACCACCAAGAAATAGAAGGAAAGAAGGTACATGGGAACACCATCACTAACGGGTATCCCTTCATGTTGCACACCACATTGACTTGGAAATATCTCACCATTTCCTGTCATTTCTGGGTCTAAATCCTGGAACTCCCTCCTCAGCAAATGGGCTACAGTGCTCACCAGCAATTCCCAAGTCCCCTCACTTCCATTTATACCCAAATTCTGTTCTAGACAAAATCTCATGTGCACAAATATGGTTATCAACATGCATACTCCTGCACTGCAATCTCTACCCACACTGCTCTCTTTTCAAGAATTTCAGCCAGCTTACAATCACTTTCATTATGTACAACTTGCTATCCATGCTTAGACCTATCTATAGCATGCTGCTGTCAACAGGCAGATTCCTAACCACATGAACCGATCATTACCCATAGTCTGCTATCCACGTACAGACACTTACCTACCCACCTACACCCACACATCTGCTTGCACATCCACTCTGTTCTCTCACACACACACACACACACACACACACACACACACACACACACACACACACACACACACACACACACACACACACACACACACACACCCTACAGAAGCTCACACTTATCTGCACAAAAAGAGATGTTTTATTACTCGTACTGTTGCTGCAGCATGAACCAGTGACCCACAGATTTCTCAACATAGCATTGAAGGGAGCTTTTAGAGATTTTCTGACCTCTGCGGCTCTCCTCATGCTTTTCCTCAAGATTGCTGCTCAGCTGCATTTTGAATTCATGCTCAGTGAATTGGCAGTTCCACAAAGTCTGGCCTCAGACCCAGAACCAAAATGGGTCATTTAATTCTTTGTTTCTTCCCTTGAATAATGTGCTGGACTTTCAGTGGTTCTGAGCCTCAAAGCAAAATCAGTTTTGGATCCCATCTCATTCAAAAGTTGGGAACTCACTGACATCAGAGAAGAAAAACTTGTGGCACATTCTTCAGCTCTATTTATTAATAGATTTGGCTGAGGGAAAAATGTATCATTGCATATGCAGATATACAGATATAAAGCCAATTATTAACTTAAAATATTATTGGTTTAATGGTCACACATATTTTGTTAAAATTGATCATGAACTATTTTAATTAGTATGCCTAGAAATGTAGGACAGAGAGAAGTAATGGGAAAACGATAGAATGCATTGTAAATGTCATCATTGTAATTACAAGGATGATTATTGTTAACCAGCAGAATTTTGTCCTTATCTCTCACATGAACAATAAGCCAGGAAAGGACAGTTAATAATGGTTTGTGTGGGTAGCTTTGTAGTGGGCTGTGAATACAAGAGTCGTGTTAGACAACAAGATCACGAGCGACATGGTGACTGTAATTTCCTTAATTTCAAGTTCTCTCCTTCACAATTATAGTTTGAACCTGTATTTGAGATTGTGCAATACATAATTCTGGATTGGACAACAGTAGGTGTTCCTGGAACTGGCTCTACTATGGGTAGCTGTGGTGGTCATGCCCATTGAGTGGGTAATTGGACCTATCAGATCAGGGAAGCTAGAGTGCCAGATTTCAGGTATGTCAAAAGAAGCTCTTGAGGTCTGGATACCAGACAGAAGAGATATATCTTGAGTAGTAATGCTAAGTAAAGGCTATTGCTTTGGCTGCTCTTGCAACATTCAGTTTTGGTGAAATCCATTACATATGATAGGGTTGTCTGAAAACTGATCAGAAAAGCAGGCTGAAAGGTATGTTAGGTTTGGAATCTAATTGTTCTATCATTAGTTTTATGTGAGCATCCTGGATGCCTACTGCACAACCTACCTTGGAATAGGTATGTGGCTATTGAGTCCAAGCCGAACTGGACTTTTATCACAGCCATTTCTAATCTACATTTTGAGCACAACACAACTTAATTTCCCTGTGACTCAAAGCTGTTGAAAGGAATGTGAATAATGATGCCAAAGATACAGCTCATCATGTAGGTGATATTTTATTTACCATTCACTGCTTTTTAAGTGTGCAAAATTCACAAGGATTAAGAATGTGAGGCTGAGATACAGAGGAAAGAGAAAGCAAGAAGGTCAAAACAAGACAGAGACAAGTGTGAAAACTTGAGCCTGGCAGGTGCAAGCTGGAGGCAAGCACTATTACTTTCACTGTCCCCGTAAATTGAATGCTTTACAGCAGCATTGCAACACCAATAAATCATTAGATCTGTTGGCAACACTGTGGAAGTGGTTTCAATGGTTCTGAGACTTTGGTTGTTACTCCTGTCCTAACTATATAACACTTCGGATTGTCTACACATTTTCAATAGGTAGCACAGGGATCAATAAACACAGCTTCAGACAATTTATGCCTGGAATTAGCTTATAAATATCAGCAGATAACATGCTGTAGTAGCATGAGGGCAGACACTGACAACACTTTAACACAATGTATACTACCTGAAATTCCATTTACCTAATTACATGACTTTTGCAATAACCAATTCTCATCTGCATAATTCAGATCATTAGCAAGCCATACAACAGCCAAGTACTAAAATGTAAAACTGTCACATTGTTCAGCATTTCCTAAACGTATGCTGAATGTTCGAAAGCATTCCCTAGGATGAGTTACAGACTGTATTACAACCCAAGGGTTCAGATGATTGGTGTATGGAATAATAGATACCCTGAGATGAGTTACAGGCTGGATCCTACCAAAGTCTTGCAACAAGCAGGGATGTCATTGGAGATCAGCTTGATAAAGCATTAAAAGCACACACTTCAGCTGCCGAAGGTCATATGAAAAGCCACTATTATATTTTAACATCGGCAATGAAATATAAAACTCAAGATATGAATATAAATGTATATAAATTTGTAATAGAGCATAACTGCAGCACAATTTTGATCAACATACTGCAGGAAGGATGGTAAGACACTGAACAGCACAGAATTACATGGAAGCTACCAGTAGAAAGAAGTACAGATACAAAGAGGAGATATTAGGGTAACTTAATCAGCCTATGCAGGAATGGGAGAGAAACAAAGTGATTTCTGTGATTGAGAGATTTGAATAAAAGATAATTTAAAAATTTGTTAAATATTTAGGTCATTGTAGGTTGTGAAGATGTGAGAAGTCTATTGGAATCAATAGTTGATGTCACAAGTATATCAACTTGTAGGAATCGGTCAGATGGATGGTTGATGAAAGGATGATAATCGCAAATATAAAGGGAGTCAATGAATAGGATTAAATCTACTGCTTGTAGATGGAATAAGGCAGGAATAATGACCATTCACAGATGGAATAATTCCATCTATGTGACTGGTGGAATTTCAAAGAATATCACTGATAAGGCATTTAAATTAAAGCTTCTTGTAGCAACTAACAATAGCAGCCTACTTTTACATAGCACTCTCAACATACTAAAACAACGCATTTTTTCAAAAGCTGGGAAGTTGAATTGAAGTCAAAAATTCTGGATGCATACAGCAGATCAATCAGCATCTGTGGAGAGAGAAACAAAATTACACTTTCAGTTTTATGTTTCATGCGTCTAGCTTGAGTGAATCATTAATTGCATTAAACAATGTGGCTCATACATTTCTGATTTGAAGGGATTAAGGGATAAGGGGGTAATATAGGAAACAAGACCAGAGGATAGACCTGCCATAATCTTGATGAATAGCAGACATGCTCTAAGGATCAAAGAGGCAGATCATGATTCCTATTTTTATGTTTCAAAGAGCAAATTAATATTGCTCTGATTCATTAAAAATTTGAAGTTTACTACCTGCCTCTCTGAAGAGGTTTCCTGAAAACATTTTTACTTTTTGATTTAAAAGCCATCATCTGGTTCAAATAATCTTCCTGACATACTGTCACAGTTGGCACTTTTCAAGTGTCTTCTACTCCACTTTCCCCTTTTCCCTTGTTCCCCTGTTCCCCCACTTCCCCATGCTCTGCGCAGACCCCACACACATACATAGTCACACTATTAACACTCAAGTATTGCACTCAGTCCTCAAAGCCTAAATTTAAAAAAAAAACTTTCAATTAAAATACTTGAACTTGACAGCTATATGTTCACAAAGCTGCTGGCAGCATATTACAATCACTTGCTATTTTGACATAATGTGCAGATTTTCTGATCAAGGCACAACGCTTTATTTCCTAATCTTTACCCAAGCATGAAACATTTCCCAATTACCCATGCTTTCATTTCTCAACACGTTGTGTATGGAAAGTAAGGTCCTTCAGTCATCCCAAGCACAGTAATAACCCTTAGAAAAGATCATATTTTGCATAATAAAACTGCTTTAATTTTCACTCAGTCACAGCGTGAGAAATTAAATGGACTGTGAAGCAAACTGTTCTTTGTTCCCACCTCTGTAAACTGTCTCTGCTTAACTTGCCCTAAATATAATGGGCCTAACTCTGTCTGTGGCCAGCAGGTATGGACAGAACTGTTGACTTTTGGCCACTCAGCCAAGAAGCAAATCTCAGGGAAGTAATCACTGGCAAATCATTTTGGTTAAGAGGATGGGGGAGGTGTGTATATGTGGGGGCGGGATGAGGGGGGGGGGTTGTGGTTGTAATCCAGCTCTATGCTTTGCCTTTGAGCACCCATGGACTCCAGTTATAGGCATCCCTTAGTCTCATGAGACCATGGATTTACTGCTTGGAAGGTTTCCAGGGCGCAGGCCAGGGCAGGGTTGTATGGGAGACCGGCAGTTGCCCAAGCTGCAAGCCTTCCCCTCTCCACACCACCGATATTGTCCAAGGGACGGGCACCAGGACCCCAGCAGCTTGGCACCAGTGTCATTGTGTTGTTAAGTGCCTTGCTCAAAGACACAACATGCTGCCTCGGCTGAGGCTCGAACCAGTGACCTTCAGATCACTAGACCAATGCCTTATTCACTAGGCCATGTACCAACACAGTAATCGGGTCCAAATTATCATTATACTGGCCAGAACCTGCATTATGTAGGCAGCCTATTGATTACTAGGGGCTCTCCGAGAAAAAAGGATAATGACTTATTTTTGCTTTAATTATTTTCCTTCAGCACTAATAACATCTAAATGCTATTTAAGTAGAGTCATACAACACAGAAACAGGCCCCTCAGCCCACTAGCTGCATGCTAACCAAAGTACCCATCTATATTCATTCCCATTTACCAGACTTGATCCATTCCCCTTCTATGTTGGTCCACATGTTCACAGAATGTTGTGAGAGTACTTGCCTCCACCATCTTGTCAGAATTAGAATCAGAATCAGGTTTATTATCACTGGCATGTGATGTAAAATTTGTTAACTTAGCAGTAGCGGTTCAATGCAATCTAGCAGAGAGAGAAAAAAATAATAACTAAGTTAAAACATAATAATAAATAAAAAAATAAATCGGTTATGCGTATTGAATATTTTTTTTTAAACGTGCAAAAAACAGAAATACTCTATATTAAAAAAAGTGAAGTAGTCTTTGCGGGTTTAATGTCCATCAGATGGCACAGGGGAAGAAGCTGTTCCTGAATCGCTGAGTGTGTGCCTTCAAGCTCCTGTACCTCCTTCCTGATGGTAACAGTGAGAAAAGGGCATGTCCTGGGTGCTGGAGGTCCTTAATAATGGACTTTGCCTTTCTGAGGCACTGTTCCGAAAAGATGTCCTGGGTACTTAATAGGCTAGTGCCCAAGATGGAGCTGACTAGATTTACATCCTTCTGCAGCTTCTTTCGGTCCTGTGCAGTAGCCTCTTCATACAAGACAGTGATTCAGTCTGTCAGAATGCTCTCCATGGCAAAACTATAGAAGTTTCTGAGTGTATTTGTTGACATGCCAAAGCTCTTCAAACTGCTAATAAAGTACAGTATAGTTGCTGTCTTGCCTTCTTTATAACTACAATGATATGTTGGGACCAGGTTAGATCCTCACAGATCTTGACACCGAGGAACTCGAAGGTGAGCACTCTCTCCACTTCTGGTCCCTCAGTGAGGATTGGTATGTGGTCCTTCATACAATCAGCTCTTTGACTGTACTGACATTGAATGCCAGGTTGTTGCTGCGGCACCATTCCACTAGTTGGCATATCTCACTCCCGTACACCCTCTCGTCACCACCTGAAATTCTACCAACAATGGTTGTATTGTCAGCAAATTTGTAGATGGTATTTGAGCTATGCCTAGTCACACAGTCATGTGTATAAAGACAGTAGAGCAGTGGGCTAAGCACACACCCCTGAGGTGCACCTGTGTTGATTGTCAGCGAGTAGGATATGTTATCACCAATCTGCAGACTGTGGTCATATGGTTAGGAAGTCGAGGATCCAATTGCAGAGGGAGGTACAGAGGCCCAGGTTCTGCAACTTCTTCAGGCTATACATACCGGTTTTCAACTACCCTTTGAATAAAAGACGTTCCGTCAATCCGCTCAAATCCTCTTAAATTCATGTTATACCTATGTCCTCTGTTCTAGATGGGGAAAAGTCTCTGACTGTTCACTCTTTCTATGCACATAATTTTCTATATTTCTGTCATGTCCCCTCTCTGCCTTTTCCATTCCAGGGATAACAAAGCCCTAGACTATCCCAAGTGACACATACAAAATACCGGAGGAAATCAGCAGGTCAGGCGGCATCTATGGGAATGAATAAACAATCAAAATTTCGGGCCAAGACTCTTCTTCAGGATTGGAAAGAAAAGGAGAAGACACCAGAATAAAAAGTTGGAGCAAGGGGAAGGAGGATAGATAGAAGATGACAGGTGAAGCCGGGTGAGTACGCCAACCTATGCAGTCTTCTTTCATAACTGGAAATTTTCACCCAGGCTATATTATGATAAATCATTGCAACCTTTCTAAGGCAATGATACCTTTCCTTTAGTGTGGTGATTAAAATTGCAAACAATACTCCAGCCTAACCAAAGTTTCATGTGTTTTTATTTAATTTTATTTTATATATGTTTCACAAATATGTACTTCATTCAGCTCAACTGTGGCAATTTTCAAATTTCTCTGATTGCCCAAATTGAAGCTGTATATTTTTGCTACTCCTTTGCGTTTCATGTGCTGGCTCCTTCAGATCCAGTAGCAAAATTCTCTTCAAATAATCGTTCACTTTAACATTTTTCCTTCCAAAGAAAATAACCACATATTTTACTCACCTGTCATCTAATTGCTTATTTACTTAACACATCTATATGCTTCTGCATATTCTTTACGTCCTTGTATAACTTGCTCAGCCATCTACCTTTGTATTATTAGCAGCTTTGGCTAGAGTATACACAGTTCTTTCAAGCAAGTCATTAACATGGATTGTAAATAGTTGGGGCATTAGAGCTGATTGCTTTCACCATAGATTCTCCCAAATTTCTAAAGATGTACCATGGAGAGCATTTTGACTGGTGGCATCATGCCAGGCATGTAGGCTCCAATGCACAAAATTGGGGGAGAAAGGACCTTAGATGGTTGTAGATACAGCCAGGTCATGGACGTTAGATTGCCCACCATCGAGGTTATCTTCAAAAGCTGATGATCGCATCCATGATTAAAGGCTCTCACCACCCTGGATATTGCCTCTTCTCACTACGACCTTTGGGGAGAAGGTACAGGAGCCTCAGGATGCACACTCAGCATTTTAGAAACATCTCCTTCCCCTCCAACATGAGATTTTGCAAAAGTTCATGAGTCCATCTCACTACTTTGCTCTCTTCTTGCACTATTTACAGTTATTTTATATTTCTCATTGTGACAAATGGTAATTTCTTTGTATTTCACTGTACTGCTGCTACATAACTACAAATTTCATGACATATGTCAGTGATAATAAACACTACTCTGATTCATATTCTGTGACACTCTGCTCTTTAGCAGTGTAGCACAACACTTCACAGTACCACTGACCCAGGTTCATTTCTCACCACTGCCTGAAAAAATTCTGTACGTTCTCCCTGTGAATATGTGGGTTTCCTCCAGGTGCTCTTTTTCCCTCCCGCAGTCCAAAGAAGTACTGGTCGGTTGTTGAATTGGCCACTGTAATTTGTCCTGTAATTAGGCTAGGGTTAAATCGGGATTGCTGGACAGCACAGCTCTAAGGATTGGAAGAGCGTATTCTGCGCTGTCTCTCAATAAGTAAATAAATAATACAAAAATTATATAAATACCCAACACTTACTTTTCTGTAAGATAGCCAATAATTTACTTTTAGCTCTGTAGTGTCATATCTTATATGGCAGCTTCTTCTAGTTCTCCTTTAACCTCCATCAGAGAACTCTAGAAAATTTATCACAGTCTCACTTCCCTGAAAATACACGGTCTTGGTTATACATATACATATCAAAAAACAGTCACAAATCTCTAATTTGCCAATGTAAAGGTGCTCCAATTTGTTCACAGTACTTCTGGAATTAAGACCTTTCATTCATACCACACCTCCTTGTAACCACATGATATTTTAAAGCACTCTTAGTTTGGTGAATGAATTTTGAATTGTGATATTATTCCATAGGCAAATGTATTAACAAAATCAGCCTAAATCAAACAGCTGCAATAATGTGCCAAAGACTACCAATTCACCATTAACTGGCTATATAGATTGAACAGAATCTCAACTGAACAACCTCAAAATCTGAAAGTTAAATGTTTAAAGTTCAAAGTACATTTATAATTCTACATTGTATCTCAATAAGTAAGTAAATAAAGAAACAAGAAACTCGAAAGAGCCCATTTATAAAAGATTAACAAACACCCAATGCACAGAGAAAAAAAAACACAAATTGTGGAAAAAATTAAAACTAACAAAAGGATTCAGAACTAAAGTGAGTCCATAGACAGAAATCTCAGAACAGCTGGAGCAGGCACAAAGCCTCAGCCTCAGTTCACCACACAGCAGAGCAAAAAGGAGCTCGTGGATACGAACCCCAGAGCAGTCAGAAGAGGCCACAGCCTCAGCCTCAGTGCCATGAAGAGTGGAGTAAACATCACGCAGCAGAAAGCAGAACCAGCTCAACCCTTGATTCTGGTCCTGACATACAGCATTTTTGATCCATCCAATCCGCTGTTTAAATATCCAAACATTGGGTCATCCCTTACACTAGGACCCGGGCCCTGTTATTTTGATACTCTCTGAGCCTGGACACCGTCACCATGATCTGGCTCATACCTGACCTTTTCAAATCGGCCTGGTACTTAGAATGATCCAACCTCGCTCTCAATTTAGGTGGACAGGCTCCTAAACTCCTCCACGCTGACTGTTTCCCACTTCGCTCTGACTTGATCATGTCTCAACCTCACTCTGACCACGTCTCCTCAAGCATGCCTTGACCTCGCTCCAACCTTACACCTCACCTGCACGACTCAACCCTCGAGTCAGCCTTGTCTTCGCTTGCCTCTTCATTGTTTGTGGTGATCGTTGACCACATTTCTCCAAAGAAAAAAAGTGTTATTAAAAATATTTATTTGTACTCAAACTAAAGTTTGAGGGCACCTCATTTTTCTTGATTGTTTCAACACAGGAAGAACTGACATCTTGTATCAACTGCCATTCCAGGCAGATTGAAAAAAGAGAAGTCATCTGAACAGCTTTCACTTATGCTCAGGGTGGGATTGTTTTGGCCAGCCCCATGTATCAAGGAGCAGGTTTTAACAAGTGGGGTGGTTGAAACTAGTCCAGGCCCCAGGCTAACTTGAGCAATTTCAGATGAGATCAGATGAGATTAAGTAGTTTTTTTCCCCCATGCGCGTAATAGTGTCCTAATCATTTTCTTTAAAATCAAAAACCGAAAATGTCTGTGAGTTCGAACCACCAATCTCAAGGACAACTTCTATCTCGTTATCATCAGACTTTTGAATGGATCCTTTATATGCTAAAAGAAGAATGCTTGTTTTCCTAGTCTGCCTTGTCATGGCCCTTGCACTTCACTCATCTACATGCATTGCACTTCAACTGCAATTGCAAGAGTTGATCTACATCTGATGTATTTACGTGTGGCTTGATCAGTCTGGATGGCACAAAAAATGAAAGATTTTCACTGTATCTTGGTACATAAGACAATAATAATAGACCAAATACAAATTATTTGAAAGTGACATGCCACTGGGATTAAGACTATACAGTACATACTCAGTATTAAAGAGGAGTGAGTACCATATCTAAAAGGAGCAGGAAGCTACAATAATCTTAGATGGAAATGCTCCGACCTTGTTTTACTTCCCCTAGGCTTGGAATAATCAGCAACTGGATGTTTAGCTCGCAATAATTGAGTTGCTGATGAGGAAATATTTCCATAGCACTTAACATTTATTGGCTTGTACAGTTAATCCTTTCTGACTGTTATTGCATTAATAAGAGTAGAAACATATTTCTAGGGTTTTGAAAGCCTTTAGTCGCAGAAGAGAAATAAATCCCTCTGTTTTAGCAATGCCAATTTCAATTTTCAAATTGACCCAACAGAAAAAGGTTAATTCTCCAAGAGGGAATGAATTGAAAAGACACACAATCGCATGGTTGCACTCCAGGTCATTGTGTCTGCTTTGTACCTGAGGTCACGTTAGAAACAGACTGAACTGGGAAAGGCTTTGCAAGTTGATATTAATGCTGGGAACTTTGATTTGTCACCTCTGGAACTGATATATTGCTCCTGGTCTTCAGCTTATTGCAGTCAATAAGTAAAGCTCTCTACTGAGCAGCCCACTCTTCAAAGGAGGCCAGATGTATGCAAAAATAAATGCCATATGTCTCAGCCCAGCAGCTGCTTGAGATCTTCCACAAATCACTGACAAATGAGCATTGACTCGTATGTGAGGCAGAAGGTTGTGAATTCAGTTTGCACCCCAGATATTTTTGTGCATAGTTGAAACTGATATTCTAAACAACACAGCTCTGTTAAAGCAGACTTCCAAAAAAAAGTATCGCGTTGCATTTCCTTTTCAGTATTCTCCTTATTTTTTCTCCAGGATAATGAAAATAGTTGGTGAACTAATAATCAATAAATGTAATTTATTTATTGATCAGTTAATACTGAACAAGCAGCTTTATCACAGTTTTCTTTCCAGAAACTTTTTGTCCCAATTATTGTCCCGCAGTGACTCCAATGAAAAAATCCTCAAAGGATGACAAAATTAAAGGAATGATTCTTCCCCGTGGATCAAAATGATGAAATATATCTAAGTTGCAATTACAAAACCTGTTGTGATGAATTGTACCAGTTGGAACATTCATCTGTGAGAATCCTTTTGGAACACTGCAGAAGAATATTTTCAAGCTATCTGTAGTCTGTGTGCTATCGGTTTTTCCTCATGCTTAAACAACACCCGCAGTACCTGCCAAATCTTGTGAACATTTGCAATATTCCTGCCACACTCCTCATACCCTGCACCATCACAGTCTCTAATCCCTATTCACTTTCATAGCTTTTCATTCTACTTACACACACAAAATGCTAGAGGAGCTCAGCAGGCCGAGCAGCATCTGTGGAGGAAAATGAACAATCAATGCTTGGGACCAAGACCTGTTGTGCATTTTACATATCAGTAATGTTTGTGTAATATGGTAAATACATTGCTTTATTAAGCATTCTTTGTATGTTTAAATAATTCACTATGGATCATATGTAAAAAGTACATGAATTGCATATATCATTTTGCCACTATGTCTTAAATACAAACATTAAAGTAAAAACAAACCCCAAGTAGACATGCACTATCTCCTTCCTCCGTGTTTTCTTTTAATTAGTCTTATGTTTTGGAGTTACAAAATGTAACTGATGATGTAGAAGTTTTAAATGAACAAAAACGACTACCTACGTGCTGAAGCACAGTGAGATGTTTGAGTTAGAAAATAAGTGCAACATGTGCTTCTTCGGAAGGGACAGAGACAGTCGAGTTAAGAAAAAAAGGCAGAAAATGGACGAAATTCATGTGTTCACAAACAGTGAATACTGAGTGAGAATAATAATAAATAAAAAATGCAGAAATGGCTGGCTACATTAGTAAGATAAACACACTCGATTGCATAAAAGATAACTGGAATATGTATGCAGAATGAATTCAGCTATACTTCGAAGCAAATGAAATAGCCAATGAAAGGTGAGTGCCAGTTTTTCTGCATGGAAAGGCATATAGTTTTCTTAGAAGTTTAAATGCTCCAATCAAAACAGCTGAAATGAACTGTTTTGATATACGGGTATCCGTCCCCCTCTTTTCCTTCGCTTCCCAGCCTATACGGGTATCCGTCCCACTCATTTCCTTCGCTACATCGACGACTGCATTGGCGCTGCCTCCTGCATGCATGCTGAGTTTGTTGACTTCATTAACTTTGCCTCCAACTTTCACCCTGCCCTCAAATTTACCTGGTCTATTTCTGACACCTCCCTCCCCTTTCTTGATCTTTCTATCTCCATTTCTGGAGATGGCCTATCTACTATAAGCCTAGACACTATCACTGCTACCTGGACTATTCCTCTTCCCACCCTGTCTCTTGCAAAAATGCTATCCCCTTCTCACAATTCCTCCACCTCTGCCGCATCTGCTCTCAGAATGAAGCTTTCCATTCCAGAATGAAGGAGGTGTCTTCCTTTTTTAAACAAAGGGGCTTCCCTTCTTTCACCATCAACTCTGCTCTCAAATGCATCTCTCCCATTCCCCCACATCTGCCCTCACCCCATCCGCCTGCCATCCCACTCGGGATAGGGTCCTCCTTGTCCTCACCTACCACCCCACCAACCCGGATCCAACGTATTATTCTCCGAAACATCTGCCACCTCCAAAGGGATCCCACTAACAAGCACATCTTTCTCTCCCCCCTTTCTGCTTTCCACAGGGATCACTCCCTATGCGACTCCCTTGTCCATTCATCTCCCCCATCCCTTCCCACCGATCTCCCTCCTGGCACTTAACCTTGTAACGGAACAAGTGCTACACCTGCCCTTACACTTCCTCCCTCACCACCATTCAGGGCCCCAGACAGTCCCTCCAGGTGAGGCGACACTTCACTTGTGAGTTGGCTGGTGTGGTATACTGTGTCCAGTGCTCCTGGTGTGGCCTTTTATATATTGGTGAGACCCGACGCAGACTGTGAGACCATTTTGCTGAACACCTACGCTCTGTCTGCCAGAGAAAGCAGGATCTTCCAGTGGCCACACATTTTAATTCCATGTCCCATTCCCATTCTGATATGGCTACCCATGACTTCCTCTACTGTCAAGATGAAGCTACACTCAGGTTGGAGGAACAACACCTTATATACTAGCTGGGTAGCCTCCAACCTGATGGCATGAACATTGACTTCTCTAACTTCCGTTAATGCCCCTCCTCCCCTTCTTACCCCATCCCTGATATATTTAGTTATTTTTCTCCTTCCTTTTTTTTCTTTCTCTCTCTGCCCATCACTCTGCCTGCTCTCCATCTCCCTCTGGTGCTCCCCTCCCCCTTTCTTTTTCCCTAGGCCTCCCGTCCCAAGATCCTTTCCCTTCTCCAGCTCTGTATCCTTTTTGCCAATCACCTTTCTGGCTCTCAGCTTCACCCTACCCTCTCCAGTCTACTATTATTTCACATTTTCCCCTCCCCCTCCTACTTTCAAATCTCTTACTATCTTTCCTTTCGGTTAGTCCTGACGAAAGGTCTCAGTCCAAAACGTCAACAGCGCTTCTCCCTATAGATGCTGCCTGGCCTGCTGCATTCCACCAGCATTTTGTGAGTGTTGCTCAGTCAGTGACAATGGACCACAATTTGTTGCAGAACAGTTTCAGTCATTTTTGAAAATAAAGAGAATAAGACATATTCCATCTGCACCATGCCACCCAGCTACAAATGGCTTAGCAGGAAGGTTTGTTCAGAGTCTAAAGCATGCAACGTGAGCAATCTCAGCAGTAAGCAATACACTGACATTGAATCAGGAGCTCACCAATTTCCTTACTGCATATCACAGTCTACCACCAAAAACTCACCAGCTACATTGTTCCTGGCTCGTCCCTTACATTAATGCTTGGATCTCCTCAAGCCCAAACTCAGAAGATGTATGCAAGGCAAACAGGGGAGGCATATTGAGGGCTCCTCAAACAAGGAGATTTGATGTTTCACTCCTGGATAAGCAGTCCTGGTGAGGGACTACAGAGATGATCAAAAGTGTGCATTTGGCAAGATTAAGAACATAACTCAACCATTCTCCTGCACAGTGGAGATGACACATCGATCAGGTGAGGGGAGCAGAGTCAGTTGTTAGAGGTGAAAGTTGTCCAGAGCTGTCAGAACCACTTTCTGCAGTCTTAGCGTCAACTCTCAGAGGAGGCCCTATAACGTGAGATTGTTTCACAGCCAGCAAGAGTGACCTCCATGGTCAGGAAAGATGTCTCCCACTAGAGTACGAAATTCTGCACAGCCATTAAATCTTTTGGCCTCAATGGGACAATTTAAAATTTACTATGCTGTGGATGTCTATATAATTGTATTATACAGTTTACAGAATATAGTACTGAGTTGCATTCTATATTGAGTTGGCATTTATAGCTAAGCAGGGAGGGGCACTACATATTTAATATTTTAGCAATATTTGAATAATATTGTAAATATACTATTTAATTAAGCATTAGTTTGTTTAATTTGTTTAAATAATCATTTATGTGTTATACATAAGAAGTACATGAATGGCATACACCATTACATCATTACACTACGTGTCATAGGAGCATCTCACTAAAGCAGAATGAAAACTTATGCAGACATGAATTATCCCCCAGCTCCATGTTTTCTTTCAATTAGTTTTATGTTTTGGAATTACATAACATAACATGAAAGGAAAGGAGCAAAAGCTAGAACAAAAAGGTGGGGAGGGGTGTGGGGGGAGAGTGCAAACCGGCAAGTAACAAGTGAGGGGAAAGTGGGTGGGTGGGAGAGGGGAGATGGTGTGAGATGCCGGGGGATGGTATGTGGAAGAGTTAAACGGCTGAAGTGAAAGGAATCTGGTAGGAGAGGACAGTGACAATAGAATAAAGGGAAGCAGGTGAGGGACCGGAAGGAGATGATGGGCAGTTCATGAGAATGGGAGAGGAGAAGGGAAGGGGTGAGAGGGTCCTCCCTGTCTTACCTCCCTGTCTTACCCCATCCCTGACATATTTAGTTGTTTGTTTTTTTCTCTCTCTCTGCCCATCACTCTGCCTGTTCTCCATCTCCCTCTGGTGCTCCCCTCCCCCTTTCTTTCTCCCTAGGCCTCCCGTCCCATGATCTTTTCCCTTCTCCAGCTCTGTATCACTTTTGCCAATCACCTTTCCAGCTCTTAGCGTCATCCTACCCCCTCTAGTCTTCTTCTATCATTTCGCATTTCCCCCTCTCCCCACTACTTTCAAATCTCTTAGTATCCTTCCTTTCAGTTAGTCCTGACGAAGGGTCTTGACCCGAAACGTCAACAGTGCTTCTTCCTATGATGCTGCCTGGCCTGCTGTGTTCCACCAGCATTTTGTGTGTGTGTTGTTTGAATTTCCAGCGTCTGCAGATTTCCTTGTGTAGATTCCTGATGGGCAACCTTAAAAGCCACCTGAGGTATTTTTGAATTAAAGCAGGTCCAAATCTGCTAAGTTATAACTAAGGTCAAAGTAGAGCAGGTCAATTAGACATCTTTTGCATGACCTAGTAAACTGAGGCCTATCTTTCTCTCAATTAAACCTAAATGATTCTACAGAGATGACGAGCGATTCTCCACAGTCCAATGCTATCCTTCAGACAACATCATTATCTGTGGAAGCCTAGCAGCTGCATTTTTCAAACAAATCAACAATTACATATTATTAGAACATCACTGGCTGCATGACCCAGTCCTGGGCAGGATCATGGCCTAAAACCTTGAGCTCTACAGATCTACCTTGAAACTCAGCCCACTGAGTTTCTTCAGCTGTTTGATTTTGCTCCATATTCCAGCATCAGTGTTTACAAGGTACGAGATATCTCCTTGGTATCTTCTAGATTGTATCTTCTTTGGCAGTAACATCCATAAGCATGAAATGAGCTTGTGAAAGGCACTTATAACAGAAGATTACTACAGTTCTACTGGTTATGTTTATATTCTGGCAGTGAGTTATACAAAACAGAAGGCACCTGCTGGATTGATTGATCTCAGCTGTGGTTACAGTAACACTACAACAAATAACAGCGGAGATTAAATCATCAGAGATCTTCATCCTGGCTGCTGCTCTGTCTTGCACTGAGAACATTAGCTTAGGGTGGGATTAAGCTACACCACTACACGCAGCCACTCTTGATGGAAACCTTGAATAATGAAAGGTTATTTGACAGATGACAGCTTTTCTCATAGTCAAGGCCTGGAGCAACTCACCGCTGCAAGGCCTGGGTCCTAATGTCGGGTACAATCTGCTGCTTGGACCATCTAAATGTCGTGCTTATGGACTGGAAAGGCAGGGTGTTGAGAGTTGGGTGAGGTTGGATTGCTCTAAGCAGTGAGCAGATTTGGAGAAGTTGAGGATGGCATCTCCAACAGCAAAATCTAGGCCTGGAGCAATTTGCTGGCAGCAGAGCTGGGTCCTATTGCAAGGTTTGGACAAATTAAATATCTACTTATATAGTCTGGGGTTTCTCTCCCCACGATACTAAGGCTGTGAGACTGCCCCCAGCTGCTGTGCTTTGTGTCTATGAACTTTACAGTGATTTTGCTGCTAATATGGTGAACTGAATACAGAGGCTTTGGGCCTACTCCGGGGATTTGGAACTAAGGACTCAATTTTGTTCAGAATTCTGTTGTTGTTGTTACTTGCTTCTATTGTTTATATGATTAGTTTTGTGTTTTTTTTCTCTTTCTCTGTGGGCACTGAGGGTGGGTTGTATTTTTTTAACTGAGTTCTTTTGGGTTCCTTGCTTTGTGACTGCCTGGAAGCAAACAAATCTTAAAGTTGTATAATTTATTCATTCTTTGGTAATAAATGCACTTTGTAAGTTTGAAATTTTGTATAGAATCATGTCCTAAGGTCATTCAATCTGTGCTGACTATCAAGCATGCATTTGTACTAACACTATTCTAATTCCAATTTATTTTCCTTGCATTCCCCTTGACTCCTCAAACTCTACCATGTACATCACAATCCACCCTTGGCAATTAACCTGCAAACTTTGTTTTAAAGTTTTCATCCCTTAAACAAAATGTGTTCTTCCAGCAAAGATAATTGACTAAAATCATGGCTGACATTTCATCTCCTAACTCAGGACTGATGTAGTTTACATATCTTTCTGTAATATCTTTTGTGTGCTTTGCTTGCATAGATTAGTGAATGCAGCTGGTGTCAGTCGATAGTAGTGGCTTATTTTCAGACAGAAATCTAACACAATGAATATGTTTTGCCAATAAATTCTCGATGTAATCAATGAGTCTCCCCTAGGGGACTGTAACACGCGACACCACATTGAGGGTCTATTTCTCACCACAACTGAGGCAACTCAGCTCTCGCCATTGGTTGCATTAACGAACCAGTAAACCAGACTTCCAGTATTCTGTGTTGCCAATGCCCAACAGGCTCCAGCAGATGCATCCAAAACAATCACTCGCACTGTGCACAATCTTGACACAACAGTATACAACAAGTCCAGACGGCTATACGATTATAATACGAGGAAATCTGCAGATGCTGGAAACTCAAGGAGCACACACAAAATGCTGGTAGAATGTAACAGGCCAGGCAGCATCTATAGGAAAAGGTACAGTCGACGTTTCTAGCCGAGACCCTTCGTCAGGATCTATTGTCTCAGTTTGCTCCTGCTTCAGCAAACTCATTTCTTCATACCTCGACACCGTTTATCCCTCCCTCATTCAATCCCTTCCCACCTATGTTCATGACGCTTCTCACGCTTTGAATTTTTTCAATGATTTTAAGTTCCCTGGCCCCCACTGCCTTAATTTCACCCTGGATGTCCAGTCCCTATATACTTCCATCCCCCACCAGGAATGTCTTAAAGCTCTCCAGTTCTTTTTGGATTCCAGACCTAATCAGACCCCCTCTACCATCACTCTCCTCCGTCTAGCAGAATTAGTCCTTACTCTTAATAATTTCTCCTTTGGCTCCTCCCACTTCCTCCAAACCAAAGGTGTAACCATTGGCACCCATATGGGTCCCAGCTACGCCTGCCTTTTTGTTGGCTTTGTGGAACAGTCCATGTTCCAAGACTACACAAGTATCCATCCCCCACTTTTCCTTTGCTACATCAACAACTGCATTGGTGCCACTTCCTACACGCATGCTGAGCTCATTAACTTCATTAACTTTGCCTCCAACTTTCACCCAGCCCTCAAATTTACCTGGTCTATTTCCGACACCTCCCTCCTCTTTCTTGATCTTTCTGTCTCCATCTCTGGAGACAGCTTAACTACTGCTATCTACTATAAGCCTACAGTCTCTCACAGCTACCTGGACTATTCTCTTCCCACCCTGTCTCTTGCAAAAATGCCATCCCTTTCTCGCAATTCCTCCATCTCCGCTGCAGCTGCTCTCAGGATGAGCCTCCTCATTCCCGGAAGAAGGAGATGTCTTCCTTTTTTAAAGAAAGGGGCTTCACTTCCTCCACTATCAACTCTGCTCTCAAATGCATCTCTCCAATTTCACGCACACCTGCTCTCATCCCATCCTCCCGCCACCCCACTAGGGATAGGGTTCACCATGACCTCACCTACCACCCCACCAGCCTCTGACTCCAACATATAATTCTCTGTAACATCTGCCACCTCCAACGGGATTCCACCACCAAGCACATCTTTCCCTCTCTCCCTTTCTGCTTTCCACAGGGATCACTCCCTACATGACTCATTTGCCCATTCGTCCTCCCCATCCCTTCCCACCAATCTCCCTCCCAGCACTTATCGTTGTAAGCAGATCAAGTGCTACACCTGCTCTTCCACTTCCTCCCTCACCACCATTCATGGCCCCAGACAGTCCTTCCAGGTGAGGCGACACTTCACGGTGTGGTATACTGCATCTGGTGCTCCCAGTGCGGCTTTCTATATATTGGTGAGACCAACGCATACTGGGAGACTGTTTCACTGAATACCTATGCTCTGTCCGCCAGAGAAAGCAAAATCTCCCAGTGGCCACACATTCCATGTCCCATTCCTATTCTGATATGTCTACCCATGGCCTCCTCTACTGTCAAGATGAAGCCACACTCAGGCTGGAGGAATAACACCTTATATTCCATCTGGGTAGCCTCCAACCTGATGGCATGAACATTGATTTCTCTAACTTCCGTTAATGCCCCCCTCCCCTTCTTACCCCATCCCTGATTTATTTATTTGTTTGTTTGTTTGTTTGTGTATTTATTTATGTATTTATTTATTATCTATCTATCTATCTATCTATCTATCTATCTATCTATCTATCTATTTATTCATTCATTCATTCCCTTCTCTCTCTGTCCCTCTCACAATAACTCCTTGCCTGCTCCCCATCTCCCTCTGATGTTCCCCTCCCCTTTTTTTTCTCCCTAGGCCTCCTGTTCCATGATCCTTTCCCTTATGCCAATCAATTTTCCAACTCTTAGCTTCATCCCACCCCCTCCTGTCTTCTCCTATCATTTCGGATCTCTCCCTCCTCTTCCCACTTTCAAATCTCTTACTATCTCTTCTTTCAGTTAGCCCTGACAAAGGGTCCCAGCCCGAAAGTCGACTGTACCTCTTCCTATAGATGCTGCCTTGCCTGCTGCGTTCCATCAGCATTTTGTGTGTGTTGCGAGAATACAACTATGGTATGCAGTAAGTCCTGTTCCCTTGCTATTGAGCAACTCGTTTAAGTGCCTTGCGATCATTAAAAAGATGAAAAGGATGAACAAATGAATCTTTGATTGGCCTGGAGTGGCTGCTGTAACTGAGCACACTACCAACTTACCAGAAGTTGTTTTCAGTAAGTAACTTACCTCACTCGCAACAGTACGGGACTGCTATTATATACACCATATCCTCGTTATATGCACCTTCAGACAATGCGGATTCACAGTTATGCGAGGAGCACAGCTTTCCCGCCAATACAAGTCAGCTGCATGTGCCTCACACTCTCACTCCCGCCTGTCTCGCATTGGTTTTGGCAAGGTGTGGATGTGCGATCTTGCACTCTTAAACTTTTGAGTTTTTACCGACAGTGCAGTGATTTTGTGCTTGAAATATTTAACTATGCCTCCTAAGCGCCTGATGTCAATTCCTGGGCCATCAGGCAAGCAGTAGAGAACCACTTTAATACGAAAGAAAGTTGGAAATTATAAACAGGGTGGTGTTAGGTGAAGGTAACACAGCTCTGGAATGCTACTGCCGGAACAGAATCTTGCCTTTAAATTTCTCTGGTTGCTTGACAATGCACCAGCCCATCCTAAACATTTGGACAGCATTTATCTTAACATAATAGTGCGTTTCCTTCCTCAACACCGCTGATTCACCCACTCGACCAAGGTGTGATCTACATTCAAGGTGTATTTTTTATGGCGAACTATCTCTCAGATGCTACAAAAAAAAGATGATTTTGAAAATCCTGGGAGTTTACCAGCAGTGAGGAAATGGTGGAAGTTGGAACACTTGGTGCACATGGCGATGGACATGGACCCAAGTTTAGAATGGAGTCAGCATTTCAGTTGTTCCCTGCAGTCAACCCTTCTTCCCTACAAGCAAATTTATGCTGAAAAATAAAATCCTGCCAAGCAAACAACCCTCACCACTTTTTTCAAAGTGGTGTCATCTCCTGCTGCTGGCAGTTCTGTGAGTCTTCCTTCACCCCTTGCTGTGCTTGATATGATCCTGACAACCCACAACCATCCACCTTATCTATATAAAGCTGCCCGACACCACAACAGCCACTCATCTCCTGGAGCAAATACACCTGCCTCAGTTGGTTAGTACAGTATACCCTAGTATGTTACCTTTCTATGATTTATTATGTTCAATATAACCTTAAATTGATGAAATATAACACAAATGTTGCCTTGTGGTACTGCTTTTGTGTCGTATTGGTATAAAAATGTGAATAAATTACAGATAAAACATATTTAGGAAGCCGTCTGGAACGCATCCCTATTTTCTCCATTTAAATAATTATTCACATTATGCATCGACTGTGAGGAACGTATCCCCCACATATAACGACGATGGGGTGTAATTATTAGCAATCACCAGTTACAATTACTGGTTCAGTCTCACCATAAGTTTATAATCTCTAGTGGATCTTCCCATAGGTCCAGTGTCTTCTCCACCTCCACTTTTAGTGATTGCCTGAACATCTGACATCAGCAGATTCACTGTCTGTGAAGACATATCACTCTCTACAACTTGCGTGGGTGCTGTGTGGAGTGGCCTGACTCTGCTGTTGTTGTTACTGTAATGAACCTGACAATACTGAAAACAATGCTGTATGGAGTTCAATATAATCTGGCATAATTTAAACAAGGTCTTCTGTTGACTTCGACTCAGAGTCATACAACAGGGAAAAAGGCCCATTGATCCAACTCATTCATGCCAGATCTGTTTTTCAGCGAGCCAGTTACATCTACCTGCATTTGGCCAATAGCCTTCTAAAACTCTCCAATCTATGTATTTATCTAGATGGCTTTTAATTATAGTGAGTGTACCTGCCTCGATCAATATTTCTAGCAGGTCATTCTAAGTATTCACCCTTTGTGCAAAAAGGCTGCTGCTGATGTCTCTATTGAACTTCTCACCACTGATCTTAAACCAATTCTCCTTTGCTTTTAGCATCCCCTCCCTGTACTATCTATACTGCTCATGATCTTCTGTGCCTTTATCAGGTCACCCTTCAATCTCCTATGCTGAAAGACTTAGATGTGCTTGTCCCTCATTGCAAACCTGTGATCCAAGGTCATAATGGTGTGGAACCAGATACTGTGGATCCACCGACAGTATTCTTTAACTCTCGTCGATCCTGCCTCCATTTTGTTAGAATGATCCAAAACTCAGACATGATCACTGACCCAAAATCTTTTCTCTTTGGAACCTAAATTAAATTTGAATCTCTGCCTATCCATTCCACTCTGTTAGTAAAATTCTATCGGAAGAACCTACATGTCATTAATCTTTTTATGAAAAGTTCTCCTGGTGATAAGCATACTAGTTCACTATCTGAATGGGTAATTTGCCAAATTCCGTTTTATATTGAAGGATGAAGACCCTTGTTGCACCTGTTCCTTTATAGCATCTTTAATTAATTGATTAACCACTCCTTTGGATACTGGGATGAGCTTAACTAATTAATTAATTTATTGAGATACAGTGCAGAATTGGCCCTTCCGGCCCTTTGAGCCAAGCTGCCCAGCAACCTCCTGATTTAATCCGAGCCTAATCATGGGGTAATTTACAATGACCAATTATGCTACCAACTGGTATGTCTTTGGACTGTAGGAGGAAACTGGAGCTCCCGGAGGAAACCTATGTGCTCACAGGGAGAATGTACAAACTCTTTTCAGGCAGTGGCAGGAATTGAACCTGGATTGAGTGTACTGTAAAGCTTATGGAAGCTTGTATGATGTATAGCTCCAGGTTGTGCTTCTAATGGGTTTTTATTTTTTTGTTTTTTTTTCAGTTAGTAGGGTTTTTTTCCTTTTTCTTTAAAAAAATATTCTTAACATGTAATTTTCTCTTATTATTATTATTGATATATTGCTTAGCTTTGTTTATCAGTTATTTACTCATTTAATTCCTTATTGTATATAATGACATATT
Organism: Hypanus sabinus; assembly: GCF_030144855.1. Lineage (NCBI taxonomy): Eukaryota > Metazoa > Chordata > Chondrichthyes > Myliobatiformes > Dasyatidae > Hypanus > Hypanus sabinus. The sequence goes on along the minus strand of NC_082721.1, from coordinate 40,527,129 downwards.
GACTTAATGTATCTTTTTTATCTTCAATAATAATTGATTAAAAGATTTAAAAATGGGTGTACTGTAAAGCATTATGCTAACCATTATGCTACTGTATTTCTGTACTGCAGTTTAAGGTGTTCAATATCATTGTTTTTCACAAAATTATTAAAGAGCCATGTGCAAATTGTGGCATGTTGTCTGAGTTTATATCCTCCAGTATAGCAGAACAATAGCGAAACTATACTTAACTCACCTGAGGTACATTTTGTGGTAGAAGTTCTCGTGAACTTATTAACTTCTGAGCGCTTAGAGTTGCTCTCTGTAAGAGTTACTGCTACATAACTCCCATAAATGTATTATAAGCATGCTGTTGATCATTGCCCAAGATTTGTGGGACATACTTCTTCAATGAATGATGAAGCAGCAACAGTACTGTTGCCAAATCCAGTGGGAAAAGTGCATAACACTGCAATGTTCCCAAGAAAGACCTTGGTTCAAGTACATGTTCAGGTTTTTGATCCTTCATAATGGCATATTTCTTCTCTTGTATAGATGGCAGACCACATGAATTCACTCACGCGCTAAGATAAACCACTTCATGTTGCACCAAAGTACTCTGGTTGCCCATTAATTTCATATTCCACCTGCGTTATTGCTGCAGTACCTCTATTAGAATTTGAAAAAAAATATCTGCAGTGCACACAGAAGTCAGACCATCATCCTGATTACACAAGCAGTGATTTAGTTTTTGAAAAATATTGTTAATAGAAGCTCGGAGAGTTTAGAGGACAATTTAACACCACATAGGGGCTCGAGGAGCTTGGCATAAGACTGGAATCCCTTATGCATATTGATAGCTTAATTTTTTTGGCTATGATGATTGACGTTTAGTTCCAAATACTACACAGGAGACAAATCTAATTTTGTAAATACATTTGTTCCAACCAGCTCAATGCATAAAGTACATCATGGATGCTGGTAGAAATACTATTTATCATCCATCCCTTGATTACATGTGACCTTGTAGTCACCATAAAGCCTAACTGTTCTATCTGTTTTTGAATCCTTCAAAACCTGTGAACCTGTACTTCTCCATTTTAATGGATTCCTGTTCAATCTGGTCTTCCAATGTGTAAGGATTTGCAGCAGGCAGGTTTCAAACCTGGTTTAATGCTGATGTGAGACATACTATTGTAAGAATCATTAAACAGGACCTCATACTTATTCAATACAAGATTTTTTGCAGTCTCAGAGTGGAATATGTATTTAATTTTAATTGTTTGGCTGTCTTGTGCATTCTGATTCTGCCTCTTATAATATCTTGCTACTAAAATAGATGGTTTAATGAGTGGGTCATTATATTTCACCAAATGCTTGTAATACTCCTGGTATATGGAGAATTTTTTCAAAAGTCATTTTCAGTCAGACTGTGATTTTCCTTGCAGAAAAAGTCTTTTATTTTGTCTGCTTATAGAATAGAAGCAACATCTATTTTTTACAAATAATGTACTGCAGATGCTGAAAATCATCACAATAACCCTTGCCTTTATTTATCTACCTGTACTGGACTTCCTCTGTATTCTGCATTCTGTGTGTGTGTCTTTATCTTTTTACTACCTCAGTGTATTCATATAATGGAATGATCTGACAGGATGGAACACAGACCAAAGCTTTTCACTGTATTTCAGTCCACGTCACAATGTCAAGATGATTCTAGTTCCAAAAGTAAGCACAACTTTACCAACCCTTGTTCAGCCATTATTCCCACCACTTGTGTGATTCAGTCTCTCCTGGACTAAACCATTAAGAGACCTTGCTTTCTGTCTCTCCACACTTCCAGCACTCTCTTCAAATGTCCGCAGTTCTGAAGAAAGGTCATTAACTCTGTTTTTCTCCCCACAGATGCTGCCTGGCCTGCTGATTACTTCCAGCATTCTCTAACATTACAAGCTCACCATATTCCTTAGCTTCTATGTCATGCAATTTAGCACGATCACCTAACCTTGCCTTAAAAATTCAGCTGCAAACTGCAAGCTGTTCTTATGCTAGCTTCTATAACAGATGGCAGCTTCAAATCTGTATTGATTTTCTGTGAGAGTGCCAATATATCTCCCGCAAGTGGACCCTCTGGACAGCTCCTTCTCTCTAGTTAGATCGAGTAGTCTGTTTTATTGCTCTGTGACAAGGTGTGGATGTTACGTTGGGGAGGAGACAAACCTCTTCTGCATTTATTGTTGCCATCTCCATTGAGTTTGCTGTCTGCTTGACTTTCTCTAGAGAAAGAAATGTTGTAATTGAATGCTTTCTTCAGTCAACCCATAAGGCAGCCTTTCTCTTCAAACTCACCAAAGGGGTGATGTAATGAGAGGTTCTTCAAACTCACTATACAGTTACTGATAAAGATATCATACTTTTGATTTTGTGTTCCAGACATGTAGTTTTCAGTTATCTCTAGAGGAGTTTGAATTTCTTTTCTGCATCTGCCAAAGGCTTTCATTGTTTTTTTCATGGTAAGAATGAATTCATCAAGGTGTTGTAAGTTTCTTGTCCAAATTCAGTTAAGGGAATCACTTTCTTCTTCTCATAAATTGCCTTCCTGAGTTTTATTTACTTTCATTTGCTTCTAAAATATAATTTTCTCAAGAATAAAAATGCATCAAGACAGCGGGCAGTATGCACAGCCGTCAGAGACCCTTGTACATGGTCTCTCCCGCTCTCTCTCAATAGAGAGTGAGAGTCTGTTGGGGGCTTCAACAAACAATGCAGTAGATTAGAACATCGAAACACTGAGCTGTTGGTCTCCCCTATTGCTTTGGCAGAAGCGATATCTCTCTCTCCCTCCTGTCATTGATTCTGTGGGCTTTTTCTCTCTGTTTTGTGAAAGTCTGTGAAGAGTAAGGATTTCAGGCTGTATACATTCTCTGATATTAAATTGAATCATTGAATCATTGCAGAGGCTTAAAAATGAAGTGAAGTATTCCTTATAGAAAGACTCTAACTTCCTAATCAAAAGAACATGCAGCCATTGACTTCTGCAGATTTTGTTTAGTGCTTGAAGGATGACATTGGAAATTTGCACAAAGTTTTCCATTGATCCTGGGACTGTTGGTTCAATGGTCATACCATTTGGTCTATTGAGCCTCTGACATGTTGATCATTATTCCCACATTACAGAAATTATTAGGAAACTGCTTCATTGCTGAGAACCATGACTGCCTAACAACACAGTTGTGTTCCCACATGATACATGTAGGCTGACAGGTATGTTACCCTTTACAGCTCCTTCACTGCTACCTTGCTCACTCCTAATCAATTGACAGCCATCACCGCTGCAATTTAGAGCATAAAGACTAGCAAACCACTGCTTCACTTCCTCCGGTGTTGGTCTTATGTCAAATGCACAGGTACACCATGAAATAAACTTCCTTTTTCTCTTTGTATTTTATTCCATCCTTATTGCTGACATTCAGTGCCTTCTTTATGGCACTTCAGTGGTAACAAGTGATCACAATCAAAACATAATAATGGCTTATTAAAACTTAACACTAGCTACATCTTATTCTCATTGGCATTTTCAATGGGCTGGCCACTCGAGTATGCCCATTTGTGTAAATACAGCACTCTTCCCATTTTCCCCTTGTGAAGTAGTCATGATCTCACAAATTGATTAACACTCCATATCCTAGATGATGAGGTATGGGCTCTTCTCCAGTAAGATTCATGGGCTCCATGACTTACAACCACACCCACAGACATTACATTGGATGGCTGTCCAGGGCTCAGAATTGGCGATCCATGAGCCAGGCATTTCTGGTGAAGAACTTGAAATCTCTACCTTCTGGCTGCATTAAAGAAGTATTGTTTCCAATCCAAAAGATTGTTCCTGTATTGAAACTGACATCAGGAAATCAGGTAGAAAAGTTTACGTGGCTGGTGGTATAATCCCTGATGATGTGAGAAATCAAGCTTTCAGAAACAAATTTACCAACTGAGTGAAGTTGCAGCACTTCATGCAGCAAAAAGGTTTGAACATGAGCTCAGAGCAATCTCTCACATTTAACACTGGGATCTGTACACGTTTACACTACAATGGTAAGAAAATAGAGAAGAGAAAGGTTGACTTCTCTGGATGCTGGGAGAATTCTAACATTATATTGCTTTCTATTTTACATTGATGTTGCATTAAGTCAGCACTAACTGCATTGGTGATTGGCTGTCCCTTGTCAGTGGCAAGCATTAATTAACACAACCTGCACTGCTTAAAGGAGAGGTGACTTGTGCTGAGAAAAGATGGGAGAAATTCCTACAAAATTCATTCGGACATCGAAAGTAAGAAACGATTTACCGATACTGAGCTCCTGCACAAGATGAGAGATGCAATTGCACAGGGACCAGACATACTTCTTGATGGCGATACGAACTGATAGCAGTGAAGGTTGATGCCAGGAGTTGAGTCTTGAAATCCTGGATGAAGTGCAGCAAGCACCTCATGACCTCATGCATGAGCAAATATTGCAGTTAACAATCTTGGTGTCAGTACCTCCAGTTGAACTTTGTCTTTTTGTGTGTTTTCCCCCTAGCCTACAGTTTGTGATTTTGTATCGCCATGTGCTCTTGTTTGTTTTCATGCCCCATGTGCCCCTGTCCCCACTCCTGCTCTACTCTGGCCCCTGTATTACTGAGTGCTCCATCTCTCACCTGCTTCTCATTAATACTTGTTTTGCTGCCACTTCTGTCTCATTGTGCTCCACCTATCATCTGCCTCTCTGTTTATTGCTCAGTGTATTTCAGTCCTGTGTTTTCACCTATTTGTTACTAGATTGTGCCAGTGAGTTTTCCTAAGCTTTTCCAGCGTTCATATCTGAACTCTGGCCATCCGAATATTGACTTTGCCTGTTTCCCAATTCTGGTTTTAGGATTTCTCTGGAATTTTTGATTTCTGCCTGAACTTTGACGCCAACTTTGTTGCCCCTCTGGATTTGCTACTCAGTAAATATAACAGTGCACACAGTACTTGATTTGCGATTGGGTCCCTGCTTCAGCATCCTGACACTTGGTTTCACTTTACCTTGACATACTATATACATTAGAATTAGAGGAAAAATCACATCGTGCAGGCTGCATTACCTTTAGTAGGACAGCAAGAGCCTTGTCTAGGTATAATCTGATATATTTCATTTTTGTGCAGAATGCTACTTACGTGTGCTGGTTTGCACCCCAGAACCATCAGACATCCATCCCATTTTGCATTGCTGCAGAGACTTAGATAAAATGGTGTAGTGGATCATTTTGACTGTTGGGGTGATGGACTCTGACCTGATGTCCTGGTCCAACCACGTATGTGCCGTAGCCAAGAAAACTCACTAACATCTTTACTTACCTAGGAGGCTAAATAAATATGGCATATCTCTATTGACCCTTATCAATGTTTATAGTTACATCATAGAAAGCATCCTATATGGAAGCATTGCAGCTTGGTATTGTAACTGCACTACCCAAGACCACAAGGAGCTACAGAGAGCTGTGGATATAGCCCAGAACATCACAGAAATATGTCCATCTCTGCGCTAAGGACTCTGTTTGTACTTCTCACTGCCTCGGTAAAGCAGCCAACATAATCAAGGACTCCACCCGCCTCAGATGGTCTCTCTACTCCTCCCTCCCATCGAGCAGAAGATACAAAGATCTGAAAGCACGGACTCTCAGGCTCAAGTTCAGCTTCTACCCCATTGTTATAAGAGTATTGAAATGTTTCCTAGAATGATAGATACACTCTAGACCTCACAATCTACCCATTAAGATCTTACACTTTATTGCATACTTGCACTGCAATTCCTGTTCACCTGTTACTCTTTACTCTGTGTACTTCGTTGATGCACTAATTTCTTTCATCTGTATAGGAGTATGGAAGACAGGTCTTCATTGTACAACATTACACATGCCAACAATAAACTGATTCCCAATTTCATTTCCAAAGGTTACACAGAAAATGAGGAAGTGGATCCAAGTTTATCACTTCTCAAAGTGATGTTAGATTGCACAATACCTCAGAGCTGGCATGAATTGCAACAACTTGGCGAGTTTGCAGCTAATAAAAATGAGCCCTGGGTGAAAACTTAGAATCCTGACAAAGGCTAGCTCCTGCTCTGGCTGCTCCCTAGCAGGTGAGGATTAGATGCAATCATTTCTCACAGTGTTGGTGAACTTCTTCAGCAATTCAGCAAAAGCTATGTGGTAACATAACTTCCCAAGATAAGGCCAGGAATGAGCCTGATTTATGAAAGTTGCCCTTTGGCAATGAGGCTGGCACTGTGGGCAAAATTGGCACAGCCACTGAAAATGAAGTCATTGTCTATTCAAAGATTGTACTTGAGACATGAGACAGTGAGAATGGTCTGACAAACTGAACCTTACTGAGTTTGGCATTGGAGGAGCTTGCTCTGCTCTACATGCCTGTTGCTCACTCTCACTCAAACTACAGTGACACAGAAATACCAATGCTTGGGTGGTGGAGAGCAACCTGTTTATGCAGCAGAATTAGTATTTAGATGAAGTCCTTCAGCACACATCACATCACTGCTAACAGACCTCAATAACCTTAAAGTGCCCTAACAGAATACAATATACAAGGAGAATCGTGCAAACAGACATCAGAAAACAATCAAAAAGCAAAATAAAACACTGCAGAGACAAGAAATAATTATTAAAGTCATAGAAAATTATAGCACAGAAACAGGCCATTGACCCATCTAGTCTATGTTGAACCATTTAAACTGCCTAGCCCCATTGAATTCTTCCAGGACCAGAGCCCTCCATACCCCTACAACCCATGTATCGATCCAAACTTCTCTTAAACATTGAAATCTGAAATTAAACAGTAGAAATACACGTCAAGCAGCATCTGTGGAGAGAAAAGCAGAGTTAATGTCAATGCCCTTTCATCAGAAACAAAGTCATTGCTGATAACCAACAGGACTGAAGGACATAAAATTACTGTAACAGTGCTGTATTCAGTATTAATTGTTCCCTTCCAGAATATGTACTCAAATCTAATTGGAGCAGATAAAAGATATCTCACTGTCTCAGGATATCAAGAACTTAATGAATTTGGTCCGTGGAAACATTTCCAAGTTATCACATATAAAACGTTAAGTTCATGCCAATTTTGCAGTTTGCTTGAAGTCTGAAAAGTCACTCACCTGACTAAAGGCACAAAAATACTTAATTGTATATTTAGCACAAATCACATCAGTCAAAATTGTCTCAAGGGCTCCATACATATAATTAATCCTTTTGAAATGCAACAGAACACTTGACAGATAAACGTACTAGCATCGTAAATATACAGCAAAGTTCAAAGTAAATGTTATTATCAACGTACATATATGTCACCACATGCAACCTTGCGATTCATTTTCTTGTGGACTTATGCAATAATTCTATAGATTAATATCATAACAGAATCAATGAAATACCACCCAACGGGGACATTCAACCAAAGTGCTAAAGATAACAACTGTGCAAATACAAAAAGGAAAAGAATTAATATAATAAATAAATAAGCAATAAATATTGAGAACATGAAATAGTCCTTGAAAGTGAATCCATTGGTTGTTGGAATATTTCAGTGATAGGGCAAGTGAAGTTGAGTGAAATTGTCCCCTTTGGTTGAAGTGTTGTAATTGTTCCTGAACCTAGCAGTGTGAATCCTGATATTCTTGTATCTTCTTCTTGACAACAGCAGCGAGAAAAGAACATGTCCTAGGTGGTGGTGGATCCCTGATGATGGACACTGCTTTCCTGCGATAGCATTTCATGTAGATGTGCTCAATGGATGGGAGGGCATTACCCGTGATAGACCGGATGGTATCCACTACTTTTTGTAGGATTTTTTTATTCAAGTGCATTGGTGTTTCCATACCAGTCTGTGATGCAGCCAGTCAATATACTCTCCATCACACATCTAGAGAAGTTGGTTAAAGTTTTATCTGTTATACCAAATCTCCTCAAAAACATAAGGAAGTGGAGGCACTGCTAGCTTTCCTTGTAAATGCACTTATGAGCTGTGCCCAAGAAAGCTCCTCTAAGAAAATAACAAGAATTTGTAACTGCTAACCCTTTCCATTTTTGATCCTCCGATGAGGACTGGCTCATGGACCTCTGGTCTTCGTCTCCTGAAGTCTATAATCTGTTCCTTGGTCTTGCTGACATTGAGTTGTGGCACCACACAGCTAGATTTTTAATGTCCTTCCTATATACTGATTCATCAACAACTCTAGTTTGGCCTATGACAGCAGTATCATCAGCAAACTTGAATAAGGCATTGGAGCTCTACTTAGCTATGCAACCATAAGTCAAAATGGATAGAGCAGGGAGCTAAGCACACAGCCTTATAGTGCACCTATGCTGATGGAGATCATGGAGGAAATGTTTTTGCCAATCCAAACTGACAAGACCACAAAACAATGAGAGACCATGCAACTAATTAACCAATTTTGATGGAATTAATGAAAGGGGAAATATTAGTCAAGAAACTGTGAGAACCTCTCCTCTTCTTCAAATTGCTGTTGAATTTTTAATATTCATCAGTCATGCATTTTAAATTAATAGCCCATAAAAAATATACATTGAATGATACTTCCAACTGAATTTTTATATCATAGAAACACTTGTGTTTCATTCTATGTTTGTGTAATTGCATGTTTTTTACATTTTGCAGAAAATTGAAAGGTAGGTCTGTATTGTAATGGGTCACTTCAGCATAATGGATAAGTTACCAGACTAATGAACACCAGTGATAGCTGAAGATAAGAAATCAAATTGTACCATGGTAGCTCGGAAATTAAAATTACAGTAATTAAAAAGCCAGAATCTGTAATGGTGACCATGAAATTACTTCATTGTTGTAAAAATCCATCTGGTTGGCTAATCTGCCATCCTATCTGTCCTTTCTATGACCCCAAATGCATAATAGGGTGGTTAACTCTTAACTGTCCCCAGAAATGTTTTGCCCATTTAGTTCCAGGGCAATTTGAGGTGGCTACACCCATGAACAAATAAACTAAAATGCTCAGTTCAGTGTTTATGTGGTTACATAGAAATAATTATTGCTACTTGGATCTTGAAATTAAAATTATATCATTGGGAGTGTACATTCTCAATACCATCTGAAAGTGAACAAATTAATTTTACCTTGTTTGGGGCCAGTCAGCACTTGTGGTGAATGATTCCTGTTGTCTTTTAGACGTTGCAATAGGAATTCCTTGACTACATCTGACTACAGCTTTAATTTGTCATGGGCTTTTGAGGGATTCTCTATAATTACCTATTGTCTTTTATAATTACCTATAGTCTTTTATGACAGGCAAACTTGGGATCACTTATTGCCTTCATATCTTTCAGTTCTTTTTTGAACACCTTTTAAAATTAATTTTAATTTCCCTTGTGCAACACATGAAATTGTACCCCATGCACTAAAATTGTTCATCTATTAAATTGCAATACTACTGTGTCTCCTTCCTTAAACCTATTTCTTAGAAATTTGCCCCTTTGAACCTGACAAATACTTCCAGAGTATTGCTATTAATATTTATGCTGTTTGCTTTCACCGGGACTTATTCAACTGAAAAGAAGGTCTTTCAGTCCTTCAAGTCATGTAGCCTTGTAGTTTGCTATGTTGTTCAGGAGGTAATCAGAGAATTTGGGATCTTCAGTATAGACACTGCAGAATTGGCCAGGTCTTTCTGATGGAGTGTATTTAAACTTATTTTTTTATCTTATTTCAATGGCATTCAAACAACAAACAAATAATGCTATTGATATCTAAAGTCCAGGACCAGGAGGCTTTTCTTTCTTGCTTGCTTGCTGTTTTGCCAAAAGATATCTAACACAGCAGATGAAACTTATCGAGATCAAAGGATTCTTTTTTTGAATAAGTTAATTTTCCAAACAATATTCTTGTTTAGCTTCTTGTTTTAAGCAGGAACCAGTCTTCAGTTTTTAATGTCAATCGTAAGCAATAATCAATTTGGAGTTAAAAGGAGAGCTTTGTAAACACACACACTTGTAGAATGCAGGATGTTGATTTCACCTGGACTGACGTCTCCAGAGTTAGGAGTTGCAGTGTAAGACAATGGGTTATTTAATTGTGACTCTTTCAAACCAGACAAGGTGGCTAAGTTATTTACCTGTAGTTCAAGGAAGCTTAAAATTCAGCATATCAGATAGATGATCTGTAAAGAGCTGCAAGTTTGTATGCTCAATATTAGCTTCACAGCATTAATTATGGATTCTGGGGAACTCTGTCTTCAGGAGCTTTTAGACTGTTTGTGTTAAAAGGGTTTTTAAAAAAAATATCATGTATGTGTGAAGACACTAACTGCCAAAGAAACCGTACATATGTGGAGTGCCTCTTAGGAATGGATAAAGAACATCAAGAAAAATGACAGAAAATGAGGTGACTAGAATCTATTCCCTTGTCTGTGATTTCTGCAATGGATAATTCATTTGTCTGCACAATTGATTTTTTTTTAGCTTATAGGAATTGTATATGTGTTTTTGGAATTGTTTGTAATCAGGAAAATGTTTTTTGAGATAAAAATCCTCTATGAGTTTTAAATGCATTTTAAGAGTTTTGTCTGGATTTAAATGAATATCACTAAATATAAATGAACTGTGTTTCAACTACTTTATTAGAAGGAAGTACCTCCTCCTTGGTGGTCGTGGAGGGGGGCACCATTCAATTAGTAGTTATTGGCAGCTAAACTCACTGTGGAGGTGAACAGGGAAGTGAACATGTTTTTGAGGAGTGTGTAGTAACAGTACAACTTTCCTTTAATGAGTGTACTTACTCATAGCTATCTATATCACATAGAGCTTATGGTCTTCATTTAAATTTAGAACTTCACGGTCAGAAAACCTAGTACCATCACAATAGTTAGAGATGACTTAGACAAAAATAATCAAACAGAACAGTCATGTAAATAGTGTCTATCTGTCACGCTGCTTAATTTAGACTTAACTTTGACCTTGATAAAATCATGAATTCAAATAGACCTTTAGAAGGATTGCAATTACCTCTGTTTATTTTGGGTTCCTTAAGGCTGTTATACCTGAGAGGGGTACTGGGGACAAGGACCCATGACCTATTAAATGTTCCCAATGGTGTGCTTCGCAAATAGCCTCTGACAACCAAATCCAGCTCCTTGCATTCACGTGTGGCTTAGCTACTAAGCCCGGCGGAACCGTTTTTTACTGGCAGGAGAAGGGGCAAAGATGGGTTACTGGCACCTTAAAACCAGTCACTTCAACAGATGGAGCTTGTCAGCCGAGGTTGGAAGCTCATCTAGGAGAAAGAAAGCTCTGATCTCAAACTTCTAATGCCTTGTGGCTCTGCCCACTCATGGGGAAGGCTTCGGGTGTAAACCCCGAGGGAAAAATCTGGAGCTGGAGCCCCTAAGGCAGTTGAGTTCAATGCTGACTGGCAACTCCTGTAATGCTGCTGGTGCCAAACTGTGTTGGTCCCTGCTGTTCCTTTGGATTCATCAGATGCATGGAGAGGGGGAGCTTGCTGCAGGGGCAACAGTTTATCTTCCATGTTGTACTGCCTTGGACTGTGTATCTAGACAGCAAGGATGCAACTTCAATGGTCATCCCTGATCAATGGAGGCCTCTTCTCATCTCATCATGTTTATCTTCTCAATAGCTTCATGGTCTACTAGGCTTGGAATTAGAATAACTAATTTATAATTATAACATAAATACTGTGCAAAAGTCTTAGATACCCTAGTTTTATATACGAGACTTCTGCACAGTACTGTAACAATTTAATATATTTCACTGCTGCAAAAACACAAACAAATTTCATGATATACAGGAGTGACGATAAACCTGATTCTGATATGAGTCTCTGTTGTGGACTGAGAGTGGGAAGGGAGCAGAGAGAGGCGAATCATGGTTGGGAAAGGGGACAGGGAAGGAGGGCGCAGGAAGCACCACATTCCATAATGATCAATAAACCAATTATTTGGAATCAAAGAACCTTGCCCGGTGCCTCAGGGCCGATGTATTTGCACCCATGACACCACACTCCACCCACCACCTCTGGTGCTCCTCTGCCATCTGCCATCCTCTCGTCTTTCTCCACCCTCACCATTTTGAACAGCTTTTCTCTTGCCAGAATTAAAAACCTGCTCTCCGTTCCACCATAATAAGAGCAGTACTGTGCAAACGTCTTAGACACGTTAACTATATATTTGTGCCTAAGACTTTTGTACTGTACTGTATATCTCCATCTTACACTACTCCTATCTCCCCTGAGATTTCATGTCATGCAATTACCTGTTCATTTTTTCATACCAAAAGTTGTATCAATTAATTTAAAATAGAGGGATTCTCTAGGTTTGCAGTTGAACTGACAAGAGGTAGATGCTTGGCTGAGTTGTGGGTTTATTTGCTCTAGCAGGTCATGTGACTTGTAATAAAATGGTATCAATGCATCATTCTTAATCAACCCAGAGGGCCAGGTGACACCTGTTTGTAAAGGTGCACTTTATTCAGAACAGGTAGGCTTTCTGGGATTGAACCAGTAATAACATTTACTGAAATGTCAAAATGGTGCAGATTGAGCAATTGTTCCCAAGTCACTTACATCTGTTTCAGATCCACTTACAAATTGGAAAAAGTTAAATAAGACTTGGCTTAAAAGAAACAAAGCATTCATATATGGAAACATACTGATCCAGTTTCATTGAGAGGAGACTAGATGATAGTAGATGAAGCATGGGATATCAAAGGAAACAACATTACATTTCAGCATGTGCTATTTTAATATGGGAATCAATATTCTTCCTGTTGGAGCATTCATTATCCAATGGAATGTATATAGACATAATTTTAATGGAAAGGTGCATTTCTCCAAAGCTTTTGAGTACCAGCAATCAATGTAAAATTGTTCCTAGTTATAGTTGAAGTACCTACGGACTTCAGATTACACTGAAAAGCATACAGTACACTCAGTAGCCACTTTATTAGGTATTAGGTAAAATGCCCTCTGAATGTATGTTCATGGCATTTTGCTCCTACAGCCCATTCACTTCAAGGATCGATGTACTCTTCTTCACACCACTTTTGTATTGTGTGGTTATTTAAGTTGCCTTTCTGTCAACTTGAACCAGTCTGGCCATTCATCTCTGACCTCTCTCATTAACAAGGTGCTTTTGCCCACAGAGCTGCTGCTCACTAGATGTTATTTCTTTGTTTTTCATGCCATTCTCTGTAAATTCTAGAAACTGTTGTGCATGAAAATCCTGAGATACTCAAGCCACCATGTCTGGCACAAACAGTTATTCCATGGTCAAAGTCACATATCTTCCCCATACTGATATTTGGCCTGAATGATAACCAAACCTCTTGATCATGTCTGTATGCTTTTTAGCATTGAGTTACTGTCCAATAATTGTCTGATTAGATATTTGCATTAATGTGTATGTGTACCTAATAAAATGGCCATTGATTGTACATAGAGCTGACAGTTTATTGGCCTTGGGCCATTGTTAGCTCTTGATTAGGTCCTGAAATTCAAAATTGCTTCATAGACTTCCTCTGTAACAAAATTAGTTGGCTTCTTTGTCTGAATCAAAAGCAAAATTCTGCAGAAGCTAGGTGTACAAAACAAAATCAGGAAGATGTGTTGAGGGCCAACACGTGCAAGTAAAGTGAAAAGTCAGTCATCACTTCAAGATCAAAGACTTTCATAGATCACTTTAATTCACTGCCATTTTGAACAAAGAGCTATTTGCCCAATTGTTCAGCAAGACTACTGAGCTGCATTAATAAATGTAAATATACATCCTTAAAATTTGAGAGGGAATGAGTTCAAAGGAGATTTTACAGGGTAGTGGAAGGTGCCTGGAATTCTTTGCTAGGGATGGTGGTGGACACAGATATAATAAAGGCATTCAGGAGGCTCTTAGATGGGCATGTGAATGTGCAGGGATATGGACATTGTGTAAGCGTAAGGGATTAGGTATCTGATGTCAAATTTAAACACAATGTATACTGCAGATGCTGTGGTCAAATAACACGCTGGATGAACTCAGCAGGTTTGGCAGCATTGAAAGGAGAAAGGAGCAGTCAACGTTTCAGGCTGAGACCCCTCGTCAGGACTAAAGGAGAAGGGGGCAGGGGCCCTATAAAGAAGGTGGGGGGAGAGTGGAATGTGCCAGGTGAAAAACCAATCAGAGGAAAGATCAAGGGGTGAGGGAGGGGATAGGCAGGAGAGGTGAAGAAGGAATCTAAGGGGAAAGCACTCTGGATAGCAGAAGAAGGCAGAATCATGAGAGAGGTGATAGGCAGCTAGAAGAGGAGACAGAGTGAAAGTGGAATTGGGGAAGGGAGAGGGAGGGAATTACCGGAAGCTGGAGAATTCGATGTTCATACCAAGGGGCTGGAGACTAAGCAGATAGCATATAAGGTGTTGCTCCTCCAACTGGAGTTTGGCCTCATCATGGCAGTAGAGGAGGCCTTGTATGGACATATCCGAATGGGAATGTGAAGCAGAGTTGAAGTGAGTGGCAACCGGGAGATCCTGTATGTTGTGGCGGACAGAGCAGAGGTGCCATCATACACCGTCTGGGTAGTCTCCAGCCCATTGGCATGAACATTGAATTCTCCAACTTCCGGTAATTCCCTCCCCCTCCCTTCCCCAATCCCACTTTCACTCTGTCTCCTCTTCCAGCTGCCTATCACCTCTCTCAAGATTCTGCCTTCTTCTACTATCCAGAGTGCTTTCCACTTAGATTCCTTCTTCACCTCTCCTACCTATCCCCTCCCCCACCCCTTGATCTTTCCTCTGATTGGTTTTTTACCTGGCACATTCCACTCTCCCCCCTCTTTCTTCAATCCTGATGAAGAGTCTCAGCCCGAAACATTGACTGCTCCGTTCAACGGATGCTGCCAGATCTGCTGAGTTGATGACAAATTTAACCAGTTTGGCTCAACATTGTGGATTGAAGGGCCTGTTCTTGTGATGTGTTATTCTATGTTTTAACATCCTTGATGGAGATGTTACTGTGGCTGTCTCACAGCTATAGCAAGCCAAGTTCAATACTGACCTCTGATGCTGTGTATATTGAGTTTGCATACTTTCCCTGGGTTTTCTTTTCCCAATGATGTTAACTGGCCACTGTAAGTTGCCCCTCTGTACAAGTAAGAGGCAAAAATATTGAGAAGGATGTGGATGGTAAGTAACAGGGAACCAGGGAAATAAGGATGATGGAGATGATGTGATTGCTTTGCTATGAACCAACATAGACCCAGCAGGGTGAATGTGTTGTAATACTCAAGTAAAATATCTCTGAATGTGCGAAGCAAGAGCTGCACAATGATGGATCAGAATGATCCTCATCTTCCACTATTGCTGGCCTCCCCTAAGTCTCTGTTAATGTGGGCGAACCTCCAATTCACTGCGCATCATGTGCTCCAACTCAATTAAATCTGTTCTCTATTTTTAATTCATGTAGTATACCGTTTTACACCAATTTGTGATAATGAGAGCTTAACTGGAGAGCAATGGAAAATGAGCCCCATTAACACGGTCAGTGTGGACTCCATAGATCATAAAATTATGAAGGGGATAGATTAAGGTAGAGGCAGGAAAGTTGTTTCCACTGGTAGGTGAGACTGGAACTAGCGTACATAGCCTCAAGGTTTGGAGGTGTAGATTTAGGATGGAGATGAGGAGGAACCGTTTTTCCCAGAGAGAGGTGAATCTGTGGAATTCTCTGCCCAATGAAGCAGTGGAGGAGATCTTAGTAAATAGATTTAAGACAAGGTTGGATAGATTTTTGCATATCAGGGGAATTAAAGGGTATGGAGAAAAAGCAGGTAGGTGGAGATGAATCCATGGCCAGATCAGCCATGATCTTATTGAATGGTGGAGCAGGCCCGACAGGCCTGATAGCCTACTCCTGCTCCTGTTTCTTATGTTCTTATAAGACACAGGAGCAGATTTATGCCACTTGGCCCATCGAGTCTGCTCCACCATTCAATCATGTCTGATTATTTTTTCCTCTCCTCAAACAACTCCCTGGATTTCTCTATCAAACCTTTGATGCTGTGGCCAGTCAAGAACCTATCAATCTCTGCATTAGATAGGCCTAATGACCTGACCTCCACAGCTGCCAATGGTAACAAATTCCACAAATTCACCCTTCTAGCTAAAGAAATTTCTCTGCCTATCTGTTTGAAATGGACACCCATCTATTCTGAGCTTGCACCCTCTTGTCCTAGACACTGTGGGAAACATCCTTTCCACGTGTACTCTGTCTAGGCCGGGGGTCGGCAACCCGCGGCTCCGGAGCCACATGTGGCTCTTTTACGTCTGTGCTGCGGCTCCCTGTTGCTTTGGGAAATAATTGGTTGTGGCGACCCTTTTCCTGGCACATCCGAACCGACTCACAATAAGATAGCCTACGGGGGTTTGCGAGCACAGAGCTTTGGAGCCTCTGCGCCATGGGGGGGGGGGCAGGTTGAGGGAGGCTTAAAAGTGAGGCTGAAGATTTCGAATAAAGTTTTTTTCCTTCGACTGCAGTTACCGACTCCGTGTCGTAATTTTAGCGCTGCGTGTAGCACACCGCTACATGGTCAGTATTTAATTAATATGTATTTTATGTTAGTTTGTTAGTTTTTGAAATGTAAATCTAAATTTGAAGATTATGGTGATCTTGTACAATCTAAATAAGACGTTGTGGCGACCCATTTCCTGACACATCCGAACCGGCTCACAATTAGCCAGCGTTCAGGCTAAGGGAGATAGCCTACGGGGGTTTGTGAGTACGTGTCTTTTGCAGCATCCGCGCCCATGGGGGGCGGGTTGAGGGAGGCTTAAAAGCAAGGCTGTTTAGTTCGAATAAAGCTATCTTTGACTGCAGTTTACTGACTGCGTGTAGCAACCGCTACAACGTGTTTTTATTGCTGGCTGTCCAGAGGGGAGGTGCTGAAACGCTTTGTCGCGCGTCTGGAAGAAGTGAAAACTTTCCTGGGCAGCAAAGGGCTCAACTTTCCTGAGCTGGAACAGCCAGAGTGGCTGGAAAAGCTACACTTCATGGTAGACATGACAGCGCACCTGAACACGCTGAACACAGCTCTTCAACGGGGTAAGGACGTACAGCCCTGCACATGTTGGAGGATGTTTTGCATTCGAGCGCAAGTTGACGTTGCTTGCCAGAGATTTACAGAAAGGCACATTGTCTCACTTCCCCAATTTGAGAGAGTTCAAACAATGTCACGACATGATAAATTCGGAGTATTTACATTCTGCAATCATCGCAATGCAAACATCGTTTGGGAAACGCTTCTGTGAGTTCAGAGAGGAAAAAAACACATTATCCTTCCCGGTCACTCCCTTAAGCATCGATCCATCCCTACTGAATACGACTGCATTGTCAGGTGTGAGTCAGCCTGAAGAAGTATGATAAATATTTTAATTGCATATTATTTTATGTATATTCATATGTTTTCATTGTTCAGTGAAATAGTCCTTTTATTTTTCAGGTTGACAGCTGGCTGACGTTATTTTTGGTTTGCTGCTGGCGGCAAATTTAAGTTTGGCGTTTTTCATAAATACAAGAAGGACTCAAATAGACGTTGAGTATTTTACTTAAAAGTAACCTTCAACCCAACGTCTTTTTTTCGGAGTTCAAAATGTTTTTGTTGCATGCAGAAATGTAATTTCGTTTTCTCTGCAGGAGTTCATCAATTTCATAAATGCAACACATTATAGTTTATTTATACATAGCATAAAGGCAAATCAAAACGTTGTATGGAGTGTTATTTCATTTTAAATGTCAAACGGGTTTTGCGGCTCCCAGTGTTTTCTTTTCTGTGGGAAACGGGTCCAAGTGGCTCTTTCAGTGGTAAAGGTTGCTGACCCCTGGTCTAGGCCTTTCAACATTTGAAATGTTTAAATGAGATCCCACCTCATCCTTCTAAGTTGCAGCAAGCACAGTCCCAGAGCCATCAAATGTTCCTCACATAATAGCCCTTTCATTCTTGGAATCATCCTTACTAATCTCCTCTGAATCCTCTCCAATGCCTGCACATCTTTTCATTGATAAAGAGCTCATAACTACTTAAAGTGATGCCTCAGCATCACATCCCTGCTGTTATATTCTAGACATCTTGAAATACAGTCGGCTGTCCTTATCCACAAATTCAACCAACCGCGAATTGCGAAAACCCAGAAGTGCTCTTCCAGCACTTGCCCGAGCATGTACAGACTATTTTTCTTGTCATTATTCCCTAAACAATGCAGTATAACAACTATTTTACATAGCATTTATATTGTATTTGCTGTTATAAGTAATCTAGAGATGATTTAAAGTACACGGGAGGATGTGCGTGGGCTATCATGGATCGGGATCGAAAAAAATCGGAAGTTCTCTTACTAAGTAAGTCGGACAGGTACATCCGGTATTATTTAGCGTCAGTTAGTCAAACATTTGCATTCGTATATAGTATATATTTTACTTTTCTATGCATATAAAGCACTTAAGAATGTATGTTTCAGCTCGGGAAGTTCCCGAGTTCGATCTAGTGACAGATTACTCTCCACCGTGCCGCTTTGATGTGGAAGATCAAAAACCCAAAACCCCAAAACCCAATAATTAAACCACTGTGTTGCTTAGTAATAGTTGTAGCTTTCATCGGGGCAGGGCCTTTCACATGCTCCATTAAAATTATTCCAATCATTGACCAACTGTAGCCTAACGCTTTTCCAAAGACCTATGGCATTTCATCTCATTCTGATTGCTTTATTACTTACACCTTATTTTAAATCGTGATCGTGATTACTCTTGTGACCAGAAACACCGCGGATTCAGAGCTATGCCGGGTCCTAATGCCCACCGCTCCAAATATGTTAAATAAAGTCCGGGGTTCCGCTGGGTCCTAAAGAACACTGCACTGATTCAGGTTAAATAAGGGACTTGAGCGTCCGTGATATTTGGTATCTGCAGAGGGTCTTGCAACCAATCCTCCACGGATAAGGAGGGCCGACTGTAAATGCTAACATGGCGTTGCCTTCCTCACCACTGACTCAAACTGCAAGTTAATCTTTAGGGTGTTCCGCACAAGTATCCCAAGTCTCTTTGCATCTCAGATTTTTGGATTTTCTCCCCATTTAGAATATAGTCTGAACATTTATTTCTTCTACCAAAGTGTGTGACTATGCACTTTCCAACATTGTATTTCATTTGTCACTTCCGTGTCTATTCTTCTAATCTGTCCAAGTCCTTCTGTAGGCTACCTGTTTCCTCAGAACCACCTGGTCCTTCACCAATCTTTGTATCATCTGCAAACTTGGCAACAAAACCATCTATTCTATCATCTAAATCACGATATACAGCATAAAAAGAAGCAGTCCCAACACTAACCCATGTGGAACACCACTAGTCACTGGCTACCAACCAGAAAAGGATCCTTTTATTCCCACTTGCTGTTTCCTACCAATCAGCCAATACTCTAACCATGCCAGTAACTTTCCTATAATACCATTGACTTTTAACTTGGTAAGCAGTGTGGCACCTTGTCAAAGGTCTCCTGAAAGTTCAAATATACAACATCCACTACATCCCCTTTATCCAGCCTACTTGAAACTTCCTCAAAGGATTCCAGCGGTTTTATCAGGAAAGATTTTCCTTGAAGGGAGCTATGCTGACTTTTTTCTACCTTGTCCTGTGTCACCAAGTACTCAATAACCTCATCCTTAACAAATGACTCCAACATCATCCCAGCCACTCAGGTCAGGCTAATTGGTCTATAATTTCCTTCTGTTACTTCCCTCCTTTCTTAAAGAGTGGAGTGACATTTGCAATTTTCCAGTCCTCCAGAACCATGCTAGAGTCCAATGATTCTTGAAATTGCTAATGCCTCCACCATCTCTACTGCTACCTCTTTCAGAACCCTAGGGGACAATTCATTTGGTCCGGGTGACTAATGCATCTTTAGGCTTTTTAAGCAACTTTCTCCTTTGTAATAGTAACTACACTCATTTCTCTTCTCTCACACCCTTCAACACCTGGCGCACTGTTAGTGTCTTCCACACTGAAGACTGATGCAAAATACACATTGTTTATTTGTCGTCTCCTTGCCCCAGTTAATATTTTTCCAGACTCATTTTTCAGCAGTCCTATATCCACTCATCTCTCTTATTTATCACATACTTGGAAAATGTCACAGGGGGACAGGAGGCTGGACCCAAGTGCAGGACACAGGTACTGAAGTACTAGGGGCAGGACAGGAATAACTAAAGGAGAGAACAAGATGGGGAGAACAGGACATGCAAAAGAGAAAGGGCATGTTAGGTAATCCTGGGGTTCAGTGAGAGTCTGTGGCTAAACTGGGACCTGGAGTCCATGGCTAGGCAGGAGAGCTCCCTGGGCAGCTGCATAACTCCTGGGCAGGGCCACCTCCCAGGCAGGAACACAGAGGCCCAGGCAAGACACAGGACACGTGGGGATGTAGCAGGCACAACCCATCAGAGGTGAGGGGTAGGAAGGGGACAGAGTGCCCCCACCAGGCAACAGCAGTCCGGCCTGCTACCCAACAGAGGCAGGGGATCAGAAGGGAACTTGGTCCAGGGTAACTCCAAGGCTGACTCACAGAACTTGAGAATGAAGCTGTGGGCCCTCCAAGCCAGGACAACTGGAACACACAGAGCTGATCAGACAAAACACCTCAAAATATGACAAACCAGCTGATACGAGGCAAACAGGTTCATCCTTACTTACGTAAATGCGTCTTGGCATAGGCTTCCAAAAAAGCTGGGTCTTGTCTGCATTAAACACTTGCTTTGGTGTGATGCCTAACTCAGCTATCATTGCCCACAACTGCAAAGGGTAGCGTTCAGCAGCTTCGTGATCAGCACTAGCTTGCTCACCATGCACAGCTAAGTTGTGAAGGCTGTGACGATTAACAAACTTCCCAGAGCTGTGTTACCTTCACCTGATATGGCCCTGTTTATAATTTCCAACTTTTATTCAAGTGTTAAAGCGATTCTCTGCTGCTTGGCCGATGGCTCAGGACTTGACATAGGACACTTAGGAGGCATAGTTAAATATTTCAAACATCGAATCAGTGCACCATAGATAATAACAACAAAATTTTAAGAGCGCAAGATTGCACATCCACATGCTGCCAAAACTAATGTGAGACTGGTGGGAGTGAGACTGTGAGGCGTGCGCACGTGATTTGTATTGGCAGGAAAGCAGTGCTTCTCGTCCCAA
Organism: Hypanus sabinus; assembly: GCF_030144855.1. NCBI lineage: Eukaryota > Metazoa > Chordata > Chondrichthyes > Myliobatiformes > Dasyatidae > Hypanus > Hypanus sabinus. The sequence goes on along the minus strand of NC_082721.1, from coordinate 40,505,863 downwards.
CAGCCTCGTATAACTGTGAGTTTTGGACGCATATAAGGAGAAGTTGGTAGAAATAGGTTCAATGCATAACTGTGAATCCACATTGTCTGAAGACACATACAATGAAGATAGGCTGTACTATCTTGCCATTAGAGTATTTCTTTGTTTTTGGAATCCATCTGTCCTGAACCTTACTCATTCTTCCCATAAACTCAAACCATTGCTGTTCTGCTGTTATCCCTCCCAGCATCTCCTTCCAAATTACTCTGGTCAACTCCTCTCTCGTTTACTCCACTGAAATACTGCTATGTCAGACCTCACTTTCAGATTTCAAGTTAAACTCAATCATATTGTGCTCACTCTCTCCTAATGGTTCCTTTACTTAAGCTCACTAATTGCCTCCAGTTCATTACACATCACTCAATCCAGTATAAGCTCAATGACAAGCTTCTCTAAGAAGCCATTTCATTGGCATTCAAAAAATTCACTTTCTTGAGATCTATTATCAATCAGATTTTCTTAATCTACATGTATGCTAAAATTTCCCATTTTCACTTTGACACGCCTTTTGTATTTCCCATTGTAATCTGTTGTCCATGTACCAGCTGCTGTTTGGAGGCCTGTGTACAACTGCCATTTGAGTCCTTTTACCTTTGCAATTTCTTAACTCAACGCACAAGGATTCAACATCTTATAATCCTATGTAACATCTTTCTAATGATTTGATGCCATTCTTTACCAGTACAGCCACACAAACCCCTCTGCCTCCCTTCCTATCCCTCTGATACAACATGTAACTTTGGACATTCAGTTCCCAACTACACCCATCCTTCACCCATGATTCAGTTATGGCCACATCATACCTGACAATCTGAAATAGTGCAACAAGATCATATATCTTATGCCCCGTGTATTCAAATATAACAATATATTTGTATTTGCTCCCTTTTTGATTCTGCATCCCTAATTCACTGATACTCATCCTGCCGGCTGCAGTTTTGACCTGTCATCTACCTGCCCTTCCTGATAGGCTGACTGCACATCATCTTGGCTTTTTTACCAATGGTCCTATCCTGAATCCCTTCACTCCAGTTTCCATCCACCTGAAAAATTAATTTAAACCCTTCTCAACAGCTCTAACAAACCTGCCCATGAAAATATTCATCCCCCTCCAGTTCAGATACAACCCATCTCTTTTGTACAGGTCATATCTCCCCCAGAAGAGATCCCAAAGATCCAAGAACCTGAAACCTCGATGGGCCAAAGGCTCCATATCTCTCCATGGGTATAACGTGTGTGATAAACCCTTGCCCATTAGATCTGGTACAGAACATGAACCAAACTTAATTAACTGTTTTTACCATCATGCTGATTCTGAGATGCCAGATTTTCAATACTATTAGATACTTTTCCTATAAATACCTCAACACACTTTTAATTTACTCTTTTTACTCTACACACAGTAGTGTGAGTAATTTTCCATTCATTTTGAAAGGAGGTTGGAGACCATCAGCTGGTGAGGCAGGTGCAAAATCCTTGGGGCATCTGAATAGTTGGATAATGGAGTTTCACTGTGTATTTTTTAAGTGGTTAGCAACAGATTCTCACCCCAAGGACCAATTTCATGAGTGACTAGCGCTTGTTCCTCAATGGATATATTCTTTGGTCTATATATCCATTGATGGTTGAGTTCAGCACAATTTGCTCAACGTGGGAGAGCACAAGCTCTCTGATTTTCTGATGCAATGTGGGAAGCCACTGAATGTAGGAAACTGATGCTCCATCAAAGTTGCCATTTGCATTGTCACTGGATGAGTAACAAGATTGTCGTGAAAATTAATTCATGAATGCATCTTCAAATGCTATGTCCCATCAATGGCTCCAATACTTATTCCTCACAGTATGCACTCACATGCACACACTAATAATTCTACCATAATAGCCACAGAATGTGAGGTAAAGGGAATGATATGAGGAAATGTGCTAGAAGGGCAAGCTATGTTTACAGGGTATGTCATCTGTTCCAAAAATGCATCCTAGGTTATTAAAGGAACTGGGACAGGATGTTGCAAGAAGGAGTTTAGAAATCCTCCAATCCTCCTTTATCACAGGACAAGTACCACAAGGCTGGCAAACGCCATTCAGTGCATGCTTGTTGAAAATTGGCTGAAAGGACTTCAAGTCAAGTCAAGTCAAGTTGCTCTTATTGTCATTTCGACCATAACTGCTGGCACAGTACACAGTAAAAATGAGACAAAGTTCTGCAGGACCATGGTGCTACATGAACAACACAAAAACTACACTGAACTACTTACTTGCTAGGCAACTAAAGGACAGTCAGCTGAACATTGGTATATGTATTGAAGTGTTTGGCATCTTGGCATTGAGTAATAAAGTAATTTCAAGCAGCTTTGTGGAGTTGAGACGCAATAATGCCCATGCCTTTTATCTAGGTCTGAAGCTACTCATTTCCATGAATTATTGATAAAAGTTCATTCATCTAAAATACTAGCTTAGCTTCTCTCTCCACGGAAGCTGCCTGATCTGATTTAAATTCAGATTTTCTGCATCTGTGGTTGTTTGCTCCTCACTTTTGATGGATGTGGGGGCGAATTCTATGTCAATGCGGGAACAGACTCTCATTTTCTGAATCAGGATATCACCACTTCCTGGGGTCAGTGAAGAGGCTCAACAGTTTGGATCATCACTGTTTAGATAATCATGGGCTGAAACATTTCTACTGTTCACAGTATGTTCTATTCATTAAATTTTATTTTAAAATTCCTTCATGCACGACAGTTTTATAAACTATTTCAGAAAGTTATTTGGCTTCTACTTTTTACACCATCTCCAGACTGAGCTTTTGTTTCCTTTTCTTGACCTCTACACCTCCACCTTGCCATATTGCTACTTGCTTTGCCTTTATACCATCAACATTTTTGTAATTTCATCTCTCTTAATTTCCTTCATATTTCTGAACCTCTCTCTTACTTACTCTCCCATTCCCCTCTTTCACTGCCTTTGTAATTGTTTAAAAACTGTCTGATGTTTTCTTGCTGAGGCTATTGATTTCTCTCTCTCTCTCCAGACTCTGACAGACTTTCTGAGTATTTCCAGCCTTTCCTTTTTATATCAAATAAGAATTAATTGGGATCAAATGGAGTGATGAATCTTAAAGAAGGGAAAGTAATCTCACAGCAGTCTATTTACATCAGCAAGAGACAGGCAAGACTCAAAACATGAAGTGAACCTATAATGTTAGAAGCACTCGTGTCAGCCACTGAAACGAGAAAAACAAGAGTCAATGTTCCAGGTCAGAGATTCTATAAAAGGTCTATAAAGATACAGAACTATTACTATTATTTTCATGGATGGAAATAAACATTCAAGATTTCGAGTCAAGACACTTCATAATGACTGGAACGGAATGGTGCAGAAGCTAGAATAAATCTCTGCCTCGCTCTGCTCTCCTTCCTTTCCAGACCTGATGAAGGATCTTGGCCAAATCATTGACTGTTTCTTTCCCTCCAAGGATGCTGCCTGATCTGCTGAGTACTTCAAATATTCTCTGATATATGCACAACATCATTGGTGTCAAATTGCCCTACAGTACTTGAAGAACCTCCAAGTGGGTTGGCCATCAATCCATTCACGATATATATATGGTTTGAAACTTGCAGAGATAATTAGTATCCCTTCACACTTGGGTTGTCTTAATAGTATAACATTAATTTGCAAATTGCAATTTAACTACAATTTATTAATTGAATGCCAGCAATGAAAAATGATAAATATCATTGTGAAACCCACAATAGGTCTTGTTGCTTCTTCAGCAGGCAACAACAATCATAGTGTCTCTGTGCTATCAATGAAAAATCTTCAATTTCATTTAAGTACATTTTAAATTTTATCATGCAATTTCTTCCTGATCTACAACTGTTCATAACTTATAAGGTTCCTGGTATTTTGAAATCATTGCAAAATTTATGTTACATTAGTTGTGCCAAATCTAAGATATGGAAACAGAATGGCCACCGATTATAGTACTATTTGCAGGGTTTGTAATGGTGCAAAATTACATTTATCAGTGCAGCTCAATCTTCAGAGTTCTGTCAAGGGATCATTGGCCTGAAATATTGATCCTGTTTTCCACCCAATAGTTACTGCCTGATTTGCTAAGTATTGTTGGATTTGAATTTAAATTGTTATTCTTCTTGCAACTTAACTTCCTTTATGCTTGCTTATATATGTGTATTATCACCTGTTTGTCTGTAATGCTTTGAGAGGCTAGTCTAGGACTACAACTACAGCATGCTGCTACCCACACTGGACCCCTACAATTCACCTATTAATACAACCCATCGACAGATGACACAAAAGCCACAGCTCCACACATTGTCCTTACACATCTGGAGAAGAAAGATGCTTATGTGAGAATACTGTTCTTGGACTGCAGTTCAGCATTCAACACCATAATTCCCTCCAGGCTCATCAAGAAGCTCGGAAACCTCAGCCTACACCCTGTCTAGTGTAGCGGGATCCTGGACTTCCTGTCAGATTGCCGGCACCTCTGGCCCTCAACACAGCTGCCCCTCACAGCTGTGTCCTAAGCTCCCTCCGTTACTCTCTGTATACCCATGACTATGTTTCCACCCACAGCTCCACTCAGCTAATGAAAGTTGCTGATGACACTACACTGATTGGTCTAATCTCAAATAATAATCACCCTGACACAGCGGTGTCAAGAAAACAACCTCTCCATCAATGTTGCAAAAACAAAGAGTTGGTTGTGGACGACAGGAGGAATGGAGACAGGCTAGCCTCTGTTGACATCAATGGATCTGGGGTTAAGGGGGTGTTAAGTTCCTCAGCATAAACATCACCGAGGACCTCACGTGGTCTGTACGCACCGGCTGTGTGGTGATAAAAAGCACAACAGCACCTCTTTCACCTCAGGCAGTTGAAGAAGTTTGGTATAGGCCCCCAAATCCTAACAACTTTTTCCAGGGGCACAACTGAGAGCATCACTACTGGCTGCATCACTGCCTGGTATGGGAACTATACTTCCCTCAATCACAGGACTATGCAGAGAGTGGTGCAGACAGCCCTACGTGTCTGTAGATGTGAACTTCCCACTATTCAGGACATTTACAAAAACAGTTGTGTAAAAAGGGTCTGAAGGATCATTGGAGACCTGAGTCACCCCAACCACAAACTGTTCCAGCTGTTACCATCTGGGAAATGGTACTGCAGCTTAAAAGCCAGGACAACAGACTCTGGGATTGCTTCTTCCACCAGGTTATCAGACCGATTCATGCTGATACAATTGTATTTCTATGTTATATTGACCTGTTGTATATACTGTTTATTATAAATTACTATAAATTGCACATTGCACATTTAGAGAGAGGTGTAACATAAAGATTGTTACTCATATATGTGAAGGATGTGAGTAATAAAATGAATTCAATTAAAATTCAAATGTACAGTGGATGTACATTAAGTTCACTCTTCTCATTACTACCATCAGGGAGGAGGTGCAGGAACCTAAAGACTCACACTCAACATTTTAGGATTAGCTTCTTCCTCTCTGCCACCAGATTTCTGAATGGTCCACGAATCCACGAACACTACCTCACTATTCCTCTTCTGCATTATTTTTTTAATTATAACAAATAGTGTTTTTTTATGTTATGCATTGCATTGCTGCCACAAAAGCAACAAATATCACGACAGATATCAGCTATAATAACCCTTGTGGCATGGTCGGCTCTATACTTCTGTAGGTTTTTTTTATCTGTAAGCCTGAGATGTCATGGGAGAGTAAATAAAGAATGTCCTTGTTGTCTCACAGGTTGTCCTTATTAGTGAAGTTTCCCTTCTCTGTCAGTATAAATAAAGACTACAAGGCAGGTTTTTTGTTGGAGTGAGTTAGTTCTAGTTCTAGTTAGTTCCTGGCTATAATGTCTTACTATTATTTCTTTGTTATGAACATCTAATAAAACAGCTGCAACCACAAGATTTGTGCCTCGTTCTGGACTTCTGGAGAACCATCTAGACGTTATCATCTACTGTTTTCACAATACTGTGTTTGCTGCTTTTATGTTATATTTTAAATGTTTAATGTTAAAGCAGAACATTGAGGGCCAGTATAACATTTAAATAATACAACTGCCTCATTAAACCCATTGCAATTACTTTTGCAACCACTTGGATTCTAGTCTGAGATTTTACATTGTCCATCGAACCCAGCCTAATCCAGTGACACTATCCCCACCACACCATTCCCATGGTCGCTAGTCTCACTTTGATATAGTTTGGCAAAGTGTGCAGTAGGTCTCAATGAAATAACTTAAATAATAACTTGACTGGTTCTTGAAAGAAAAAGACAAAAATCAAACATTGTTGGTGCTGGAATTCTGAACCAACAATGCTGAGGAGATTTCTAGTTATAAGAGGTTAGTGAGTGGGATAGTAAAGTGTGCTGTGGTACTTTCGGCTTGCTGCAAAGTTCCTTAAATTAAAACGATTAGAACGAACTAGAACTCTTCATGAATTTTCACCCTTTTCTCTGCTGTTCCAGGGAATGCATGAATAAATTGTTCAGTTGTTTGCATTGTTACCATATGTTAGAATGAACTGTGTTTGACAGAGCTTCATGGTATATTCAAATACACTGTCAGCTCAGTTTAGTTATGAAGCTTTGCATAATCTTGGTACAGCTTTCTTTGTTAAAGGCTCTACTTAGATGCAAATGATTATCGTTCTTATGCCCTGAATCACTTATAGCCAACAAATAGGCTCTCTTTAGGCTGCAGCAAAGTTATTTGCGCAGTGTATACCGCCAAACACATACTTAAATAATAAAATCGGGAAGTCTTCATATAAAAAGCGAAAATTGGATTAGTGCAGGGTTGACTGCAGTTAATAGAAATGTCTGCAGGAATTACAGAATCACGTCTTCTGTCGATACAAAAGGAGCACAGATCACCATGGAAACCTACATAACTGAGTCACATCAAAGACAATGGGCAAGGACAGTGTCAATCAATTGCTAAGCGGTATTGCGAGCAGCTGAGATGCTGCTTGCAACACAGCTGAGGAAATGCTGAGAAAACGGAATCCGAACAATAATTGTAACTGGGCACTCCAGAAAGCCCAGCATACAATGACCCAAATAACATGATTCCAATTAAGGAAGGCAGAAATTATCCATACCTTTCCGGCTTTCCTCGTTATAAGCATGTGTTTTTGGAGTGATAATATTATATTCCTCTAAATCGATTCAAAAAATATGGACCAGTTCACCTCTACACACAGAGTTTGTCATTGTTTACAGTCACAGTATTTTTCCTGTTCCCAGCTTTTCCTGGTTTGCTTTCAAAAAGCCAAGGTTTATGGCTAAAGCTTCTAATTAAGAGAAAGACTCAATAAATTGAATATAAAAATGGGATTGTTTTGGGATTAAAAAGGTACTTGTCTACATTAAGTAAAGAATAAAATTATAATGTATTTTTGCCTGCAGGCTTAACTGCTTTTAATTTGCCAGTTTTTATTCTTCCAAGCACTGTTGTGCAATTTTGGCCTTAATTTGGTGGAACTGATATGTTTCTTAGGGGCTGTAAACATATGGATAAGGACAACTATTCAATACATATATTGTGATGTCTTTTTGCTGTGTACTGGAGCACATAACAACATTAAAAAGATTATCCATTAAAATGAACTAAAAGTTAAAATGCTAGAGACTTGCCTGTCTACAATCCTTTTCTCTGCTTTCTTGGTCAGAAATCTATCCCAAATGTTCTTTTTAGTATAAGGGCCCCACAGTGGCATGGCTAGCAGAGTTGCTACACCACTGCTCCAGGTCTGATCCTGACTTCTGATGCTACATGTGCAGTGTTCACATGTTCTCCTTGTGTCCTCATGGATTTCCCCTGGGTGCTCTGGTTGGAATCTTAATTGGCTACTGTATAATATCCCTGTTGTGTAGGTGAGTGGTAGAATCTGGGGAGTGGCGGGAGGTGTTTGATCAGAGTACTGGCTCAATGGAATTACCTTAGGAACAGCCTTGCTCTGTGAATTTGCATGAACTCAGCAACACAAGAAAATAGGAGCAAAAGTAAGCCACCTGGCTCCTCATGTCTCCCTCATCCTTCAATACGATCATGGCTAATTTATCCTTTGATCCAGATCCTCACGGCCCTTAATCCCCCAGTGAACTGATATGGCTTCCCTCTATGTGATAAGAAAATGGAAATTTAGCAAAGGCACCGGAGATGCTGAGTACTGACTTCACTGAGTCAAAGACTGAAATAATAGGAAAAGATTTCCTCAGAGACTGCCTCCGCTGTCTTTTGTCTTGATCAAGAAAAATATTGTTACTCCTCCCAGTATTTTTCTGTGTAACTAAAAAAATTCAATTTCTAAGGCACATTTCACTTTCATAGGATGTGGCAAAAGAACTACCTTTTAATGACAGTTCCTTATACGAATGAGGCAGTAGTGGTAGTCCAATTTTATGAACCACAGCAGGAATGAAAATGACCAGCTCACTTTCTTATTACCTGAGGGATGAGGCATACCTGAGGAATAGATTCCTGCCAAGAATTTCTTTTTTTCTCTTTCTTTCTTTCTTTTTCTTTTCTATAGGGATGTTGGGGAGGAGGGGTTAAGGGGAGGGGGGAAGAGTATATTTTTTTTACATATTTTCTTTTTCTTTCTGTAATTATTTGAAAACTCAATAAAAAAAGTTTAAAAAAAAAGAATTTCTGCTGCATGAAAAACAGCAGAACTTGGAAGCTGACCCAACAGCTTCATAAAATGAAGCCGAGGTAAACTGATCAAGCAACATTTACACAAGTCTTACATTTCTCAGAGCCAATGTTTTGCAATCTATGAAATGGCATTGAAGATAGGGTACCAATGGAACGGAATGTGGGATACATATTTTTATCATGGGCTCGCCATGTATTTGTTGTATAAATGAATTGAGAACCTAGTCATGAATAGTGACTTTCAATTACATTTAACATAGAGCAGATCTTCTGTAATTTTTGGTCACACATACAGAAGCAGTCTTTCATAATTTTCTTGAGTGTAATTTAAAAGTTAATTCCTTTAATCTGATCCCACGTCTCATCAGGGAATCCAACCCAGGTGAATCTCGTTAAAATATTTTATGGATTTGGCCATTCCATTTCCCCAATCACATTCAATTCTCCGAAATGACAGCCCACCCTGTATTCTCAAGTGCATTCCCACCTACTACTAACCCCACATATAAATGGCAATTCTATCCCATTGGCAATCAACTTGACTAATTACCCCCCACAGAACCCCAGCAGACAAACCTCAAACTGGCTTTTTTTCTATACCTAGTAGCCCAATTTCTTCCTGCCAGAACACCCTCAAGCAAAACAGTTACTGGCTCTCATTAACTCATTAGCAAACCACTCAGTTGCCAGACTCTGCAGAACATACACAGAAAATATCAGAAGTAGAAAACTAAAATTGTACAGGCAGGCACCTCTCACTCTCTGTCCAGCTAACAGGACTCACCTGCCACTCATTTCCAAGTCATCACCTGCAGCCTATTCAAACCTAGCTCTCAGCCGCAGTACTTTGTTCACCAATCGAACCAGCCAGCCTCAAGCAGTAGCTCATTGTCTTCAGTAACCTTGTTGGCTGTGGTGTCAAGTACCTGTTCTCTTTTGTTATTTGGCCCCTTGTGGCTTTATTATTTTGCAGTTTATTAGTAAATTAGTGTTTATTGCTAAGTTGTCTCTGCTGCTCTGCTTTTGGGTCAAGTCTCCTCTATTTTTCCTGGCCGGATGGATAAACCAATGATTGATCCAGCAGAGTATACTCGTCCAAAGGAAGTCACCTGCTGACAGGAGTCCACGATCCAGAAGCAGCAGGAAGCCATTGATCCTCTGTTTGCCACTGTTCACCAATTTTCTATCTCTATACAGAAACCCCGCGCCAGTCAACCTCCTCCCTTGGAGATCAGGATTCCAGTGGCTGAACACTTCAATGGATCCCCAACCTGGTGCCGTAACTTTCTGTGCAGTGTGTATCACAATTCGAGCCCTAGCCATCTCTGTATGTTATGGGCAGAGCCAGGGTGCCTTCATTATCTCTGTTCTGACTGGACAAGCTCTGACCTGGACTGCCTGGGACGGTAGAACCACCATAGACAATAAACATGAGGAATTCACTGCTGAGATGCACCAGACTTTCAACCATCCAGGAAGCAGAAGGAGGGTCAGCAGATCAGATTCTTCGTCTACATCCAGGCTCACGTTCGACACTAGATTACACTGTGGAATTCAGAACCCTTGCATTAGAGTGCTGGTGGAAGGCAGAAGCACTGCTGGAGAGATTATCATCAAGGACCCTTGGAACATTTGAAAGATGATCTGTCTACCTGGGAGATACCGACCTACCTCAAAAGCCTCATCAGTCTGGCCCTCTGAATTGATAGGCATCTCATGGAACAACCCTCGAAATCATCAGTCAGAAGCTTAGCTATAATCACAGAACTATTTCAGGCTACAGCACCCTTGTCATCACTGTCTCCTGGACCCAAGCAGTTCAGGAGAGTTCCTTTAACCCCTCGCCACACCCCCCCCCCCCCCAAGAGCATGAGCGTTGGTGGAGAAACAACGTGCACTTACTGAGGAGTCACCAATCACTCACACCCACTGCGAGTGGGAGAATGGCACCACCATTTAGAGGTGAGGAGCTCTATCGGTTAAGCTCCCCAGCCTCTCATTCCAGTGCCACCACCTGACTCATTTTTTTCTGTCCTCCTTTACAACCCAATAGCTCTGCATGCTGGAGGATTCCAGTGCCACAGACAACTTCCTGGGCTGGACTCTGTGTGCGGCTTGAACTCTCTGCTGAGACTATCTCTCACCCATTCTGCATCACAGCCATTGATCGATGTCCTTTGGAGCCTAGGATGGGCAGAACACACACAAGTCCTCTGCACATGAGCATCAGAGAGCACCACAAGTCCATCCCATTCCTCCATATCAACTCACCCAACACTCCTCTCATCATGTGTTTTCCCAGGCTCTCTACTCACAACATTTGCTTCACTTGGTCATCCAGGTCACTGCTCAGTTGGGCCAAGATCTTCAGCAAACTGGATCTACAGAGTGCGTATAACCTGATCTGAATCCGCCAGGGAGATGAGTGGAAGAGGGTGTTCATTACACCAAATGGCCACTATGAATACTTCATGATGCCTTTCAGATTTTCTGACAGTCCAGCTGTTTTCCAGGCTTTCCTCAGCAAGATCCTCTGAGACTGCTAAATTGGTATGTGTTCGTGTATCTCAATGACATTCTCATCTTCTCCAAGGTCCCTCAAGACCATGCCAGTCACATCCATTCAGTACTTCAGTGTCTCCCTGAAAACCAACTGTACAGCAAGTTAGAGAAATGCCTATTCCACACCTTAGTCATTTCCTTCCTGCCTTATGTCCTTTTACCCCAAGGCATAACCATGAACCCAGGGAAAGTGTGCACTTTTGTTGACTTGCCCCAACCACACTTCCTCAAACAGCTACAACACTCTTCTTATGAGATATGCCCCTGTGCATCGACTTCTGCAAACACTTGTCCTAGTTCATTGGTCCTTTCAAGATTACCCGTCCCATCAGTCATCACACTTACTGTCTCCAGCTGCCACCATTGGTACTGGTGCACTCACAAAGGTCTGGACAAAGGTGCATAGGAACAGCAGGATCCCCCAGGTAGAGACAAAATAAGAGGTTAACCATCAGAATCAGAGCCTCGGAGGGGGGAAATGAGCGACACCATGATGTAATTCAACCTCTCCGACACAATGACCCCACTCAGGCGCTGACTGAAGTCCTCCTTAAATAATCATAGAATGCGGGAAACATTTGTCAGCCACAATTCACTTGACAAGTTTAAACCAAAAACACGTGCTTAACAACTTTAGTTAAGATATTGATTAGTATGTACAAGTGCTCGGAAACCCTGGAAGCTCAATGCTCTATGACAGCGTCAGGGCTCATGACACCATCCTTCAAGATTACACTTACCTTCCACATTGTTCCTGCCCATTGTGGACCACTCAGCCCACCTGAGCCTGCACCTCTGGAACCTAGGATGGTGATCCAGTGTACATGGTTGGCCAGTTGATAGATTCAGGTGTTGTGGATGGGGTATGCAGTACCTGGCTGACTGGGAGCACATCCTGGAGGAGAGGTCTTGGGTGCTTTTCAGTTTCATTCTAGAGCCATCGCTCATTGAGGATTTCCACCAGGCACATCTAGATCGTCCTGGGCTGTCGGGTACTGGCTGTGATGGGCGGGTGTTCCTGTCAGGCCTGCTTGGGCAGGCACTTCCCAATCTCCACCCAGCTAACAGGAGTCGTTTCCAATTTCACCTGCCTGTCATTTAAACCCAGCTCGCATCCACAGTCCTTGATTACTCATTGATATAGTTGCTCCAAGTCTTCAGTTACCTGTTGCCTTGTCATGTTAAGTATCTATTCTTACTTGTTTTGTGGCCCCTTGTGGCTTATTAGTAACATAACATAATAATAATTGCAGTTCATTAGTAACATAACTTTCACTGCTAAAATAATCTCTGTTGCTCTGCCTTTGGGTCAGGCCTCCTCTACGTTTCCTGTCAGTCAAAACTGAATTATAAACATTTGGGTAATGTTCACGTAAGAGTTTCTGCCAGAATAAAAAGAAATATAGTGGATCCTGGTTTATTGGGATACATGGACACCAATACATTTTAGCCCCATTAGCCAAAGTTTCATGGAAATTGTTAAAATTGTTTAAAAAAAGACAAACCGAGTAACAAACTATGTATTAAAATGAAATACAGAATAAATTATAACACTACCAAAGCTACTACAGAACCATAAAATTGTATTAGTTCCTAATAGTTATCAATGTAGGAATTCATTCCATGTATTCTGACATACTTTTGACTGTAAATGAATAAAATCAGTGCAAACATCTTGTGCAGATAATAAATTACCTTCATACAATATTTCCGACGACTACAACCTCCAAATCTTCATTTTCATTATAATGCTAAAAATGACAGGTAATACCTTCACATCTTCATAGTCCCTAAATTGTTGAAGTAGCAAAATCATTTGATTTTCACTTCCAGCTATTTCCAAGCTTGAAACAGCAGTGAGCAAAACGGTTCTGAATTGTCTTGCTGTTCTTTACTCATCAACTATCACTGCAAAAATCACTGATATTTAAAAACAAAAAAACATCTGAAGTGACACTACTTAAAAACTCAAGCACGAGGAAATCTGCAGATGCTGGAAATTCAAGCAACGCTCACAAAATGCTGGTGGAACGCAGCAGGCCAGGCAACATCTATAGGGAGAAGCAATGTTGATTTTTCGGTCCTGACGAAGTGTCTCGGCCCAAAACGTCGACATTGCTTCTCCCTGTAGATGCTGCCTGGCCTGCTGTGTTCCACCAGCATTTTGTGTGTGTTGCTATTTAAAAACGGTTTGTTCTAAGCAAGGTGTACTATCTAACGGCCACACAACGTGCATGTGACCAACATTAGTTAGAAAATGTTTGGTAACATTCACCTGCCCCAATTAAGCGGCATAGTTTTCCAGATAAACTAAAGGAATCCTGGCTATTTTCTTGATTTGTTTTTCTTTTCTTAAGAGTTGTCCCATCCTGCCCTGACTCATCAATGGCCCAATTACTGGAATGCCCTGTAGTTCTAATTGAAACTTTTACTTTGATCTGACTTTAAGTAGTATTCTTTTTCCTTAGGGTGTGGGTTTCTAAAGCTTTAATTGAGTCTGAAAACACAATTTATTGACTCCAGTACAAAAAATAATAAAAATAGTATTTTATCACAAAATACAGTGTCTTCAGGTCTGTTATTAGGTTTCATTATTGGGTTACTATTGACATCACTAGTACTTGCTTTTTGTCAGAATAGTCCACTGAGGGCCAAGTTTCAAACCTTTTCATTGTAAACATTCAGTATTGCTCCATTAATGATAATTGCGAGCTCATTTGGAAATCTGGTTACAAGGCATTCAGGACATTGGCAATGGTTAGAATTCTTACTTATTACAAAATCAACAGGATATTGCTCATTAAAAGAGTTTAAAAATGGACAGACTGTATTTATAGCTATTTCTTTTTATAAATTGCACATCCCAATGTGTGATTTCTGTGCAAGAAAATGAAATTCTCTCTAAATGAGCCAGCACTGTTTTTTTCTACATCATTAGTTCAATTTTGCGTTTAATTGTCATTCAACCATACACTTGAATACAGCCAAATGAAACAGTGTTCCATCAAAACACAGAACCACAGTCACACACAGCACACAACACATAGCATATATAATTAAGATAGCAGAAAGACCAATAGTTACAAAACAAAAAAAATTTAAAAAATCATGACAGAGCCCAAATCCAGGAGTGTTATGGCCTGTAGATTGATGGTGTCCCAGAGCTGCAAGAAAAGCCCGCAGCAGTTCCTCATGTCACACAGTGCAGATACAGTCAAATTCATTCCAGCCTGTCACCTACTGAGTGAACACTGGAGGGCAGAGCCAATGGGAGGGGCCAGCCTCCAACCCACCATAGAATCCAGCAGCACCCAGTAAGCTCTGGCATCTCCTTCTTCGGCAGCCGTGACAGGTGACCCTGAAGCATGAATGAGGCCTGGTCCATGCCACAAGCGAGGCCATGCAGCTCCCCCATGGCTGGTCTCACCAATGGAGCACTGAATTGGACTCACAATACTCTACATTACCAATGTCGAACAGGGTCTTGCAATCACAACAGAAATGGCCAATACAATCCTCCACCCCCCACTGAACTGCGCATCACCTCCATACACCGCCACTGATGCCTTCTTCCCTGGTAGCTGAAGCAGGCTGCAGTACAGTGTGCAGCAAGTCCAGTTCCATCACTATCCAGCAACTCACTTGTGTGCAGTAGGCCTGCAGTAGATGATGTCCTTGAAAACAAGCAATGTCTTGCAATCAAGAAGAAGATGTAAAGGATGAACAATCACATCTTTAGTTGGATCCAGAGAGGCCGATGCATACAAACGTGCTGCCGTTTTACCAGAAGTCGATTGCACTTTGTATGGTATATCTAAGTAAGACATGAGTTAGGGCCATTTTTGTAATTAGTTTAATCTAGGATCTGAAGTGAGAACTTTGAGGTCTTCAGTGTCAAACAATTAGGCACAGTATCATTATCACACATATGAAATTTATTATTTCATACTGTCAATACTGAAAAGCTTGCCAAGATAGTTAAAGGCATGATATTACTTACGGTAATGTGTCTTTGAGCACACTAGATTTTAATGAACAATAGTAAGTGGAAAACAAGAAGAGAAACTAGATGAACATCTCCCAATAAGAGCAGGATTATTTCTTCAGTAAAGTATAATTGGCAGGAGAACTAACGATTATTCTGTCCTGGACTTGTAGTATTAAAATATGCAGATAATTTTATAGCTAGCTTAATGGGTAATTCGAAAGATAGCACAATGAAAAGTCCCATGCTACAATAATTCTTTATATCCTTTGGTGAATTTTGAAGCTATAGTATTCTGATTCAGAGGCAAAAACATAATTAATTAAAATTTTGCCATAACATTTTTGCAGTGTAATTTTACATTGAATCTTATTCTTGCTTGTTCCCCAAATTTACAAGGAACTTACCTTTTGTTCACAACTAATTTTTTGAGACTAACCTTGAAAACAAAGTACACTAGCTCCTCCAATCCACTCTTATGATGGTGTTCTTGCAGTTCAGGTGGGTAGGGGGTCTCTGAATTTTAATACTGGAATACGTTTTTGTTCCATGTCAAGATGGTGCATAATTCTGAGGGAACCTGCCGCTTGTGTTTGTTGATCATATCCTTCTGGGATATAGCATCTTTTGGTGTTGAGAGATGTTTTCAGAGTAGCCTAGGTGAGCATTTCGCAGATGATCGCCATGTTGGCCATAATGCCACTGCAACTGTTTGAGATGGTGAATGGAATGAGATTAAATGGGCTTTGGATGGTGCCAAGCTTGTGTGTGTGGAGCTGTACTTGTCAAGTAATATGGCAAGTATTCCACTGCACTCCTGACGTGTGGTTTGTAGATGGCTTTACAGTATGTGAAGGTAAGACACTTGCCCATGCTACTCTGCTCTTGTGGCCATGGTATCTACGGGGTTTATCCATTTGGGTATTTAGTCAGTTTAACGTTGATGGGTTCTTGGTGATAGTGACAATGATGACTAGAATGTCAAGGGTAGGTATATAGACTTCCACTTGTTTAACCTAGCCTTTGCCTGGCATTTGTGTGGCATGAATTCACTTGCCACTTATCAATAGAATTAATGTCTACACAATGCAGACATGCAAACATGAACATGAACTGCTGCATTTTTAGAAGGGTTGTGAAAAGTGTTGAATATTGTGTAACAATTAGAAAAAGTCTCTTATTCTGACTACATAATATTTTGAAGGCAATTGAAGATGGCTATGTCCAGGGCATTGCCCTAAAGAATTCAAGTAGTAATGTTCTAAGATTGGGATCTCTAAAGGCTACAACCATCATCTTTGTGCAATATACAGATCCAAACATTGAAGGGTTTGATGGAAATTGACTTCAGCTTTACCAGAAATCAGAATTTCAGCCTGAATGTCAGGCGAAGCCACTCATACCACACCATGAAAGTCAGTTCCTTGGTTCACATTTGAACCAAACGTGATAAAGACCGATCTGGAGTGGTCCATTTGAAATGCAATCATGGATTATTGTTGAGTGAGTTCGACTTGATAATTCTGCCAATGGCATCTTCCATTGCTTTGTTGGTACAGAGATTGACTGGTTGTGTGATAGTTAACTAGATTAGTTATGTCATGCTTGGGATATACCTGGGAAACAACTCACTTTACCTGGTAGATGTTGCTATTGTGACTATACTGCAAAAGCTTGGTTAGAACTGTGGCTAGTTCTGAAGATGTGCAAATCATCCATGAGACAGCTGGAATGTTTCTTGGTTCCATTGACTTTGTTGAATCCAGAGCTTTCAGCTGTTTCTTGAATTTACCTGAGTGTGAATCAAAGGTGTTGAAGCCTGGCAGGGTGAGTATTTCAGGAGAAATGGAGATGGATTCTGCATAGGCTATTTGTAACTGACCGTGGTTAAGAAAAAGAAGTCTTGGGGTTTATCATTTACACAGTGGGCCTTATCATTGCTATAAATGGGGATTTTGTTGGAGCCAGTTAATTCTCCACTGCTTTTGACAGTGACCTGTGTTAGGATTGCAGAGCTTTGATCTGATCTGCTGGCATTGAATCAAATAGTTTTTTTCTTCTGCATATTTCTTTCACTGAATAGCACACATGCAGTCCTGTGGCTGTATCTTCTTGGTTACCAGTTTATACTTGGGAGGGTGGTGCTTCTATACTAGTGTATATTTGTCAGCAGGAGCTTTTGTGTATTGAAAAACCATAAGAGATTAACCAGATGTACATAGGCCTCAGTAATGTGACTGTTACTGATCAACGTTCATGAATCATCTTCTATGAATGAATCACTGTTAAAATTGATACTGCCTTAGGTGCATTAAACAAGCTTTACTCTTATTGTAAATTCTGCTGCTTGCTAGTATATCCACATTTCAGTCTCCTATTGATCAATTTCGATGAATGAATAAGTGGCAAAATTGATGGCACGATTTAATGTGCATTCGATTAGATAGAACATTTCACAGCTTGTTAAGTGTGTCTTTCTGTCGAATGTCAGCCCACCTGACAGCATAGCTGATCAAAATATGTGCCAACAGCAAAAGTTTAGGGAGAACATTTACTGTTTATTGAACTGACTTCATAAACAATACTTCACTCAATATAATACCTGGCCTCTGAGATTACAGAATATAAATCAGCACACATAAGGCACTAACTTCATAGAATACAGAAAGAAAATTAAAAAAAAACATGAGCTATTCCAAAAGATTGTGCAGTCAGTTATGGAGACCACATTACACATAACAAAATCCCACAAATGATCCTAATTTTCTTTAATTTCAATGTTGGCATTTGGAGGAAAAAAAAGGACACTGTGGAAGACACTAAGCACAGGAAGAACAAAGAGGTGACAGAGATAATTCTGGAAACAGGTAGTTACAGGCTAAGGAACCTTGTATTAAATGTCAGAAAATATGGAATCCTTAATTTAAAAAAGTGATAATGGAGTACATTAAAAAGCAAACACAATGAGGAAGCATCAATACATTAAATAAATACAATAGTTCCTTGAGAATATAACTTGGAAAATACATAAAGGGGAAACCAGTGGAAATAGTGTGTTTTGTTTCCCAGAAAGTATTCGATGAAGTGCCATGTAAAAGTTTAACGTACAAGATGAGACGTTGTAGCATTAAGGACAACATGTTATTCTGAAAAGGATCAATTAACAGTCAGAAAATGTGTTCTGCACAGTTAGTAGGGCTGTGGCCTCACAACTTCAGGGACGGGATTCAAACCCAACCTGTGTATGTGGAGTTTGTCCTTTCTCCCTGTGATCCCATGGGTTTTCCCCAGCCACTCCAAATTCTTCCCACATACTGAATACGGGCAGGTAGTTGGCCACTGTAAATTGCGCATAGCATATAGATGAGCAACAAAATTCTGGAGAATAAATAGTGTTCAGTTAGGATTAGAGTAAAAGTGGGTGCTGGATGGTTGGCACAATGTTTAGACCATGGAACTATGCCACACAGGAGCAGGTCCTTCAACATCTTCAGTCTGTACTGACTGCAATGCCAAGTTAAATTAAGCCTATCTGCTTGCACATTCACATGATCAATATCACTCTATCCCCTGCATATTTATGTGCCTGTCTAAATGACTCTTAAGCAGCATTATCTGGCCTGCTTTCACCACTCCTGAAGTTGCATGCATGCATATAAAATCATCTTACCCTGCACATCTCCTATATACTTGAATCTTCTCACCTTAAACTATGTCCTTTTGTACTTGACATTTCTATCCGAGGAAAAAGACTCATAATGCCTCTCATAATTCTATATATTTCTATCAGTTCTCCCATCAGCTTCCAATGCTCCAGAGAAAACAATCCAAGTTTGTCCAACCTCTTCTAATACCTAATTCTTTCAAATCTAGCAGGATCCTGGCGAACCTTTCCTGCAGCTTCTCCTAAACTTCCACATTCCACATTGCGGAACAACCAGAACGGCACACAATATTTCAGTTGTGGCCTAACCTGAGTTTTATGCAATTACAATGAGTTGATGCACCAAGGGGCCTGATTTTTGCCCTATCACTCTAAGAAATGGGATATGGAAAGAAGGATCATTTTCATCCATAGTGATAATGGATGATGGGAATTATTTGGAAGTATCCAAGCTTTTAATGATAAATGGTTGATAGAAAAGAAAGTTGTGAGGAAGAAGCAAACTACTGACTATTGCAAAGGGATATAAAAAGGTAAAACTGGTAAATTGGTAAATTTGTTTATTATTGTGACATGTAGAGTGAAAAATGTTGTCTCACACAGATCATTTCATCTCACCGTGCTTTGAGGTGGTACAAGGAAAGCAATAACAGAATGTAGAATAATGTGTTACAGTTATGGAGAAAATGCAGTTCAGGCAGACAGTGAGGTGCAAGGCCATAGTGAGGTGGATTGTGAGGTTCTGGGTGTCAGGTCGGTAGTTTTTTCACTCCTAGAGGTCGGAAGATCACCACACCTGTATTCAGATTTAAAAGAATATTATTGATTATTGTTAGATTTAACTGAGTAGAACGATTACATTAGAAGTGACAAGTACATTTGTGGAAAGCAGCTGGCACTGAGTTGCCTCACTAACGCACAAAAAAGTTGTCAAATGGAGAGTAATGAAAGGAATTGGGAGGTTGTCTATCTTGCAAAAAAGAATAGAAAGCAAATGTGGTATTTAAATTGTGTGAAAAAATAGATATTGGTAGAGGTGGAGCTAAAGATAGTGCCAGAGGGTGAGTTCTCCCAGCTCTCAGTGAAACAGTTAAATTCTTCCTGTTCTAATGTCTCCATATTCCTTTTCAGGGTGGCTGGGTCCTGTCGGAATCTTTGATCCACGGCGGTACACAAACTGCAGTTCTGCATGGTGGTGCATTTCCATTCTTGGAGCAAACTGATTGGCCACATTTTGATATATCCAGGTTAGGCCTGAAGCTGGGCACATTCAGTGCCTTGCATGGCCCTGTGGACACGAACTCTCAACGGTGTCGCATACTGAAGTGTAACGGAGTGAAGGAGAGTTTGCTGTCAATTCTCGAGTCTGGGAGCTTGAAATAAAAAGCATCAATTCAAACTGACTGGAACATTGAAATAACAACTGTTGATTCCCCTCTCACTGTGGAAGGAGCAATATCTGTCTCTCCCTTGTTTTTGAGAGTGTCTGTAGGATTTTGAAAATGTTTGAGTGAACAGTTAGCTTTTGATGTACTATAGATCTCTCTTTGGGGGTTTTGCTGTTGCAGTCGAATGGAATATTGATCTTAATTGCAAGGCAATTGACTACAATTATAAATAAGTTGTGCTAAAACTATTAAATGGGTCTTTGTAGAGAATATACATTGAGTTATGGCTTCCATATTTTAGGGAAGGATTTACTTTTCTTGGAAGAAGTTCAGAGGACAGCTAGGCTCATTTCTAGGAAGAAGAACTTGGTTTATTAACAGGATGGGTCCAGGCACATTGGAAATTAAATAATGATGTCAATGCAATGCACGAGATTCTGTAGTGGCTATACAACAAGGGTGTTGTGGGAAGCTTTCTCCTCATGGGAGGAACAGGAACCAAAGAGTTAACCATTGAATTAAATGAGGAAGAATCCCTTGATACCTCCATTTCAAAAAGCCATTTTACATACTATAGCTGAGACAGATGGATTACAGAGAAAATAACTGAGCTTGAAAGTTGTGATGGATCAAAAGATCAAACCAGCATAATCTTAGTAAAAAGTGGAGCAGGCTCAAAGGATTGCATGGCACACTGTTTTTTTTTTTATTAAGTTAAATTAATTAAAGAGGATGATTAAAACATGTATAACCACTATAGAGCAACAATCAAAGAAAGCTATTGGACCATTGAAAGTAATATACCATGAATCAAGGAGAATGGCAACCAAAGTTTCTAGTGCTCTGGTCAGAGACTACTTGGAATGCTGAGTTTAGTCACAACGCAAAGAAGAAAGAATAAATTAAGTCATTGGAGAAAAGTGCAAAGAAAAGTTAATTAGGCAGTGATCTGTTTGAATGGACACTCAGGAAAGATTGAAGATTCTTTGAACAAGAAGGGAGATTTTTGAAAGAAATGCAAGATTTTTTTTGAGTATAGCATAAAAAAAATAATGCAGACATTCATTCAAATTTAACCATTGGGGTCTTTAATGACCTGAGCATTTTTTCATTGCTTTATCTTCTGTCTAAAGTATGATGTCTAGAATTATGGAGCACTCCTCTAGTGTTGTATTGGATTACCAATATGTCCTTGGATGGCCATCATCTCAGAAATAAGCGCTTGTTAATGACACAGTCTATTTTTATTTCCCACTAGATCTAAACAGAAGTTGCCCATTCACATACTGTGAGAGAAATAAGATTATGAGATCTTCCTGTAATCAGTATCTGACTACCATCTTCATTTAATTAAGCCTTGATTAGCAAACTTCACACTTCTAACATTTTGATTTAGCCACTTCTGAGTTTAGAGTAGGATTAGGGTTAATGAATAGTTGCTGGCGCAAACTCAGTGGGCTGAAGGACCTATTTCCTTTGATTTGCAGCATTTGCAGATGTTCTCGGGTTTCTATAGTATCTCCCGCAATGAGACATGAGGAGTGGTTAAGATGAGAAAGGATCCAATTGAATCTAGATAGCAGTAAACAGACTGGATGTATGGATGTATGTCTTCGTATCGCATCCCTGGCCCCGGTAGTCAATCTCGGCTGCCCCAGCGACCCAGGGCATATTCAAAACCCGGACTCCAGCACCATCACCGCATGTTCCAATAACCATGGACAGCTTCAAAGTGATTGCGCAACCACCAACTGCGACTCCAGCCTTGAACTCCAGGCCGGGTCTTCACGTGCTGCGATTGTGACTCCCGTCTCCCCTTCCCCCACCACCATTCTGCCATCCCCTCTCCCTCAGATCCCATCGTCAGCACCTGGGCCCTCGGAGGCTCCATCTTCCTCTCACCCCAACCCTTCCCTCTCCACTGACACTACCAGCCTCCCTCCCCCCTCTGATTGCAGTTCTCATCCGTGAAAGGTCTTTACCATCCCCTCCGACCTTCAACTCTCTGAGGCAGAGCGCTCTGTCCTCATTAAAGGCCTCACCTTTGTCCCCCTTCACCGACACCTCAGCGAGTTCCGCGTACGCCATGACACGGAACTCTTCTTCTGCCGGCTCCGTCTCTGAGCTTACATCTTTGGCAAGGACTCTCCTACCCTCACCGATGACCCCTTCTCCCGCCTTCAACCCTCCTCCTCTTCATGGACACCCCGCTCTGGTCTTCTGCCTGTTCTGGATCTCTTTATTGCTAATTGCCAACGAGACATCAACCGTCTCAACTTCATCACACCCTGTTCCAATTCCAACCTCACACCTTCCGAACGCTCTGCTCTCCGCACCAATCCCAACCTCACTATAAAACCTGCTGATAAGGGGGGAGCTGTTGTTGTCTGGCGTACTGACCTCTACCTGGCCGAGGCACAGTGACAACTCTCTGATACCTCTTCTTATTTACCCCTTGATCATTACCCCACTAAGGAGCACCAGGCCATTGTCTCCTATACCATCACCAACCTTATCAGCTTTGGGGATCTCCCATCCACTGCCACCAACCTCATAGTTCCCACACCCTGCACTTCCCGTTTCTACTTCCTACCCAAGATCCACAAACCTGCCTGTCCAGATAGACCTATTGTCTCAGCTTGCTCCTGCCCCACTGAACTAATTTCTGCATACCTTGACACTGTCTTATCCCCCCTTGTTCAATCTCTTTCCACCTATGTTCGTGACACTCTCATGCTTTGAATTTTTTCAATGCTCTTAAGTTCCCTGGCCCCCACCATCCTATTTTCATCGTGGACGTCCAGTCCCTATATAGCTCCATCCTCCACCGAGATGGTCTCGAAGCTCTTCACTTTTTTTTGGATTCCAGACCTAACCAATTCCCCTCTACCACCACTCTCCTCCGTATAGCGGAATTAGTTCTTACTCTCAATAATTTCTCCTTTGGCTCCTCCCACTTCCTCCAAACCGAGGATGTAGCCATGGGCACCTGTATGGGTCCCAGTTTTGCCTGCCTTTTTGTTGGCTTTGTGGAACAGTCCATGTTCCAAGTCTATACCGGTATCCATTCTCCTCTTTTCCTTCGCTACATCGACGACTGCATTGGCGCTGCCTCTTGCACGCATGCTGAGCTCGTTGACTTCATTAACTTTGCCTCCAACTTTCACCCTGCCCTCAAATTTACCAGGTCCATTTCCGACACCTCCCTCCCCTTTCTTGATCTTTCTGTCTCCATCTCTGGAGATGGCCTATTTATTGATATCTACTATAAGCCTACAAACTCTCACAGCTACCTGGACTGTTCCTCTTCCCACCCTGTCCTTTGCAAAAAGGCTATCCCCTTCTCACAATTCCTCTGTCTCCGCCGCATCTGCTATCAGGATGAGGCTTTTCATTTCAGGATGAAGGAGATATCTTCCTTTTTTAAACAAAGGGGCTTCCCTTCGTCCACTATCAACTCTGCTCTCAAATGCATCTCTCCCATTTCTCGCACATCTGCCCTCACCCCATCCACCTGCCACCCTACTCGGGATAGGGTTCCTCTTGTCCTTACCTACCACCCCACTAGCCTCCAGGTCCAACGTATAATTCTCCGTAACTTCCACCACCTCCAACGGGATCCCACTACCAAACACACTTTTCCCTCCCTCCCTTTCTGCTTTTCACATAGATCGCTCCCCATGCGACTCTCCTGTCCACTCGTCCCCCCCCCATCTCTTCCCACCGATCTCCCTCCTGGCAGTTATCCTTGTAAACGGAACAAGTGCTACACCTGCCTTTACACCTCCTCCCTCACCACCATTCAGGGCCCCAGAGAGTCCTTCCAGGTGAGGCGACACTTCACCTGTGAGTCGGCTGGTGTGGTATACTGCGTCCGCTGCTCCCGGTGTTGTCTTTTATATATTGGTGAGACCCGACGCCAACTGGGAGACCGTTTCACTGAACACCTACGCTCTGTCCGCCAGAGAAAGCAGGATCTCCCAGTGGCCACACATTTTAATTCCACGTCCCATTCCCATTCTGATATGTCTATCCATGGCCTCCTCTATTGTCAAAATGAATCTAAACTCAGGTTGGAGGAACAACACCTTATATACCGGCTGGGTAGCCTTCAACCTGATGGCATGAACTTTGACTTCTCTAACTTCCGTTAATGCTCCTCCTCCCCTCCTTACCCCATCCCTGACATATTTAGTTGTTTGCCTGTTCTCCATCTCCCTCTGGTGTTCCACCCCCTTTCTTTCTGCTGAGGCCTCCCGTCCCATGATCCTTTCCTTTCTCCAGCTCTGTATCACTTTTGCCAATCACCTTTGCAGCTCTTAGCTTCATCCCACCCCCTCCAGTCTTCTCCTATCATTTCGCATTTCCCCCTCTCCCCACTACTTTCAAATCACTTACTATCTTTCCTTTTGGTTAGACCTGACGAAGGGTCTCGGCCCGAAACGTCGACAGTGCTTCTCCCTACAGGTGCTGCCTGGCCTGCTGTGTTCCACCAGCATTTTGTGTGTGTTTTTGTTTGAATTTCCAGCATCTGCAGATTTCCTCATGTTTGGATGTATGGAGGATGTTTCCCCTGGATAGAATGTCTAGAAGAAGAAGTTACTGTTTCAGGATACAGGATATTTAGGACTGAGATAAAGAAAAGCTTTTTAACCAGAGAGCGGCAAACCTGTGTAATTTGCTACCACAGAAGTCAATGCAGGCCAACCCCCCGAATAAACTTAAGTAGATGGATTTCAAGATGCAAAAGACATCACTGGGAAAGAGAACATTTTGTGTCTCTTACTCTGTACTTTGCAGCAACAACTGGAACTTTGTAATTAAAAAGGTAGGGATTACAGACTGAGTTCAATTAATTATTTTATCATGCAAATTATTGTGTGACATGATAGAATCAAACATTAACCAATTATTGCTAAGCACCAACTTCTGAACTACTCTTTCAGGTTTGAGAGATCTGAGAGTTTGGACTGCTGCAAGACGAATGTATCAACACAGTTTCACACAAGATGCTGGAGGAACTTGGCAGAATCTGTGCAGGGAAATTGACAGTGGATGTGTCAGTTTGAGACTTTTCATCTGGACTGAGGGATAAAAGGGAAATGACCAGCATAGTAGGACAGGTGGAGGAAAGGCTGGCAAGCCTGCGGTGGATCCAGGTGAGGAGGGGTGATGGGCAGATGGAGGACAGGAGAGTGGAAATAGAAACAGAAGTTGGGAGGTGACAGGTGGATGCGACAAAAAAACTGAGGATGATGGAATATAGCTGAAGTGGATGGTGGAGCAAGGAGTCAAGTGAGTGAAATGGAGAGGGCAAATGGAAACAGGTGGGGTGGGAACCCAATGAAAAGAGTGCATGAAGAAGGAAAGGAATCAGGGTGAAGGGTCCTGGGGTGAATTTGGAGGAATTGGACCCACCACATCCATGCTGAACTTGTTCCCCATCTACCTTAATTCCATTTGCCCCATATTAGAACTGAATCCTGTTGTGCCTTACCTATTTCAGTGTTTGTCTAAATGTTTCATAGAACATAATGATTGGATCTGACTTCACTACCTCCTCTAGTAGTAAGTTATAGATATAAGACACTCACTGTCTTAAAAAGAACTTTCCCCTCATATCCGCTTTGAAATTCCTTCTTCTCACTTTAAATCTACGCTCTCTTGCTTTTAATACCAGTATAGCATGAGAAAGATTTTGACTACTTACTCTATGCCTCTAATAACATTCTTCTATCATCACCCCAATCTGCTTCTCTTCAGGGAAAACAAGTCTAGCCAATCCAATCTCTCCCGATAACTGAGGTCATCCAGTACAGGGAAAACCCATTGAATCTCCCTGCATTCTCATCTGCACAACCACATCCTTCCTATAATGTTGTGATCAGAATTGTAAACAATACTCCAAGTGTAATCTAACCAGGCTTTTGTGAAGTTGCGTATTCTGTATTGTATCATGCAGCATTAGATAACCTCTCTCACCATCCACAACATCACTCGTTTCATGTCATCCACAATCATGTGTCCTACATTCACATCCAAGTCATTAGTGTACATCACCAAAAGCAATGGTCCAAAAAATAGTTATTATCCTACAGCCTAAAGCAGTGTGGATAACTTCACTCACCTCAATATGTAAACTAACTCCACAACCTATAGATTCACTTTCAAGGACTCTATAATTCAGTATTATTTCTTTACCTTTTTATTATTTGTACTACTTGTCTTCTGTAGGTTGGTTTTGTGGTGGTTCAGTCCGCATACTCCGGACTCCCTTGCTGCAGTTGGACTTGAGTAGAAACACCTGAGGCTCATATTGGAACTGGGAATATAAGTGGCCCTGGTATTGTTTTGTTAAGTAATTTATAGTACAGATGGCTGGTGGAAGGCCAGAATGGGTGCTTGCTGTCCTTGGGGGCTGTGTTTGAGAACCCTGGCTTCTGGGAGCCATGCTGGAAGTAGTTGGAGTGGTCATTACGGTATGGATTCAGCTGCTTCCTGGGCCAGCTGGGTGGTTGTCAGCCACTCTGAGCTAGGGAGGGATCTGGCTGCTTCTGTAGCCAGCCAGGGCTGCTGGCTGTAATGGCTACTTGGAGCTACCCTGATGTAGAGGTGGAACTGTCTGTTGTTCCTTGGTGTTTGTCTCTTCCTGTCCTTGCCCCTGTGGGGTAAGTCTGACTGTTCTGCTGTTACCCAATGGATGGTCCTGCCCCACATTGGTGTGGAGTTATAGATGAGTCCTAGCTTGGTGGATAAGCCCTGGCTCTTTGTTTGTGTACTGTCCTGTCTCATGTCAGTGTCCTGTTAAAGATGAGTCCTGGTTTGTTGGAGGATAAGTCCTGGCTCCATGTTGATGTACAGTTCCTAGTCTGCCTCTAGCTCCAGCCTCTGAGTTCCCCAAGCTCCAAACCTGTAGCCTTGAGGCTTGGGTCAAGCCTGCAGCCTTGACCCAAGTTGCAAGACCCCAAGTCCCTAGCCAAGCCTTGTCATGTCATGTTTGGGGGTCCAAGACCTAGGTTCTGGGTCCTTGTCCAGTCTTGGGCTTGGAGTCCACCCCAGGTTCCTTGTTCCCAGTCCCTTGTCCTGGTCCTGCTTTCCCTGCCTAGATTGCATCCTGTCCTGTCCTTGGGTTCCATCTTGTCCTGTTTCTGGGACTCCAGTGTCTGTGTCCTGATTCAACACCTGACTTATGACAGGTTTTTGTCAGTCTTTTTTATATACAGTTATTTTCATGAATTATACTACATTTATTTATTTTCCTGTAAATACTTGCAAGAAAGTGAACTTTGAAGTAGCATATGTGTGATATGTACACAGAGTGGCTGCTTTATTAGCTCCCTTCTGTACATAATGTGGCTACTGGGTGTATCTTCATGATCTTGTGCTGCTGTAGTCTATTCACTTCAATGTTTGTGTTGTGCATTCAGAGATGCTCCTCTGGACACCTGTGTATCATGTGCTGTTTGTATTACTGTGACTTTCCTGTCAGCTTGAACCAGTCTGGCCATTTGTTCTCCTAGGAATGTTCTCATTAATAAGCTATTTTTGCCTGGTTTCATGAATCCTTTGGATCAGTGGGAGACCCCCAAGGGCTCTAGACTGCGGCGCTCTACTTCACCTGAACTTGCCTCAATGTGGCTTGTTTTACCTGTTAATTGCTCCCTGAAGTTTTGTCGTGGTGTTTTTTGGTAAATGTGGGATTCTCATGCGGCCTTGTACTATATAAGTTAAGTGCACTGATCACTCGTTGCTCAATCTTGAACTAGCCTTTCCAGTGATGTTTGAAACTCAAGTCTGCAGCTACTCCACCCCTGGGTTACTAACCTGAGTTCATCTTCACTACAGCACTAAGTCATCATGGAACTAGTGGTGTGTGAACAGCTGCATACAGCATTGACCTGTCAAGGAGAAGCCATTGGGAAATATGAATACATGCTCCAGAAGATGCCTACATCACTGCAGAAGTTCTGAGTCTGGTGGGTGAGATTTATGTTCTAAGACTGGTTCTAGTTCAGTGCACTTGCTTGTGCATCCTGCCATGGAGTTCCTTAACTCCCGTGAAGTTTCATTAAACCTACCAGCCCCTGAACAGTTTGCTGGTAACCCCAAGTCCAGCCCTGGGGATTTGAGACGATACCTGTTTGCATTCTTCTTTCAGCCTTCTAAGTCCCTTCAGACTGAAGTAAAGTGACACACATCACCTCATTCCTTCTGGGCAGAGTCCCTGTTTAGGCAATGGCACTATAGGAGAGATTCACCCACCTACTTTGATCTAGATCTCTTTACTAGAACAGTGAGGAGGGTGTTCAACTGGTGGTCAGGAGGCAGTCAAAAGGCTCCTCTATCTACGTCAGGACATCCAGTCTGTGGTGGACTATTCTATAGGATTCTGCACTTTGGTTGCAGAATGCAGTTGGAGCATGGAATTACTGACTGCCACATTTCATCAGGGTCTTAACAGCAGCCGGAGACCCAGAAAAATATCTGAAGTTTCATAGACCTGGCAGTCTGGATTGATAAGTAACTATCTGAGAGGAGGCGAGAGAGATGTGGTGAATTTTCCCAAAGGACTTTCCTTCGTGCCTGTTTGATGTCTTCTTGGACATCACATTCAAAGGCTCCACCCAGACCTCTATTGACTCCTCCTGAGGCTCCTCATTTCTGAGACTGTTGGACTCCTGCATGGTACATGGCAAGATGCAATATTTGGACTGGGAAGGATATGGTCCAGGGGAGAGGTGCTGTGTTTCTATTTGGGACATTTTGGACCCAGAATTGATAATGGACTTTCACAACCACCATTCAAATTGCCTTGGGCTGTCAGAAGCTGGCCATTGGAGGGGAAATTCCTGACATGAAACCTTTGGATCACCAGGAGGAGCCTAAGGGCCCCAGACCTCAGCACTTTATTTCACCTGAATTATGCCAATTTACCTCATTCCAGCTGTTCTTCTTAAACCTGGTAGTTGCTTTCTGAAATTTATTGTGCTGTTTATTGTTAACTGTGGGCTTCTCGCGCGACCTTGTACTATTTGCGTTACCTGTGCAGAGCACTTGTCACTCAGTCTTGAACTACCCTTTCCAGCGTGATCTTCATTCTGACTGACCTGTGGATCTTCATTGATTCTTCTGTGAATAATCTCGTCAGTGTTCTCTGCTCAGCTCTCCAGTTCTCCACACCTGGGTTCATCAGCCTGAGTTCACCATTATGGACCGAGCTGTGGCTCACTGGATGTGTTGTTGTTTTTTTTGCACCATTCTGTTAAACGCTAAGATTTTTTTATTTATTTAAAAAAAACCTAGCGATCAGCAGTTTCTGTGATACTCAAACCTCCCCAACTGACACCAGCAATTATTCCTCAGTCACTTAGATCACGTTTCCTCCTCATGCTGATGTTTGGTCTGAACACTAACTGAACCTGTTGGTGAGATCAGCATGCTTTTATGCATTGAGTTGCTGCCACATGATTGGTTGACTGCATATTTGCATTAAAGAGCAATTGTGCAGCTATACTTAATAAAGAGGCCACCAAATGCATTTATCTTGATAAAAAATTTATTGTGAACTTTGATTTTTGAAGCCAGCAAGCTTCATCCACTGTAGATAACTATTATGAATGTGTAATGTTTCAATTCTCAGGAAATCCCCTGAGATGGACCAACTCTCCTGACCCCTTGATGCAAGGATTTGGACCAACAATTTTGCCCAGATACTCTGGAGTGCTTTCTTTCAGCCCAGTTTCTCTTTCAGTTGCCCTTTAACTGTGCTGATGCAGGATAATGCTTTCCCTGGCACCTGCAAAGGGTCCATACTCATTTATAAAGAATGGCAACAAAAAATGACCATGCATTAAAAATAAGTGATTGCATTTAAAAGCTACATAATGGGCCACAATATAATTAGATCGTTCGAGTGCCTCTCCATAAAACCCTGAGCTACTCTGACCCATACATTAAAATGTTGACAAGAGTAGCCATACAGACATACAAATGAGGCTTTTTATTTAATGAGCATCCAACATATTAAAATAATGTTGCTCTCTTATCCTGGAAAAGGTTGTGGGAGGATCACTCTTTGTAGTTTAAAGTGGGGGCATCCTAATGATTATTTCATCAAACAGGCTGCAAAATAAAAGACGGCCATTTAGCACAGGAACAAGAAGTATACCTATCAAAGCCTGTTTGTTTAAATCATTCTCTAACTTATACTGTGACTCTATTTACCCATCTTTGTGATCCAACACAGTACTTTTTATAAAGAAATGATCAATTCACCTCAACCTTGCAGACTGTGATTGAGCCTAGAAAAGCAAGCTACTTGATGAGGGGATTGTCTTCACATGAGAAAGAGTGCTTCAAACATACAAATTAGGTGAAGGACTTGACTCTTTAGTACTACTCCTGGATTTTCTTTATCTTCCTGCTAAATACCTTAGTATTATGTTCAGATTATGGCAACTTGTTTTGGATTCTCCATCCAAAGGAAATGAATGGAAACTGAATTGATTAGAACCAGTTTTTTTCACACAAACCATACAAATATTGATATATGCCAGAGTTGTTTGTTCTACTGGTCAGTCCCTGACGCAATCACATCCTTAGTAAAATGGGACGAGGTATTCCTGTGTACTGTTCATATGAATGAATTGAGGGCTTTTCTGGTGTTAAATGTGCAGCAAATAATTTGTGGAAAGTTCATTTCTACTCATTGGCATGAGTTGGAGCCTAAAGGATCATCTTATAGCTTTGTAGAATATTCTCTGTAAATCTAGGAATATATGGTTGTTTTCAGGTTTGCTTTTTTTTATATAAAAGCTGCTGTACATTCCATTGACTGTGTGACAGTCACATCAAGCTGTACAGACACTTTAGAACTCTATAGATCATGTGACATCAAACAGCACTTTGTGGCTGACTTTCATGTGGCATCTGCTGTCTGTACTCCATCAGCAACCTTTCTGGCTGTGTTCTTGGCAATGTTGAAGGCAACTCCAGCAGCTGCCATATCTGTGTCACCCATCTCAGCACAATAGACCATAGAAGAGTACTGTGTTGTACAATGTTGTACCAAAGCAGCAAAACGTCAAATCAAAAACACCCAAACACTAATGCCACCTACCTACACCATGTCCATATCCCTCTATCCTCCTCCTGTCCATTTGCTTATTGAAATGTCTCTTAAAAGCCTCTGAAGTAGTTTTCTTTACCACCATACTAGGCAGCACATTCCAGAAATCCACTACTCTCAGAATAAAAAATATACCCGTTACATCCCTCTTGAAAGTAGTCGCTCTCACCTTCAATGCATGCCTCTGGTATTAGACATTTCAACCCTTGGAAACAGATTCTCTCTGTTCATTCTATCTAAGTCTCTCGTAATCTTGTGAACCTCTATCAGATATCCCCTCAGCCTCCAACGCTCCAGAGAAAACAACCCAAATTTATCCAGCCTCTTGTGATAGCACTTGCCCTCTAAACCAGGCAGCCTCCTCGTAAACCACTTCTGCACCCCCTCCAAAGCTTCAATAACCTTCCTATAGCGGGGTAGCCAAAACTGTGCAATACTTCAGATATGGCCTAACTAGAGTTTTATACAGTTGCAACATAATCTTCTGACTTTTGAACTCAATGCTTTGACAAATAAAAGCAAGCACTCAATAAGCCTTAACTACCTTATCAACTTGTATAGTCACTTTCAAGGACCTATGAACTTGGATCCCTAGATCTCCCTGCTCAGCAACACCTTGCCCTTAACAGTGTACTGTCTCTTGCATTGCCCTAATGAGCTGCAATACCTCACATTTATCTGGGTTAAATTCCATCTGTGATTTTTCTCTGCCTATAACTGTAGATGATCTATATCATGCTGTATTCTTTGCCAGTCTTCTACGCTATCCACAACTCCACCAATCTTGGTATCATCCACAAATTTACTAACCCACCCATCCACATTTTCATCCAGATTATTTATCTACATCACAAACAGCAGAGGTCTTGGAGCAAATCCCTATGGAATTCCACTAGTTACAGACCTTCAGCTCTAGTTCTGAATCCAAACAGCCAATACACAGCTAATCCCATCCCACTTAATCTTCTAGTTTAATTTCCCATGAGGGACTTTGTCAAATGCCTTACTAAAATCCATGTAGGCAACATCCACTCCCCTACCCTCATCAATATTTCTTGTCACCTTGTCAAAAAACTCAATCAAGTTGGTAAGACATGACCTGCTACGCTCAAAGCCATGCTGGCTCTCCCTAATTAGGCATGTGTTTCCAAATATTAATATATCCTATCCCTAAGAATTTTCTGCAGCAATTTCCCTACAACTGACATGAGACCCACCAGTCTATAGTTCCCAGGATTTTTCCTTGTTCCCTTCTTAAATAGAGGTACAATGTTAGCCACTCGCAAGTCCTCCAGGACCTTGCCGGCAGCTAGAGAGGAAACAAAGATACTGGTCAAGTGCTCACCAATTTCACCTCATGCCTCTATCAATAACCTGGGGTAAATCCTATGAGGCTCAGGGGGCTTATCCACCCTGATAGTCCTTAAGAAGCCCAACACTTTCTCCTCCATGAGTTCTAACTGCCCTAACATATTTATACACTCAGTACTGATCTCTTGGTCCTCCATATCCTTTTTCTTGGTAAATATTGAAGCACTTGTTAAAACCTCACTCACATTCTCTGCATCTAAGGAAATATTACCCCCTTTTACCTTAAGTGGTTCCATCCTCTCTGTAGTTATCCTTTTACTCTTGATGTATGTATAGAATGCCTTGGGATTCGCTTTAATTCTACTTGCTAAGGACTTTTCATAGGCTCTCCGGCTTTCCTAATTCCCTTCTTTAGTTTGTTTCTGGCTTCTTTATACTGCTCATGTGCTTCATTTGATCCTGACTTCCGAATCTTTACATAATTTTCCTTTTTCTTCTTGACCAAATTCATCTTCTTTCTGGGCATCCAAGTTTCTCTTACCTTTCCAGCCCCATCCTCACTTCTAACAGGAGCATACCTTTCCTGTACTATATGCAATTGTTCTTGAACTAACTTCCACATGTCTGATGTGGACTTGCCAGAGAAAATGTATTCCTAATTAAGGCTTCTTAGTTCCTGCTTAGTGCCCTTGTAATTTTCCCTACTCCAATTTACAACTCTCCCACATGTACCATACCTATCCTGAAAGATAAGGAGTTGTGGTCACTGGTCCCTAACTGTTCACCCACTGAAAGGTCAGACACCTGGCTAGGCTTGTTATTAACACCAGGTCCAGTACAGCCCCTCCTCACATTGGACTGTCCACATATTGATTTAAGAAACCTTCCTGGATTCACTTAACAAATTCAGCCCCATCTAAACCCCTTACACTAAGAAGGTTCCAATTTATATCAGAGAAATTGAAAATCCCCATGACAACAACGCTATTATTTTTGCATATTTCCTTAATCTGATTACTTATCTATTCCTCGATGTCTCAGTGGTTATTTGGGGGTCTGTGGTACAATCCCATCAGTGTAATTGCACCATTCCTAATCCTGAATTTCATCCAAGTAGACTCAGTGTCTGACCCCTCTATTATGTCTCCTCTGAGTCCAGCTGTGATGTTGTCTCTGATTAGTAATGTAACTCTACCCCTTCTTTTACCTCCTCCACTATCCTTCCTAAAACTTTGAAAACCTGGTACATTAATCACCCATTCCTGCCCCTCTGTCAATCAAGTTTCAGTAATGGCTACGGCATCATAGTTCTGTGTACTGATCCATGTTCTAAATTCACCCTTACTCATAATACTCCTAGCATTAAAATATAAAGTCTTCAAAATATCTGACATGTCCTACCTGTTACTTTGATTTAGCCTTTCAATACTTTTCCTGATATCTACCTTCCATTCCATCCTTCCCTTACTGACAATGAAGGATGTGATTTTCCCTATGAAAGCATATTTTGATGGGGCTGCACCTGCCCATTCACCTCCTCCTTCACTTCCTTTCAGGACCCTTGCAGTCTTAACGGGTGACATAACACTTCACCTGCGAATCTGTTGGTGTTGTCTACTGATGTGGTTTCCTCTACATTGGTAAGACCTGGCATAGATTGGAGGGCTGCTTTATTGTGGTGCTTTGCTCCATCTGCAAAAATCATGATTTCTAAGTGGCCAGCCATTTCAGTTCCAATTTCCGTTCCAATCTCCATTCCCATACATCAGTCCATGTCCTCCTCTACTGCCATAATGAGGCCACTCTCAGGCTGGGGGAGCAACACCTCATGTTCCTTCTGGGTAACCTCCAATCTGATGGCATGAGCATCAATTTCTCTAAATTCTGGTAATACTTCCCTTTCCTTATTCTTCAATTCCCCACTCTAGCACCCCTGTTAACTCTTCTCGTCTTCTGATTTCCATTGGTGCCCTTCCTCCTTCCATTTCTCCTGTGGCCTGCTCTCCCCTCCAATTAGATTCCTTCTTCAGCAGCTCTTTTCAACCTATCACCTCTTTGCTTCATACTTCATTTCCCATCCCCTATCCACCTGGCTTCACCAGTCATCTTCTTGCTTGTACTCCCTCCCCTCCCTCCACCTTCTTATTCTGGCTTCTTCCACCTTAATTTCCAGACATAATTAGGGGTCTCAGCCCAAAACATTGACTGTTAATTTATTTCCATAGATGCTGCTTGACTTGCTGAGTTCCTCCAGCATTTTGTGTGTGTTACTTTTGAAAGGGGCTAATGATCTTAGAATTATATCTAACAAAAATGAAATAATACAGAAGTATATAATATTTTAATACTTCAATGCCTTAGAACTTCAGCTGGAGGCTTCAATATCCTTGCTTGATATAAGCAAAAAAGCAGGAGTAGGCCATTCAGCCCATTGCATCTGCTCCTCCAGACATCAGATCATGGCTGACCTTTCTGCTTAATATCAGTTTCCTGCTCTATATCAATATCCTCATTCATTGTTCAGATCTGCTTGTTGTTGGTTAGTGCAATAAACGGCTGATCCTCTATAGCCATACAGAGTACAATGTACAAGACTTACTTGCATCCTCAACAACCTATATGCACTCCAAATGATCTTCATTAAGTGCTTATCTATACCTATTATTCCTCTTGCTGAATAGCAACGAAATAGACTGTAGGCATTAGAGGAATCATGAACAGATATGAGGAACCCTTCAATCATTCTCTGGCATTCAGTCTGATGCATAGAAGACCCATCCCAATGCCATATTCTATCAATAACCCATATCCTTTCATTTTCACCAATCTCTGAAATTCTGCTTTGTATTAATACAATGGCTTTAGTCTCCACAAAACTCCAAAGTGGATAATTCCAAAGATTCATCACTCTCTGGGAGAAGAAATTTCTCATCATCTCAGTCCCAGCTATCCTGCTCCTTATTCTGAGAATTTCACCCATAATCCTTGTCTCCCCAGCCAGTGGAAACATTTTCCCAGGCATGGTGGATGTAGATCTTCCTGTAATGTGGCCTCCCATGAAGTGCTGAGCTTAGCAATTCTGCCCATTTCCTTCCTGACCACCTAAAGTGTTGGGTAGATCACTTGAGGTATTTGAGATGTTTGATTTAAAAAAAAATGATGAAGGAATAGTGGACCATGATGTATTGGCATGGGAACTGATTTAGTGAACAGTGGTGTAAGTTTAACACGTACTTGTATTTTCCTGAGGTTTTTGTGCTGAATCATTGTGTATGACAGAAAGAAACCAAGCCCTTAGGGCCAACTTTGTCACCCAATGCAGATATAGCCCAAGTGTAGAATGAGAGACACTGAAGTTCACAGACTTTAACGAACACAGTGTTAAAGGGAAAATAGAACAATAAACACTAGACCAAACAGGGCCGTTAACTAAAATTCCCAAATGGAAAACGAAACCTACACTGTGGCTGAAAAAGAACAACTAAGAATTAAACGAATACCACTGGTCTTCAGGTTCAGTTGACGCAACAGTCCAATTTCTCAGGCAAGGCGGAATGCAGGCAATGAAGTGTTGCTGTGTCCAAGGTTCAATTCTCAACAAATACTATGACAGAATGAATGGAGTTAAATACTATCACAATGAAGTAATAATTGAAGTAAGTAATTGCATATTCACAAGTGCAATTGCCATATCTGATGCGCTGCCGAATCCGTGGTTGTGACAAACTTGTCCACTCTGACAAAGCAGCCTCCCTGAGCCAGCCCCATTTTCCTGCATTTGGCCCATATTCTTCTAAACTTCTCCAGTCCTTGTACCTGCCCAAATGTCTTTTAAAAGTAGTTGTACCAATTTCTACCACTTCTTCTGGCAGCTTGTTCACATACCCATATGACCTTTTGTGTGA
Source organism: Hypanus sabinus (assembly GCF_030144855.1). NCBI lineage: Eukaryota > Metazoa > Chordata > Chondrichthyes > Myliobatiformes > Dasyatidae > Hypanus > Hypanus sabinus. Next base: position 40,469,164 of record NC_082721.1, on the reverse strand, counting down.
AAACCTTTACTCTCAGTTCTACTTTAAATGTTTCCTATTTTGTCTTAAACATATGCCCTTTTATCTTAGGTTCCCCTAAACTGGAAAAAAGACAGTAACCTTTCACTTTATTGATCCCTTTCATGATTCTATGTACCTCTGTAAAAGTCACCCAAGGGTAAAATGCCCCGAGTTATTCAGACTCTCTTTATAACTCAAGCCTACTCTCATCACCACCCTCCCGTCCCTCAACTCTAGTAACATCTTTATATATAATTTCTGCATCTTTTTCAGGGGTCTTTCCTATACCTCAGTGACCAGAACAGCACAATGGTCCCATTGTGGTCTCTCTGTTGTTAATGTTCATCACCAGCACATCCAGGCCTGTCACAACCAAGGACAATGCTGCAGGGTCTACGTGCCAGTGAGGGGGTGCTGTGCAACAGGTTTAACAATCACACTCATGAGTACACATGTTTCAGCTAAATACTGTTTCATTACGGTAGCATTTAACTCCCTTTGTTTTGTTGTAGTCTTGTTGAGATTTGACCAAAAGCACAGCAACGTTTATGCTCCCTACTTACCCTTATAAGGAAAACTACCTTATCAGTGATGCTGTCAAGGAGGGATATTCATTTAGTATTAGTCAAGGTTGGTGTTAATTTTTAGTTTGCCTAGCATTTATCATTTTTCTCTTCCTTTAAATTCTGCAACAGTTCTCAGTAGTCAGTGAACAGTGGACCTGCTTCATTGTCTCCCCCTCCCCATCCCTGCATTTGGGCCATATCCGAACGTTTTGACAAGGCCTCACTGATACCCTGGCAAAACTCTCCCTCCACCCTCCTATCATCGCAGCTTCCAATTTTGCTGGTCCTCTCAAGTGTTGAGAAGTATGCTAACTATGTTGTACAGGCAACTTTCAAGGGCTGGATACAAGATCAAAGCTGAGTGCAGCTGTGATACCTTGCAACAGGGAAATAGGACAATGTGGTTCTGCAGACATCTGGGAAAAATGCTCTGGGAGTGTTACAGTCCTACACAGTCCTGTTTGTGGACCAGCAAGACTAAGGAAAGGACTTTCTCAATACTGTCTCTGATTAAGTACCTTTCTTTATTTTCATCCCTTCTGTTTGTTTTCTAATTTATTTTCTGAGCTTATCTCAGCACTTTCTGTTTTGCTGTCTATGATTTGCACTTAAATTATAGATGAAATATATAGCACAGAAAAGCATCTTCTTGGCCTATCTCATCTGTGCTAACCAGGATGCCCATCTGTGCTAAATTCATTTGCCCACTATCCCTTTTGAGCCATCCTATCCAAGTGCATATCCAGGCACCTTTTATAATGTTGTAGTTGTATCTGCTTCGATGACCTCTGACAGTTCATTCCAGATAAAAACCACTCTCTTTCTGAAAAACATACATTGATTTCTCACTGTTTTATCAGCTTTCTTTTGTGTACTTCCCTTGTGTTATTCAGTGAAAATCCAAATTTGTAAGACTACACTGCTAAAATTGGTTGTACCAATTGGTTTTACTTAGCTACATCACAATGGTGCATGCACTTTGGAAGTACTTCTTTTGATATAGAGGTCCAACGTGGTATTTTGGTTCAGCTGGGTGGTGATTAGAAGACCCTTCAGCAATGTATGTAGCAAAACTTGATCCATTCATTTTTCTATCTTGTCAAGAAATTGCTTACTTAAGCATGATTGAACATTCTTTTGCAAAGTGTGCCAAAGAAGATGCCAACAGCTACTGAAGATTTTACTAATTCCATTAATCGATTGCATTAGTTGCTACATTGTTTTTTACTTCTTGATTTATCAGTGACAAATTGAGAAGACAACTTCAACTTAGTGTTGGCTTCCAAGTAGTGGAGGTGAAAATGCAAAATGGCACTTTGTGATTTATATTGATAGCTTGGAAGTTTGGAAATATTTAATGGTTCCTTTGTTCATACTCAGTCAATAGATGACAAATTTCTATTGGGCGCCATTGTAGCTACAGAGCACTACCAAATTTTTGTAGTTTCCTGAGACAACTTACTGCCTTGTCAGGAAGAAACATGAAATCTGGCTTGGTCAGCCTCATCCACAAAAATAAGTAAGTGTATTCAAGTAAGGGATTAAACTGGAGATCTTCCCATTGCAACATAGAGAGTGATGGAGTGGAAGAAAGCCATTGGCCTTTTATCTCCCTGTCAGCTGAAAATGTGCTCTTAAATTAATTTAAGCCCACTTCCCAGCTCTGCTATACGACCAAGGATTGATTGAAATCCTGTTTAAATATGGTCAGGTTTTCTTACAGACATTGAGTCCCAGAACTCCACAATCCATTGAAAAGTAGTTTCAGCTCAACTTCAATGAATCTCTAGCCCCTTGTTACCAACTTCATTTATAAAGCATTTAAACATTTTCTGCCTGGACTTCCCATAATTTTGCCATCTTAATTAAATCTCCTGTTGTTCTCTGTTCAAATACTGATAACATCTATTAAAGCCTCCTCTGCCCACTCTATAGTCCTAACTCAACTTTCCAATAGTATGGTGATCAGTACTGTACCAATTATGTCAGCTATGGTTTAACTAGTACCTGATAACATGACCCACCCACTCTTACAATCGGTGACTCAACTGAGAAAAGCAGTATAACTGCAAGATTCTTGACTCCAAAATCTATCCACACCATCATCTCCGGGGATCCAAGAACATGCACTCCAAAGCCTCATTGTTCTCTGTTTCTTGTGAATAGCCCCTTGTGTTTGTACTCCATGCATGCAATGTCACACTATGTTGAATAAGGTGTCAAGCCCTATTAAAGCATCGAGGCCCGAGAGTGGAAAACGGACCAGTGTTCAGCCCCATTACTCCAAGCCAGCTACGATCCCATCTGCCTGCATTTGACCCGCCTCCCTTTGTTCAACTACCATTGGGAAGGAGGGGGAGGTTCAAGAGTCTTGGGTTCCATGATGCCAGGTTCAGGAGTGGTTGTTCCCTGCAGCCATTGAGCTCCTCTACCAGCTTCACTCAGCTCAGTGCTGAACTGTCTCCACAGCCTGTGTAATTAATTTTGGGAACTCTACAGCTACTTTCTATGTATTATTTGTTTCATTTTTTATTCTTTGCAGAGTTTATCTTCATTTGTATATTAGAAGTTTAACAGTCTTTGTGTGCTCATTTTCATGGATTCTATTGTGTTTCTTTATTTCATGGGTTCCTGCAAGAAGGTGAATTTCAAGGCTGTATATGGAATAACATTCTTCGATAATAAATTTACTTTCAATTCTATTTGACACCAGTTTTTTGACCAACTAATCAATTGATCGCTCCCTGCAGCCTCGATCATGTTTCCTTTTCATCAAACATGCTGTTGAGGGAAAACTTCTTAATTGTACTCTGTCTATTTGATCAGGACAAAATAATGAGCTCCATGTAACACCAACACATACTGCACTTCAATCCCTTTACTCTCTGCTACTAAGCTAATGTTTAATCCAAGCTGCCACCATCATTTTGATCCCGGGGGATTTCCTTTCCTGTTCAATCTGCCAGTTAGTTTCCTTCAAACACATGTTAAAATCCTTGTATTCTGAATCTAACCTCATCAAAATTTGATCAATTTTAAGTGTAAGTATTGCATAGATTAAGCAGTGAAGATGGAGAGCACTAAGAGACAGTTTTGACAAAGAACAAAATTTAGTATTGGCTCTTAAAATAGTATCATATTTTATAGGAGAAGAGGGCCAGTAAAGGAAGGCTGTTTGGTAGCAAGAGGTGTAAATTTCTAGACAGTGAAATCAAAGACGCTGAAATGAATATCGGGCATTGTATAATTGTTGACATTTGTTGGTTGTTTGCTATGAAATATGTTTGTTACGCTAACAAAAGATCCATTTGGAAAACAGGGATCAGTGTCCAAGAGGCTAAGGAACTGGCATAATTTTATTCTTCTTTGGATTATGTCAGTTTCATTTCCATACTGTTTTTTTTGCTGTTATTGAAAAGAATTTCTATGTTTACAAAATAACATCTACAGAGACAGTAAAAAGGGTTTGGTTTTTGACGAGTTCTTTTTGTCTTTCGTCAAGAAGTAAGAAGATTATATTGCACACGCGTGTACCGGTATCATTATTGAGTTTATAATCTCACATGACCCTTGATAAATTGTTGTATCAGACACAGACGTTTATCTGGGAATTGTTGCTTTCTTTAAACAGTGTTCAGATTACATCACTACCTCTGCCTAACTGCCTGTGCTCAGAGCAACACAATGCATGGTTACTGCAGCTGATAATGCAGGCATTGAAGTTACAGAGGAGTGTTAGCTGAAATACAAGAAAGAGAGGAAACTGCAAGTATGTTAGCATTTTAAGGAACAGGTGAAATTCACCCTATACCCTTCAGGGAGAAAATAGCTGTGGCTCTCACCATCTTCCTCTCTGGCTGCAAGTTTGATGATAGAAGACTGCAAGGCTGATAATTGGAATGCACTGGATTGGGTCACATTGGGACCAGTGCATTTTAGCCCAATAAAGTGTTTCAAAAATAGTTAAAAGGTATTAAAAAAAAAAGACAAACTACCATTTAACTGACTAACAAACTATATATTTAATTGAATTAAAGAACAAATTAGAAGACTACCAATATCACTACAGTACTATAAAACTGCGTACTAGTTCCTAATAGTTATTGGTGGAGGAATTAATTTATTGTATGCTGCTATGTTCTTTTGAATAACTTTAAATGAACAAAATCAGCATAGACACCTAGTGCAGATCATGGACTGCCTTCATATAATACCTTTGATGATCGTATCCTCCAAATCTTTATTTTCATTATAATATTCAAGATGATTGTTGATACCTTCAAATTCTTCATAGTTCCTAACTTGTTAAAGAAGTGAAATCATTTCACTTTCACTCCCGGCCCTTTCTGGCATCTCCAAGCTTGAATGTTTGAAACTGCAGTGGGCACAACAGTTTTGAATTGCCTTACTGCTTATTTCTTACCAATTAGCAGTGAAATAAATCACTGTTTTTTAAACACAAACACATGCAACTAACGTGATTTAAAAGCTGTTCACTCTAAGCACAGTGTAAGTATCTAATGGCCACACAAGTGCACTTGACTGATACTAGTTAGAAACAGTTATCAACAGGACTGTTCAGCAATAATCTCCTGTCCCAATAAATGTCATAGAGTTCCAACTAATCAAAATGAATCCCAGCTATTTTCTAAATAGAATTTGTTCTTTAAGAATTGTCCCAAATAAATAGCTGCTCAGCTTACCCAATGGCTCAAGTAACTGGAATCCACTGTATTAGTAAATTGGTTTATTATTGTAAAGTGAAAAACTGCTGTGTGTGCCATCCATACAGATTATTTCATCACATCTGTACATCAAGGGAAAAGCTATAACGGAACACAGAGTCAAGTGTTACATTTACAAAGTGTAGTTTAGACAAAATAACAAAGTGCAAGACAATAATGAAATATACTTTGAGTCCAGGACACCATCTTATTGTCCCATAGGGTCTTATCACAGCAAAGTAGAAGCTGTCCCAGAGTCTGGTAGTACAGGCTTTCAGTTTTTTTTAAATCTTCTGCCTATTGGGAGTGAGGAGAAGAAAGAATGTTCAGGGTGGGCAGGGTCTTTGATTATGTTGGTTGTTTTTACCAAGGCAGTGACAAAGGTAGACAGAGTCCATGGAAAGGAGGCTGGTTTCCATGATGTGCTGAGCTGTGACAGTTCTCTGCAATTTCTTGTGGTCACGGGCAGAGTAGCTCCCATACCTGGCTGTGATGCTTCACTTAAAATGGGAGAAAGGGTTTGATGGAGCACTATAGATCTTAGGAACAATATAAATAATCATTTTAAAAAGCATGAGTAATCAAGGACATTCAGCAAGGAATTATTCAGGGATAATGGTGTCTGACTGATGATTTGATGTTTAGAGGAGGTAACAAAATGTAGTGATGTGGGTGGAATGCTTGATTTAATCTACATGTATTTTATCAAGATCTTTCACTTCTGACTTCAGAAAAGTAAAAGCTTATCACCCCAAGGAAGTTAGCAAGTTGGATACAAAACTGGTTGTGTGCCTTGAAGAAAGAGTGACATTTGGTTGTGACATGGAGCCTTCATGTAATGGAGGCCTTTGGGGTAAGTGTTAGATCCCATTAGATGCATGATATACCTATATAAGCTGATGACTAAGATCTTAAAGTAGTTATGGCTATGATGTAAACCAATTACTTAGATCTTGGAGTATTTATGAAGTTTGTAGATTATTAAAAAAAAAACAACCAAGTAGTAGATAGCAAGGAAGAAAGTTTCAATTGCTTAGAATTGCTCAGATCAACAATAAAGTGCCAAATGGAGTTTAGTCCTGAAGATGTGAGGATGCAGTTCATCCAGAAAGTAAAGTAACACAGAACAAACGGTTGACATTGAGGAATTGATAGATGTCCTCAGTGTCTGGACTTAGAGGAGCAGATAGATACTGAACAAATACATGCAGGATACCTTGCCATACTAGCCAAACCATGCTATATTAAAGTTCAAAGTCCAAATTTAATTCATTAGCGAAGTATGTATACATTATACAACTTCAGATTCATCTCCTTACAGGCAGCCCACAAAACAGGAAATCCAAAAGAAACAATTAAAGAAAGACTGACAAAGTCCCAACATGCAGCAAGAGACAGAAAAACAAATTGTTCCAACAATAAAGTAAGCAAATGGCATTTGGAACAGAAGTGAGTACTCAGACATCAAGCTTGGAGCAGCTGGAACAGCCCCACAGCCTCAGCCTCAAAGCAGTGAAGAGCCAAGTAACCATTGCAGAGCAGTAATCAGAACTGGCCTGACACTCTGCCTTTTCAATCCATCTGGCCTGGCATTTAAATCATCCCAACAACGGGTTGTTCTTTGCTCTAAAGACATGGGCCCTGTCACATCAATACACTTTGGGCCTGGATCTCGCTGCCACATTTCGGCCCAGACTTGACTTTTCCAGATTGGCCCAGCTCTCAGATCAACCAAACCTCACTCTCAGGTGAGGTGGACAGGCCCCGAGTCTGCCTCTTCTCTGCTCCACTCACTCCTTCTCCATCTCGAATATGCCTCGACCTCACTCCATCCGCTCCTTGAAAATTCCTTTTCCTTATTCAGACTTTGCCTCGCACTTGCATTCATTAACCCTTGGCTTAGCCTTGCCTTCACTCGCCTCTTCATTGTTTGTGAGTACATTACGCTTTCATAGCTTTATCCAGTCTCAGACCGGAAAAGTGAACTCTGCTTCTGTTTCCATCGATGGGCCCTGAATTACGGAATGTTTTGAGCGTTGTCTAATTCTGTTTTAAAACTTACAGCACTTGCAGCTTTATTTTGATATTCAAATAAAGCGCCAATTACTGTGAGTTTGAGGTAGCATCAATGAAGATTTTCAAGGATGATGATAGGACTGCAGAGTTCTAGCACTGAGGAAAGGTTGTGGCTATCTAAAATGAAAGTGCAGGAGTATATGTGGGGAATGTTTCGAGAAACATGAATGAAGTGGGTAGGAAGGGCCAATTTCTTTGATTCACACTGAGCAATTGTGGTTGTTGGTTGGATATTGAAGAGTCAATTTTGAACCAAGGCTCAAAGTAACGTTCCGGTGTTGCCACGTTGCACTTTAAAAACCTGTAGCAAGGAAGGAGGATGAAGCGCTGGTGTTGAACCCTGGAAAGGAGTGGCAGGATGGAGCAGGGAAGGAATTGATCAGAGAGGAGTTCCAAGAGTAATGGGTGCCTGGATTTCTTGCAGAGATTAATGGCAGAAGGTCTTACATTTTACAACAGGCATTCATGCAGAAGAGCAGCTGGGAATGAAAAATGAAGCAGCTAGGGTGAATGCATAGTTTTTTCTAACATTTATGGAAATCAAGAACAAGAGGGTACAGTTTTAAGGTGAGAGGGGAGAGATTTAACAGGAACCTGCAGTGCAAGATTGGCACCCACAGTATGGTCCACATGTGGAATGAGTTGCCAGAGGATGAAGTAGGTACATTAACAACATTTAAAATGCATTTGGATAGATAGGAAATGCTCAGAGGGTTATGGGCCAAATCTAGGTAAATAGGACTAATTATAATTCATCAACATAGACTGATTGGATCAAAATAGCGGTTCTGTGCTGTAAGACTCTGTGACTCTATGGGAGAAGATATCAACTAATATCAGTGTCTAGAGATAGATGGAATTGGAGCTGGATTCCAGATTGGTGTGGATGGGGCAGTTCAGAGATTGGATGAAGGTGGCCATTGATGGGTCACAGGCTTCCACTAGCTTATGAGCTAATCTTCAGAGCCCACAGCAAAGATTGCCAATGCAACTCTCTTGAACCTGTTGTGTATCTGCTGGGGTTCTTGAATTCTGGGAAATCCCTTTTAAGAATAAAAATCCTGTTAAAACACCGGCAGGCAATCTTAAAAGATTTAGTAAATGACTGCCTCTGGGAAAGGAATTGGTCAACAATCCTCCTCTGGCTTAAATCAGCTGAATTGCTGGCCATTGAATTTGAGATTTTAGATATATTTCAATGACTTCTTGTTCCCAGCCCAGCCACTAATAGGGAGTTAAAGCTCCCCCCTACTGTTTACAGTGATGAGTTTTCTTTTTACAGCAAATTAACTGCAAAGAGAAGGAAGAATGAATGGCATTGAAGTTGCCTAATATGATGATCTGCCTTATATGTTTCCGATAGAAGGGGCTTCAGCTCCCCATAAAACGCCTCTTTGGCAAGAGAGTCTGCTTGCAGTGTGGGTGCGCAGATGCTTTCATCGGTGAAAAACTGGTTGTCTTGCAGCAGGAGGCACAGGGACATAAATTGATCTGAGTGTCAGACTGGTGGGCTTTGAAGCTTATTGATGATGGTATTTTAAATCATGAAGCCCTCCCCTGAGAGCCTGTTCTCATTGCTGCTACTGCCTGACCAGAAGAGATTGATGAGATATACCAGCACCCAAAACACCTGTTTCTCTGAAACTGTCCCAACATATTCTGTCTCATCCTGCACCCCAGGGAATACATCTCCAGTGAACAAGCAATTATGTATTCAGAGCATGTCAGTCTTTTACTAACAGCAGTAAAAGTCATGACGGCCACTCATTTCCTGCATATTTCTTCAGATCTCAAGCCACAACTGGACATGGTCTGTAGCTTTCAGGTGCAAAATAAAACACTCTATTAGTTGTCAGGAATCACTTTCTGACCTTAAAGGGGCATACCATGTTAAACCCAGAGGTATTCTGGTGACTAGAAGTATGACCTACACTTGTGTCTGTGTATATTGAAGCTGCAATAATGGAGCTTCCAAAACTAGGGAATAGATTTAAGCCTAAAGATTAAGGAGTAAAAGTGTCAGGTCAGAGGTGCAGATCAGCGATGATCCAGCTAATTTGTGGAATAGGTTAAATGGTCTTTTTCTGTTCCTGCATCCATAAATAAATTAGCAAGAGAAAATCATGATTAATTTCCTGGCAATATATGAAATATCAAAATCATGCATTCTCAGGAATGTTTTTGTTGATTTTGAATGCATCGCCTATTCACAATGTGACACACTGTAATCCTGACTCATGCTGGCTGGCACTGGATAGAATGAGGGACTAAAGTAGGATGAGGTATGCAGAGGAATAAGCAGAAACCGGACTAGATGCACTTAAGTAGATTGTGTGTGGAGATGCATTCAGCTAAGTTCTATTATTTGGTATGATGCAAACTTGGAACAAGAATTCTTAGCAAGAGGCAGTGTGTAATCAAAAATTCCTTTGATTTTTGGCATGTGAATTCTATGATGGATAGTAATTAGTTAAATCCATTCATAAGGTGAGTGTTTTGCTTCCTGTGCAAACCAGGGTTGTTAAAAATGGACATAATGACTAGAGTTCATTGAGTGTTAAGCAGCCTCCCCTCAGAGAACAGACTGTAAAATAATTTAATTACTTCTGTGGTGCCACATTTTAAAAGAGACTAGGGAACTCTTGACCTCAGCAAATAAATTATGCTACAGTCTTTCACTGATGAGCGGCCACAATTTCCCATTGCAATAACTTACAGCTCTTCAGAGATATGACATCTGTGTGCGACCCCTCAGCCAGTATGGGGTGAGAGGTTGCAGTGCAGGATCTTGAAGAGACAGTATCTCCCCAGTGATTGGCAGTTGGGCTGCAAAGGTCTCCCAAAATGATCGGCGGCATCTTGGTGGATGTGCCTAGTCTGTCTGGCAGTTGTTCTCTCTGGATTTGCTCCTTCCGTGATGAAATAAGGTAAGTATGGCAAGTTTTGCTTGAGGCACTTCTGCAAGGTGATCCTCTGTTATAATGAGATGCACTTTTATACATAATACTAATGTACTCATCTGACAGAGGAAGGATTGTAATTGGAGATTATAATCTGTAGGCTTCTAGCACTTTTCACACCATCATAAAAATTACAGCACAAATAAAAGGAAGTGATATATTTTATTATTCCTATAATCACTGTTACATTGGCGACCTCCAGACTTTTCACTGGCACTACTTTAATATATTTATCTAGTCCATTTTTGTTTGGTGATAACCTCTCTCTCCATAAACATGTTTGATGAAGCAGATCCTATTAATCATTTATCTGATTCAAGTCTTTTCTATACTGCTTTAATTACAAAGCAGACTTGTTTGTTTCATAACGAACATTTTTGTTGAATATGGTATATGAGGGAGAAATGACCTATGTTTAGTGTAGCAATGCAGGAAAGAACACATGAAGCAAAACATGTCTCTATATTCCTGAAGACCTTTCTTTATTGCCTGGGCGAAAAACCAACAGATACCAAGGAAACTGACTATAACACAGGTCAACATTAAGTCATTGTATCATGCGACTGGAAGGAATATAAAGGTAGACTAAATGGAACTTTGTCTTTGTCCAAATAGTAAGTTGCTCTTTCAGGGGAACCCACTGTTCATGCTTCATGATGATTTGACAAACAACAAAAGAAGTGAGTTCTCTTGTGAAAGGCTTTTTAAAACCGTTTGGCTTTTTCTCTTAAGGTAATGAAACATATTTTTTCAAGATTTGAAACTAATCCCCAGAGTTCAACAGCACTAAGGCCACTTTGATTAATTTGCACTGAAATTGACTTTTTTTGTTCTGATAGTGTTCTTTACAGTAAAAATAAAAGTTAAATTCATGTTTTTTATTGAAAGCGCTGCTAATAGAATGCTATGTACCTGTGGTGCTATTGCAAGAAAGTTTTTCATTGCAGCTGTGCTTACAAGTACTTGTGCATGTGGCAATAAACTTTACTTTTCACTAAATAGTCTTAAGATATCCAGTTAGTGGGGGAACATCAGCAGGGAGAGTATCTGCTGAAGACCATTAATAAACAATGAAAGCAACTTGACATTTGGAAAATATCAATGGGGTTACACCAAATGAGCATGGATGTCTGGAAAGGAAAGTGTTGTTTGACAAATTACTGGCATTTCTTTGATAATTAAAAAGGAAGAGTGCATAAAGGAGAAGAAGAAGATTTGGTTTGCTTGGATTCTCAGATAAAGAAAAAAGAATTAAAGTACATGATATTAGGGGATGTGTACCAGTATGGGGTGAAACATGTGACTAGGAATAAATGCAAGCGATTTTGCAGATGCTAGAAATCCAAAGTAACACACACAAAATGCTGGAGGAACTCTGCAGATCAAGCAGCATCAATGGAGTTAATGTTTTGGGCCAAGTCACTTGATCGGTGCTCATTAGAAATAGAAATAAACAGGTCTTTATTATTGTGTGGGGCAATAATGACACTGGTAGGTAAAATACTAGTATCAATTATTTATGGGGAAATAGCAACATATTTGCAAAATACTTACTAGTCAAGTGGTGTTGTCATGGCTTCATGAAGCGTTAATTGTGGTTAATAATTTTATTTGAGTTTTTTTAAAGTCTCAGATAGAGTGGAAAGGAGAAACTGAAGGAGTATTTGGACAAGGTGCCTCATGGAAGGTTAAGTCAAAAGATAGAATGCTATGGTACCAGGAGTCATATTTTGACTTTGTTCAAAGTTAAAATTAAATTTATTATCCAAATACATAATATCACCATGTACAACCCTGTGATTCATTGTCTTGTGGGTATAATCAGTCAATCCAAGGAATATAATAGAAGCAATGAACGACTGTACCCAACAGAACAGACAAAAACAATATGCAAAAGACAACAATCTGTGCAGTACAAATAAAAATAAATAAATCAATGAGCAATAAATATTAAGAACAACAGATGAAGAGAAGTAAGTCCATAGGTTATGGGAACAGTTCAGCGATAGGGTGAGTGAAGCTGAGTGAAATTATCCACACTGGTTCCTCAGCCTGATGGATGATGTCAGTTGTTCCTGGACCTGGTTACGTGGGACCTGAGGCTCCTGAACCTTCTTCCTGTAGAGAACAGCGAGAAGAGAGAATGGCTTGGGTGGTGGGGTTCTTTGATGATGGGTGATGCTTTTCTGCAACAACACTCTATGTAGATATGCTGAGTGGTGGGGAGGGCTATACATGTAATATACTGGGCTGTATCCATTACTTTTGTAGAATTTTCCGTTCAAAGGCATTGGTAACTCCATACCAAGCTGTGATGCAACCTGTCAATATACTCTTCACAACATCTCATGAGAAGTTTGTCAAAGTTTTCAATATCATGCCAAATCCTTACAAATCTCTTTCTTCATAATTGCATTTACATGCTGGGCCCAGGAAAGATCCTCTGAAATGATAACACTGAGGAATTTAAAGTTGCTGACCCTCTCCACATCTGATCCCCATTCAGGACTGGCTCATGGACCTCCAACTTCCTCTCCTGAAGTCAATAATCAGCTCCTTGGTCTTGCTGACTTTGAGTGTGAGGTTGTTGTTATGGCACAACTCAGAGAAATTTTCACTCTCCCTCCTATATGCTGGTTCAACACCACCTTGATTCGGCCATTGACAGTGGTGTCATCAGCAAACTTAAATATGGCATTGGAGGTGTGCTTAGCCTCACAGTCAAAAGTATAAAGCGAGTAGAGTAGAGGGTTAGCCACACAGCTTTGTAGTGCACCTGTGCTGATGGAGATTGTGGAGGAGATGATTTTACCAATCCAAACTGACTAGAGTCTGCAAGTGAGGAAATCGATGACTCAGTTACACAAGGAAGTATTAAGGCCAAGGTCTTGAAACTTATTGATTAGTTTTGAGGGAATATCAATGTCGAATTGTGACCAGTAGCTGATAAAGGGTGTAAACTGATATACAGCATGCATCCCTGCTATACAGATATTCCAGGGATGAGTGAATAACTAATGAAATCAAGAGCAGGGAGGTCATGCTGCAACTATACAGGGTACTGGTGAGGCCACACCTGGAGTACTGTGTGCAGTTCTGGTCTCCATACTTGAGGAAGGATATACTGGCTTTGGAGGCAGTGCAGAGGAGGTTCACCAGGTTGATTCCAGAGATGAAGGAGTTAACCTATGAGGAGCGATTGAGTCGCCTGGGACTATACTTTCTGGAATTCAGAAGAATGCGAGGGGATCTTATAGAAACATACAATATTTTGAAAGGGATAGATAAGATAGATGTAGGAAAGTTGTTTCCATTGGTAGGTGAGTCTAGAACTAGGGGACATTGCCTCAAGATTCAGGAGAGAAGATTTAGGACGGAGATGAGGAGAAACGGTTCTTCCCAGAGAGTGGTGAATCTGTTGAATTCTCTGCCCAGGGAAGTAGTTGAGGCTTCTTCACTAAATATATTTAAGATACAGTTAGATTTTTACATAGTAGGGAAATTAAGGGTTATGGAGAAAAGGCAGGTAGATGGAGCTGTGTTTACGGGCAGATCTGCCAAGATCTTATTGAATGGCGGGGCAGGCTCGATGGGTCAGATGCCTACACCTGCTCCTACTACTTATGTTCTTATCAAATGGCATCTGCTATGGACCTGTTGTGTCAGTAACTTGTGGGCAAATTGGAACAGATTCAAGTTGCTTCTCTGGTAGGAGTTGATATGCTTCATCACCAGCCTCTCAAAATACTTCATCAGTAAGTGCTACTAGACGATAGTCATTGAGGTACGTTACCTTGTTCTTCTTGGACATAGTTAAAATTGAAACTTGCTTGTGTGCACATAATGAAGATATTCAATTCAGTACACAATGTAGGCAGTTCATGAGGATCCAGGGGTACAACGGTGAACTGGGGAGCACACACTAAAGTGGGGAGCTAGAGGGCAAGACTGCCTGCCTGTTAATAAATGTGTTGGCGTTTAAACCCACGCAAAGATTGTCTTTGTTGAACAATAAACATAACATGGAGTCAGAAGTCAGCAAGAAGGCTAAATATGTAACATAAATGAATATCTCGAGCGACTAAGAAAGATTTTATACACTGGGCTTGTATACACTGGAATTTAGAAGGATGACAGGAGATCTGATTGAAACATATAAGATTATTAAGGGATTGAACATGCTGGAGGCTGGAAGCATGTTCCCGCTGATGGGTGAGTCCAGAATTAGAGGCCACAGTTTAAGAATAAGGGGTAGGCCATTTAGAACAGAGATGCTGAAAATCTTTTTCACCCAGAGAGTGGTGGATATGTGGAATGCTCTGCCCCAGAAGGCAGTGGAGGCCAAGTCTCTGGATGCTTTCAAGAGAGAGTTAGATAGAGCTCTTATAGATAGCGGGGTCAAGGGATATGGGGAGAGGGCAGGAACTGGGTACTGATTGTGTATGATCACCCATGAACACAGTGAATGGCGGTGCTGGCTAGAAGGGCCAAATGGCCTACTCCTGCACCTACTGTCTGTTGTCTATTTGCTTGTGACAGAGAAGCTGGCCAGTGATGTGGAAGGCCACAGCGAGACAAGGCAGCACACTGTGTCCAGAAGTTCATCAAGATATTAAGGTGGGAGGCGCCGAAAATTTTGTAATATATAACGTAAGTCCTCCTACACCAGTGCAGTTTGCCAACAATTTAACAGATAACTGGAAACACTTCAAACAGTGATTCAATATATATTTAGCAGCCAGTAGACCGAGGTATAGATGAAAAATTGAAAGTGTCTATCTTTCTACATGTAATTGGTGAAGTTGCTTTGGACATCTATAATAGCTTTCAAATTGATGAGACAGCTTGACATTGGACACTCTCATAACAACATTTGAGGAGTATTTTGTCTCAAGTGAAAACACCATGTTTGAAAGATATAAGTTATTTTCCTGTGAACAGAACTGAGGTGTTAGCTTTGACTAATACTTAGCTGAGCTCACACACTGAGTAAGTCCTGTGAAAATTTTGAAACTCACTATTAGAGGCCAAGTAGTTTGTGGAATCCCAGATAATGGTTCAGAGAAAGCTTGCTCTGGGAAATAGATTTGATGTAGAAAAGGCTGTGAATATGTGCAGGGTAATGGAGATTACATGAGCACAAACTAAGGAGGTGCACAGAGCAGAAACAACAATGCATGTCGTGAGAACAGTAGGACAGAGGTTAGGGTATTTCCCAAAGCAGTAACATTTACAAAGAGGTTGGACCAAGCAGTAGATGCAGCAAATGTGGAGGAAGACATATCCTAAAGATGTCTCCTGCTTATGGAAAGTCCTGCGATAATTGTGGCAAGAGGAATGATTTTGCAAAGTGCTGCAAAGCTGGGCTACCAAGAGAAAGGTGCACACTGCTGCTGAGGAAATGGGGGAAGCCTTTGTGGACTACCTACAGACTGCTGGAGCTGGTAGAACAGAATGGATAATTCCAGTGACAGTGAATGAGACAGTAATTCTATTGAAGCTTGCCCAGGTGAATCTAATCTGTGGATTCTCCACATGACTCTCAAAGTAAAGAGAAAGATTTACCCAGTGAAGTTAAAAGTGACTGGCTCTACTGGAGAGAATGGTCCAGTAATAGGGGGCTGTATAGTGGCACTCAAGCACAAGGAATAGCAGCTAAAGGCACATTGAAAAGTGAGTACAGCCAGTATTATGTATGACTGCATGCAAATTGCTCAACCTGGTGAAAGATATGGCAGTGGATTCATCGACCAAAGGTGACCAGGCAACACTCAATAAGGAGTACACAGACGTCTTTGAGAGTCTCAGATGCTTACCTGATCTTACTGAAGAAAATCGGAACAGCATCCATGAGAGATCCAGAGAGGTTATGCAAGAGAAGCACAAGAACAGCTTCCATAGATGTCTGTATCAGCTACACCAACTTGATTGTCAGGATGCCAGTGCTGAATAGAGTGATCATGAAGAAGTTGGCAGTCTTGCCTCCATATCGTGCATCTTTGGGTCAAAATCTGTCTCTCATCGGCTTTTAATTGCAGACTGGAAATCAAAAATATCTCCGCTATCCTCAGTGAAGTTGAACAGGAAAAGTAAAACAGAAAATGAGGAGACCATGCAATCCCCAGAGTCAGAACAACAGCACTAGTTCATTACAAAACCAACAGGAAGAGTTGCTATCTATGGTACGCAGCCAACAGAAGGAGCTCTGTGAATTGAGAGAGTCAGTTGGAACTTGTACAAAGACTCACTGTTTACATGGATGTAGTTCAGAGCTCTGTTATGAGGCACGTGGAGCGAATTATGGTTACACAATAAGAACAAGAACAGAGATGAAAAGATAGGATTTTGGCTGAGGGATGTGAAAGAAATAAACACATAGATTGGAGCTCTCAAAAGGACACTGGTATTAACTCTGCAAGTGAAAGCAAGACATCTGTGGAAACAAATAGCATCGGAAAAGGATCTTTAAGCCATCACAGAGATGGACTGAGAGTCGATGAGTGAATAAGGGACTATATTCATCATTCCAATTGAAGTTAATCTAAGTATCTTTGCTGCAAGGGATTATTGTTTCTTGCTGGATTATGGTGACATAGTATTGTATTTGTTTTCCTTTAAAGGGTGAAGATGTGTTATGTGTGTATGTAATGAAGAACTTCAGTTCCCACTCTGCATTTCAGGTGGTTCAGTGGCTCACACAGAACCAGAGAGAAATCGGTGAACTGGAGAGTGCATGCTAAAGTGTGGAGCTAGAAGCCATGAGCACCTCCTGTTAATAAATGAGTAAACATAAAGTTTATCATTGTTAAAAAACAAACATAACAGATGGTGCAGGATCACGGAGCAGAGCTTTCTTGGTAAGTAGAATGGTCGGTACTTAATTGATAGATATCTAGGTCAGGGGAACAAGAGTGCAACAAAGCCACCACATCCAGTACCACAGAGAGTTTGTCATGAAACACAGACTCCCACTTTTGCCTTCTCTGAATTAGCAGTTTGGTTCACCCTTGGGTCTAATCACTGAATCTGGCATGTGCGGAGTGAGCCATTTCTCCATGAAACACAGAATGCAGCAATTTCTCATTTCCCTCCTATACAGCAATCTCAGTCTTGTTCTCCGGTGACTGCACATTTTCTAACAACATGCTGGGGAGAGGGGATTTCATTCCATTGCTTTTCAGCCTGGCTTGGTGTCCACCCCTCCTCCTTCTCTTCCAGCCATAGTGATGTATGTTCACCTGCTTAAAGATGCCATAACTACACGCCTGAGAGTGAAGTCCATTGAATTGTTCAGAAGATCATGAAATCACTAGCTCATTGAGAGGGTTCTAAAGTATGTTGCTTAAAAGGAAATTGCATGCTGCAGATTGCAGTGAGAATAATTCAAAGGTGGATACTTAGAAGTTTAGAAAGTACTCCACAGTACATCGCTGTAGTCCACCAGCACCATCTTGATAGCTTAGAGCACAGGCAGTAAGCAGAAAGCTGCAATAAAGAGTCACTTTGAAGTTGGCAACCTGTTACTCATACAATACCACAGCAATGAGTGTTGATACAACAGCAGATTACAAATTTATGTTATGATCTGGATGAAGGAGGTGGACATACAGTAACTAAATTTGTGGACAACACAGGAATAGGTGAAAGGCAAGTCGTGAGATGGGTATTAATGATGTGATAGATTAGCTGATAGGGCATGGAGTTGGCAAATGATATAGCTACAGGAAACATGAAACTTTATTTTGGGGATCTTCACATCTGCAGTCTTCATTATCTGCAGGCTTCTAGTGGACTTGGATTCTGACCTCCTGATATTGGGTTTCGACCCCCCTACTGAACTTGCAGGGATTCATAGACGTGGCTCCATCCAACATGTCTTGACTTCTGGACTTGCGATTTGACCTCAAGGCCTTGATCCTCAGCATTAAACATCAGGACACGCCGATCGCTAAATAGCAGGCCTCATATTCCAGACTCATTGATTATGGTACCCAAAAGACTCTCAAACTCCTATCTTAGCGATTCATGAAACCACCAGATCATCAGATATCATTCCTTCTGCCCGCACGGATCTCCGATTCCAAAACCAGACAACAACTTAGTGACCTGCCAGTCCACATCCACATCACTGGCCTTTGAATACAGAACAGAGATTCAGACTCCAATCTGATCTCTAATTAACCCACATCCCTAACCTGACCTGTAACTCCCCTCTCTGTCCTGGAAACCAACCTTACAAACCTAAAGACCTATTAAAAAACAACTAAACCTTGGTACCATCTTGGATATAGGAGCAGAATTTGAGCAGTCAGTCTATTCAGTCTGCTTCACTATGCAATAATGCTTGATAGTTTTTCAACCCCATTGTTCCACCTTCTCTTCATAATTCTTAATAATGAAGATCATATGAAACTCTGCCTTAAGTATACACAGTGACAGCTTCCACCTCCCTCAGTGGCAATATATCAGATTCACCACCCTCTAGCTGAAGAAAATCCTCCCTATCTCTGTTTTAGAATGGCTTCCCTTTATTCTGAGGCTGTGCCCTCAGATCCTAGACCCTCCTGCTAATGGAAATATCCTCTCCATGTCCACTCTATCCAAGATTTTCATTATTTGATAAGTTATCTACCACTGCAACCCAGCAATCTGATTTTGATTATAATTCAATTAAATTCTTTGGGACCTTTTAGTAGATTCAAAGCACTTATGTGTATTATGTAAGACGCTGTTAAGATTGTGGCAGTGAGATTACTAGATGGTAGAAACCAATTTAGGTCAAAAAGTTTACTTTATTGATAAACAGTGAAAGATTTAATTTGCTTTGTGCATTGCAGTTAACATACTTGCCAAGTATATGTCTAACCTAGCAATTCAATGTGTTACTAGGAACAATAGTTCTAATCACTATTATTTGGTTGTTACTCCAGAGAGATGAGTATAAAACCCCAAGCTCAATGAGAGTACAATGTTTTGCTCAATAACCTGGTCTTGCTCTCATGTTTGCTGCTGAGAAGGCGAAAGAACTGAACAATCAAGGTTGACATACTTATGCAATGTGGAAGGCAAACTACACTCCAGATGTATCTCAATTAGATGAGGTATTAAACCAAGAGCCCCTCAGCTCGCTTAGCTGGGCATAAAGAGTTCCCAATTCACTATTTTCAAAATGAACAAGAATATTACTCTTAGCCAATATTTATTCCTCAATTGACTTTTTTGCAAAGCAGATCTGGTTAGCATGATAGAATTGCGGGAACTCACTAATTGCAAATTAATTAGCCTGTTTCCTAGATTACAACAGTAATTATACTTCAAATTCAGGGAGAGAATGGCACCATAAAAGTGCAAGGCTTCCTTTTTTAACTATAACTTATCATGATGCATTTTGTTTTGTTTCTTTCTACCTGTGGATGAAAGAATTTAAAGGAGAAAAGAAAGTTGGTTTTCTTGACTTTCGAGATTGCAATTATGTAATTCCTAGCTACGACTTCCTCTGCTAAGAAGAATGCACAAAATGACATTTGCATTTAGGAAGGTCCCTACTACTGTAATGTGATAATGCTGATTTATCTCATTGATATTGGTTGGAGAATAACTATTGTCTGAACCCTGGGAAGATCTGGCTGCACTTCATTTAAATTCAAAGTAGTTTGGCAGTTTCTTTCAGATGGAAGAGCTGTAGAAAACTTGATTTTATCAGTTGAAGGACGGCCCCTCTCAAACCACTGAACTTCCTCAGCATGAAACCAAAGGGTATGTCCAAAGTATCTGCTTCATTCTCTGTAATGGGAGAAGATAACATAATCTTCTGTCCAGGAAGTGAGAGAGCTTTCATTGAGCCATAGGTAATTCTGAAAACTATCTGTACTGTTGAATACCTGTCTTACTATTTACAATAGATTACACATTTTGATGTGACATTTAAACTTGTGTCTTGGAATAAATCTAGCTCATTTTACATCAAAAGTTTCTGACTTGCTCAACAGAATTACAGCATGGTCCATTGTACTGTAATTTCAACCCAACCAAGAATTTCTTCTAAATGAGCAATGCAGGACAGAAGGGAAGAGGAAATCATGTACATGTCTAGAAAGCTAATATACTGAATACTGGTCATTGACCATGGGGGTCTTCCATCTACTGGAAACATCATCCAGGATTAGTGAAGCTACCTGTTTTGCTGTTATAAAACTTGAATAGACCTCTTTCTTATTCAATAAAGATGAATTCTTGATCTCTTAATCTCTCAGAATTTCTTACCATGGCCTTTGCACTTTATTTATTGACCTACACTGCACTTTCTTTATAACTGTGGTGCTATACCCTGCATTGTTTTTTTTCTGTTGTTCTACTTCAATGTACTTATATAGGAAAAGATCAGTCTGTATCTTGGAATGTGTGGCAATAATAAACCAATTATCAATTTGATCATTCCCTATTCAGTGTAGGAGGGATTAATCACAGAGAGATACAAAATGAGTGCAGACTTTCTATCCACTGAAACTATGCCAACCATCAACTGCTCCTTTTTCACATTAATCCGATACTAACCCATTTTGTGTTCCCCACATTAAATTAATTACTCCCAAGCTTCTGCACAAAGGGCTATTTACAGTGATCGATTTACCTGTTGACCCACATGTTTCTCAGTGGTGGAAGGAAACCAGAGTAACTCAGGGAAACTCATGCTCACAGGGTGAATGTGCAAGACAGCACCGCAGCTTAGGATCGAAGTGCTGCTGCTGGAAATGTGAGGTAGAAAATGTACTAGCTCTATCTTTACAGTGTGATTCATTCTATATGATACCAGGTAATAGTTGAGAGCAGGGTAGACAACACAAGCTGTGGGATCAGACAACATCCACTTCCACTGCTGAGGTCTATGTCTCAGAACCAGGAGCAATTTGATCAAGCTGTTTCAGTACAACTTGCTATTTACCCAATATTATGCAAAATTGACTATACAACATATTCTCCTGTTCACCAAAGAGGGCAAATCTAATCCAATTCTTAGTCTACACACAATTGCCAGCAAAGTGATGGAAGATATCATAAACAGTATTATCAAGCATATTTACCTGTCCACTAATCATCAATTTGTGTATCACTAAGGTGTCCTGTGGGGATGTGTCTTATCCCGATTGTCAAAAGTCGCTTCCATTGTGATTGGTTAGTTTATAAGCTGCAGCTGCTTTTCCCATTGGATAGATGCCTGGTGTTCAGTTACAAATATCCTGGGTGTTTAAAATAGCATATGTAAGGGGCTTGGTCTCTTCTTCCTTTGTTTTAAGCAAGAATGCACATGATGATTGAGAAGATATACACCACGTGAACTTTTAACTAAGTATGTTTGTTGAATATTCAGCTTTGTATTGTCTGTAACTTGGGGAACATGAATGTTTGGTCAAATCTTTAGTGTTTATCAATGTTATTAATATACCTATTCAAAGTCAGTGAATTTCCTGTGTCACTTGCCAGACCTACGAACCTGATTCAACATTACATAAGGCCACTCAGCCCCAGAAGATATCACAGTCTTTGTGAGAACATGGACTAATAAACTAAGTTCTTGAGGGGACAACTACCCCACCAAACCACCAACACTTGAGAGCCAGTGGCATTACCCTCTTCGAATCACCCTCATTTCAAACTGGGGAGTGCCAATGACAGAACCAGCAGTACCTAAATGCCATTCATCCTTTGGGGCACTCCTCTGTTTTCGTAGATGGTTGTGAAGAAAAAGCATTTCCGGATGTATATTGTTTACATTTCTCAGACATTAAATGAACCTTTGAACATATACTTTGTGATAAAAGAATCTCCAGAAATTCCAAGAAAATTGGGGAAGTTTGCAAAATGGCCAGCTTAAATGTCATACAAACTAGAAAAGGATGATTGGAAGATAGGCCAATAGAGGAGATGGTTTAACGGTTGCTTAGAAGAAATAAGGAAGTGTTTAGATTACAAGGCACAGCTAGCTAGAGGAGTGATAAACAAATGGAGATTAGAATAGAGTTTAATTGCAGGTCAACTGATAGTGTGATAAGCTGAATCATGATAAAGGGCAAGACCATAAATTGGAATATTCAGTTGCAGGGGAGCTGCAATAAATAAAAGAAAAGAAGGAAAGTCCCATTCGGCAGGCAATTAGAGAAAATCCCTGCAGAGAGAAATAAAAGTTCAAATACTACAAAAGTAAGTAGGTTACTGATGAAATTATAACATCCACATGTAACTATCAAAATGTGAATACTATAACATGATGAAAGATTTTTAGGTCATTGGAGTACCTTTGAGGCCTCACTCAAAGTGCTCCCCAGTGCACACAGTAACAGGACCTGAAGAAGCTAATTGTTTGAGGAACTTACCACTGCTGATTTTCTTCTGTGTTGTATCAATATGAGTTGTAATTAAGAGGGTAACTGCACCTACTCAAAAGCCAGATTCAAGGTAGAGGTTTAACACACCAATTCCTCAAACACCATGCAGGTCAAGAACTTAGATATCCTGCTACAAATTACTGAATTCTTAATGCCTCAAAGCCTTTCTACCATCAAAAACTATGAGAGAACTATGTATGTTGAAATACAGTCCACTTTCTTGAATGGGTGTAGCTCCAAAACCAGCCAAGACAAAGAATCCTGCTGTATTGGCATCCCATTGATTAGCTGAAACTATGATTCCATCCATCACTGTACTGATACAGTTGTAAGATATGCCATCTATAAAATGTACTATTGTTTTCCTTAGCTTGACTGACAGAAACTTCTAAACTGACAATCCCTATCACCAAGGAAGAATATAGGACCTCAGGTGCATAGGAACTGCACAATAATCTGTGCAACTTCAGCACTGCTCCGTAACAGGTACAAGCTACTACTCACTTGTGCATCAGACATTATATGCTCTACTGCCAAGCAAACATGTTCAACTCTGTAAGTGGTCTAATAAAATAAGGAACCTTAATCCCCATTCAATGCACAATCACTGCAAAGCAAGTAAATTAAATACATATGTTTTCGTACAGCATGGAACTTTTTGTTACTTCACATTTCTATTTAAACGATGGAAGTGCAATTATGAAGAAAGCACAGCAGCATCTCTACTTCCTTATAAGTTTGAGAAAATTAGACAGGACATCTAAAACTTTGACAAACTTCTAACTTCTATAGATGAGTGGTAGGGAGTATATTGATTGGTTGCATCACAGCCTTGTTTATTTATAATTATTATTTCTCTTTTTCTACTGTGTTTTCACATTTTGTTGTCTGTTGCAAATTGGATATTTTTCCATCCTGTTGCTAAGGTCTTTCATTGATTCTATTTTTTGGATTTATTAAGAATGCCAGCAAGAAAACAAATCTCAGGGTTCTATATGGTGTCATTCTGTATGCGGACTTTGAAAATAAATTTACTGGAACTTTGTACTGATGGCTAAACAGCTGGCTTTGACATAATGATGCAGTCAGGAAGCAGTGGACACAATTCATCTCTGCAGTTGACCTGAAATTGTCACGGTAGAAACAGTAAGCTCATTAATAGAAACGTTCCGGTTATTAGGAGAAACTGGCTGATTGGTCTGCCAGTACAATTCTTAATCAATCCTGATTTTCGACCACACCTTGTGACAGATTGATTCTAGTTTGTTGCTCTGGACAGCTGATGATAGTCCTTATCATTTGACTTCTCATTTACAAAAGTTACAGAGACATAGACACACATACATGCAGGGCTTAATCATGGTTTGGATCATAGAATGACACAAAAGGGAAAGGGACAGAATGATCACAGAGTCTGCAATATCTCCTTTCCATACTTTCACATATCCTTGTAGTAGTTACCCTTTAAAAATCTATCAATTTCTCTTTGGTTGCTGCTAGTTTGTTTAATTCAGCACAATGTAAAATAGTTTTACCTTTGATGATCTTTCCTATTAATTTATGTACATGTCATCTGCGGTCATCTGCTTACCTATACAATGCTAATGGAAACTTATTCACTCCATCAAAACTATTAATGATAGGAAATTCCTCTTAGCTTTCTCTGCTGAATCTTGAATGGTGACTGGATTAAGATATTTCAAGAACTTTTTAAAGTGTGTTGCCCAACTTTGAATACATTGCTTTTTCAGGTGTCTAACTCCTATTTTATAAAGGTTCAGCATGGCTTTCTTGACACTCTACAGAAATCTAAGGACACCCTATATGTTATAAGCACAAAGTCCTGAATTAGAATGAGAATCAGATGTATTAAATCTGACATCTGCCATGAAGGGTTTTGTTTTGTGACAGAAGTACAGTACAAGACATAAAAATTTACTGTAAATTATAATAAAAAATGAAATAATTCATAAAAGAGGACCAGTAGTGCAGTATTGATGGGTTCATGGACCATTCAGAAATGGTGGAGAGGAAAAAGCTGTTGCTGAAGCACCGAGTGTGCATCATCAAGCTCCTGTACCTCCTCCTCAATGGTAGTAATCGGAAGAGGGCATGTCCAGGATGGTATGTGTGACAGACTGGGGAGGGAGAGGGAATGAGAAAGATGACTTCTGGCCAACATGGCACTGAGCTGCAGCCTCTGTCGAGGTTGGGGTTCAAAGTCAATAATGTTTTAAGCTGTAGAGGTAATTTTGGGGACGGAGAGAAAAGTTAGAAGTTAGGCTAAGGTTTAGGAGTTAGGGGTTCAGAGTAGGGTTTAGGAACAGGGATGTAGAAGCATTAAAGTTCAAGCCAGAGTCCAGGCCAACTCTCCACACTCTGTGTTTAACGGCCAGTAATGTGAATTGGCGACGAACGACATCCAGAATCCAGACCTCTGTTGCATGTGGACAAAGAATATCCAGAGTCCAGGCTTCTGCTCTGTGTTCAATTTGATGAACGGCACCCAGAAGTCTAGGCCTTTGCTCCACATGATGACCTGTGATGTGGACATGTGATGTTGATGTCTCTGGCTGTCCTAGGTCAGTGAGTCCTAGGATCAGATGTCCATGTGAGCAGGAGGCACAAGGGCCAGTCAGTCAGAGAGCCTGGAATTCAGGGTCCAGTCATCAGTGCGTCCAGGAGTCAATACCAAAGATCGAAGTCCATAGGTCATCAGAAGTCCAAAGGTCAAAGTCCAATGGCCGTAGCCTGAAGGCTGGAGGCCTGTCCTGTACTGAGGTTGGAGCAGTAGGGTGGAGAGTAAAGGAGCTCATTCTATTGTTATTGTTTTGTAGCTTGTTGCTTTCTGTGTTTCTGCCAAGCTTTGTGCGCATGGAATATTGGCACTGGAATGTGTAGTGACACTTGCAGGCTGCCCTCAGTACATTCTTAGGTGTGTTGGTAGTTAATGCAAATGTTGCATAAAACTGTATGCTTCAATGTACATTAAATAAATAAATAGATAAATAAAAAGCTAAGGCCCTCAATAATGACTGCTATCTTCTTGTTATACTGCCTTTTGAAGATGTCCTCATGGGGAAGGTTGTGTTTGTGAAGGAGCTGGCGGAACTACAACCCTCTGTAGCATCTTTAGAAGCCGATGAAGTGTATAGATAGGGTATATACAAACAGGATTTTCCCACTGAGGTTGGAGTAAGCTAGAAGTTCAAGTTTACTGATCAAGTTTGCAGATGACATAATAGTGGTGGGGCTCATCACCAAAAATGATGAGACGGCCTACAGAGAGCTCAAGGCCTGGTGTCAGACAAATAACTTATTCTTCTATGTAAACAAAACAAAGGAGATGGTTATTGACTTCAGGAGAATACACAGTACTCACATCCCTCTGTACATCAGCAGCACTGCAGTGGAAACTGCAAACACTTACAACCTCCTGGGACGGCACGTCACACACAACTTCTCATATCCTACACAGTTAAGAAAGCTCATCAGACTCAAAATCTATTATTTTCACTAAACAGTAAGATTTATCAACACTCCAGGCACTAACCCACCATGACTTTATTATTTCTAGTAGTATTCTGTTCTTTATCTTTTGTATATTTGTTGTGCTGCATTAGATCTGGAGTAACAATAATTTTGTTTTCCTTACACTTGTGTACAGGAAATTATATTAAACAACCTTAAACCTTGATCTAATGAATTGAAGCCACCACACCATGCTGTGATACAATCATAATGCTCTCCACAATACATCTGTAGAAATTTGCCTGAGTCTTTGGTGACACACTAAATGTGCTTGAATTTCTAATGCAGTACTGTATAGCCATGGGCATGCTTTTCTCATGATTGGTTCAATACGTTGGGCCCAGTATAGATTCTCTGAGACGTTAATAGTCAGCTGCTTATCCTTTCCATGGTTGACCCCTCAATGAGGACTGATGTGTATTCTCCTGACTTCCCCTTCCATTATCAATTTCTTGCTGATGTTGAGTGCAAGGTTTTTCTTGCAAGACCACTTGGGCAGCCGATCTAATTTACTCCTATATACTTTCTCATCACTATCTGAGATTCCGCCAACAACAGTTATGTCATTGATGAACTTATAGATGGTGTTTCACGGGTCTAGCCAGCCCATCATGAGAGAGGTGAGCAGTGAACTAAGCATGAATCCTGACGTGTGCCTGTATTGATGGTCAGTGAGGAGTCATAGTCATAGAGCACTCCAACACAGAAACAGACCCCTCGTCCCCTCTAATCCATACCAAACTGTTATTCTGACTCGTCCCACCGACCTGCACCTATACCATAGCCCCCATACCCCTCCCATCCATGTATTTATCAAATAGCTCAAATTTTGAAATTTAACTCAATCCACCATTTCTGCTGACAGCTTACTTCACACTCTCATAACTCTCTAAGTGACAAAGATCACCCCTCAGATTCCCCTTAAATATTTCATCTTTGACCCTTCACCTAAAATCTCTACCTCTTCCCCAACCTCAGTGGAAAAAGACCACTCTATACCCTTCAATTTTGTATACCTCTATCAAATCTCACCTCATTCTCTTATGCTCCAGGGTCCTAACCTGTTCAGTCTTTTCCAATAACTCAGGTCCCCAATTCCCGGAAACACCCCTGTAAAGTTTTTCTGTGCTCTTTTGATCTTATTGAAATCTTTCCAGTAGATAGTTGACCAGAACTGCACACCCAGTTAGGCCTCAGCAACATCTTATCCAACTTCAACATAACATCCCAACTCCTATACTCAGTACTTTGATTTATGAAGGCCAATGTGCCAAAAGCAATTTTTATGACT
Organism: Hypanus sabinus; assembly: GCF_030144855.1. Lineage (NCBI taxonomy): Eukaryota > Metazoa > Chordata > Chondrichthyes > Myliobatiformes > Dasyatidae > Hypanus > Hypanus sabinus. The sequence continues at coordinate 40,441,633 of NC_082721.1, read as the reverse complement.
CTATCTACCTGTGAAGCTACTTTCAAGGAAATGCTTAAAGGAAATCAAGGAAATGAGGTGTTATTACTGATCCACACTGATTGTGCTCTCCTGACAAGTAAGTCAAGGATCCAACTACAGAGGCTGAGGTTTTGAAGCTTATATTTATAGTCTTACAGTCTAATATTGTCGACTTGTAATTGCTATTTTTAGTGATATTAGTTTTGTTACCTTCAAAGATACGATCACATACTCACTTTCTATTTCTGTACACTTTTTTTAATTTTCCAATCCAATACTTCTTCATTCTTCCTATTAAAATGTATCACTTTATGTGTTCCCTGCATTAAATTTCAAGTGTTACGTTTTGGATGGTGCCATGGCACAGCTAGTAGGGCTGCCAATTCAAAGTTCCAGCCACCTGGGTCTGATTCTGACCTCTGGATTCATGGGGAGTTTACAAAGCCCTGTGATCTGGCATACTTTTCCTGAGTGCTCCTGTTTCCTCTCACATTCCAAAAACATGCAGCTTGGTAGGTTTATTGTTCTCAATGTGTAGTTCGGTGGTTGAACCTGGGGGAAATTAATTGGAATGTGAGGTGAATGAAATGGGATTAGTGTAGGATTGTGAGTGTGTATTTGATGTGCTGAAATGTCTTCTCTCATGCTGAGTGACTCTATGAGTTCATCATTTCACTGTTCTGCTTATGCCCTCCTGAAGTCTAACTATATCCTTCTCATTATTTGGAATATTTTTTAAATTTACACCATAAGATCATAAGACATAGGAGCAGAATTGGGCCATTCACCCTATCGAGTATGCCCTGCCTTTCCATTATGATCTCAGCCCCATTCTCCTTCCTTCTCCCAGTAACCTTTGATGCCCCCACTAATCCAGAACCTGTCACCTTCCACTTTAAATATACCCAATGACTTGGCCTCCACAACCACCTGCAGCAATAAATTCTACAGATTAGCTACCTTCTGGCTAAAGAAATTCCTTCTATCTCTATTCTAAATGGACGTCCTCTATTCTGAAGCTGTGATCTGTGGTCCTAGACTTCTCCACCATGGGAAATGTCCTTTCCATGTCCACTCTATCTAGGTTCATATATTATAGAATAAATTTGGGTTCTTCTGCCAACACTCTCTATTACATCATCAGTGGACTCCAATTAACAGACCACTTGCCTGCCTTTAACAAAAATCAACATTTTTCTGAATTCATACTTTTCTAATTAATTTTACCCTACCTTTCCTCTCCAAAATGTCACAACTATTTGTTTAGTAAGCAGGCTGATAGTTACAGGAAGAAGGTGGAAGAATGAGGTTGGGGAACAAAAATCAATCGTGATTGAATACCAGGGCAAACATGATGGGCCAAATGACCTAGTTGGATTCTAAATTTATAGTGAAGTAAGGACCCGTTGTGTAATATTTGTGCTTTTCCTGCATTTTAGCACCACCACTATATTCAAGGAGGAGAGCAAATTGTTGCTGGAGCCAACATAATTTCCATCCCAATTTCCTCAGGATTCATTTTCCAGACTACTGCCGAATTTGAAACCTCCTGTTCATCTAATTTTATCTCTGCTACTCCTCGTATGGCAACATTCTTTCCCGTTAAGGTGACTGACAGAACTTTCCTTTAGGTCCCAATCTTCCCAGTTCAGCTCCCTCAACAACCAACAGAAGAACATAAAAACCTTACAGTCAAAACTGGAGGAGGCCTGATAACCATCAAGTCTCTTCTACCTTTTAAATATCCTCATTTTCAATTCAAGCAAATGCATTATTGTTGCAAGTTTACACGAATTATGCTTGTTTGTCATTGGAGGAGATGTTGTAATGGTTGTTTTAGCCAAAAGCACACTAATAGTACAATTTAAACCTTTTGGCATGCAATTTGCTTTTCAATTAACTCAGTGATTGTCTAAAGTACACCATAATGACTAATGATTAGTTCCATATGCAGCTTTGAGAAGAACAATTGAGGTTATCAAATTAATGACTTTAATGGAGCTAACTTGAATTTTGTTAACTAACCTTGGTTAGAACCAATCAAATATTCCAAACAGACCTTTTCCTTTTACACTGCCAGTTGTATTGAACAGTGACAGGAACGAAAGAGAAGATGAAGGGAAAAGATCTTTTGGGAGGAAGCTTCATTTTTGAATGTTGTTTATTATAATGGAAAAATCTTGTCTGTGAAACCTTGATAAGTACCTTCTGGGATATCATCTGCCTGGGGTTTTATCTTTTCATTTATACTGATTGCCAGATTTATTCTTGTTAATTAAATGAGGTAATCCATTCTCTAAGTGTTGATCTGTTGTAGATTTGTGAACAAAAGAATCCACTCAAATCCATATTGTATCATTGACTTTATTCTCAGTATCAATGTTTCTATGTGTCTCATTGCTTTGAGCTTGAAGGTTGTTGATTCAAACTCCAATATAAATGCTGACACTATAATCCTCCTTGGGTCAAATTTCTAGAACTTCCTAACTAATTGCAGTGAATGGCAGAGGTTAAGTAAAAAAAAATCTTCACTTTCTTCCTGAGGAGTGATAGGCAATAAAGATCAGTCTTACGAGCTGTGCTGTAACCCAGAAAGAAGGGAGATGTTCTTATTTTTCACTTCTGCCTATACAAAGTGATCGCTGCATTGTTTGAGGTGCTGTCTTCTGAAACCAGATACCCTTATTTTAATCCATCAGACATAAAACAATCCTGTGACTGTGTTTAAAAGTGCAGCAAGTTCACCAAATGTCACAGCTGATTTTCCCATCCCTAAAAAATACCAACAAAATTCACAGTCAATCATAAATATGTTACTTGTAGAATCATTCTGTGCACAATCTAACTGCTGGATTTTGCTACATGACAAAATTACCTGACTTCGAAAGTAATCCCATGAATTGGGGATTCTAATGTAATAAGGGTCTGCATAAATTCAAAATATTTTTGTCTATTTTCCTAAGTAAATACTTAGAGAGATTGAATAGTACAAATGGTTAGGACTTTATCCCATCAGCTTTACAGCTTTGATTTGAATCTAGATTAGGATAATGAAAAAAAGCCTTCTTTCTAAGCTGGATATAAAGGCTCAACATGGATTGACTGTTGGTGGGTCTTAGCTCATTTCGAGAGCACAGATCTTGCCAGTTTATGATAAAGTTTGTCACTCACCTTGCTGGAGGTGACTGGTGCAACATATAGCAGAACTGTTGATCCAATTCCTGGTGGAATGTAAATAAATATTTTGTCACTAACTAAACTAAACTAAACTAAACTACAAAGGAGCAAGGGGTGGTGGTGGATTAGCAGGGAGGTATTAATTGATGAACAGATTATAGATGTTAAAATAAAACTTATAGAGCAACAACCAGGCAGTGACAAGGAGGAACCATAACCAAAAGTTAGTCAAAGTTGAGTTTATTATCATATGTACAAGTACTGTATGCACAGGTGTAATAAAAAAATTGCAGCTGCATCAAATGCACATAGCATCATATAAACAGCATTCCCAAGAAAAACCTAAAATAAAAATAAATCATATATAACAGAACCCATCATAATGAGAACAAAATAAACCCATTTTAGTGTAAAGTGATCGATTGGTAAACAGCATTAAATGTGTTATCAACAGCAAGCCAATATATATAGATATTCAATGATTTACAAGCATTTTATTGGTAGAATTTTCACTGTTACATCTTGACTCTTGTGCCTTTGATCTGCCTATCTATTTCCCATTATAATGAGTAGGATGTTACTCTCTGTACATGAAATACTGTATCAAAATACATTTCCCCACCTCATTTTATATACAACATTTTGCTTAATGAAACATTTTCCAGTGACAAAAACCTGTGGTAAATGGCAAGAGCTCAAAGCCACTAGTTTCAATTGTTCAAGATTGGAGCTGAGGATGAGAACGAAAGGTGAGCAGGTGCTGAGTGCCATTTGACTGTGTTTGACCGGTTTCCCTCCTCGCTGTTGCCGGAGAAAGGTGCAGCTCTTGGGTCCTGGCCAAGGTTTGATTGGCACCGTTTGTGGATTGAACTTATTTTTAGAGGACTCTGCAGTTCAGGTTATATGTGTTTCTGGTTTCTGATTACTTTTTTATTGCATATTTTGATTGGCGGTGTTTGACGCAGACTGGCTCTGCAGCCTGGACTCAAGATCAACACAGTGCTAAAGTTGAAGTGAACTGAACTAGACTGTTACAAGGACAGTGTGGTTTGATGTTTGACATTCTGTGCGCTAATCATTTGTTTTTTACCATTTGTGCGATTTGTTCTCTTTTTGCGCTTTGGGTGTTTAATGTTTTCTTTGAATGTGTTCCATGGTGTTTCTTTGGTTTGTGGTTTCCTGTGGGAAGATGAATCTCATGATTGAATACTGCATTCATACTTTGAATCTTTCAGTGGGAAACTACCTCTTGGAACCAAGTTTTATTTTGAGTGTATCCACCAGAAATACTAAACTGTGAGGACCGCATATGCAGTTTGGCCAACAAACTGGTTTTTACTTCCATATGGAAGTTGAATTCAAGAATAGTCCATGTCAATCACAGTTCAAGCATGCTTAAGTGAATTGCGTAGAAGTTAATTCAGACATGCAATGCACACTTGTGCCAGAATTCTCACATTCTCTGTTCTCATAAGTGCAATGCTTGTACAACCCAGTAAGCGAATCACCCACGTAAACAAAAGTATTGTTCTACGTAATTGAATTTCTAAACCAGAGTTCTTAAGAGCAAATGCATATCAGAAATATACTTAGATCAGCAAAATATCGTGTATACTTATATAAGTGGTGGAACATGGAATTGGCCTCTTGGGCCTATGTCAATCATGCGAGCCAAGATGCCCATCTGACCTAGTCCTCTTTGCCCATATTTGGGTCATCTCCTTCTAAACCTCTCCTATCCATGTATTCCTCCAAGTGCCTTTTAACATTGTTATTGTATCTTCCTCAACACTTTCTTGTTCCATGTACATTCACCACCCTCTGCATGAAAAAGTTGCCTCTCAGGACCTTACTCAAATTTTTATCTTCTCATCTTAAAACTACATCTTCTAATTTTGATTCACTTCCCTAAGGAAAAAAGATCATGAGCCTTCATCCTATCCACATCCCACATAATTTACCTGTATCTACCTCTATAAGGTGTATAAAATTTTACTTGTCCTCACCCATCCATTTAGTCTCAATACATCGCACCAAATTCTCGTTGTAGAAATAAGGGAGATCCACAGATGCTGGAAATCTGGAGCAACACATACAGAATGATATTGAATCTCAGATGGTAAGGCAGCATCTGTGAAGGAAAATGAATAGAAAACATTTTGGATAAGACTATCAAGATTAGAAAGAAGGAGAGCAGAAGCCTGAATTAAAGCGTAGGGAGAGGGGTAGGAGCTGGTAGGCGATAGCTGAATCCAGATGAGAGGGGGTGGTAGGTAGGTGCAGAATGGGAAAAATTGGGAATGACATGAGAAGCTGGGAGATGATAAGAAGAAGAAACAAAGGGCTGAAAAATATAAAATCTGATAGGAGAGGATAGTAGACCATGGAGTAATGGGAAGAAAGTTGGAGGCAGAGGAAGGAAGGTGTAGGTGATGGGCAGGTTCTGAGTAGGGATGAGGGAAAGAAAAGCTGGAAGAATAAGAGGAAGTAAAAGTTGAAAGAGTGGGGGAATAAGAATAGAATTATCTATTGATAACAAAGAATAGAAGTGGCTACCAGAAGTCAGAGGGATCAAAGTTGATGTCATTAGGTTGGAGACCACCAGGATGGAATATAAGACGTTGCTTCTCTCATCTGCATCTGGCCTCAGATTGGCTGTAAAGTAGGCTGTAGACAGACATGTCAGAATGGGCATGGGAAGAGTAATTAAAATGGCTGACCACTGATAGATCCTACCTGAAAACAATGAACAGAAAAAAGATGCTCATAGTATCCTTCTCACTTCACCCACTGCCATCCAGCATTGTCTCATCAGCAAGCATGAGTACATTTCATTTGCTCCTTGTTCAAATTATTGCTGTAGATTGTGAAAAGTTGTGATTCCATCACAATTTCCCACGGCACCACATTAACCTATCTCATTGTTTTCTGTCCATGAACCAATATCAAATTATGTGAGTATATTGATCCCATTCCAGTGTCGTCTATTTGTGTTTAATCAGCTCTTGTGTGGCATCTTATCAAAGCCCAAAATTTGCTACGTGTGCTGATTTCCCCCCTCTTCTCAATTCTACCAGTTAAAATCTCAAAGATAGTTGGTCCTTTTTTTTTCATAAAACCATGTTGATTTTGTCTAGTCCTTATATTAGATTTTAAGTGGTCTCTCAACACTTCCTTGATGATAGGTTTGAGCATTTTCCTTTTTGCTGATACCAAGTTGCTGGTAGTTTTTTACTTTCTCCTCCCTTTTCTTATTGAGAAGAATTAGGGAACCATTATCACATTAGTGGAATTCTAGAAGATACAACCAGTGCATATACTACCTCCATTGCCAGCTCTTTCATAGCCTGAGGACATCAAATGCTGAGGGAGATTCAAGAGAATGCAAATGCTGAAACCTGGAGCAACACACAAAACTCTGGAGGAACTCAGTAGGTCAGGTGGCATCAGTGGACGGAAGTGGACAATCAATGGTTTGGATCGAGACCCTTCACCTGGACTGAAGATTAAAGGGGTGATAGCCAGTATAACTTTGGCCTTCAGTTCCATTAATTTCCACAAAGATTTTTATTTAATTAATTGTTTATCTGTTTCAGCTTCTTGGGCATTCCAGAACTGCTTTTCTGCATTTATCCAAGAGAATTTTTGAGTTTTCTTTTGTGAAAACAAGCACAAAATATTTGCTTAATTTCGCTGTGGTTTCCTTATTCCCTAATGTGATTTCTCCTGCCTTGCCTGTAAGAGGGGTAAATTAATTTTTCTAACCTTTTCCTTCTTTAGTACCATCAAAGTTCTTACAGTTGCATTTTTATAAATTTTGCACTGGGCTACTCTTGCATTCTACTTCCTTGATTGTTTGATCAAATCAGTTTAGTTTATTGTCCTATACACCATGGTCCAATAAAATTCCTTGTTCTCAAGAAGCTCAGAGAGTAAACAGTTTACACAATAATAATAAAACCAATAGATACAATGACAAGTACAAAACAAAAGGATGGTGCAAGATACATAATGCAAACTGAAGAAATCCAAAACAAAATGTTAAAATGACAATAATGGAAGAAGAAGAACTAAGGGTTCAAGAACGTACAGCACCAGTGGGAAGGGAATGTGAAGGAGATGATTGGTTCGGAAGTCTCATAACAATGAGGGAGAAACTGTTGTTGATTCTATTCATCCAGGCTTTGAAGCTCCTGTAACTTTTCCTTGAAGGTAGAAGAGTGAAAAGGGAATGGTTAGGGTGTCAGGCATCCTTGACAATACTGAAAGTCTTCCTAATGCAATGCACCATGATGTTGGACCAGATAGAATGAAGTAATGAGCCTGTGATGGACTGGGCAGTGCTCACCACTCTCTGCAGTTTCTGATAGTTTAAAGTAAGGCCAGCTGAAATGAAGCTTGAAAGTCAATGAAAAAAATATTTGCAGAGGAAGCATCTGCAGATTTTCTTTTATTTGTGACTTGAAGAGAAACTTGTTTTCTATTGAACGTCCGCAGAAATTTAAGAGAATCCTCATGAATGAGCCAAATCTTCTCCAATGCCAAAAAAGTATATCCTTTGATGTGCTTTATTGATCATTGCATCAATACAGAGGGACCAACTGAAATGTCTTGAAATTTGAAGCTGTTGGCTGTTGGCTATCAGTCCCATTGATGAGGACAGGCTTGTGATCAGCCACCTGTTTCCTTAGGTCAACGGTCAGCTCATTCATCTTGCTGATGGAAAAGACTAGGCTGTTGTTCTGACATTATGGCACAAGGTCACAAGCTTCTTATTCTCCTGGTAACAAGGTTATTCTCATGTGCTAAATTTTGAAAGTTCCTAATTTCTTCTCCCTTTTAGGCTCTCACTTGCATTTGTGAACTTACTTCCACTCTGTTTTTATCTGTTCAAAGATGGTTCATGAAGCCAGTCTGGAAATCACAGACTATTCCAAGCATGGCAAAGCATAAGGCCAATGAGGCATGAAAATGAGCAATGTAAAAGGAGGACAAAATCAAAAAGGATGAACACAGTACTGAAGGTGTTGTATTTGAATATGCACACTATATGGAATAAGACTGATGAACTTACAGACCAATTGCAAATTGGCAGGTATGATGTTGTAGGCATCACTGAATTATGGCTGAAAGAGGATTTTAGCTGGGAGCTTAATGTCCAAGGATACACACAGTATCAAAAGGATAGGCAGGAAGGCAAAGGGAGTAGTGTTGCTCTGTTGTTAAAAAAAAATCAAATCATTAGAAACAGGTGACATAGGGTCAGAAGGTGTTGGATCATTGTGGATGGAGCTAAGAAAGTGCAAGAATAAGAATTTTATACAGACCCCCAGGTAGTAAGGATATGGGCTACAAATTACAATGGAAGATAGAAAATACATGCCAAAAGAGTAATGCTGCAATAGTCATGGTGGACTTCAATATGCAGATAGATTGGGAAAATCAGGTTGGTACTGGATTTCAGGAGGGGGAATTTCTAGAGTTCCTATGAGATGGCTTTTTAGAGCAGCTTGTGGTTGTGCCCACCAGAGGATCACCTGTTCTGGATTGGGTGTTGTGCAATAAACCAGAATTGATTAGAAAAGAACCCTTAGAAGAAAGTGATCATAATGTGATCAAATTCACCCTGAAATTTGAGAAGGAGAAGCTAAAGTCAGATGTATCAGTACAATAGTGGAGTAAAGGGAATTACAGAGGCACGAGAGAGTAGTTGGCCAGATTTGATTGAAAAAGGCACTGACAGGGATGACAGCAGAGCAGCATTGGCTGGAATTTCTGGAAGCAATTCAGAAGGCACAGGATGTATACATCTCAAAGAGGAAAAAGTTTCCCAAAGGAAAGATAACACAACCTCGGCTAACAGGAGAAATCAAAACCAACATAAAAGCCAAAGAAAGGTCATATAATAGAGCAAAAATTAGAGGGAAGTTGGAGGATTGGTAAGCTTTTGAAAACCAACAGAAGGCAACTAAAAAAGTCATTAGGAAGATAAAGATGGAATACGAAAGTAAGCTACCCAATAATATTAAAGAGATATCAAAAGTTTCTTCAGATAAATGAAGTGAGAAAGAGGGGTGAGAGTAGATATTGGACCACTGTAAAACAATTCTGGAAAGGTACTAATAGGGACAACAAAATGGCAGATGAACTGCACAAGTATTTTGCATCAGACTGAATGGTAGAAGTTCCAGGTGTCAGGGATTATGAAAGATGTGAAGTTACCATAACTAGAGAGAAGGTTCACGGGAAACTGAAAGGTCTGAAGGTAGTTAGATAAGCTGGACCAGATGGTGTACACCCCAGGGTTCAGAAAGAGGTGGATGAACAGATTGTGGAGGCATTAGTAATGATCTTTCATGAATCACTAGATTCTGGAATGGTTCTGGAAGACTGGAAAATTGCAAATGTCACTCCACTCTTCAAAAAGGGACAGAGACAGAAGAAAGGAAATTGTTGGCCTGTTAGTCTGACTTCAGTGGTTGGGGAGATGTTGGAATGGGTTATTAAGGATGAGTCTTGGAGTATTTGGAGGCATATAATAAAATAGGCCATAACCAGTATGGTTTCCCAAAGGGAAAACCTTGCCTGACAGATTTGTCGGAATTCTTTGAAGAAACAACAAGCAAGAGAGACAAAGGAAAATTGGCTTATGTTGTGCAGTTGGATTTTAGGAAGGCCTTTGACAAGGTGTCACACATGAGGCTTCTTAACAAGTTACAAGCCCATGGTATTTCAGGAAATATTCCAGCATGGACAAAACAGTGGTTAACTGGCAGGACGCAAGGACTGGCAATAAAGGGAGCTTTTTCTGGTAGGCTGCCAGTGAATAGAGGTGCTTCACAGCAGTCTGTATTGGTACCAATTTTATTTTATATATTACTCGTCAAAGATTCGGATGATGGAATTGATGGCTTTGTTGCAAAATTTGCAGATGATATGAAGATAGGTGAAGGAGCAGGTAGCTTTGAGAAAGTGGAGAGGCTACAGAAGGGTTTAGACAGAATAGGAGACAGAGCGAAGAAATGGCAGATGGAAAGCAGTATCAGGAAGTGTATGGTCATGCACTTCGGAAGAAGAAGTAAAAGGGTTGACTATTTTATAAAAGGGGAGAAAATGCAAAAAATTGAGGTGCAATAGGACGGGAGTCCTTGTGCAAATTTAATTTGCAAATTGAGTCTGTGGTGAGGAAGGCAAATGCAATGTTAGCATTCATTTCAAGAGGACTAGAATATAAAAGCAAGGAAGTAATGTTGAAACTTTATAAAGCACTAGTGAGGTCTCACTTGGAGTATTGTGAGCAGTTTTGGGCCCATTGTCTTAGAAAGGATGTGGTAAAACTCCACAGGGTTGAAAAGGGGTTCCCAAAAATGATTTCAGGACTGAATGGAATGTCATATGAAGAGATTTTGATGTCTCTGGGCATGTATTCACTGGAATTCAGAAAAATAAGGGGTGACCTCATTGAAAACTATCATATTGTGAAGAGCCTTAATAAAGTGGAAGTGGAGAGTATGTCTCCTATGGTGGGAGAGTCTAAGATCAGAGGACACAACCCCAGAATAGGGCATCCTTTTAGAACAGAGATGAGGAGGAATTTCTTTTGCCAGAAAGTAGTGAATCTATGGAACTGTGGAGGCCAAGTCTTTATGTATGTTTACGGTAGGCATTGATAGATTCTTGATTGTTCAGGACATTAAGTGATATGGTGAAATGGCAGGAGATTGGGGCTGAGAGGAAAATTGGATCAGCCATGATGAAATGGCAGATCAGACTTGATGGCCAAATGGCCTAACTCTGCTCTTATATCTAAGCTTATTTTTGATGCTATGCACACACTCTGCCATCTTCACAGGGCTCCTGTGCTTTCCAAAATCATGGCCTTGAACCGTTGTGGGTGACACCAAAAATTGAGAGTGTAGTGGACTGTGAGGATGGCTATTAAAGCTTGCTGAATTGTCTTACCAGGAAATGGTCTGAAAATGGCAGATGGAATTTACTGCTGACAAATTTGAGGTGTTGCACTTTGCAAGGACAAATGAGAGCAAGACTTATATGATGATTGCTAGGGCAATGGAGTGTTGTAGAACAAAGGAACCTGGGAATGCAGATCCATAATTCTTCGAATGTGGCATCATAGGGTTGTACAGAGAGCTTTCAGCACATTGACCTTTATAAATTAGGGTGTTAGAATTTTATGTTGAAGTGGTATAGAGTTGGCGAGGCTAAAACTGGAGCATAATGTGTATTTCTAATTGCCTCGCTGTAGAAGTAGTATTAATAAGCTTGAAGGAGTGCTGGGAGAATTTACAAAGATGTTGCTGAGACTTCAGGAACTGTGTTACAGGGAAAGCTGGAATAGGTTAGGACTACATTCCCTGGAGTGTAAGAGAATGTGGGGAGATACTAAATTATAAGGGGTATAGATAAAATGAATGCTTGAAGGCTGTTTGCCACCAGATTGAGTGAAACTAGAATGGGAAGTCATTGGTTTAATGATGAAATGTTTAAGGGTTATCTGAGGGGCCCCTTATCCACTCACAATGCAGTGGAAATGTGGAATGAGTTGCCTGTGAAAGTGGTAGATGTGAGTTCAGTTCTTACATTTAAGAGAGGTTCACTGCCAGTATGGCACTGGTGAAATACAGCGATATGTTGCAGGCAGCTTACAAGACTTCTAAATACTCCCATTGCAATCTACAGCTTGCAATTTCTCTTTAAGTAATGCACTTTTGAACCATCTTAACAAACTAGTGATTTCATGATCTTCTGGAGGATACAGTGGACTTAACTCTCAAGCATGCATCTTTAAACAGATGAAGGTACATTGCCATGTCATGAGGAGTGGAGTACGTCAAGCCAGACTAAAACGCCTGGACATGAAACTTCCTCCGCCCAGCATCTTCTTAGCAAATGTACAATCACTGGAGACCAGCCTAAGGGTATTGAAGGAAAATAAGGAATGAATGTGTTTTCTGTTTCATGGAGGCCTGGTACACTTTGGACACAGGGGATACTTCAGTAAGAACTGAGGGCTTCTTCATACACTATTTGGACTGGACTGCAGATCCGGAGAAGTCAAAAGGTTGGGGTCTGTGTTTAATGATAAAATCCTTGTGGCGCTTGGTTGTAGTGGTTTTGTCATGCTCTGGAACATGTAAAGGTTACGTGCTGACCGTTCTCTTACCAATAATGTTTTGTCCCTGATCCTGACTGCAGTTTACTTACTGCCAAAGGCCAATATTAAGCAGACACTTGAGGTACTGAGTGCTGCCATCAGCATACAAGAAACAGACTACCTCAACACCTTTCAAATAATCATCAGGGACCTCAATCTGGCTTGATTGTACAAATCTCTGCCCAGTTATTATCAACATATCACCTGCAGTGTCAGGGATCCCAGCACACTCGACCACTGTTACACTATCATTATAAATGCCTGCTGGTTGATGCTTAGACCTGGACTGGGAAAGCTGATCACTTGGCTGTCCTCCTTCTACCTACATACAGATAGAGACTAAAGAGCAAGGCTCCAGAAGTAAGGACAATGAAGAGGTGGTCACAAGAGGCAGAGGAGCAGCTGTGGGATTGCTTCGAGTCAATGGATTGGGCTGTGTTCAAGGACTCATCAGAGTATTTGAACAAATACACCATGGATGTCGCAGATGTTATAAAAACACTCATAGATGAATGTATCCCCACAAAATCATTGAGTCATCCCCAACCAGAAGACCTGGATGAAACATAAGATCCGCAATTTGCTGAGCCATCTCATGTGCAAAGTGACAGTTCTAGACCAAACTTGTTTCACTGAAGGATGCTTGACAGCTGTGGCAGGGCCTGAATGCTATCATGTCTTACAAACTGAATCCAAATGATATAAGTGACAACCCAAGGCTTTGCTCTCAAATGAGGTCAATGCCTTTTGTGCTCACTTTGACCATCAAAACGTGGAGGTGCCTTCATGAATTCCAAATGTTCCTATGAGTTCAGTCTCTGAAAGCATCCTTCAGGAGGGTGAACTCATGGAAAGCATCTGCCCTGATAGGGTATCTGGTCGTATTAATGACTTGTGCTCACTGATACCTTTAGTCATTTGCTTCGGCAGTACATATCTCAAGCCAGTTTCAATTATACTGGTGCCTAAGAACAATGTGGTATTCTGCCTCAATGACTATTGTCCAGTAGCACTTACATCCACTGTGATAAAACTGCTTTGAGACGTTGCTGATGAATATATCAACTCTGCCAGAGAAGCAACTTGGATCCACTCCAATTTGTCTACTGCTTTAAATCAACGACAAAAGCTATTTCCTTGGCTTTTCACTCAACCATGGAACACCTGGAGAGAGAAGATGCATGCATCAGGATGCCCTACATTTACTACAGCTTGGTATTCAATGCTATCATCCCCTCAAAACTAATCAATAAGCTCCAAGGCCTAGGCTTCAATACCTCATGGCACAACTGGATCCTCAGTCCTGAGACGTGAGTACACTAAGCACTAACAAGAATTTTGCCAGGGAGTCAGAACATGACATCAATCTGTGTACACATGGAATTAATGCCAATCTTACAACTCAATGCTCCAGTTAATGCCTTCTCAAATATGCATAACTGAATATTCTCTCAGCAGCAGGGATTTCAAGTCAGCCCATTTTAAAGTGTTCACAACTTCTCACAGGTCAGTTACGAGGGAAGTAATCTTTCTTCACTAGTGTTGGGTCCTTTACAAAGTTCCTACAAAAGGGAAAATGGCAGGCAATGGAGCGAGTGTGGCAGCTATTGCAGAATATATGACTTATTTCAAGGTCACTTCGTGAATTAGGTGTTCACAGACACCTACAGACAAATACAGGGATCTCCTTTGGAACACCACATGGAAGGCAGAATTAACAGAGGGAGAAAACAGACCGGAGTAATTTGTGAAGGGAGATGATAAAGTCTTTCAGCAGAGCCTTGAAGGAAAGCTCTGTTACTTGAAAGTTAGTGAGGAGCAATGTGGAGATGACCGTGCTTCAATAAATATCATCGTTGTAACTTGGAAGCAGGTAGAGCAGCAGTTAACTTCTGAGCAGGGAGAGAACTGCAGAAAAGACAAATACATTTTATATTTTAATCAGCGTCCTCCAGACTAGACTTTCAATTTGTAATCCAACATTTGACTAATCTATTGGAGTTTTTCGAGGATGTAACCAGGAAGTTAGACGGGGGAGATCCAGTGGATGTAGTATACCTCAATGTTCAGAAGGCATTTGATAAGGTCCCACATAGGAGATTGGTGGGTAAAATCAGAGCTCATGGCATTGGGGGGAAGACATTAACATGGATTGAAAACTGGTTGGCAGGTAAAAAGCAAAGGGTAGCGGTGAATGGCTGTTTCTCGGAATGACAGGTAGTGACTAGTGGGGTGCCACAGGACTCGGTATTGGGACCACAGCTGTTTACGATTTACATCAACAATTTAGATGAAGGCATAAAAAATAACATCAGCAAATTTCCTGATGATACTAAGCTGGGTGGCAGTGTGACATGTGATGAGGATGTTAGGAGAATTCAGGGTGACTTGGATAGGCTGGGTGAGTGGGCAGATACTTGGCGGATGACGTTTAATGTGAATAAGTGTGAGGTTATCCACTTTGGGAGTAAGAACAGGAAGGCAGATTATTATCTGAACAGTGTAAAGTTAGGTAAGGGAGAAATACAAAGAGATCTCAGAGTCCTTGTTCATCAGTCACTGAAGGTGAATGAGCAAGTGCAGCAGGCAGTGAAAAAGGCTAATGGAATGTTGGCCTTTATTACAAAGGGAATTGAGTACAAGAGCAAGGAAATCCTCTTGCATTTGTACAGAGCCCTGGTGAGACCACACCTGGAGTATTGTGTGTAGTTTTGGTCTCCAGGGTTAAGGAAGGACATCCTGGCTGTAGAAGAAGTGCAGCGTAGATTCACGAGGTTAATTCCTGGGATGTCCGGACTGTCTTACGCAGAGAGGTTAGAGAGACTGGGCTTGTACACGCTGGAATTAAGGAGATTGAGAGGGGATCTGATTGAAACATATAAGATTATTAAGGGTTTGGACAAGACAGAGGCAGGAAATATGTTCCAGATGCTGGGAAAGTCCAGTACCAGAGGGCATGGTTGGAAAATAAGGAATAGGTCATTTAGGACAGAGTTAAGGAAAAACTTCTTCTCCCAGAGAGTTGTGGGGGTCTGGAATGCACTGCCTCAGAAGGCAGTGGAGGCCAATTCTCTGGATGCTTTGAAGAAGGAGCTAGGTAGGTATCTTATGGATAGGGGAATCAAGGGATATGGGGAAAGGGCAGGAACCGGGTATTGATAGATGATCAGCCATGATCTCAAAATGGCGGTGCAGGCTTGAAGGGCCGAATGGTCTACTTCTGCACCTATTGTCTATTGTCTATTTACCTTCCAAAATAGATCTGGACAGGAACTGGTTGTCCTAGGGGATCCAAGAGATATTTTTGGAGAAGCCTCAGTTCTGTGGCACTGTGGAGGAGAGAAGAGAAATGTAGTTGTAATTGGGGATAGTATAATCAGGGGAATAGGCACAATTCCCTATTGCAAGGGTTGTCCTCTCATGGTCCGGTCCACGAAATCCGCATTCCAGTTCATGGTCTGGTCCATGGACTCTGGACTCCGGGTCTTCTGACTGCCTCTTGCTTCAGTTGGGCTTATTCATAGGCTCCTGATTGTTGTCTTGGGGCTGGGAATATAAGTGGCCCTAGGTTCGACTGTGGGTGCTGGTTTGTCTTGTCAGTATCCCCTTGGAGCAACCTGCCAGTGGAGGGCTACAGCAGTCGTTTGTGATCTCTAGGCCTGGTTGGAGGACTGTAGCGCCTCATTTCCTAGCGTATCCGAACCGACTCACAATTAGATAGCCTACGGGGGTTTGCGAGCACAGAGCTTTGGAGCCTCTTCGCCATGGGGGGCCGGTTGACAGAGGCTTAAAAGTGAGGCTGAAGTTTTCGAATAAAGTTTTTCCTTCGACTGCAGTTACCGACTCCGTGTCGTAATTTTAGCGCTGCTTGTAGCACACCGCTACAATTGGTGACCCCGACGGTCCAAACGATTTTTGGACCAGAAATGACCGACGCCGCCTCTGTTCATGCGGTTTCGTTGAAACTGCCGGGTTTCTGGACACAGCGCCCGGACCTATGTTTCCAGCAAGCCGAAGCCCAATTCCACGTTCGCCGGATCACCTCAGAAGACACCCGCTACTACTACGTGGTGGGCTCCCTCGACCAGGACACAGCTGCCCAGGTCGCGGAGTTCGTACAGTCGCCCCCGGCAGACGGCAAGTACACGGAATTCAAAGCCCTGCTCCTCAGGACTTTCGGACTCTCACGGCGCGAGCGGGCTGCCCGTTTACTGCACCTGGATGGCTTGGGCGACAGACCTCCATCGGCTTTAATGAATGAGATGTTGTCTCTGGCCGAGGGACACACAGGCCTCATGTTTGAGCAGGCGTTCCTGGAGCAGCTGCCCGAGGACATACGCCTGCTGCTGTCCGACGCGGATTTCAGTGACCCCCGGAAGGTGGCAGCCAGGGCGGACTTGCTGTGGGACGCCAAAAAGGTGAGCGGGGCGTCCATCGCACAGATCTCCCAGCCACGCTCCCGGCAGCAAACCAGTCCAGGCCCGGCCGCAGAGCCCACTAACCCCCGGCCCAATGACCACTGGTGCTTCTACCACCAGCGGTGGGGCACAGAAGCCCGCCGTTGCCGCCCGCCCTGCAAGTTCCCGGGAAACGCCAGGGCCAGCCGCCGCTGATGGCTACGGCGGCTGGCCATCGGGATAGCCTCCTGTATGTGTGGGATAGAAGGTCGGGACGCCGGTTTTTGGTCGATACTGGGGCTGAGATCAGCGTTTTACCTCCGACGAGTTACGACACCCGCAGCAGGGCACCGGGTCCCCCCCTGAGGGCCGTGAATGGCAGCACAGTAAGGACCTATGGCACCCGTCAGGTGCAGCTACTGTTCGGCCCCAGCCAGTTCACGTGGGACTTCACACTGGCCGCCGTAGCCCAACCGCTTCTGGGTGCGGATTTTTTTGCGAGCTCACAGCCTGCTGGTTGACCTGCCCAGGAAGAGACTGGTACACGCCGAGACCTTTCAGACGTTCTCCCTGGGCGCGGCCCAGTTGCCAGCCCCTCACCTCGGCTCCATCACGCTGTCCGACAACGATTTCACCAGGGTCCTGGCGGAGTTCCCATCGGTTCTGGCACCGCAGTTCACAGCAGCCATGCCCAGGCACGGCGTACAGCACCACATCCCGACACAGGGACCACCCCTCCATGCCCGTGCTCGGCGGCTTCCCCCGGACAAGCTCCGACTGGCGAAGGAGGAGTTCCAGAGAATGGAGGAATTGGGGATCATCCGGCGGTCCGACAGCCCCTGGGCTTCCCCCCTGCACATGGTGCCCAAAGCGACGGGGGGCTGGAGACCGTGCGGCGACTACCGCAGGCTGAACGAGGCTACCACACCGGACCGCTACCCTGTGCCGCACATTCAGGACTTTGCGGCAAACCTGCACGGCGCCCGGATCTTCTCCAAGGTCGACCTTGTCCGAGGGTACCATCAAATCCCGATGCATCCTGACGACGTCCCCAAAACGGCTCTCATCACCCCGTTTGGCCTCTTCGAGTTCCTCCGCATGCCATTCGGCCTGAAGAATGCCGCACAGACGTTCCAGCGGTTAATGGACGCGGTGGGACGGGACCTGGACTTCGCGTTCATCTATTTGGATGACATCCTCATAGCCAGCGGCAGTCGTCAGGAGCATCTGTCCCACCTCCGTCAACTCTGCGCCCGACTGAGTGAGTACGGTCATACAATCAACCCTGCCAAATGCCAGTTCGGACTTGATACCATTGACTTCCTGGGCCACAGGATTACTAAAGATGGGGCAACCCCTCTGCCCGCTAAGGTAGATGCGGTCCGCCACTTCCCCCGACCCACCACGATCAAAGGCCTTCAGGAATTCGTAGGTATGGTCAATTTCTACCGCCGCTTCCTCCCTTCAGCTGCCCGGATCATGCGCCCCCTGTTCGCCCTGATGTCGGGTCCGAGCAAGAACATTACCTGGGACGAGGAGTCCGCCGCCGCTTTCGTTCAAACGAAGGAAGCTTTGGCTGACGCCGCAATGCTAGTACATCCCAGAATGGACACCCCTACCGCCCTCACAGTGGACGCATCAAACACGGCAGTCGGTGGGGTGCTGGAGCAGCTCATCGCAGGTCGCTGGCAACCCCTGGCGTTTTTCAGCAAACACCTGCGGCCACCCGAGCTCAAGTACAGTGCTTTTGACCGGGAACTGTTGGCGCTCTACCTGGCAATCCGGCATTTCAGGTACTTCCTAGAAGGTCGGCCCTTCACCGCGTTCACGAACCACAAACCGCTTACCTTTGCGTTTACGAAAGCATCCGACCCCTGGTCATCCCGCCAGCAATGCCACCTGTCCTACATCTCTGAATACACAACGGATGTCCGGCACGTCTCGGGTAAGGACAATGTCGTGGCGGATGCGCTCTCTCGCCCTACCGTTCATGCCCTTTCCCAAGGGGTAGACTTTGAGGCACTGGCAGAGGCACAGCAGGTAGATGAGGAGATTCCGAGTTACAGGACTGCAGTCTCTGGTTTGCAGCTCCAGGACCTCCCCGTGGGCCCAGGTGAGAGGACCCTACTCTGTGACGTCGCCACCGGCCGGCCCCGTCCGGTCGTCCCCGCAGCCTGGCGGCGACGTGTTTTCGACTCCATTCATAACTTGGCGCATCCCTCCATCCGGACAACTGTCCGGCTGGTTTCCAGCAGGTTCGTTTGGCACGGTCTCCGCAAACAGGTCAGTGAATGGGCCAAAACGTGCATGCACTGCCAGATGGCCAAGGTGCAGCGGCACACCAAAGCCCCACCGCAGCAGTTCCATCCCGCCCACCGGCGTTTCGACCACATTCATGTGGATATCGTGGGCCCCCTGCCAGTGTCGCGCGGAGCGCGTTACCTCCTGACTATCGTGGACCGGTTCACAAGATGGCCAGAGGCGGTCCCGCTCACCGACACCACCTCCGAATCTTGCGCCCGAGCCCTGCTCGCCACCTGGATATCCCGCTTTGGTGTACCAGCCCACATTACCTCCGACAGAGGCGCCCAGTTCACCTCCAGCCTGTGGTCAGCTATGGCCAGCCTTTTGGGGACTCAGCTGCACCACACCACTGCCTACCACCCACAGTCGAACGGGCTAGTGGAGCGTTTCCACCGTCACCTGAAGTCGGCCCTCATGGCCCGCCTGCGAGGAGCCAACTGGGCGGACGAGCTTCCCTGGGTCCTTCTCGGCATCCGCACAGCGCCCAAGGACGACCTGCACGCCTCGTCGGCCGAGTTGGTATACGGCGCGCCCCTGGCCGTCCCCGGGGAGTTCCTACCAGCCCCGAGGGGGCAAGAGGAAGAACCCGCTGCAGTCCTGGGCAGACTTCGCGAGAAGCTCGGTAACCTGGCCCCCATACCCACTTCACAGCATGGGCGGCACCCGACCTGCGTACCCAAAGACCTACGGAACTGTAAGTTTGTGTTTGTACGAAGGGGCGGGCATCGGCCACCGCTGCTGCGGCCATACGAGGGGCCGTTTACGGTGCTCCGGAACAACGGGTCCACGTTCGTGCTGGACGTTGGGGGGAAGGAGGAGGTTTTCACGGTGGACCGCCTCAAGCCGGCCCATGTGGACCTGGCGCAACCGGCCGAGTTTCCGGCGCCTCGGCGCAGAGGCCGACCTCCCAAGCAGGTTCTGGCCCAGGCTGTGGACATTGGGGGGTGTATCGCCGGTTCTGGGGGGGGGTTATGTAGCGCCTCATTTCCTAGCGTATCCGAACCGACTCACAATTAGATAGCCTACGGGGGTTTGCGAGCACAGAGCTTTGGAGCCTCTTCGCCATGGGGGGCCGGTTGACAGAGGCTTAAAAGTGAGGCTGAAGTTTTCGAATAAAGTTTTTCCTTCGACTGCAGTTACCGACTCCGTGTCGTAATTTTAGCGCTGCTTGTAGCACACCGCTACAGGACCACTGTTTCATGGAGCCTTGTTGTCTCTAGTTAGAGCACTCATTGTGGTATGGATTTGGCCACTTCTGGGGCCAGCTGAGTGGCCGTCTGCTACTCTGAGCTTGATATGGACTCGGCTGTTCCCTTAGCCAGCCTAGGTTGCTGGCTGCACCAGGACTCGGAGCCACCCCGGATTGAACTCCCTTCTGTCCTTGCCTCTGTGGGGTAAGTCAGGCTGTCCTTGCCGTTATCCTGTGGTTGGATCTGTCCCTTCCTGTCCTTGCCTCTGTTGGGTAAGCCAGGCTGTCTTTGCTGTTACCCTGAGGCTGGACTGTTCTCTTCCTCTCCCCATCCAAATCCCTGACAGTTTCCTTGGTGGTTTACCTCAGCAGACATCCTGGCCCGGCATCCTAGGAAGGGTCCCGCCCCTGTACTCTGAGAAGGAGTACCTCGTCCTGCCCAGGAGTACCTCAATGAACCCAAGCCTTGTCCAGATCTGTAGGCATGTCATGTCCTCACCTAGTTCCGGGGCCCAAGCCCGAGTCAAGACCCAAGTTCTGGGTCCTTGTCCAGTCTCTGGCTCGGAGTCTAAGCCCAGGCTCCTAGTTCCCAGTTCCTTGTCCTGGTCCTGCTTTCCTAGCCCAAGTCTGTATTCCTGTCCCAGCTTCTAGTCTGTGTCCAGTCCCATCCCTAACTCTAGTCCAGTCCAGTTCCCAGTACTTCGGTGTTTGTGTCTTGCATTTGGATCTGCTCCCATCGCCCCCTTGTGACACGTGAGTCATAAGCAGGCAGGCAGGCAGTCTTTCATTGATTGTATGATGTATTTATTGTAATTGCCCAGAAGAAAACAAATCTCAGGGCTGTATATGATGACATATATCTACATTGAAAATAAATTTACATTGAACTTTGAAGTACGGATAAGTACATAGATGAAAGAAGAATGGGAGGGTAATTGTCCTGGTTTGAGTTGATGGGACTAGGCAGAAAACAGTTTGGACTGGTATTCTATGTCAGTCTGATCCTATTCTCCAAACTATCCCAATTGCTCTTTCTCTAGTTTCAGTTCTGAGGCCAATTTAATTGTATTTTTGGTAATATTAAGAGGCTTCCAAATCATCTTTATCTTGCTTTGTTAGCCACAGTTGTAGCACTTCCCTTGCTGTGATATGTGCTTCAAAGAGATAAGCATTTTGTTGTAAATTATGTACTAATTATTTTCAGTTTAGCCATTGGTTATTTATTGATGTACTTTAGTATAAACATTGTTAGCTCATACCTTATAAATTTATGGTTTGCTTTGTTTAGGTTTGAAGTCCCAGATTCACATTCAACTAAATCACTTGCAAATTTTATGTAAAGTTCTGACAATTCTCAATGACAAAATTATAAATTAACCTGTTTTTCACTATGGAGTACAAGCTCAGGAACAGACAATGCCATAATGTGAAAGGTAATCTCAAAAGGATGGGGTTTTTTATTCAATTCATGACATGCACAGTTGCAAAATTAATGACTTTATAGGGAGAAAATAATTAATCCATGGCCAAACAAAATGGTCAAGGTTGGAATTAAATTAACAGACTGACTGCATTGTCGTGCCAAATGGGAAGCCCTTTAATTAGGTGAGTCTTTAGAATTAGTAACAGATGATCAAAAGTTTGATTTCGAATGCAGGAAACAGCTGATGAAAGTAAACAAGATGTGTTTGACAAAAAATATGATGTTGTTGCATGAAGCTTTTGATCATGCTGTGCATCACTGAGAGGGAAACCAAGGAGGACATTTAGATTTAAAATGGAAAGTAAATGTTTTGGAAGCACTGGAAATATCCAATCTAGATATATCACAGGTAGGTATAGTAACTTCTCTGCCCAAGAGCACAAGCAACTACAGAGAGTTGTGGACACAGTTCAGACCAACATGGAAACCACCCTCACCTCCATGGACACGCTTCACTTCCTTGGTAAAAAAGACAACATAAGGATCTTTCCTAACCTGTGTTGTGGTAGTTAATAATGTTTTTCTATGTCTCTCCTATATAGGATGCTTTCACAAACTGTGCAAACAGAGCTTTTAATAAAGTTAATTTGAGTATCCTGCATGCTGCTATCTTGGAGTGTTGTGTGTCGTCCCTCAATAACCAACACAACAGGGTGTCAGAAGTGATTGATCATCGATGAACTGGTGCTACAGACAAAGTGAGATCCTCAACAAGAAAGAATTTACAGTAAGACTGTTCTTGTTTGCACATATCTATGAAAGATATGCAGAGACTTATCAACCTAAACTGCCGATGCTATTTGCTATCCATGTGCCCCATGAGGCATGAGCTGAGAAAGGGCTAGAGCACTCGGCAACACGTTCAAGTTATACCCAATCGTAGACACATTATAATAATCTGTGGGCCACTAGTCTGAGGAAGTGCAGAGAGTCACACATATAACACAGAAGTCAGTCAAACTCTCAGGGAGAGAAAAGAAGTCTTTTGTAGTACAAATAAATTAATCAACAACCAGGAAAAGAAGCAAATACCGACATCTACTTACCTAATAAAGCTCCCAAGACATTTGATTTCTCTAAATCAAGATACTTTGAGAGCTGGCTCAGATGCTTTAGGAGATCTGGGTTACAAGCAATTTCACTCAGGCTCCAGGAGAGCTTCCAGTAAGCACACTGATATACTGCAGATGGCATCATAGGTGGATTAGGACTGACAGATGCTCAGAAAAAGGGATTATAAGACAGTGCAGAACAAATACAAAGAATAGTTCACAGGAAAGCCGAAGGTGATACATGAGAGGGCTGATGCACCATCAATAACTCTCTCCGAGACGTAAAGGCGAGATATCAGCTTTTATTGACTGGAAGAAGGAACAAGCAGTGGTTGACCACCATACTACATCCTGGAGACTAAGAGGCCGGGCTCAGGCCTCAATCGCCTTTATACAGGGGTCTGTGGGAGGAGCCACTGGAGCAGTCAGCAGGGGGCGTGTCCAGACAGGTATATGTAGTTCACCACAAGGGCAAAGTTCAACTCCAGAAAATAGGAGCCAGATGAAAGTGTAAGTGACTTCATCAGAACATTATATGCCCTGTCAGTCAACTGCGCTTATGGAAATCTGAGAGATGGGCTCATTAGGGACAAGGTTGTTGGGCTAATAGACACCATATTGTCAGAGAGACTTCAGTTGCAGTCAAATCTCACATGAAAGCAAGCTATTACAATGGTCGGGCAGTGTGAGAATGTTCGTCAGCAGCAGGTGGAACTCAGGCACGAAAACATTGGTGAGAAAAGCTAGAAGCTGTACAAAAGGAAGGATACAAACAAGGGCAGTCTGAAAGACTACAGAAAGAAGTGACAGCAGAGGTCAGTTCAAACAAAACAGACAAGCGAAAGAAAGAGCAGCTAAAATGTCCAAATGCAGGAGATGAAGCAGGACCCCAATCCACAGGAAAGAGTTCTGTCTAGCAAAAGAAGTGAAATGCCACCAATGCAATAGGGTTGGCTATTATAAAATACTTCTTCAGGAGGTCAAAGAGGAGCATGATTAAGACAATCAGAGAGTTTTTCCTGGGGCTCTAGATTCAAATAGGCAGTGATGTTCAAAATAGACACTGGGGCTGATGTCACAGACATCCCTAATTGTCTGTTCACTAAACTGGTGAAATAAACAGGCATTATGGTAAAGCTGACGAAGGAAGTGCTCACAGGGAAACATAACAGTGTTAAAGGAATGCTTACTGGTTCCATCTGTAAAAATGAGGAACAGTTAAATTAGGAGTAACACTCGCATCGCCTAGCGGCTTAAAATAGGGGGTGATAACCCCCTGCCCGACCAAACTTAAGAAATCTCATTTGGTGGATGCTATGTGATGTGTCCCCTGTTACACATCAGTACCCTGAAATAACAAATGGTACACAATATGCGATTAAACGGTTAAGCTTTATAACTCTTATTTTGACTATATGGTTAGTAAAGAAATGAAAAAATATATATAAAAAAGGGCCCAAATCTTAGTAAACAGTCTGTTGGAACTCACACCTAGGCTGATCGGTCCCCAATGACCTCCAATCGTTGCTGTGCTTCGGACCCTTGCTCTGAGTCCACCCCGTCTGGCGGTCATCCCATCCCATCCCCTCTCATCCCATCCCATCTCATCCCCTCCCCTCCCCTCGCATCCCATCCCATCCCCTCCCATCCCCTTCCCTCCTATCCCATCCCATCCCTTCCCCTCCCATCCCATCCCTTCCCCTCCCATCCCATCCCTTCCCCTCCTATCCCCTCCCATCTCCTCCCATCCCATCCCATCCCTTCCCCTCCCATCCCATCCCATCCCATCCCTTCCCCTTCCCTTCCCTGCCCCCCAACATATTAGGAACTATGAACCATTTGAAGGTATCGACAATCATTTTGAATGTTACCTTTGGTCATCACCAGACACTCTGCTCTCACCTGTGCCCCAAGTAGTAACAAAGGTCATACCCTGGTACTCCGCTTCAACTGGCAGGTTAAACCAGGTGAGGGTAGCCAGCAGGACCCATGCTCCTGTGAGATCGGGACATGCCTGTCCTAGCATGCATAGTCAGCTCTGGTGGACTGGGCAGATGAGAGATCCAATGGCCAGTAAAGTAGTTATACAATGCTTTGTGGAGAGCAAAGGGCATGACAAGGTGCAGAAGTCATGGTCGTCCACTGTAACCAAGAAAAACCCCAGTTGTTACAACTACTCATACCACTGGAGCCAGACTTCAGAGATCAAAAGAGTGAAACTGTCCCCAGTGTAACAGTGTTCCCTTTTTAAAAGCTCTCTTGCACAGGTTTCATGTTATTGTCGAATGTGATGGACAGCCACTAGTAGTGTTTCTGCTGAAGAGTCTTAGCCCAAAATGTTGACTGTACTCTTTTCCATAGATGCTGCCTGGCCTGCTGAGTTCCTCCAGTGTTCTGTGTGTGTTGCTCTGATTTCCAGCATCTGCAGATTTTCTCTTGTTTGTCATTTGTAGCATTGGTGGTTATCTAATTTTATTCAGTATTTTATTTGAATACATAATGTGTTACTCAATTAAACAGTAGTTTGGCTTTCTTATACCTTTTTAAATTTTCCATGAAAATTTGGCTAATTGGAGCAGCCACTTAATTGGACCAGCATGTACAGGTCCCAGTGTATTCCAATAAACCAGAATCCACTGTTTTTGGTTTAGTGTCACTCTGGGTAATGTTAATTTTTTTTTAACTTTACAATGCAATTACTTCAGATTCTAGACAGGATTCAGATTTCCTCAGTGTAAAGGATGTCTATACAGCTGTAGCAAAGGAGATGGTGGTGTGATGACTGATAGATATTCCCATTTTATGCTCATAATCTCAGACCTTTTCAGGATCCAGCATAGTCCCACTCAGTGTGCAATTCGCCCAACAAGTCATGGGCACAGCATAAGCAAGGTTGCAACCCTCCTATTTAGGAACTTGATTCAATTCTGAAAGTAGATTCATATTTCAGTTCGTAGCCAAACCTGCATCAGCAGCACATGTAAGCAATCCTACATTAGTGAGGTCACAGGGACGTGATTGAAAGGCTGGTTAGAGTCCTGATTTTAGTCCACCATACTATGCAAAAGAAAAGGACTAGATGGAAACATCTAAATGGACAAAAAGCATGCTTTGAGTTGAAGGAAATCTTCAAAGAGCAGATGTTTGTTGAAGTTTAACTGCTTTCCTTCCATTAAACCTTCACGTTCTGGCTGTTTACAAAATTTGCAAATCAATGCCTAAACAGCATTATAGTTCTTCAGAGACTGCATTTGTAAACTCAGGCCTTTTTCAATTTGAACATTTAATCTGAAATACACTTCCTTAACACAATGAACCAATTTACCAAATCCACCTACTTATAGATTTAAAGTAACAAACAGGAAAAAGTTTATTGTGAGTGCAATGACATGCAGAGTCGCAATCCCCTCCCCGCCCCCACGGATTTAACTTTATGGTAGATCTGTGATCCATTGAAATGGATCTCAAAGATGAGGCTGATTCAAAACAAATAAAATATCATCTCAAACTGAGTTGTCCTCACTAATGATTCCCAGAAACTTAACGAACAGGATGATCATCCTGTGAAGTAGGAAGAGTTTGAACTGTAGTTGCTAGGTATGGTGAACAAGAGCAGAAGATAAAGAGTAGTGTGGAGATAGCTGATAACAACCAGCAGAGATACCCTTGGAAAACGGACCTTCAACCATGAAGACTTTGCAGTAAGGAAGCGGCGATCTGGTCAGTTACCTGAAGAGGTAAATAATCTGTAGGTTGCAGAGAGAGACAACTGTCATTATGTGAAGTAAATTCATAATTTAGAGTGAGAGGGCTTCACATTACATTAAATTATTCTAACCTCAGAACGTGAGTCAAGGTTCACTATCACAGAAATAGTGGTCTGTATTAAGTCTGTGACTCAGACTTTTTTTTTACAGCTGGCAGTAGTTCAAACCCTACCCATGTAAACATAGGCTGACTTACTAGAGATTATTGTCGTACAAGTTCACTGCGTTACTAAATAGCTTTTCCATTATCCAAGGGATTTAAACATAAGGCTGAAAAATGACAGTTTAACAGCATGTTGCCTTGACACTATTTGGAAGAAAGGAATATCAGGAAGTTCTGAAATTCATCAGCACAGACATTAACACATAAGTGGACTAATTAGTGATTTATCTCATTGTTCTTTATGAAACTCTGTTATAGACAAATTAACTATTTTTATAGCTTTTTTAGCAACAGTCCCCACACTAATTCATTGATGCAAAGTGTGCTGTGATGAGATGCAATGAAAGGGGGGGGGAATTAAAGAAGCAGCAGCCCAGGGCAGAAAGTGGAAATACTTCGTAACTTTAAAAAATAGATAATGGACAGACATTGGGATTTGGAACAGGATAGGTACAGGGAAGTAACGGAGCTAAATACAAACCACTAGAGAGATTCTGTGAATTAAACCGCATCAGCAGAGGCAAGGTCAAAGTCAAGTTTATTGTCATATGCACAAGTATGCGCAGTTGCAATGTAAAACCGAGCTGCAGCAGCATCACGGACATATAGCATCAAATAGGCAGTGTTCACAAGGAAAAACATACCCATGAACTAAACATTAGTTATACACAATCTTTACAAGAAAGAGCACAATTGGAACAAAAACAAAGTCCATTTTCATGCAAAGAGAACAAAACGGTCACGGTTTGGCTAAACTGTAGTGATTGGCATTTTACAGATTGGTTCAGGAGCAAACTGATGAAAGGAAGTAGCTATTCTCGAAATTGGTAGTATGGGATTTCAGGGTTCTGTATCTCCTGTCCATTGGGAGCCCCAAGAAGATGGCACAGCCTGAATGGTGGGGGATCCTTGATAATGTATTTTGCCTTCTGCAGATACTGTCAAAGGTGATGAGAAACGTGTCCATGATATTTGGGTCAAAATCCACTACTCTGTGCAACTTCTTACACTTGCACTTTCAAGTTGCTGTACCAGACCATGATGCAACCAACTGGGATATTTTCAATAGTGTATCTCTGAAAATTTGTTTGAGTGTTCAATGATGATTCAGATCAGGATCAGGACTCCTGCTTGACCTACTGAGATGTTTCAACAGTTAGTTTGATTGCACCTAGTTCCAGCATCTTGATCCTCTACATAGAGTTAAGTATTGGGCCTGTGAGAGTGATAAATATTCGCCAGAAGTAAATTAGTTCTTAAGTTTGAAATGCTGGCATGAACTACTTTAGTCTTGTCTCAACTCAATACTTGAAGCTTCCTCCCCCAAAGGTTTGTGCTTTTGTTCCACATCACTCACCATAGATTGAGTTAAGCTGGCCCATTTACTCTGTTAACCCGCATACAGGTTCTGGTGTTCAAAGAAATCTTTCATCACAGAGATAAATACTGGAGATAAATACATCTCAACAAAACAGAGGATGGCCTCCTGAGGTAAGCTGGAAATTTGAGATTAAAGCAAATAGTGCTGAAATATACCACAAGTCTATAAAGTTTACAGCCAGAATGATTAACATTGAGGGAAAGCATCTTTTTTGGATGAAAGTTGGATCATAAGGGAACTTCAAGTAATAATGAGCCTGGAATGCTGATGCCTGTCAGTCATTTCTGTGAGTTAAATCCTGGGTCTGCAGTAACTTTCTTGATCCAAAGCCATTGTAGTTACAATCTTGAATACGAACGCATAATATACAGAGATTATCAGTCATGTACCATAAACTCTGGCACAGATCAGCTAGGCCAAGAGGCCTGTCTCTGTATCGTAATCCAGTAAATAACTTTGGGGTGGCATGGTAGCAAAGTGGTTAGCACAATGCTTTACAGTACCGGCAGTTCAGGTTCAATTCCCACTGCTGCCTGTAAGGAGATTGTATGCTCTCCCCATGATCATGTGGGTTTCTTCTCAGTGCTCTGACTTCCTCTCACAGTCCAAAGACATATTGATTGCTAGATTAATTGGTCATTGTAAATTGTTCTGTGATTAGACTCAGATTAAATTGAGGCGTTGCTGGGCAGTATGGCTCCAAGGGCCGAAGGGCCTATTCCATGCTGTATCTTGATTAGAAATAAAATAAAAATGTTGCAGTTGCAATTAATGGATGGTACAATGAGTTAACAGATTAATTGTTCCAAATGAAGCAATGAAGCCATTTGCATTCAATAACTGCAGAAATAAAGTAATTTAGGAGAAGTTCAAAGCAGCATTCAAGAGATAAAGGAGATGACCAAAAATCTGATTTAATGTATATAATTTAAAATTAATGCACATGGGAACAACAGTCAAGGTAAAAGAATAGCATTACAAATTTACTGTTATCATGTCTCAGTCAGTAGCAAGCTATGTTCTGAATTAATGTGGTGGGTGCAAGTCCCTCTTCTTGGCTGTGTATCACATTTTGTGTAGGGTATATTGCCCAGTTCAGTGATGTACTACATAGTTAATGGATTTACACCATATTCCAACTCCCATATCAGGTTCAAATTTCAAAGTAAATATACTATCAAAATATATATATATGCTAACAAGTACTACCTTGAGATTCATTTTCTTGCAGGTACTTATGGAAAAAAACAACAAAATAATTTACAAAAATCTCCATATAAACAAAGACTGACAAATGACTGATGTGCAGACAAAGACAAACTGTACAAACCAACAAATAATACTGAGAACATGAGTTGTAAAATGTCATTGAGAGTGATTCTGTAGGTTGTAGAATATTCAGAGTAGTGGTAATTAAAGTTGCCGTGCCAATTCAGAATTCAGGAGCTTGATGGTCGTAGAGTAGTGACTATTCCTGAACTTGGTGGTGTGGGACCAAAAGTTTCTATATCATCTACCTACTAGTAGTAGTGAGAAGAACACCTGCCTGATTATGGGGGTCTTTGATGATGGATGCTGCTTTCTTGTGGCAGCATTCTGTGTATCTGTATTCAAAGACAGGGGAAGCTTTGCCTGTGATAGACTGGGATGTTTTCAAAATTTTCTAAAGCCTTTTCCATTTCTGAGCATTGGTGTTTCCATACCAGGCCATGATGCAAATGGTTAGAATCCTCTCCACTGTCCATCCATAGAAATTTGATAAAGTTTCTCATGGCATGCAAATCTACAGAAACTTGTAAAACAGTAGTGCCTTGTTTGTGATGATGAAAAGATGCCAAAGCTGTGCCTGGTTCAGCTTCCATTGATTGGCAGGGAGAGGGATAACATTTGTGGCTGGATAGCATATTGGTGGTAAATAAAAAGATAGACAGTTCTTCAGACATCCATTTTCAAAGAGGCTCGCTGAAGTCACAATGCAGTTATGACAGGGTATTGTACTCTTCCTCTAAACGTTTGTTTTCTTTTCGAAAATTACCACATAAATCAGCTCATCTAGTACTGGATTTTGGACAATATATCTGTCAGAGAGAGTAGAGCTGTCAAGAGAAATGGCAATTTGTTCTTCCTTTTTCTGTTCTGCATAGGCAGCCCCTAGCTACCATGTTGTGAGAACTCTGAGGTAGTAGCGAGGAGAATATGGGAATGGTAATGTTTTCTATAGATGGAACAGAAGGTATTTCATATGTCATGTGGATGTATGGTTTTTAAGGTGATGAGCTTCTTCCACTGTTTATACAGGGCATCCGTGTGTTCTTGATGCTGGGCCTCAAGGTTCATAATAACATCTAAATCACATTTCTCTCTACTCTGAGTGGTTATGCACCAGAGATTCCCAGGAGGCAGTTGGAATGTTGATTTTTTTCAAGCTTTGATCATATCCTTGAATATTTTATTTGGTCCATCTGGTAATCTCTTTCTCTGAACGAACAGTTTTAGAGTAGTAGAGTCATAAAGCAATACAGAATGCAGGATAGAACCAAAGCCTTTGGCCTAATTTATCCACACCAAACATGATATCCATCAAAGCTAGTCCCACTTTTTCATGTTTGGCTCTTATCCCTCTAAACTTCTGCTATTCATGTACCTATTCAAAAGTACTGTAAATGTTGTTATTGTAACAGCCTCAATCTCTTCCTCTGGTGATTTGCTCCAAATGCACACCACACCCTCCCTGAAGAACTTGCACCAGAGATTCTTTTTAAAATGTTCCTCTCCTTTTAATTGTCTATTGCTTGATGTGTAAGCATAACCAAGGCCTCAATGCTGAGAATGTTAGTCTATGAGAAGATACCAATGTTTTTTAAAAGTGGTAGAGTAGAATGACAAATAAAGAAGAAGTAATGAGGGGACATCAGATCTAGCAGCATGAGTGTGGGAAGATTAGATTAGTTTAGCTTACTTTAGTTTATTGTTATATATATATATGGAGGTGAAATGAAATCATTTGTTTGCATGAAGCTTTACTATGCTGCCTATCCATCTTTGAATAACTACTTGAAACAGCCACACATAAAGTTCTCCAATCACAAACAAGAGAACATCTACAGATGCTGGAAATCTAAGCAACACACATACAAGATGCTGGAGGAACTCAACAGGCCAGGTAGCTTCTATGGAAAAGAATAAACAGTTGACCGCTCAACCCGAGACATTGACTATATTCTTTTCTACAGATGCTGCCTGGCCTACTGAGTTCCTCCAGCACTTTGTGTGTGTTGTCTATGTATGAGGTTCTGACAACTATAAAGTAAAACAAATTTTCTTGCACATTTTATAGCTGTAACTTATCCTGAAATCTACTATTAAACAATTTCAATTGAACTTCTCATGTGACATGGATGTAAATTGTGAGAAATAGCCCCATTGATGGAAAAGCATTGCAAATGTGATTTGTTGAAAGAATAACTGTTCCTAACTCCTGTTGTAAGTGACATGAACACTTCAAGGGATATGAAGTGGTTCTAGGCATTCCCATTCAAATTTCATGGCCATCTGAGACTGATGAACATGTTTATACCAAAACCTATCCTACGTAACTGAAAAT
Organism: Hypanus sabinus; assembly: GCF_030144855.1. Lineage (NCBI taxonomy): Eukaryota > Metazoa > Chordata > Chondrichthyes > Myliobatiformes > Dasyatidae > Hypanus > Hypanus sabinus. Next base: position 40,409,941 of record NC_082721.1, on the reverse strand, counting down.
CTATTTATCTTTGCCAGCAGTAGCACAGTATTTGAGTCTAAAAGTAAAATGCCATGACTATAATGGAAGACCAGCCAACATTGCAATACTGCTTCCCATCTCCGTATAACTAGTGATCAACAACTGTCTGAAAAGAAATGGAATTTAAATGTGAGCTTGACAGATAATCACTGCTAAAGTAAATAAATTTGATCTGGTTTCAATGTGGGTCACCTCATTTGTAAAGTCACAAAAAAGGCTTCAAGAAATGCAAAGAGGTGAGAAAAAACTAATGGACTACCTTGTCACAGGAAATCTCCAAGACTGATGTATAAGCACTTGTAACATCCCTTTAAAACATTTCATCTGACAACAGATGAGAATAATAGGGAATTTGTCAAAAAGACTTCCGTCACATAAAAACAAAAGTATAATGGCTAATAGAAAAATGACAGTGTAATATCTGTGTGATGTGAAAGTCTAAAAAAATTCTTATGAGTAAAATGACTCCTGTGTAAAATGGCACTGAATTTTTAAAGTATGTTTGCGGTGAGCAATTTACAATTGGTGTATCTGCTGGGGAAAATGAGAGGTAAACAACAACTAGCTTGTATCAAATAGACTAAATCTTTTGAGATTTAGATCCAATTAGTGATTAAATTTGTTGTTGCCTGATTCATGTTGTGAACAGCTCATGGGTACTATATTTCCTTGAAGATTAAGATCTTCACCATATGGTCTTCTCATACTGAAGAGTGCATATTGTTCACTCCTAAAATGGTGGTTTGTGATTGGATGAGGTAAATTTGTTTTACAATCTTACACCCACATTTAACCCATTTCAAAACTGTCCACTTCTGCACCTTATCTTGGGAGGTTTCCCTGGGCCCTGAGATCACAGTAGTTACATCAGTGACGTAGACAGTTTTGCAGAGATTTTGTCCTTACATCAGTATCTGTGGTCCAGGAGATGTAGGAAGGTACCTACCAGTATATTTGCTTTTGTGGGACCAAGCACTTCCATATGCAAAATTTCCTTTGGATTTAAGGTTTGACTCTTCCTTCTTCCTTTTTAACTATGGCAGCCTGCTCCAAAATGAATGGCTTTGGAATTGGAATTGGTTTATTATTGTTCCATGTGTTAAGGTACAGTAAAAAAAATTGTTTAGTATATCATCAATACAGATCCATCCATCATTACATCAGTATATTGAAGTAGTGCAAAGGCAGAAAGAAGTGTTGCAGTTACTGACAAAGTGCACTGCAGGAAGACGATTAACTACATAGTGAGGTCAAGAGTCCATTTCCTCGTACCATTCAATTGTCTTATAACAACAGGGTTGAAACTTTCCTTGAGTCTGGTGGTAAGCTTTGAACTAAGCATGCCAATTACAGCTGATGTCCTGAAGAGCAAGATCAGCTACCAATATTAATTTTAATGAGGTCTTAACGTGTATAAAACTTGGTTAGGTCTGGTGAGGCCTGCATTTATTAATCATACTAAACTGGCTTTGAAAGGATGGTGAATCACAATGCCATCTTGCTGCTAACTGGGGTGTTTCAGGATGTAGGTCTAGAAATGCTGAAGGAATGGAGATATATTGCCACGTTAGGCTGTTGTGCAGCTCAGAGCAAGTGTGTGTGTGTGTTTTTTCCCCATGAGTCACCTCCTTGTCCTTTGTGGAGGTCATGGGTCTGGGTTGAAGTTGGTCTATGAGTAAAAAAAAAGTCACCATTGCAAAGCATGCATTGTGCTGTATTAATATCTGCCATTTAGCATGCAAATATAACAGACTGAAAACAAGGGATAGAAATCCAGTCTAATGCACAAAGAAGGATTGAAGGGACTAAGTGTTAAAGCATATGCAATGAGAAAACCATGGCATTAATTCACAAGGGACTGACTAAAGTTTAAATGCCTTAGTCAACAAACCCTCCATAAAATCATGTCAATAGCCCAGATAGACCTGATCCAAAATGTCAACTGCTCATTCACCTCCAGAGATGCTAGCTGACCTGCTAAGTTCTTCCAACATTTTGTCCATTGCTCCATTTTACAGGGGGGCACTCGTCATCGCTGATTGCACGAACACCACAGATTAGCAACACGATAACAACTTTGATCACTTTGCACTAAAATGGATTTTGTTTTTATTTAATTGTATTCGTCCTAGTAAAAATTGAATGCAGTTTATATCCATTCTTTTTCTGTGAATGCAGCCTACATGATGCTAATGTCTGTGATCCTACTGCAAGTACGTTTTTTGCCACACATGTGCATACATGTTCTTCCGCATACAACAACAAACTCAACTTGGACTTGGATCTAATAGAGCCCTGTTTCAAAGCAGATTATTACGTGAATCATTCTGATACATTAGATGCCATATACAAAGATACATAAGTAAATATATTACTTTCAGTTCTGTGGAACTGCTGAGAAAATAATAGAATTCAGGTGACACAAAACCTGTTAGATGGAAGCAGCTCCAGTGTGAAAAGTGATGATGCATCTGCACAAATCAGAAATATTTCTAAAAGCTTTTAAACAGCACTGGTTCATGACAAGTGTAATTACATCTGACACTCTCTCCTTAATATGTTTGACTCATTTGTTTTAAAAGAATTACGCATTCCTTAAGCATTGATGTTCAATGGTGACAAATGAGACAGACATACAAAATGCTATTTAACTCAAGTTACAATAATAGTCATTTCAACCAAACCTCAACTCCTCTTTACTTCCTGAAAGTCTAGCCTGAGGTCCTGCATACATGGGAGTGATAGGGCCAAGGGAAAACCTCAAAAATATACATCTAGCTCATTACAAAGTTTGGAATATATCTTTTCATCTCTATTCTGAAACAAATCTGTCACTTCCAGCAAGGTATCATCCTCTTGAATTTATCATTCTATCTACCTCCACGGTTTCCTCTGACAGCTTGCTCCATGTATTTATTCAGTGCCATATCGTTAGATCCTCTTTTTGGAAGAACCAGCCCTGTACAATAGGACAGCAATGAAAATACATGTAGCACCACTACAGACTTAATGGTGATAGAAGTCTTCTCTCCCTTCCAGGCATTCTCCATAGTACTTGATACAGAGCACTCAATGTGCTTTTGATTCCATTGGCCCTGTGGAACACCTGAAGTGTCCAGCAGGTGGCGCTGCCACCTCCAAGAGCAATGATGTCATCTGTCTGGGTGGAGATCCTCACCCCTAATCACTGGGTGGAATCCTAATTGGATTATGAGACAGACCAAACACTGATTAAGAGCTCTTTAAGGCTGGTAGCTGTGTCTACCAGTTGCTCAGTCTCGATACTTGCTCTGTTTGTTAGAGTCAACTCCCAGAGTTAGTCATTCTGTAGAATTACTTTGATAATGTGAAAGACCTTACCTTGGGTCTAGCCTGTGGAAACACTCCCTTTATTTTGTGGACTGACTTGCCTGATTTTCGCTGGAAGACTTGGAACTTGTGAGACAGCTTATCTGGAGCCTTTGTATATTCTTGTGAAATTTTTAGTTGCCTTTGTACTTTAGTTGGAATTTAAACAAGTGAATGTGGAAAAATGGCCTGTATTGCATGCCTCTGATTGTTGAAGTCAAGTTTGAAGTCATTTGATCAACACTGTCGCTGTCGTTGTCCCTGTCTGTAAATGTGCTCAGATACACCTGCATCATTACACACTAACTATTTGGACCAGTTTTCCATGTGAAACTAGTCCAAGGACATTCAGTATAGATGTCTAAATAGACCTCATCAAATGCAGTGCCCTCCTGACCATGCTTTTCTTCTTCCAAACCTTCAATCAAATTGGTCTGACAACATCTCCCCTATTAAAGCCACACTGACTATCTCTGATTAATCCATGCCTTTCTAAGTGTAAATTATTACTGTCCTTTGACAGTTCCCCCCCACCCCCAGTGAGTTTCTTATCACCATTGTTAGACTCATTTACTAGGCTTATTTAGTAGGCTTATGTAGCTACTAGGCTTATTTGACTTTGCCACCTCTTGTTGGCCATGAAGTTCAGAACCACATTTGTCAGCTTCCATAACCTGCTGAGGCAGAGGAATACAAATATTTACCCAAATATTAGCCAAAATCTTTGCGATGGAATTTCTCCTTAATTCAGTCTTGAATCGCCCATTCTTTTTTTGATCTATGCCTCAACATGCTTTAGGACCACAGTAGTTTCTTGCTACATTCCACATTCCCTTGACTTCTCTACACAGCCCTTTACAGATAGTGGCTGTCTGCAATCTTCTACAGGGAGGGTTGAAGAGGCTGGATGCTTGAGAGTGTTTAAAGTGGAGGTAGATTATGTTTTTGGAAATTTGGGAAATCCAGGGCTATAAAGAACTGACCCAGAAGAGGAGATATGGTTTGGGGCAAAGCAGATATGATGGTGGGGCAGTTTAGAGCAGTCAAGTGTTCTGCTCTTTCCCCTATTTTCTTGTGTATAATGAGTCTTGGGAGATAAACAAGTAAGATCAGACTTAGAAGTGAGTGCTTTCTTGTTCATAATGACATTAAAAGAGTATGATGACTCTCAAATGACAGCTCCAACAATTGAGTCAGAGGGATAATCAGACATTTGATGATCTCCATAGGATATAGAAGCAGAATTAGGCCATTCTGCCTATCAAGTCTCCTCCACCATTCTATCATGACTGATTCATTAACCCTTCCAACTCCGTTTTCCTGCCTTCTCCCCATAACCTTTGATGCCCTAACTAACCAAGGACCTATCAAACTCCTCTTTAAATATACTCAGTGACTTGGCCTTCACAGTTGTCCATAGCAATGAATTCCATAGATTCGCCGCCCTCTAGAGATGTGTAGTGGAGAATGCTTTGACTGCCTGCATCACAGCCTTGTATGGAAACACCAATGCCTTTGGATGGAAAGGTAATGAATTCAACCCCGTCCATCACAGGTAAAGCCCACCTAACCAATGAGCACATCTACATGGAACGCTGTCATCGGAAAGCAATATCCATACAAAGATCCCACCACTGAGGCCATACTTTCTTCTCACTGCTGTGTCAGGTAGGAGGTACAAAAGCCTTAGAACTCACACCACCGGCTTCAAGGACAGTTACTACCCCTCACTAACAGCCTCTTAAATAAAAGGGGATAACTAAACATACTTACCCCATTATTGAGATGTTCCCACTCCCAATGATCTCACTTAAAGAACTCATTATAGTATGTTCTTGTTATATTCTTGCTATTTATATATATTTGCCTTTGCAAAGTTTATTGGCTTCTGCACTCTGGTTGATCTTTCATTGATCCTGTTATGGTTACCATTCTATAGATTTGCTGAGTATGCCTATAGGAAGATGAATCTCAGGGTTGTATATGGACCTACAGTTTATGTACTTTGATAATAAAATTTACTTTGTACTTTGAACTTACCTTGTTAAGCAGTCTCCTGTACAGCACGTTGTCAAAGGCTTTAAAAGAATCCAAGTAAACAACATCTACTGACCCTCCTTATTCTATCCTGCCTGTTATATCCACAAACGAATTCCAACAGATTTGTCAAGCAAGATTTCCCCTTAAGGAAACCATGCTAACTTTGGCCTACTTTATCTTGCACCTCCAAGTACCTGTAACCTCATCCTTACTAATGGACTCCAAAATCTTCCCAACCACTGAAGTTAGGCTAACTGGCCTATAAAATTTCCGTTTTTCTGCCACCCTCCCTCCTAAAAGAGTGAGTGACATTTGGAATTTTGCAGTCTTCTGGAATCATTACTAGGTCCTTCACAGTCTCTTCAGTTACATCTTTCAGAAAACTAGGGTGTAGACCATGTGGTCCAGGTGGCTTATCTACCTTCAGACCTTTCAGCTTCCCAAGCACCTTCTCCTTAGAAACAGCAACTACATTCACTTCTGTCCCCTGACACCCTCAAATTTCTGGTATACTGCTAGTGTCTTCCACAGTGAAGATGGATGCAAAGTACTTATTAAGTTTGTCCGCTGTTTATTTGTCTTCCATTATTATATACCCAGTGTCATTTCTAGTGGTCCAAAATTCACGCTCACCTCTCTTTATATATCTAGAAAAATACTTTTGGTATCCTCGTTGATATTATTGGCTAATTTAATATCATATTTCATCATTTCTCTCCTGATGGTATTTATAGTTGCCATCTGTTTGTTTTTAAAAGCTTCACAATTCTTTAACTTCCCACTAGTTTTGGCTATATTCTATGCTCTTTTACTTTTGCTGTTAGGGTGACTTTGACTTTCCTTGACAGCCACGGTTGCCTCATTGTCCCTTAGAATTCTTCTCCATTTTTGGGATTTATCTATCCTACACCTTCTGAATTACCCCGAGAAACTTCAGCCATTGCTGTTCTGCCATTATCCCTGCTAGTGTCCTCTTCCAATCAACTTTGGCCATCTTCTCTCTCATGCCTCTGTAATACTGATAAATCTGACTGTCTTCTCCTTCTAGGGTGAATTCTATCATATTATGATCATTGTCTGTCAAGAGTCCCTTTACCTTAAGCTTTCTAACCAAATCCTTATCATTACACAACACCCAATTGACAATTGCCCTTCCTCTAGTTGGCTCAACCTCAAACTGATTTTAAATAAAGCCATCTCATAGGCATTCAACAAATTTTCTTTCTTGGGATTCAGCACCAACCTGATGTTCCCAATCTACCTGCATATTGAAATCCCCATGACTTTCATAACATTGCCCTTATTACATGCCTTTTCTATTTCCTGTTGAAATTTATACACTACATCCTGGCTACTGTTTGGGGCCTGTATATAACTCGCATCAGGGTCTTTTAACTCTTGAAATTTCTTAACTTTATACACAAGGATTCTACATCTTCTGATCTTATGTCACATATTTCTAAAGATTTGATGTTTTTTTAGCAACAGAGCCACCCACCTCCTCTGCCTACCTGTATGTCCTTCAAATACAAGGTGTATCCTTAGATGTTAAACTACCAACCATGATCTTCTTTCAGCCACAACTCAGCGATGCCAATATCGGCCATGAAGTGGAATTGGAGGATATAAAGAGTCAATGTCGAAGTTCAGCTTATTACCACATGTAAGATACATGTGTGTACAGATATAATGAAACAACTTCTTTGCAGCTGCAGCATCACAGGCACATCACAAGAAAAACTTATACTAAGCAAACACTAAATATCATTTTTTACCAGAGATAACACAATTAGAATATTATAAGCAAATATTATTCTTATATTAATGCAAAATGATCAAAGTCATTGTAGTGTTGCTATACTGTAGAGCAGGGATTCCCAGTCTGGGGTTCCCAGACCCCTTGCTTAATGATATTGGACAATGGCATAAAAAAGGTTGGGAACCCCTGCTGTAGAAGTTAAAGTTGTGAAGGTTGGTTAAGGAGTTGAATATTTGAAGGGATGTAGTTGTTTCTGAAACTGGTGGTTGGGGACTACTGGTTACTGTGCCTCCTACCTAATGGAAAAGGTGGCATGGCCCAGATAGTAGGGATCTTAAATGAAAGACACTGCCTTCTTGAGCCAATGCTGCACATAGACATTATAATTGCATGCAGTTCCATTTCTATTGTCAAAGAGATGCCACAGAGACTCATCAGGAATGTACCCACTAGCATTTGGAAATGTAGTGAAGTAAGAATCAAGGACATCTGTACTGATGGTCTGGAGTAGGAGAGGACTTGTATTGTGATCAAGCCTGTAATGACACTACTTGGATTATTGTATTTTCACTGCAAATATCAAAGTAAGTTCACATACTATTTAGGACTGGCTCTTCTTTTAACAAGAGGAAATAATGTAAGAACATCAAGATATGGCACCAACTGCAATAGTGATGTTACTATCATACAGTTTATCACTCCAATTTTGCTGTACCATACATCCAACTTTAGACAATCACAATAAAATGACCTCTCCCTGCCTCCTGGTTTACGTGAGTTGTGTGAGACCAAAATAGAGTGTATGAAAATCTGAGTCTGTATGTTATAGTACCTGGAATTGTATATCATCCTGAAACTTCTTGATCTTAGAACTATAGAACCATAGAACATTACAGCACAGAAACAGGCCCTTCAGCCCTTCTTGGCTGGGCCAAATGATTTTTCTGCCTAGTCCCTCTGACCAGCTCCTGGACCATATCCCTCCATACCCCTCTCATCCATGTACCTGTCCAAGTTTTTCTTAAATGTTAAAAGTGAGCCCGCATTCAGCACTTCATCTGGCAGCTCATTCCACACTCCCACCACTCTCTGTGTGAAGAAGCCCCCCCCAAAGTTTTCTTTAAACTTTTCCCCCTTCACCCTTAACCCATGTCATCCGTTTTTTTTTCTTCCCTAGCCTCAGTGGAAAAAGCCTGTTTGCATTCACTCTATCTATACTCAACATAATTTTATACACCTCTATCAAATCTCCCCTCATTCTTCTATGCTCCAGGGAATAAAGTCCTAACCTATTCAACCTTTCTCTGTAACTCAGTTTCTCAAGTCCCGGCAACATCCTTATAAAACTTCTCTGCACTCTTTCAACCTTATTAATATCCTTCCTGTAACTAGATGACCAAAACTGCTCACAATACTCCAAATTCAGCATCACCAATGTCTTATACAACCTCACCATAACATTGCAGCTCTTATACTACTTTGATTTATAAAGGCCAATGTACCAAAAGCTCTCTTTACGACCCTATCTACCTGTGATGCCACTTTTAGGGAATTATGTATCTGCATTCCCAGATTGCTCTGTTCTTCTACAATCCTCAGTGTCCTATCATTTACATGGTATGTTCTACCTCGGCTTGTCCTTCCTAAGTGCTATACCTCACACTTGTCTGCATTAAGCTCCATCTGCCATTTTCAGCCTATTTTTCCAACTGGTCCAAATCCCTTTGCAAGCTTTGAAAACCTTCTTCACTGTCCACTACACCTCCAATCATTGTACCATCAGCAAATTTGCTGATCCTATTTACCACATTATCATTCAGATCATTGATATAGATGACAAATAACAATGGACCCAGCACTGATCCCTATGGCACACCACTAGGCACAGGCCTCCATTACCACTCTCTGGCTTCTTCCATTGAGCCAATGTCTAATCCAATTTCCTACCTCTCCATGTAAACCTAGGAACTGAATCTTCCTAACTATCCTCCCATGTGGGACCTTGTCAAAGGTCTTACTGAAGACCATGTACACAACATCCACTACCTTCCCTTCATCCACTTTCCTGGTAACCTCCTCGAAAAACTCTAATAGATTTGTTAAACATGACCTACCACACACAAAACTATGCTGACTCTCCCTAATAAGTCCCTGTCTATCCAAATACTTGTAGACCCTATCTCTTAGTACTCCTTCCAATAATTTACCTACTACTGACGTCAAACTTACTGGCCTATAATTTCCAGGATTACTTTTAGAGCCTTATCTTCATACAAGAAAGAATGAGAAAAAAAATACACCACAGTGCTCAAAGACTGCATTTCTTGGCAAATGCACTTGCTTTAAAAACCTACACTTTGTGAGGGCTTTGTCTAGGCCTTGTGCTGCCATCTTTACAGCTGTGTTTTCTGTGTGTCTGGATGTTAAATGATTTCATTCTGTTGCAAGCAGTGAACAAGTTAATAATTGAATATAGATTGAAAACATGGGACTGGAATATTATGAGATCAGGTCATCATGGCACTGAAACTTATTGGGACTAGTGCACAGTGCAACTCAGATAACATGGGACAATATATCTTGTGATTAGGCTATCAAGCCGCTGGGAAAACTGGAGAATCGAGAGCTATGGGACTAAAAGAGAGCAAATGCTTGAAATTTGAAATGAAAATAGAAAACTATGAAAGACTTTGGAATTTACACCTTTTCAGAGTTGGGCATTATTTAATAGAGCTTGTATGAGATTAACACATCATTTGATTATGACACTTTATGCCCAGGGTGTCACCTGACCATAGGACCTGGGGCTCGGGCATCAGGAGCTAAGATATCACAATGTTACAACATCATGAATTTGGAACATGGCAGGAGGAGGTATTCAACTAAAGAGCGCCAACCCACCAACAGCCCAGAATGTGATTTGCAGGCTTTAAAGACAAGTGCACAACCCATTCCTCTGTTACTTCAGCAAAAAGGGCAAGCAATTCTTTTGGGAAAGAAACGAGAGCAGAGCAAAAGGAAGCTGAGAATAACCAGTGTGTTTACTACACAATGGTGGAGGAAAATGGATTTTATTAATTTCATCATTAACAAAACCCCAATCTTGTTCATGAGACTAAATCCACACCAGTATTTCATATTGCTGCATTTCAAATTTATCCAAATTTTTAAGATGGTGCCTTAAAATAAATTTCTTCTGGGGAATTCTTAAATTGGACATTGTTTATCTAAATGCAAGTTTGTTATATTCTACTTTTAATTAAATATTTACAAGATGGATTCAGTATCAGTGAAAGCGAACTATCAGTTGAGAGTGTCTCACACAGAATATAGATACCTAGCTGGAGTAAATATAGTGGAGGTGGATTGTATAATGAAATAGTGTGAGCATTTATAGCTGCTTCTTATTATAGTTAAGAATCAATGTTGTGCAATAATTTAAGTCTTCAACCCTGGTAACAGCAATGGCTCAGTGATTGCACTCTTAGCTCAGAATGAGTGGTTGTGAGTTCATAACCCATTCCAGAGTCTTAGTACTGAATCTAGTCTTACACTCCAGTGTGGGGCCAGAGGTGGGTGTTTTATTAGAACTGCTATCTTACAGAGGAAATTTTCATCTCATGCTCTAGTGTTTGGGTCATCTGCTCTAATACCTAGCTTAATGGCTTTTTTTATTTTGCTTAATAAGTATATTTGGGTATGCTTGCCAATCTGGGTGAGTTTGAACTTCCAGTTTGGTAAATCACAGGGACTCAAATGAAATATTCTTCTTCAGCCTTCACCTCAAACATCTCAACGCAGGTTGGGAAATAAACATGGACCTGCCAATTTGCTTGGATGATAACCGCTTCACTTTGAATTGAATAGGTACATGTCTGAGTATTAAACCCTACTTGTGAATCCAATATTTCAAAACATCCCATTATTAGCTAAAAAAGGGAAAACAGACATACCTTTTAATGGGATGGTTTCCTTCCACTCTTCTCAACTCAGGCAGGCTTGGAAACAAACAGTAAAGTTTGAGGATAATAAGAGTGATTACTGACTGTGATTGACAACTTCAAACTACAATTACAGGTGGTAGTGAAAGATAGGATTGTGGAGGAGCTGGCTAGATATCTCAATGGTTGACACCCACTGTGTATGTGCAATTTGAAAACAGAAGTAACTTAACCAATGTTAGATGGCTCCAATCGTCATTGCTGAGTGAAATGGCACCATTGGGATGTACTAAATTTTCTCAGTACATGATTCATGTAAACACTTCTAACAATTTGCAGGCCGGATGCATCCACTTCTGTCATTTTGGACAATATAAAGGAAGTGCTTCAATGTAACCAATAACCTTTATAGAACAGTATCAGTTCAAAATGTTTTACAAGACTCTACTTCATCACTTATTCTGTTAATTAAAGAGGTGCCGTGACTGGAACTGACTGGAAGCTGCTTGAACACCTTGCAAAGTCCACAGCGTGCACAATGCTAACAGGAACTTCTTTCACCAGCAGATAACTGTGGACAGACTCGCTCAGTCATTCTCTTCTTCCTTTCCAGTCCTGATGAAGGGTCTCAGCCTAAACTGTTGACTGCTTATTTCTCTTCATTGATGCTGCCTGAACTGCTGAGTTCTTCCAGCATTTTGTGTGTTGTTCTGGCTTTCCAGCATCCTTATAATTACTTTAGAAGCTAGGCCCAGGACAGGTTATCCTATCTTGCAATTACAACGTGTTCATGTCTATAAGTCTTGAAATTATGCTGAATGAATGCACATGTGGAAGTTTTAGCTTATGCTGTTCCTTTGCTTACCTTCTCAATGCATGTAGATAAAAAAACTCATGGAATCATTGAGACGTAGAGCATGGAAACAAGCTCTTTGGCTCACCAAGTCCATACTGATCATTGACTTTAATCCCAAATTAATCAGGTTATTCCAATTCAACCCACATTCTTATCAACTTCTCCCAAATTCTCTTACTTCCCTACGCACTAGAAGCAATTTACAGTGCACAATAAACCCAACCCACACGTCCATGGGATGTGAGAGGAAACTAGAGCACCAGCAGGAAACCCACATGGTTACAGGGAGAACATGCAAACCAGAGGTCAGGAATGAACCCAGGTCACTGGCCCATTTTGTTGCCCACCCCAGTATTATACACGCATATATAGGTGAACATGAAGGCCAAAAAACAGCCAATGTTAATAAATACTGGTGTTGCAATGTTGCCAATCAGCATCTGCCAAAGGAAAAGAAGGGTTGGCAATACCTTGGATATCATCAGTATCATCTTAAAGCTCAACAAGCTATTTAGTGAAACGGGATAAGTGGGAATAAAGGAGAAAGAGCAAATGTTCCTTTCATAGGGAGAGTGATATAGGCTCAATGAGCTACATGCTGCTCAACAGAAAATTCTGATGAGCATGTCAGAAGGCTGCACAAGATTATTAGATAAGAATCAAGCATGGACAAGGAGGAAAAGGAAGAAAGTGAAAAATGGGCAAAAGACAAATTCACATTTGGTGAGAAATTGGAAAAGGATTGCTCATAAAAGACATCAGTCCATCAAGCTCTGTGCTTGTTGTTTGATTACAATTCACAAGTAATTTATTTGCCATTTCAGCAGTTTCAGCTCTCCTGAGGCTGTGAGATGTATTATAATAATATGTTCTTCTGTTCATGGGGTGTAACTTCATGGCTACACAATTGCACTTCCATTGGCAGCAAGCGGTGAGGCATTATACCATGTGAAAACTGGCTCCTAAAAGCTCGTTTACCAATCACTCTGAGCTAAACGTCCCTCTGATTTGTTTTCATTGCATTTTTTTTTTGCTTCTTGCAGAACCCGCGAATGCATTTGTTTACCTGTTGGGTTGTTAAAGTTAAAAGCTATTTCATTTTCTACTGAAAAATAGACGTCCTCTGTGAAGTGAGTCAGTACTGAGTATCTCATTGTTCTCATCTAAGCTGTGACACGTCCTTTGACATGCCAGAGATTTTGTGACATAGTAACAAAGCACGATGGCATAGTTACCGTGTGATCCACTCAGCTGATGTTCGAGAATATAATTCTTAAAAATGACAGGCTGTACGTATTTGTTATGTATAGCATGATAGTGTTAAATGCAATCTTTACACTTAGAAGCATGCAATGGAAAATACTACCGCAGACCAAGTGGGTTTTCTCCAGGCACTCTAGTTTCAAAGAAATACCGTCATGATAGGTGAGTTGTGGGCATGCCATTTTGGTTTCAGAAGCAGGGCAATACTTGTGGGCTGCCCAACGTAATCCTCACTGATTTGATTTGATGCAAACAACACATCCCACTGTATGCTTTGGTGTTTCTATGTGCCTGTGACAAATAAAACTGATCTTTAGTCTCTCATCTCTAACATACTGCAGTTGGCAGCATTCCCTAATGGACATCTCACTGTGAGGAACCCTCTGCTGAAGATCTCCACTAGACGCTGACGCTGACGCTGGGCCTGCTGTTACCCGAGTGTGACGATGCACATTTTTGGTAGGATGGTGTTGACTCTTACCTTTCTTTAACTTTTCACATTTCTGAAGTAAGGCTGGCAAATTAAAACATTAACTCTACTTCTCTGACCTCTTGAGAGTTTACAGCATTTTATTTCTGTTACTTTGGCAACATCCCCAGCTGAGGGCCAACATTTTACTTTGTCTTACCACCAGGGGATAACGGTTTAAAATTTGCTATTTGTGCATAAGCTCTGAAATAATACATGTATTCAGCACAACCCTTCACTGCCCATTGCATATAGCACCTTGCATGTCATATACAGTACAATGCAAAGGTCTTAGACTCAGGTGCCTAGGACTTTTGCACAGTGCTGTGTTTGTCAATATGTAGTGGAAAGTGAGTTTGTAAAATCTGGCAGGAGCAAAGAATGTTCGGAATGTCAAGGGTGGAGAGCCATGAGAGGGGTGTGGGATGGGTGACAGAGCAGGAGTGATGGAGTGGGTGGGGTGAGGCACAGGTGCAGATCTACCCAGCCCTGGGATACCAGGCAAGGTCATTTGATTCCAAACAAGTGGTTTACTGATCATTACAGAATGCCACTCTGGTGCTTCCTGCTCCCTCCCCTCTCCCTTCCCCTTTTCCATTCTTCCTGCCTATCCATTCTCATTCCACAACAGACACCCATATAAGAATCACGTTTATCATTTCTCACATATGTCATGAATTTTTTTTGTGGCAGCAGTACAGTGCAATACGTAAAATTATGACTGTACTGTGCAAAAGTCTTAGAGGTCCTAGCTCTAAATATGGTATTGTATACATGGAAAATACTTCCCACAGGCATCAGAAGAAACTGGTGCAGGACCACCTGTACACTGCCACATTTTTTCTGTGCTTTTCTACATAGTTTCAGTTAACATCCATGGTGAATGATGGAATGTAATAGTGTCTATTGTTTTATAATGCAAAATCATCCAACAATTGAAAGTGGAGGCAATGTCCATCCCTTCTCAGGGATCAGATGTGGTGTCGCAGTGCAATGGAGGTAGAGTTATCTTTGTTAGAGCGATTTTTGCGTTAGTACATATACATTTAACAAATGACTTTGGCTATCAGTCTTCGCGTCTGAGTATAAGTTGTGGATTGAATTTGCAGCTCTGAACAGTGGGTTCCTAAAGGCCGTGAATCCCAGGCCAGATAACGCTGATTAAAATTCACTTGGATGTCTGTGGTGTGGGTGCGAATCAGGAGGTGTGAAGTTTGTGTGTTGTTTCAAAGAAAGTGTTGTCAATACATAGTAAATATGGAATTGTATTTTGATATTTAGCCAATAAAATATCAATCCCCACGTTGGGCCAGTCAGACCTTTCAACACAAAGTGTCTCCACATGATGCCTGCTGTACCTTATGTTGTCAAATGAAGAAGCTGCTTTGTAGCCTTCAGTACTTTTTTTCTGGTGAGTTCACTCATGCAATATCATTCCATGGATAAACTACAAGACAGAAACAGTTGACTTGCTTCATTACAAATCAGCCCAGGTACTTGATCCGGAACCAAATAATTGCAGTTCAAGTGTAACTAATATCCAATTTATGTTAGCAAATTGCATAGAAGTAAGTTAGTTGTGCCACCATCTTCTCAGGATTCAGTCATGCAATGCAATACCCAGTGATTCTTTCTGCATCCTAGAAATTTATCACTTGGAAACACAAGAAATTCTGCAGATGCTGGAAATCCAAAGCAACACACACAAAATGCTGGAAGAACTGTACAGGTCAGGCAACATCTATAGAACTAAATAGTCAACATTTTGATCCGGAACCTTCTTCAGGACTGGAAAGGAAGGGGGAAATGCCAGAGTAAAAAGGTGGGGGGTGGTGGAGGGGAACGAGGATAGCTAGAAGGTGCCGGCCTACTGATTTCAATACAACTGGCAGTGTGTAATGACACCTACAAAACTACTGTGTAATCAGAGCTACTGATTAAGGGTGAATTGCTAGGCAACCATGCTGTCTAGTCATGTCACGTAACACCCAGTCCACTTTCCACATCCAGCTAACCTTCCCTACAACCAATTGCCTTCAGCAATAATAGGGTCTGCAGAGCCAGTTTCCGACCAGTGACACACTCTATACTGCAAGGTTTAACTTCTGATGCTGCAAGACTGATCTCTCGGAAATAACTAGACAACTATTGAAATCCTGGGCATGGCTGTGCCTAGTGTCAGATTTATCAAGAGGTTTTGAAAAATACTGGCATTCACAAGCACTCATAAATAATCAAAATCTTTCAAAATCATAAACACTATAATAAAAATGCTAGAAAAGATTTTAAACTTCTAAACTTAAAATAAAACACTAAAATAATTAAAACACCATAAAGCACTGTAAGTGCATTTAAGTTAATTTGTTGAACAAAAAAAGTGAGAAGTACTCTCTCTCAACCACTCCTCTCCGTTGCAATGAACGGAGTTGTTGCACCTACAGGAAGTCTACAATGGTGCAAATTGGCAAGGGCATTTTCAATACAAGAGGAACACAGCTGGAATCAACAGTGAAAAATTCTCATCAACTTAGGCCTCTTCTTTCACTGGAACATAGAACATAGAATAGTACAGCACATTACAGGCCCTTTGGCCCACAATGTTGTGCCGACCTTCAAACCCTGCCTCCCGTATAACCCCCCACCTTAAATTCCTCCATATACCTGTCTAGTAGTCTCTTAAACTTCACTAGTGTATCTGCCTCCACCACTGACTCAGGCAGTGCATTCCTCACACCAACCACTCTCTGAGTGAAAAACCTTCCTCTAATATCCCCCTTGAACTTCCCTCCTTAAAGCCATGTCCTCTTGTATTGAGCAGTGGTGCCTTGGGGAAGAGGTGCTGGCTGTCCACTCTGTCTATTCCTCTTAACAGGAATAAACTTAAAAGATTTTGCTTCACGTATCTGCCCGTCCCCAAACAAAAGAAAAATATTGCGTATCTTCTGTAGAACTACACTGTCAACCAAAGTGAAACTATGTCAAATAGGAATTAATTTGTTGCTCTTGAAGTACAATCATTTGTAAGCTTTAGACAGCAAATCAGATCTATCTGACAGCAATTGATTAGAAGATTTGTTTGTAACAACATCTATATTTGTAATAACGAGAGACATCTGGATGGTAATTGTTGAGCCTGCACAGGCAGGCACTTCCCAGTCTCTATCCAGTTAACAGGAGTCACCTGCCACTCGCTTCCAACTCATCACCTGCAGCCTATTTAAACCCAGCTCTCATCCTTGTTGACCCATTGAACTAGCCAGTCTTCAACCAGTTATTCCTAGCCTTAAGTTGCTTTGTTGCCTGAGGTGTTTAGTATCTGTTGCATCTCGTTTAATGGCCACTGGTGGCTTGTTGATTTTCCAGTCTATTATTAAAGTTATCATTCATTGCTGAATCGCCTCTGCTGCTCTGCTTTCGGGTCAAGTCTCATCTGCAATGCCTGACAGGATGGATGAACCAGCAATTGATCCAGCAGAGTTTGCTCAGGAAGAGGCCGACACGAGTATGCAATCCAGAAGCAGAAGGAAACTATTGACCACCTGTTCGCCATTCTCAACCAACTCTCCATCTCATTACACAAACCACATGCTAGTTAACCTCGTCACTCGGAGACCTGGATTCTAGTGCCTGAACACTTTGACAGATCCTCAACCTGAAGCTGCAACTCCCTGTCCTAGGCTTTGATCTCCAGCAAGCTCTGTATTCTATGGACTGAGCTACAATTGCCTTTGTCATCTCTTTCTGACCTGGGCTGCCACTAACTGGGACATAAAGCCACCTTTTACAATAAATAGAAGAACTTCACTGCTGAGTGCACTGAGTTGTTAACCATCTGGGAAATGGAAGGGGGCAGCAGATCGAATACTTCACTTGCATCAAGACTCACATTCAGTGCTGAAATTCACCAGGGAATTCAGGACCCCTGCAAAGGAGTTTGGCTATATTACGCAAGTGCCGCTCGCCCATTACCATCACAGCCTCTGGAAGTGCTTAAGAAACAAGCTGTCTACCCAGGAGAAGCCCACTGTCCTTGAAAGCCAGGAGGTGTCCATTGCTCTCATTAGTCTAGCCTTCAGTATTGACAAGTGTTTTGTGGAATGACTCTCAGGTCACCAGCTAGAACCCCAGTTCCATTTCCAGAACCATTTCAGGCTGCAGGGCCCTCTTTAGCAATGCCTCCAGAACCCAAGCAGTTTGATGGATCTCTCACAATCACCCAAGAACATGAGCATCAGTGGAGAAACAACCTGTGTGTTTACTGCGGAGCAACTGATCACCCACATAACAAATAAGCGCTGCATTCAGGAAGTAATACCACCAGCTAGAGACAAATGGCCTTCAATCTGGTTAGCTCCCTCTTGGCCAAAATTATTATTGGATAATAAATCAGCTGTGATGGAATGGTGGAACAGACTTGATGGGCCAAGAGGCTTAATTATGCTCCTGTTTTATGGTCTCATGGCTCTTCATTCCAGCAGCATAGCCTGACTCACTCGCTCCAACCTCCTCCAAATCCCAATAGGTCTACACTCAGGAGGCTCTGGTGGATTTAGCAGACATCTTTCTGTACTGGACTTTGAGAGTGCAGCTTGGACTCCCTTCTGAGTCTATCGCTCACCCTTCTACATCAAGGCCATTGGGGTCTAAGATGGTTAAAGCAGGTGCACGGCCTGTGTACGTGAGCATCAGAGAGTACCGTGAGTCCAAGCATTTTCTCCTTATTGACCCACCCAACACTCATTTGACTCTCCACTCATAACTCTCACTTTGCCTAGTCATTTGCTTCACAGCCAAGTTGGGGACCCATCTGATAGTAACCTCAGTGGAGTTCACCCCATCAATGCATGGAGATCGAGGAAACCCTCAACCTCACCAGGTTCCCACAAGAATGTTAAGACTTAGCCTTCATCTTCAGTAAAAGGGAAGCCAAAACCCTGCCGCCTCATGGTCCACATGACTCTGTGATTGATTCCTCTGAGCACTACTCCTCCCCTGAGGTCAGCTACTCACTTTCTCCCTTCCTGAGACCCAAGCCACAAATGACTACATTACTAAAGCACCACACCATGGCTTCATTTGACCATCCCCGCCTTAGTGCTGGATTCTTGTTTGTCAACAGATTAGGGTCTTCATCCTTGCTTTGTCTACCATGGACTCAACAAAATTACTATTAAGAACGGCCACCCTCTCCTTTTGAAACACTCCACAGAGCCCAGATCTTCAATAAACAGGATCAACAGAATGTGTACAACCTGATCTGCATCCGTCAAGTGAATGAGTAGAAGACGATGTTCATAACACCCACTGGACAGTATGAATAGTTGGTGATGCCTTTCAGACTTTCCTATGGCCAAGCCATTTTCCAAGACCTCATTCATGATACCCTCCGAGACATGCTATGTGGGTATGCTTTCATCTACCTCAGCAACAACCTTAGCTTCTTCAAGGTCCCCCAAGACCAAGTCTATTACATCTGATCAGTCTTTTAGCATCTCCTGAAAAAACAGCTGTACTGCAATTTGGAAAAATGTCAATTCTATACCCCAGTCATTTCCTTCCTGGGTTATGTCCTTTCACCCCAAGGCATAACCATGGGCCCACAAAAATAGTCATTGACTATGACCTCTTAAATAACTACAGTGCTTCTTGGGCTTCACTAACTTCTACCATCATTTCATCAAGAATTACAGCCAAATTGCTGCTCCTTCACCTCCTTCCTAGCAAATTATCTACCTCACTGATAACTTTGTCTGCTGCAATGGACCACTGCTCTCAACTCTGCCATCTGAATGCCTCTGGACCTTTTGTGTTAGAGGTGGGTGCCAGGGACATCCTCTCACAGCGAGGACCGGACCAGAAGACACACCCTTGTGCCTTCTTCTTGCTCACGTTCAGCTCTATATTGTGCTGTTACGGAATAGGAGAGAGAAAGCTACTCACCATTAAATGGGTCTTGAGAGACATTGTCTGTTTGGAAACACCAAGCCCTTCCAGATCTGGATTGAACCTCATACCCATACAACAGACCCACCAACTCAACCCATGTCAAGCTTACTGGCGCTTCTTTGCTGATCAGTTTAACACCATTCCTAACAAGCCAGCTCAAAGAACATTAAGGCAGATGCCGTATCATGACAGTTCAACCTAGCTGAAATGGAGATTGATTCGCAGCCCATCGTTCCATCCTTGTCCTGATCATCTAGGATCTACCAGGCCCTACAGCACAAGCCTGCTCTAGCCAACACACCTGACAACTACAAGTTCGTGACTGCAGCCATATGCTCTGAGGAACTCCAGAAAGCCTACTCCTCACCCCTCTCCAGCCAACCATGTGCATGATTGACTCTGGATTTTCTGTACTACTGGTTCTGGTGGCCCAAAATGATCACAGGTTTTTCAGTTCATCGCTGCCTGCCCTAAATGTGCCTAGTCCAGTTCGATGAACCAGCAGCCCTCTGATTTCATCACAGGTTTGCCACCACTGATGGGGCCATGGTGATCCTGACAGTGGTGGACCAGTTCCACAAGATGGGCCACATCAATGCCCTCTCCAAACTTTCGTCAGCCGCTGAGGTGGCAGACCTTATTTTCCAACATGTACATTATTCCCACAGATTCCCTCAGAACAATGTGTGCGAACAGGGTCCACAATTCATCTCTTGCTTCTGGCGAGTATCCTGCTCCCTCCTCTGTACCACTGTGAGTTTGCACTCTGGCTATTATTTGCAGAAGAACAGCCAATCTGAAAGAGCCAATCAGCAAAAGAAGTTTCTGCGATGCTTTGCAGCTTCTTATCATTCTGCATGAAAGAAGTATTTGCTCCTGGCTAAAATGTCTCACAATATATGCACCTCTGCCATGGGTAAGTTACTTTTTGGTCCCTTATGGCTACTAACTCCCATTGTTCCCCATAGTTGAGCCAACATTGAGGTCCTGTCTGACAAAGCCCAGGTTTACTGCTGCTGAAATGCTTGGAAGAAAGCATAGAAGGCCAACATAACTACTAACCATGCTTATTGCCACATGGCTAACCACTGCTGGAGCCCTACCAGACTATTCCAGCCAAGGACCGTGTCTGGCTGTCCACCCAAAATCTCTGCCTGTGCACCAACTCCTGCAAGCTCTCGCCTCAGTGTATTGGTCAGTTTAGGATTACCATCATATCAATCCTCTCACTGATTATCTCCAGTTTCCATTGTCCTTCAGGATCTCACCAAACTTCCTCACATCTTGCCTCAAGCCAGTCGTCCATGGACCATTCAACACAAATGCAGAACCTAGAATGGTGGAAGGTGGTCCAGTGTACACAGTTCTCCAGTTGATCAATTCAGGTCATTGTGGACAGGGTGTGCAGTACCTGCATGATTGGATGACTGCAAAGGGTATGGCCCAGAGGCGCAGAGATTCAGTTTCATCTTGGATCAATTGCTTGTTGAGTAGTTCCACTGGACCCACCTGAATCATCCTTGGTCATCAGGTGTCAGCTGTAGGAGGAGGGTTCCTGTCCAGCCTGCATAGGCAGGCACCTCCCAGTCTCCATTGGAATCACCTGCAATGACACTGAAAACTGGTCTTTCATGGTAGATGAGCTCCTGCTCCTGCAGCTCACCGAATGGCCATTTTCCAACATCCTCCAGGCACAGCCTGGAGGATGGTGCAGCCGTGTGGACGACCAATTTCATGTGCTGTTGTGGGAGAAGGAATGTTAGGATTTTGCTGCAGTGGGTGTGCGAATGGAGGTCTGTGTAGTTGAGTGATCGCATTCTTTCTCACGAAGGTGGGGAGAGTTTGATGCTGATTCTTGAGTTGATGAATCTCAGAATATAAAGTGACATGGCAGACTGTAACAGTGATTGTTGGTCTACCCTTTTGCTATGAGCTGGGTGACATCTATCTGTCTCTTTTCAGTGAAAGAGAGAGCCAGAAGTGTTTTAAACTATAGGGTAAACAATAATTTTTGTTGACTGCTCGTCATGGTCTATGGGTGCTTCTCTATTGCTATGTGGGTGGTGGGTGCTGATGCTTTTTGCTGATAAGGGTGGGGTTAGGGGCAGGATGATGTATTCATGCTGCTTGCAAAGGGAGAGGGAGAAGGAGCTTTGGAGTTCTAACTTTTTTTTGTTCATTCTTTTGCGTTCTTCGGTTTTTCATGGATGTCTGTAAAGACTAAGAAATTTGTGTTGTCTGTTGTATATATTTGCTGATAATAAACAGAGCCATTGAAACCATTTAAATATAAGTCAGAGTAGGTCATATGGCACCTTGTCCCTGGGCCACCTCTCTGTAAAATTGTGGATGATCTGATCTTGGTCCCTGTTCCACTCAATCTTTGACTTCCTACAATCCACATATCTGTCTCTGTCAGGCTTCAATATGATCAAATAGCTCCATAAAACAGTTCTTGGGGATAGAAAATTCCTAAAGTTTCCACCCACTGAGAGAACAGAACACTTCCTCTCCAACCTAAATGATAAACACCCTGAGTTCTCCATTTCCTCTACTGAGGAAAAGAACCATTTATTCCAACAGGCACTCATAAATTTTCTTTTCACTAAGGTTACCGTCATCTGTTTGAACTCAAATGAGTATGTGCTCATCGCCCGCATAGAATTGAACAGGTTTTATGTTTTCCTCATATTTCTCATATTTCTGTATCACATGAAGAGAGACCATTAGGCCCATCAAAAATATGGTGGCTCTAGAGCAATGACATTTATCCCCTTCTAGAACAATGACTTTTATCTCATCCCTTCACTTATTTCTCTGCAACCTATTCTTCCTCATGTGTCCACATGTACCTACGTCTCCTGCCACTCACCTGCACTAGGGTTTATTTACCTTAGCTAGTTGGTTTACCAGCTCTGTGATGTGGGAGGAAACCAGAGCATCCAAGGAAAATCCACGTGGTAAAATACACACAGACAGAACAGGAGGCCAGGACTAAATCTGGGTCACCAGTGCTCTGAGGTAGCAGACCTATTAACTGCAAAACACTCAATTTGCATGCTGTTTTTTAAATTATTATTTTCCACAAAACGTTACAATAATGGTCACTGAATTATATCCGTACTTATTAACCTGCCAACAGACACCTTCCATTAGTGAAGCAGCCTTTGCCAGGTTGGGTTGCAATCGTTTGGTATGCCAGGTGCTCACATCAATGCAGGTGAGCAAGTTATAGATGAATTTATATAGATAGATGCAGGGAAACTTGCCTTAAGAGTACTGAGTAAATACCTTGATTTTAGAATCAGAATCTGGTTTACTATTTCTGATATTAGCAGTGGATGTAGGTGTAGATCTGCATAGAGTCTTGCCATCATCAGAAGTTTTCTGACAACTCTGCCATAGTTGGATGCATCAGCAAGGGAGATGAGACAGAATACTGGGCTATGGTGGGAAACTTTGTCATATGGTGTAGCGGAATCATCTGCAGCTTAATGTGAAAAAGACTAAGGAGCTGGTGGTGGACTTGAGGAGGGCTAAGGCACCGATGACCCCTGTTTCCACCCAAAGGGTCAGTGTGGACATGGTGGAGGATTACAATTACCTGGGGATACGAATTGACAATAAACTTGACTGGTCAAAGAACACTGAGGCTGTCTACAAGAAGGGTCAGAGCCGTCTGTACTTCCTGAGGAGACTGAGGTCCTTTACCATCTGCCGGACAATGCTGAGGATGTTCTAAGAGTCTGTGGTGGCCAGTGCTATCGTGTTTGCTGTTGTGTGTTGGGGCAGCAGGCTGAGGGTAGCAGACACCAACAGAATCAACAAACTCATTCATAAGGCTAGTGATGTTGTGGGGGTGGAACTGGACTCTCTGACTGTGGTGTCTGAAAAGAGGATGCTGTCCAAGTTGCATGCCATCTTGGACAATGTCTCTCATCCACTCCATAATGTATTGGTTAGGCACAGGAGTACATTCAGCCAGAGACTCATTCCACCGAGATGCAACACTGAGCATCATAGGAAGTCATTCCTGCCTGTGGCCATCAAATTTTACAACTCCTCCCTCAGAGTGTCAGACACCCTGAGCCAATAGGCTGGTCCTGGACTTATTTCCATTTGGCTTAATTAACTTCTCATTGTTTAATTATTTATGGTTTTATATTGCTGTATTTCTACACTATTCTTGGTTGGTGCGACTGTGACAAAACCCAGTTTCCCTCGGGATCAATAAAGTATGTCTATCTGTCTGAATTTGTTGTTTTGTTGCAGAAGTACAGTGCGGGCATAACAAATTGCTGTAAATTATAATAGAATTTAGAAATAAATAGCACAAAAGTGGAACAGGGAGGTAGTGTTCATCAATTCACAGACTGTTCAGAATTCTGATGGCAAAGGGGAAGAGGTTAGCAGAGAACAAGCTAATATGCCAGGACATGTCAACATTAAGAAGAAAGACATGCTGGAAAGTTCTAGCGCATCCTCCTTCTTAATGTTAGGATGGATTATTCTCTAGTGTTAGGGGGGATATACTCCAGGTTATTATGGGAATGGAGAGAAGAGATTCCCTGCACCTTCAGTGATGATCTTTGGGTCCTCACTGGCTACAGGAGTAGTAACAGAAGGTTGGAGGGTGTCACAGACAGGAGAAAATCTGCAGTTGCTGGAAATCCAAAGCAACACTCATAAGATTCTGGAAGAATTTGAAAAGAGTAAACAGTTGACGATTTGGCCCTTGATCCTTCATCAGGAGGGTGTCAAATGTTACTCCTTTATTCAAGAATATGGATAATCTTGGGAATTACAGACTATTGAGTGTTACCTCAGTAGTGGGCAAACTATTGGAGAGGATTCTTAGAAACAGGATTTATGAGCATTTGGTGAAGCACAGTCTGATTGGAATAAGTCAGCAGGCTTTGTGAGGGGGAGATAGTGTCTCACAAACTTAATTGAATTATTTGAGGAAACTAGAAAACAAATCAACAAATGTAGAGCAGTGGATGTGGTGTATATAGATTTTTGTAAGGCATTTGATAAGATTTCCAATGGTAGGCTCATCCTGAAATTCAAGAGACATGGGATCCAATGTAGTTTGGCTGTATGAATTCGGAATTGACTTGACAATAGAAGGCAGTGGGGATTGTAGGTGGAGGGTATTCTACGCAGGGATTGGGGACAAATGATGTTCTGCAAGAGATCTGTTCTGGGACTCCTGCTCTTTGTAAATTTTATAGATTACTTGGGCAAAGAAGTAGAAAGGAGAATTAGTAAGTTTGTAGATGACACAATGGGTAGTAGTGTTGTGGATGGTGTAGAAGTTTGTTATTGGTTCCAACAGGACATTGACTTCGGAAGGTCAAATTTGAAGACAGAATATAGAATTAATGGCATGATTCATGGTAGCATGGAAAAACAGAGGGATCTTGGGGTCCATGTTCATAGATCCCTCACAGTTGCCATGCAAATTGATAGGGTGATTGAAACGGTGTATGGTGTGCTGGTCTTCATTAGTTAGGGGATTGACTACAAGGGCCACAAAGCTCTATAAAACTTTGGTTAGACTACATTTGGAATATTGTTTTCAGTTCTGGTCACCTTATTATAGAAAGGATATGGAAGCTTTAAAGAGAGTACGACGGATACTTACCAGGATGATGCCTGGAATTAGAAGCATGTCCTATGAGGAAATATTGAGGGAACTAGGGCCTTTCTCTTTGGAGTGAAGGAGGGTGAGGGATGACTTAATAGAGGTGTCTAAGGTGATAAGAGGCATTGACAGAGTGGACATCCATCACCTTTCTCGCAGGGGAGAAATGGCTAATATGAGAGGGCATAATTTTTAGGAGAATGGGGAAAAGTTTTGTGGGGAATGTCAGAGGTAGTAATTGTTTACAAAGAGAATGATGGTTGTGTGGAGTACACTGCCTAGGCTGTAGTAGACAAAGATACTTTAGAGACAGTTAAGAGAATCTTAGATAAATATATGGATGAAAGAATACTGGACAGCAAAGTGGGAAGGAAGTGTTAGATTGCTTTAGGGGTAGGTTCAAATGTCATCGCAACATCATGGGCCAAAGGTCGTATGCTTTATTTTACTGTTCTATTTTCTATGTAAGCTTTGCTAAAAGGTTGAATATGGGTCTTTAGGCTCCTGTAGCTCCTCTCTGATGGTGGTAATAAGAAGAAGGCATGTCCCGATTCATGGGAGTCCTTAATGATAGATGTAGCCTTCTTAAGGCATTGCCTTTTGAAATTGTCCTCAATAGTGAGAAGACTTATGCCCATGATGAAACTAACTGAGTTCAGGAGGCAAGGTTCAGGAAATAATTTTTTCACTCAAATGCCAGTGGAAATCAGGTTCTCCTTCAGTTGTGATTGATGCTCTGCATTTGGAGATTCCCTGGCTGAGACCAATATCTTTTTTTTTGACTATCAAGAATTACAGAGCAAAAGTAGGTAAATGAATTTGAAGTGAAAACACAGCATTATTAATGAAAATGTAGAGCAGGTTTAAAGGGCTGAGTGGCTTGCTTCTCATTTGATGTAAATCTAGTGCATGCCCACTACTGCTATGAACTTTATAATTTGCCCATAGTATAAGTGATTGCAGCTCTAGGCAACCATTTCTCATTATAAAGCCCCTTCCAATGTGGGCAGATGTACTATATAAGTAGGATATATGGCAGCAATTTAAAATCAGGCTTCTCCTGCTGGTTATAAAACTTGTAAGTTTCTGCCTTTGCAGATTCTGGGATGATGAGAGTTGTTTTGCATTTGTACTACCACTGCGAAGGCAGGTTGTTAATTTGCTTTCCCTATTCACAGGCTTTATTTGTATAATTTACTAAACAGGATGAGTGCCCTTTCACCACCTGCACTCCAGAACTCTCATCATTTTACTCAGCCTAAATTTCTTTCTGTCTGAGTCATAAGTATGAATCTATTTTAAAATTGGCTGTTCACAGACGAGCTGATGCTGTGGAGTATTCTTATCCCTTGCACCAGAAAATCTGTACAATATAATATTCTTCATCCCTCTTGCTTCGTCAGATGTTTTGAAAGCAGGACACATAACAGTTCCTTCTATTTACAGCTCCTTTAATTTTGAGAGTTTGCCCTGCCTCTTAAAACCTTAGGAACTAAGATACCATTAACAAGCGACCACTGATCAATTTATCCTATCTCCTTTGCTCCTCTCTTTGACAGATTATTTTGCTTATTTTCTGGGCTTGTTCCAACCTTGCCTCCAGTTCCATTAGAGCAGAAAAGGATAAGAAGGGCTTTAATTAAGTTGTTTTTATATTGACAGGTTTTGATAGGGTGAATGAGAAAAGAGGTAGCTTTGTCCAGTGAGTCAGTACCAAGTTACCAATTTAAAACTGAGGATAATAGCAGTGTTTAAAAGCTATTTCTTTTTTACAAGGAGTGTAGTCAGAAGTAGATGATGAACAAACCATGAGACCATAATGAAATATTTGATTTAGTGCCTATTTCTTTAAAATGAATTACTTAGTTTAAACAGTTTAACAGCTAACTAGCTACAGGTAAGGGTTTTTACCCAAGCCTGTCCTGATAAAATGTTATTCTAGTCTCCCTGGTAACAGACTCCAAGGGTGGATTTAACAAGACCCGTAAACGTAATAACCTATTAAAAGAAAATGTTGATATAAATTTGTATTACGGAAAGATACTAGTTTGCACAGAGACTGTAGGATTAATTTTGAATTACTTTGATATAGATCCAAGGAGGTATTAATTCTTCAACAGTTGCTTTTCCAAGTTAAAGAGATGGAGAACTTGTCTGTTTGGCACTAGCTTCAGTGCTCCATTTTCTACTGCACTCTTGTGTGGAGAAGGTGTGAGTGGGATCTCTATAGGAAAGAGATGATCAGGGAGTCTGGTGAGAAGTCTAGGGTGACTGGGGAGAATTTGGGAAGTGTGGCTTGTGTGAACGAGATATGAAGAATAATCACCACCACCATCATTGCAGCCCAGTCTGCCCAAACATCCTATCCCCATCAATCAGACTTCTGGTCAAAACAGAAGAAAAGTCACAAGATGATGGTATATAGGATGGAGATGAGGGGGTGGTGGGGGCGGGAGGGTGGAGAGGGAATGTGAAGCTGTAATGGCAAGGTTACAGTTGTGTTGGGTGATTACTGGGATATTAATGAAAGAACCTACTTTAAAGGATATTCATCTCTTATGTACCTTTAGTGATGGCCCAAGGAAGTGGCAGCCTTTTGGCTAGCCCTTGCAGAACTCAATGTTCTGGCCAAGACCCACTTTAGTATTTTAGCCCATAGAATTCAAGAACTCCATACGTGTTGAAAAAAGAATTGGACTGGTGATATTTGGCTGTAACTGTACACAGCTTGAAGAGAACACCTTTGCCCTGCAGCTTCTGTACATAATCGGACCATTGGAAGAATAATGTCCAGTCAGCTGGTGAGAAGTTGAAAGATGCACTTCAGCAGTTAACACTGATAGTTACCAAGTGGATGCAAAAGTTTACACAGTCCTCTGTTAAAGAAAAACAGAAGTCTTCATGGGCTAACAACCTTCGTATGCCTTTGTAAGGCTGGATTAAGTTGCAATTTATCTGATTTTGTGATTATGAAACTTTGCTTTTCAGAAGTCTGTTTTTCCTGAGGATATGAATGGTATTCCATTAGGATTAAGTTTATTGTAGGGAAACAGAAGTAGGTTGGTGTTTGTCCAGGAAGGTGTGACAAAAGGATGCAAGGGTCTTTGTCTCAGTTTATCCTAAGCAGATGCATAACGTTCTGATCTCTAGGCTATTCCCAAACATAGATGGTGATCAAGCAGTTGTGGAAGATCACCAACTTGGTGGATGACGCTATTAGGTCTATCAGAAACTTGTTGGTCTTTCAGCACAGTGAGAGGTCTGTAAAGCTTGACCAGAGGCCAATCAGAGTTTGGAAGTGAAAAGTAGAGGGGCCTTCACCCAGGTTGAGGAGAGAACTTTAAATACCAGTACTTTATAGCCATTCTTTGGGAGCTTTAGCAACAGTATGTCGTGTTTTGGATCCATTAGCAAGGGCAAATAAAAAGAAAACAGAGGCAAGTGGAGCAGCCATTGTTAGAGTGGGGAGACTTCTGGCTTTTAGCTCAACAGACTTGGGTGATAACAAGTGTAGGTGATGTAAAGATCTGGTAGGTTTTTCCTTGCTCACTTTTCATCTGTTGGTGTATAGTTAGGGCAGCAAGAATGGCTTCGAGGGCTGTGCTTTGTCTTTTGTGTGAGGTGTGGGAATTCTGGAAGACCCCTAGTCACTCAGATAACCACATCTGCACCAAGGAGCACTGAGCAACTCCTCAGAGAACATGTAAAAAAAATTGATTGCAATGATGACCTTCAGCTCATAATGAAAACTGAGGATCTGATAGATTGGAGCTGCAGGGAGGTAGCTACCTCTAGGTTGCAAGAGGCAAATGAATGGGTGACTATCAGCCAGTACAGAGTACCCCTGCGGCCGTTCCCCTCAATAACAAATATACATTTTTGGATACAATTGGGGGGGGGGGGGCCTACTGTGGGGAGCACTGGGGCTGATGCTATGGCTCAGAAGGGAAGGGGGCAGAGGAAGAATGCTGTAGTGATAGGAGATTCCATAGTTAGAGGAATAGATAGGAGTGTCTGTGAACACAACACAGAGACCCAGGTGGTATGTTGCCTCCCAGGTGCCAGGCACAGAGACATCTCAGATCATGTCTACAACATTCTAAATGGAGAGGGTGAGCGGCCAGACTTTGGGGTATGTATTGGTACCAATGACATAGGCAGGAAAAGAGAAGAGGCCCTAAAGAGAGAATTTAGAGAGCTATGTAGAAAGCTGAAAAACAGGATCTCCAGGGTTCAATCTCTAGATTCCTGCCTGTGTCACCCGCCTGTGAGGGCAAGAATAAGATGATCCAACAGATGAAAGCATGGCAGAAGAACAGTTACAGGGGGTAGGGTTTCAGATATATGGATTACTGGGATCTTTTCTGGAGAAGGTATGACCTGTACAAATGGGATAGGCTACACCTGAACCCGACAGAGATCAATATCCTCATTGGCAGGTTTGCTAAACTGTTGCGTAGGGATTAAACTAAATTTGACAGGGGTATGAGAACTGGGCTGACAGTACTGAGGATAGGGATGTTGGTTTACAAACAAAGGCAGTGTGTAGTGAGACTGTCAGGAAGGCCAGGCAGATGATAGGGCAAGATTGCAGTCAGTGGGATGGGTTGCAGTACTAAATTGAAAAGGGAGACAAATACAGGACTGAAAGTGTTATATTTGAATGCACGCAATATATGAAATAAGTTTGATGATAAGGTAATGCAGTTAGAGATTGGCAGGTATGATGTTATGGGTATCACAGAGTCATGGCTGAAAGATTATTGTAGACGGGAGCTTAATATCCAAGATTATACAACCTATTGGAAGTATAAGCAGGTAAGCAGTGGAGCAGTGTCTCTAATGGTAAAAAAACAAAATTAAATCTTCAGAAAGAGATGATATAGAATCGGAAAACTTAAAATCCTTGTGGTTTGAGTTAGGAAAATGCAAGTGTAAGAAGACCCTGATGGGTGCTAGTTACAGGCTTCCAAATAGATGCCAGGATGCGCATGTTAAAAATGCAATGTTATGTTAGTCATGTTGGAAATTCAGTATGCAGATCAATTGGGACTATCAAGTTGATGCTGCATCACAAGAGAGAATTGGTAGAATGCTTCTGAGATGGCTTTTTGGAGCAGCTTGTGGTTGAGCCTACTGGGGATCAGCAATTCTGCATTGGGTGTTGTGTAATCAACTGGATATGATTAGGGAGCTTAGGGTAATGGAACCCTTTGGAAACAGTGATTATTACATGACAGAACTCACCCAACAGTTTGAGATGGAGAAGCTAAAGTCATAGATATATATATATATATATATACAGGTATTACAGTGGAGTATAGGGAATTACAGAGGCATGAGAGCTCCCTAAAGCTGATGGGAAGGGACCAGCAGGAAAGACAGCAAAGCAGCAATGGCTGGAGTTTCCGGGAGAAATTCTGAAGATGCAGGATAGATACCTTCCAAAGAAGAGGAAATATTCCAAAGGCAGGATGATGCAGCAGTAGCTGACTAAGGAAGTCAAAGTCAACAAAAAAAAACAAAAGCGAGGTTATATAATAGAGAAGAAATTAGTGAGGTTAGTGGATTGGGAAAGTTTTTAAAAGTAAAAAGCAACTAAAAAATCCATAAGAGGGAAAAAGATGAGATATGAATATAAGCTAGCTAATAATATCAAAAATGATAACAAATATTATTTTTAGATATAAAGAGTAAAAGAGAAGTGAGATATTGGACCACTGGAAAATGACGTTAGAGAGATAGTAACGGGGGACAAGGATATTGTGGACAAACTGAATAAGTACCTGAAGACACTAGTCATATGACAGAAGTTTGAGAGTGCCAAGGAGCAAAAGTGAATGCAGTTGCTATTACTAGGGAGATGGTGCTTGGGAAACTGAGGTCTGAAGGTAGATAAGTCACCTGGACCAGAGGGACCACATCCCAGGGTTCTAAAAGAGGTAACTGGAGAGATTGTGCAGACATTAGTAATGATCTTTCAAGAATCAATAGGTTCTGGCATGATTCCGGAGAAATGGAAAATTACAAATGTCACTCCACTCTTCAAGCAGGGAGTAAGACAGAAGAAAGGAAGTTAGCCTGACCTCAGTGGTTGGGAAGATATTGGTGTCGATTATTATGGATGTGGTTTTGGGGTTCTTGGAGGCACATGACAAAATAGGCCATAGTCAGCATGATTTTCTGAAGGGAAAATCTTGCCTGACAAATCTGTTGGAATTCTTGGAAGAAATAGCAAGCAGGATAGACCAAGGAAAATTGGTGGATGTTGTGTTCTTGGATTTTCAGAAGGCCTTTGACAAGGTGCTCCACTTGAGGCTGCTAAACAAGATAAGAAAGTATTACAAGAAAGATACTATCATGGATGGAGCACTGGCTGATTGACAGGAGGCAAAGAGTGTGATAAAAAAAAATTGGGGTTGCCTGCTGGTGACTGGTGGTGTTCCATAGGTGTCTGTGTTAGGACTTCTTCTTTTTATGTTGTACAGTATGTTAACAATATGGATGATGAAATTGATGGCTTTGTGGTTAAGTTGTGGATGATATGGAAATAAGCGGAAGGGCAAGTAGTATCGAGAAAGCAGAAAAGTTGTAGAAGGACTTAAGCAGATTAGGAGAATGGGCTAAGAGGTGGCAGATGGAATATGGTGTCAAGAAGTGGTAGAAGAAATATAAGTGTAGCCTATTTTCTAAACGGGGAGAAAATTTAAAAAATCTGTGGTGCCAAAATCTGTGTGTCCTCGTGCAAGATCCCCTGAAGGTTAATTTGCAGGTTGAATTGGTGGTGAGGAAGGTAAATGTAATGTTCATATTCATTTCAAAAGTACTAGAGTATACAGTAAAAGCAAGGATTCTGTATAAATATCAACAAAATAGAGAGAGTACAGAGAAGATTTACTAGAATGTTACCTGGGTTTCAGAACCTAAGTTACAGGGAAAGGTTGAACAAGTTAGGTCTTTATTCTTTGGAGCGTAGAAGGTTGAAGAGGGACTTGATAGAGATATTTAAAATTATGAGGGGGATAGATAGAGTTGACGTGGATAGGCTTTTTTTCCATTGAGGGTAGGGGAGATTCAAACAAGAGGACATGAGTTGAGAGTTAGGGGGCAAAAGTTTAAGGGTAACACGAGGGGGAATTTCTTTACTCAGGGAGTCGTAGCTGTGTGGAACAAACTTCCAGTAGAAGTGGTAGAGGCAGGTTCAGTATTGTCATTAAAAGTAGAATTGGATAGGTATATGGATAGGAAAAGAATGGAGGGTTATGGGCTGAGTGCGGGTCAGTGGCATTAGGTGAGAGTAAGCGTTCGGCATGGACTAGAAGGGCTGAGATACCGTGCTGTGATTGTTATATGGTTATATAGTTATAAAGCCTTGCTTGGACTATTGTGGCAGCTTTTTGTCTCTTATTTAAGAAAGGAAGTGCAGACATCGGATGGGGTTCAGAGGAGGTTCATGTGAATGATTCCAAGAACAAAACTGTTATCATATGAGCAGTGATTGAAGGCTCGGGACCTGAACTCACTGAAATTTAGAATAATTAAAGGGATCTCATTGAAACCTATCGAACATTGAAATGCCTAGATAGAGTGGGTGCAAAGATGTTTCCTTTCGTGGAGGAATCTACGACCAAAGGGTACAGCCTCCACAAAGGGACGTCGATTTAGAACAGAGACGAAGAAGAATTTCTTTAGCCAGAGGGTGGTGAATCTGTGAAATTCATTGCCACAGGCAGCCATGGAGACCAAGTGACTAAATGTACTTTAGGCAGAGGTTGATAGGTTCTTGATCAGTCAGGGTGTGAAAGGTTATGGGGAAAATGCAGGAGTTTAGGTTGACAGGGAAATGGATCAGACATGATGAACTAAGAGAGCAGACTCAATGGGCTGCATGGCTTAATACTGCTCCTATATCTTCTGGTCTTCTGGCCTAAAGGAATGCTGCTGACAGGCAAAATTCCACACTGTAGGAATACATGCTGAGAGATGCACTGAAGCTTGGTGATATCAAAGCATGTGCTCTGTAGGGAAGGGAAACAGTCTGAACACCTTCTGCTACTGGACATGGAGGGGTGAGTTGAGTGAGGAAGCCCCTCAAACAGTGAAAAGTTGCATCATATTGAGGTAGGGGCTGATGAGTGTCAATGATACCGTATTTTTTTTAAAGTGTCAACACTTTAAAAGGTGATCAAATTGCACAAGGAATGTAAAAACAAAGATTTTCCCTGCTGTTTCACTTATTGTATATGCATTTTATAATGAATAAAGTTTACTTTTGAAATAAAAGGAGGCCCTCAGGTGAGAGCAAAGTTTTCACTTTTACTCCACCAGGCCACTCTTACAGTCAGACCTGTTCTCCAAGTCCAAGTTCAGCACACTTTCTGAAGTTGGTATGTATGCATGAGTATTGTAACAACGATGTCAAATGTGTTTTGCACGTGGATTGACACCACTTCTGTAGGCTGGCAGGCTCCAAGCATGACTACATGTGGAAGAATTATGGTGGAATGTAAAGAGTTTTGCGCAGTGATTTTTCTTTTTGTATATATTTATATTTTATTGATAAATATTTTTTGAAATAAAAATCTATAGCTACATGAACCATGAACTCAAATGGGGGAAAACTGAGAATGAGAAGAAAACGCCTAATTAGTTACAAATACATGCCAAAATACAATATATTCTTGAACAAAAACTGAAAATACTAAGAATACAGCAGGTCGTAATTATCTGTAGAAAGCCAAAAACAGAGTTAATGCTTCATATTCCAAAGAAGAGCATGACCTGCTGAGTGTCTCAAGTCCAAGTTCAAGTTCAACTTTATTCTCATTTCAACCTTATACATGTATACCGCCAAATGAAATAATATTCCTCCAGAACATGGTGCACAACACCTGAAGTAATATTACCACAAATAATTTAACAAATAATAATGTGCATTTACGATAGAAATTTAAAAAGAAAATGGTATAACGCTACTGCCACTTCATGTGTGGTGAGACCTGGGAGTTTGCAGGGAGTTTGATTGTCTTACAGTCTTGGGGGGGGGGGGGGTAGAATCAGTGTTCCATCTTAACAGTTCTTGTTTTAAAGCTTTTGTACCCCGTGTCTAATGGTGGGGGGTGGGGTGAAAGAGATTGCTGGAGGAATGGGAGGGATCATTGACAGAGCGCTGCATACACAGCACTCCTAGTAAATATCTTGGAAGGGTGGAAGAGAGACTCTGATGATCTTCTCAACAGTCTTGGCAATTTTTTGTTGAGTCTTGTGGACAGATGCTTTGCCATTGGTGATGCAGCTGATCAGAATCACTCTCACTGGTGTTCCTGTAAAAAACTGGATAGAATGGGGGTGGTGGGGGGGAGGGGAAGACCCAATCTTCTCAGGAAGTGGAGATGCTGCTGTGCTTTCTTAACAGAGGTAGAGTTGATGGATCAGGTGAGATACCTGATCCTTCCGGCCCTTTAAGCCATGCTGCCTGGCAATCCCCCTGTTTTTATCATAGCTTAATCTCAGTGCAATTTACAATAACCAATTAGCCTACCAACTGTTAGGTCTTTGGACTGTGAGAGGAGACCAGAACAATTGGAGAAAACCACACAGTCAGAGGGAGAGTGTAGAAACACCATTCAGGCAGTGTCGGGAATTGAACAAGAGTCACCTGTTCTCTGAAGCACTGTGTTAACCACTACACTCCCATGATGCCCTTATGTGCATTCCCAGAAGCTTGGTGCTCCTAAATCTCTCCTTGGCAGATTCATTTATGTGCATATAATGGAGTGGTCGAACTGCACGTTCTGAAAATTTACTGTCATCTCCTTAGTTAAGAATCAAGTTATTGTGCTCACGCCATGCTATCAGCCACTGTACAGCCTCTTTGTACACCATTTCATCCTTGTTGATGAGACCAACTACTGCCATGTCATCAGTGAACCTGATGACTTTGTTTAAACTGAATCTAGCAGTTCAGTCATGCATCAACCGCATGAAGAGCAGTGGGTTATGCAGGCATTTCTGGGAGTCGCAGATACTCCACGGGTTGACTATGGTTTTGAGAGTCATAGAGTCACAGAAAGGTACAGAACAGAAACAGACCCATTAGCCCATCTAGTCCATGCTGTTCTATTTAAACTGCCTACTTCCATTGACCTGTACTGAAACCAAAGCCTTCCATACACCTACCACATTATCATCCTGATCATTGATATAGATGACAAACAACACCTGGCCCAGCACCAATCCCTGCGGCACTCCATTAGTCACAGGTCTCCAGTTAGTGAGGCAACAATCTACTACCACTCTCTGACTTCTCCCACAAATCCAGTCTAATCTAATTTACTGCCTTATCTTGAATCTCATGCAATTGAACCTTCTTGATCAACCTCCCATGTGGGACCTTGTCAAATGCTTTGTCTGCTTTGTCCATGTAGACAACATCCACTGCCTTGCCTTCATCAACTTTCCTGGTAACTTCCTCAAAAAACTCTATAAGGTTGGTTAGATATGACCTACCACCCACAAAGTCATGCTGACTATCCCTAATCAGTACATATCTATCCAAATACTCACATATTCCGTCTCTTAGAATACCTTACAATAACTTTGCCACTACTGATGTCAAACTCACTAGCCTAAAATTTACTGGTTTATTTTCAGAGCTTTTCTTAAACAGCAAAGTTATAGTAGTATTTTCCATTCTTCCAGCACCTCATTTGTCCCTAAGGTATGATATAATATCTCTCCTAAACCCCCTGCAACTTCTGAACTTGCCTCTCACAGGGTCCCAGTGAACACTTCATCAGCCCCAGGGGATTTATCCACTCTGATCTGCTTCAAGACAGCAAACACCTCCTCCTCTGCAATCTTTGTAGTGTCTATCAAGTTAATACTGCTTTGCCTTACTTCTATAGATGCTGTGCCTGTCCCTTGAGTAACTACAGATGAGAAAAGATCCATTCAAGATCTTCCCCATCTCTTATAGCTCCATGCATAGATCTCTGATCTTCCAGAGGACCAATGTTTTCCCTTGCAATCCTTTTGGTATTAATATATCTGTAGAATTGATTTGGATTCTCCATCACCTTCTCTGTTAGTGCCACCTCATGCCTTTTTTTAGCCCTGCTGATTTCTTTCCTAAGTGTTCTCTTACATTCCTTATATTCCATAAGCATCTCATTTGTTCCTATCTACCTATACCTGCAAAGCACCTTGTTTTTTGTCTTAACCAGGGCTTCAATATTTCTTGAAAACCATGGTTCCTTACACCTGTTAACTTTTATTTTATTCTGATAGGCACATACAAACTTTGTACTCCCAACATTTCACTTTTGAAGGCCTCACACTTACTGAGTACACCTTTGCCAGAAAACAGCCTGTCCAAATCCACATTTATTAAATTCTTCCTGATACCATTGAAATTGGCCTTGCTCCAGTTTAGAATCTTAACCCACAGACCAGATCTATCTTTTTTCCAATTTTACTTTGAAACTAATGGGATGATGATCACCAGATCCAAACTGTTTCCCTTCATAAACTTCTTTCATCTGCCCTGCCTCATTACCCAATAGCAAATCAAGTATTGCACGCTCCTGTATTGGGACTCCTACTGATGAACAAAACATTCCTGAACACATTTAACAAACCCTATCCCATCTAGTTCTTTTCCAGTAGGGGAGTCCCAGTCATTATGTGGAAAGTTAAAATCACTTACCATAGCAACTTTACATTTCTTACACACCCCGTGATCTCTCTACAAATGTGTTCCCTTATATCCCGCAGACTATTGGGTGGTCTGTTATATAGCTCCAGTAACTTGGTCATATCTTTCTTATTCTGCAGTTTCAAGCATAATGCCTCACTGGACGAGTTCTCCCGTCTGACCTGACTGAGCATTTCTGTGACATTTTCCCTGACTAGTAACGCCACCCCTCTTCTAATCTCTCCCACTCTATTTTGTCTAAAACAACGGAACCCAGGAATAATGAGCTGTCACTGCTGCCGGTCCTGCAATAAAGTCTCACTACCATAACATCATAATTCCATGTGATGATCCTTGTCCTGAGCTCATCTGCCTTTGTTACGATACATCTTGAATTGAATTGACTTTACTTCTTACATCCTTCACATACATGAGGAGTAAAAGCCTTTATGTTACGTCTCTGTCTGAATGGGCATTGCACAATTAATAGAAGTTGTAATAAAGAGTATGTACAACAGGAGAGACAATATGGTGTAGAAATATAACTGTATCAGTGTGAATTAATCAGTCTGATGGACTGGTGGAAGTACCTCTCCCGGAACTTGTTGCTCCTGGTTTTAAGGCTCTGGTACTATTTCCCAGATGGTAGCAGTTGGAACAGTCTGTGGTTTGGGTGACTTGGGTCCCCAGTAATCCTTTGGGCCTTTTTTACACACCTGGCTCTATAAATGTCCTGAATAGTGGGAAGTTTACACCTACAGATGCACTGGGCTGTCCATCTACTCTCTACGATTGTCTTGCAGTTCCCATACCAGGCAGTGATGCAGCCAGTCAGGATGCTCTCAGTTGTGCCCCTGTGGAAAGTCCTTAGGATCTGGGGACTCATACCAAGCTTCGTCAACCCTCTGAGGTGAAAGAGACGCTGTTGTGCTTTTTTACCACACAGCCGGGATGTACAGACCACGTGAGATCCTCAATGATGTGTATGCCATGGAACTTAAAGCTGTTCACCCTCTCAACCCTAGATCTGTTGATGTCAATAAGGGTGAATCTCTCTTCATTCCTCCTTTAGTCCACAACCAGCTCCTTTGTTTTTGTGACATTGAGGGAGAGGTTGTTTTCTTGACACCATTGTGTCAGGGTGACAACTTCTTCTCTGTAGGCTGCCTTAGTATTATTTGAGATTAGGCCAATCAATGTAATATCGTCAGCAAATTTAATTAGCAGATTGGAGCTGTGGGTAGCGACACAGACATGGGCATACAGAGAGTAAAGGAGGTGGGGTTATGACACAGCCCTGAAGGACTCCTGTGTTGAGGGTCAGTGGGGCAGAGGTGAGGGTGCCCACTCTTACCATCTGCTGGAGATCTGACAGGAAGTCCAGTATCCAGTCTGAGCTTCTTTTTGAGCCTGGAGGGAATTATGGTGTTGAATGGTGAACTGTAGTCCAAGAACAGCATTCTCACATTAGCATCCTTCTTCTCCAGATGTTTAAGGATGGTGTGCAGAGCTGTAGCTATTGCATCATCAGTTGTATTGGTTGGTGAATTATTCAGTGGTAGCATGCTGCAGATGTAGTCCTTGTCCAGCCTCTCAAAGCATTTGCTTATTATTGAGGTGAGTGTGACAGGACACCAGTCATTCAGAAATGTTTCCTTGGTCTTTTAGGTACAGGGGCAATGGTGGATGTTTTGAAGCAGGAGGGCACTCTACACTAGGAGGAGAGAATAAATTCTTGCACTGAGATTTATGCAATTCAAGACTTCAGTCACACCATGCTCAACCTTTTCATTTCTAACCCTGATGTCTTAACAACTTCTTTATCCACAACCACTCCACTATCTGTTCTGGCACCCTACTACCCATCCCATAGCAACTCCTGTTTAAACAGCAAACCCATTTCCCCCCCCCCCCACCCCCACCCATGCAACACTAGCAAACCTCCCCACTAGGATATTAGTCCCCCTTCAGTTCTGGTGCAAACCACCCCTTATGTACAGGTCCCACTTTCTCTTGAAGAGAGTCTTATGATCCAAAAATTGAAGCTACCACCCCCCACACCAATTCCTCAGTCATGTGTTCAATTGTATAATCTTCCTATTTCTGACCTCACTAGCAAATGGCACAGGTAGTCCTGAGGTCACAACCCTGAATATTCTGCCATTTAACTTAGCACCTTGGGTGTAACTGCCTTTCTGTATATCCTGTCTGTCACCTCCTCAGCCTCCCAATGATCCAGAGATCACACATTTCCAGCTCCAACTCCTTAATGTGGAGTGTTAGAAGCTGCAGCAGCTGGATGCACTTCTGGAATGTGTAATCATCAGGGACACTGGATGTTCTCCTGCCTTCCCACATCCAGCAAGAGGAATATTTGGCTATCCTGCCTGGCATTGCTACTGCTCTAATTGAGCAGATAAAAAAGAAGGAAAAGCAATAAATAAACTGTGGGGAAAGCTTTTTGTTTTCTGTCACTTAAGCTTCTCCTCTTGGAAGTCTCAAAGAGCTGAAACCTCAAAATCCCCACTCTAACGCTGTACACTCACACAGTGGCCACTCCAACAATGGCCACTCTGCTTGCCCCTGCCTTGGTTCGATCTGTTCTTGCCAATCAATTCCAATTGCTGATTGGCCATTGAAGTCCAAGCTCCAGTTACAGAGAGGTGTTGGGGCCCAATTAGGCCCATTTACCCATCAGCTTCTGAGGGATGTTCATATTAAATGTTGAGATGAAGTCCTGGGATATGAGATGCCATTTTGCAGTTGAAACAGGTTGGAGTGGAGGGCAGAATTTTGGCATCAACAATGGACTGATTTGAGTGATAAACAAACTGGAAAGGGTCCAATGCAGCTGGAATTAGGAATTCAACGCGATCCATAACCAGCCACTTAAAGCACTTCATTATTGTTGAGGTCAGTGTCACTGGACGGTTGTCATTTACTATTCTGGTTCAGGTTTTCATTCTCCGCAGTTGCTTGAATGTCTTCAACATGCTCTTGGAATTTGATCAGGCTGAGTTTTGTTCTTCTCTGCATAATTGTAGCGATGGATAAGTTAGCATGCTGCTCCTGTGCTTAATATACACAGCAGGTGGACGAGGAACCACAACGTAGCATTATACAAAAGAGAAGACTTATATGTAAATCATCTTTTTTTATAATGACACACTACAGGCTGCATTGTATTGATCTTGAAAGTCAGTAAATATAATAAATGTTGCTTCAATCAAACAGAAGAAGAAGCAGGATGTTACGGCAGTACAGGATGTCAATATGTGTGCTGGGATAGTAATTTCATGCTGATGGCACAGAATCCTGCCTGTTAGTCCCAGGCATTGCAAATTCTGGCAAGCACCTATACCTTTGTCTAACTGTTTCCTTACCCCAGTATTTCAAAACATATACTGAACGCCAAAGCACTCCTCCAGCAACATTAAGCTAGAAAACCACCTCTCCCACCTAATGTATAATCTGCACCCTAACGTTGCTCAGTAACGGCTTCAGTCTTGTTTACCCTGATGTATTTATACTCAGTGGTGACTTTATTAGGTATACCTGTATAAGTGCTTGTTAATCATGTGCAGCAACTCAATGCATAAAACCGAGCAAACATTGTCAAGAGGTTCAGTTGTTGTTGAGATCAAAAATCAGATTGAGCAAGAAATATGATCTAAGTGACCGTGACCATGGAATCATTGTTGGTGCCGGATGAGGTGGCTTAAGTATATCAACAACTTCTGACCTCCTGGATTTTCACACACAACAATCTAGAGTTTGCAGAGAATGGTGTCAGAGTCCAAACCATCTGGTCAGCGGCAGTTCTGTGGGTGAAAACACCTTGTTAATGAGAGAGGTCAGAGGAGAATGGCCGGCCCGGTTAAAGCTGACAGGAAGGCAACAATAAATAACCACACATTACCCCACAGTGGTGTGCAGAAAAAGCATTTCTGAATGCACAACATGTCAAACTTTGAAACGGCTGGGCTACAGCAGCAGAAGACCACAAACATGTACACTGCCCACGTTATCAGGTACAGGAGTTACCTAATAAAGTGGCCACAGAGTGTACATCAAATAAGCTCAGCAAAGGTTCTTGTTACATTATCAACCTCAGACCCATGATAAAGATGCTGTAGTTTTCTGAAATGAGCCACCAACAATTTCAAAACTGTCTGTGAAAGGCGAAAGGATCACGAGTCAAAGATTACAGCAAAGGTTTTGTGCATTTTCCTTCAATGGTTGTTTACTTTAGAAAGATAATGTTTTTAGAAGGTCCCAATTGCTGGCTGAAAGATGAAAAATGATTCAGTCCTTCCTCTGGGAAGGTTAGGAGGAGGAGACCATTCATCACTTTGGGACAGCTATATAAATTCATTTAGGTCAAGGCCAATACATATCTAAATTCCATATTTTGAAATTAATGGTATTATGAATTTCTTACAAATTTATGGCTCTATCTATTGATGCCCTCACCCGATTCTAAAAGAAGACTATGACCTCCACATTGAGACCCAATCATAACAGCACCAAAGCATTTGTTGGGGGAGACTGCCAAATTTCTGCTGTTCTTTTGGCCAAGTGAAGTTTTTAACTTAAGAAGCCATAGGATTCTGAAGTGCAACCCTGTTTAAACTGAACGCATTAAGTTTTGTATTCCTAATGCTGGAGTGATGGGGTTTTCATTCATTATAATTTCTATTGAATTTTTGTAAGATCAATGCATGGCATTACTTAATCACCTCTACTTCAACATGCCGTTGTATCTTTCACCACAGCCTGTGGTCTCTTAATCAATCATACACAAATGCAGTAAAGATAAAATAATTACTAAATGGTTAGCTTTATTTGTCTTTAATTGTCCTTCTGCGCAATGCCAGCATTTTCTGTTTTTATTCTCCATTTAACTACCCCTCTCAGTTAGTTTAAGAAATTCACTTAATTATATATAGACAGGGGAAAACTAAACTAGATGCTCCATTATTCACAACACAATGATACAGCAGAAAGAACTGCCCTTTCACAGCTCCAATGTGACAGCAGGTTCAACTCTGACCTTCAGTGTTGTTTCTGTTGAGTTTTCCTATCCTCCCTATGGTCATACAACTTGCTCTGGGTGCTCAAAATTCCTCTCACATTACATGATATGTAAGTTGCTAGATAATTTGACAACAGTAAATTGTCCCCACTGTGTAGATGAATGGCAGAACTTGTGGGGAACTGGGGTTAACATGGAGAGAAGAAAATGGGATTAATATAGCATTGGCACTGATGGGTGTTTGGCAAACAGCATGGCTTTGGTGGGGCAAAGTGTGTGTTTCTGTCTTTGTGCAGTCATATAGCACAGAAACTGGCCCTACAGACCATCAAGTCGAGCTGATCATTTGCACAAAATCAATCTTTTTCCCTTTTTATTATTCCTTCTATACTCTCACCAACTGCTCCTAGATTCTACCAAATAGCTGGGAATATCTGCAAGGTGCCACCAAACTACCAATGTGCTCCTGGAAGATGAAAGCATCTTCTAACACAATGCAAGTGAGTGTAAAGTGCTCATACCTCCAAGATCTTAAACATAGACTGTATGAATGATGGCATAAGAAACAGCAGCATATTGCCACTCCTTTGCTTACCATCTTAATGCATCTAGACAAAAATGTCTTTTAGAGATACAGCACAGAAACAGGCACTTTGGCCCACTGAGTTCATGCAGGGCATAAACCCACTCATTTACACCAATCACACATTGATCCCATGTTTTAATTGTTCCCATATTCTCAGCAATTACTCTCAAATTCTCCTCACCCACACAACAGGGTGCTAAAACCATGCCTTTGGATCTGGGAGGTCTCTCCAGAGAAAATTCACGTGGCAAAGGAAGAACCTGCAAACTCCACACAGACAGGATTTAACCCAGGTCTCTGGCACAGTGAGGTAGTGACGCTATCAACTGCCCCCCTGTGTTGTCATGCGACTGCGAGCTCTGTGAACTATCAAACAGGAATAACAGCTAATACCAGTTCTAAGACCATAAGACCATTAGACGTAAGTGCAG
This sequence comes from Hypanus sabinus, assembly GCF_030144855.1. NCBI lineage: Eukaryota > Metazoa > Chordata > Chondrichthyes > Myliobatiformes > Dasyatidae > Hypanus > Hypanus sabinus. The sequence goes on along the minus strand of NC_082721.1, from coordinate 40,366,904 downwards.
GATTAGGCCATTCAGCCCATCAAGCCTGCTCCACCATTACATCATGGCTGATTCTGGATCGCTCTCAACCCCATTTACCTACCTTGGATGGACTGACCATCCAAGAAACAATCAACTTCCACCTTAAATCTGCCCATGGACTTGGCGTCCACCACAGTCTGTGACAGAGCATTCCACAGATTTATTACTTTCTGGCAAAAAAAAATTCTTCCTTAACTCCGTTCCAAAGGGTCGCACCTCTAATTTTGACACTGTGCCCTCTAGGTCTGGATACCTCCACCATAGGATACTTTCTCTCCACATCCACCCTATCTAGTCCTTTCAACATTCAGTCAAATAAGGATCTAATGGTAAAGAATAGGAACAGGCCCTTCCTGCCCAAGGAGCTCACACAACCCAAGTACTTCCTTGTGCCTTTGGAATATGGGAGGAAACTGGAGCACCTGGAGGAAACACACATGGTCATGGGAAGAGAGTGGTACAACTGACCTGCATTACTCTAGCTGCTATGCTACAGAGCTGATTTTTGTTGAATATTTTTGGAAGCTCACACTAAGCCAGATCATTTGCAAAGAGCCATAGGTTTAGTGAATTGCCTGGTTCCTCACATATTTACATGCAGGACACTTTTTGAAAGGAAATGATATGGCAGCTCTCCCACTATCATGGCATCTAGATGTCTGGTTACTGAACAGTAGGGAATTACAGTAGTTGATTGGTGAAAAATAAGGTCCAACGAACAGTAGAAGCGTCCATTTCATTTGGCTAAAATGTAGTGTTTTCCAGAACACAAGTTAAACGTCCCCAAACCCTTTTAGAGTAAACCTGTAACATTTTTGTGACAGAGTATTGAGGCACGTTTTCCCAGATATCAGCACATATCATATGCTTTTGGTAGTCCATGGCCACTTTGTACATCCAACTGTTAGAAACCAAAATATACCAGGATCTTAGCCACTAGATCTACCACTTGCTAAATCTTTGTCCAAAACATTATATTCAAGTTAATATCAGTTTAAAACATTGCGATCTGCATGTTGCTCCATGTTGTATTCCTTGTATCCATTTACTGCAAGTGTTTCAAAAATACATTTTTATTTTTCCATTTTCATACTGCAATTGTTTCCTACTTTAAACATTTATCAGTTAATTATTATATTTCCTATCAGCCTTTGCCATCACTGATTAATTTATTGTCCTCTATGGGAAGTATTTAGAGTTGAACTCCCTTAAAATGAAAGCTAAATCTTGGTTTGGATTTAAGGATCCTTATTTTAGTGACTATGCTTCTGTCAACTATGTCATTTGCTCTAATCTGCAGAGAATCTTGAATTTATCCCTTCAGCTGCCTTTTTTCCTGTTTATAAATTCGTTGAGTAGGGGTTCCCAACCTTTTTCATGCCATGGACCCCTACCATTAACCGAGGGGTTAGAGGGCTCCAGGCTGGGAATCCCTGAAGTATAATTATAGATAATGACAACTCCTTCACAACTTCTCACAAAAATAGCTAGGTTGTCTGAGGGTCCACTGAGGAGGGAAGTGATGCTGGTTGCAATGAAGAAGGGTGCATTTACAATCTGACCTAGTGCAAGTGCTGGGGTAACTTTAGACGTTTCATTAGAGTAAGTAAAAATAAACTGGAGTTAGATCTTGTGGGCAAGATGGGCATCGAGAGAACATAAGAGAACTTGAAGAAATTAGAGAATCTTCCAAGTATGGGCTGGAGATGAACGGTACAGGGATTACTTGGCCTGGAGAGGAAGCTGATAGATTGCCACGATCTTAGCAATAAGTAAGCCATTAGATGTTTTGCACTTTGTTAACATAGGTGATGATGGAAGGATAGAGTATTGGAGTTAAAGAAAATCCGCAGAATTCTGAAAGGCACTTTTTGATGAACCGGGGATACTGTGCAATTTCAGCAGTTGTTCCACAGAATAGGTTTGTTGCAAAAGTTACAACTGACAATCATCTCCATTTGTGTTGGACTCAAAGTAACACAAAACAGAGCTTTGCTGCCAATTATTGAGGGACTTTGATATTTAGTTTGTACATATTGTTACAAATTGAATGAAACTCATTCTTGAAAATTACCCTCAGCATCTTGGCTTCCTACAGAGACCTTGAGAAAGACTTTCACCATAGTTAGTTCTGAGAATAGTTTAATTAAGCAAATAGTACATTCACTTGGCATGTCAGAGATGGTTTATGTGTTTTGGCAAGCAAGGCTAACTCTAAGGGCCTATTGACTAATTATATTATAAATCAGAATGATCTGAAAGGAAGGCTTCTCAAGAGTATTATACACTCCATTCTTTTGAACAAAGTTCCAATTTGTGAAAATGATCCTAGAGAAATTTAAGCGTGTTGAAGAAATATTCACACTTGCTCAGTCATCATCTCATCCATCAGTCCATTGCATCACTCACACTCTCGCTCAATCACCTGCCCATCCACCCACTCATCTACAACCACACATTCACATTCACCCTTCCTTTCTCTCTCCATCCTCTTCCCCATCTACCCACTTTCTCATGCAATACCTTAGCAACCTACTCACTTCCCACACGCCTACTCATTCACTTATTTCACATGCTCTCTCTCCACTTATGCTCAATCTCACTCAATCATTATTCACACATTCACCCAAACACTTCCTGACTCTCACTCACTCACTCACTCACTCTCATCCATAACATTTTATGAGCAGCTAAGACCAGCTACAGTGACTTGTAGGAAGTGACCTTAAGTTAGTATTTCAAATGAACTCATAAACAAGCATTTACAACTTCATTACATATAACAAATTAATTCTTCCCTGTCTGCCTCTGATCCAAAGTTGGAAGTTATTGAAAAAGTTATGAGGTTCAGCTTACTGATTGAATGATTACACTTTCAGTAGCAGATTAACTGCCCAGGCACCGATATTTTTACAGTTCTGGGAAGTTAGACAGGGAGACCAGCACGCCTAAAGTCACTACCTTCCCTTTTCTTGCTCATGAAATGTGATTTTCAGACTCTCTGGAAATTGAACAGGATAACCTTTCTATCCACATTCCAGTGTTGGCTGACATTGTACAAAACAGCACTGGGAATGCAGAATTGCAGGAATGTGTCTAGCTGATAATTACCCCACAACATTTAATTCATATTTTATATAGCTGTGTTCTAATCAAATTAGTTGTGTGTTTTGGAACTAAAGGATTACAGAAACATACCAAATGGCAAAGTTAATGATTGCAGCAACTAATTGCACTGTAACTCAATTGCTGCGTTGCAATCACTGTACACACATGCCCATTACTGAGAGAAAGCCTTCCATGAGGGCACTCTGACAGACAACCTGTCTAACTGTTTTGACACAGTTGCCTTGTGTGTTAGATTTTGTGTAGATGTGCACAATTCTATTGAGAAGTTGGTTCTCCAATAATTAGACAAAGTGGATAGGCCAGTTATTAACAATTGGGAAATAATTGTTGCACTAAATCAGCATGTGATTGCCTGAGTTAAAAAATAAACTTGCTAAACACTTCAGAATCCTCAATTTATATTTGTTCCCAAGATTATTTCCCTTTATTGTTTTCACATTTTCTCTAAGGGAGTGGTGCAGACAGCCCCATACATCTATAGTTGTGAACTTCCCATGATTCAGGACATTTACAAAGACAGGTAAGAAAGAAGGGTCTGAAGGATCATTGGGGACCCGGGTCACCCCAACCAGAATCTATTCCAACTGCTACCATCTGGGAAATGGTTCCGCAGCAAAAAAGCCAGGACCAACAGGGTCCGGGACAGCTTCTTCCACCAAGCCATCAGACTGATTAACTCATGCTGATTTGAGTGTACTTCTATGTTACATTGACTATTCTATTTATTATAAATTACTATACATAGTGCATTGCCAATTTGGACGGAGACGTAACCTAAAGATTTTTACTCCTCATGTATGTGAAGGGTGCAAGAAATAAAGTCAGTTCAATTCAATGTAAGATCCCAAAGAAGATCCAGTGATAGCTTGCTCACTTCGCAAATACAATATGTCATGAGAATGTCTGGAATTCAATCCATACTCTGCCCTGGAGGTTGAGTAGAATGCTGTAGCAGTAGGGTCAGAGGTCGATCAGCTGATCCAGTCCTTGCTGAGTTTCCCTGAGAGATTTGCCTAAATCAACATTTAATTCATACTTAGTCAGCCACATGCGCAGGCGCTTTGCTTGTAGATCTGGGTTTCTCGTTCACTTCAAAGATCTTCTGAAAATTCAGCAGATTTAATCTTCGACCGTTGTTCCAAGCCAAGAATTCCATGTTAACAACTTCCAACTTGTATGAAAACATCTTTTCTTATATAACCCATGGTTTTTTGGTGCATTATTTTAAGTCAGTACCATCTATTTCTTGATTCGACATCCAAGAGGAATAGTTTCTCCGCAAATATATCAAAGTTCCTGCTGTAGAGTGATGTAAATTTACTTCCAGAAGGCTGATTCTGAATTACTTTTGAATGAACAATTACAAGGCTGTAGATACTCATTCTTGCAATTGCTGGGATTTGCACGAATGCTGGGGACACAGTACTCCGTTTTGGAGTTGTGCCCTGTAACCTCTGAGTTCCTGCTCACATTACTGAGAGTGAACATCACGGAAGTTGCTCCCATGCTTCCTCTACTGGTGTCACATCTTTCAGCAAAGCTCCAGTCAACTGTTCATTTATCTGCTGATTCAGTCTCTCTTCTGTTTAGTTCAGATCCAATTCCATTTTCCTTCTAAAGAGTTCAACAAAATAATCCATAATTCAGCACTGAACCACAAGGAAGACATGCCAATGTCTTTTAGGAAGTTCAGCTTCCGATCAAGTTAGCGACACGTTCGGACATGGTGGCCACTGGGTTCAAAGGTGTAATTGTTCGTCCTTTACATCATTTTCACAAACACAAGACACTGCTGGATATTACAAACATCAAGTACTGCAGGTCTACCCCACGAGTGAGTTTCTTGATAGTGGTGGAGCTCTACCTGCTGTACACTTTGTTGCAGGCTACTTCAGCCACCTAGAGAAGAAGATGTCAGAGGCAGTGCATAGTGCAATGGATGGTGTGGATGACTGCCTTAGATGATTTTGTTGTGGTTACAAGATCCTGCTGGACATTGGTAATGCAGAACACTGCAAGAACAATGGCGGGGGAGCTGCATTGCCTTGGTTTTTGCACGGGCAAGGCCCTCATGCCTCCAGGTCACCTGTTGTGGCTGCTAGGAATGGAGACACTGGAGCTGGCTGCGCGCTGCTAGATTCCGTACTGACCTGAGGACTCCCAACTGTACTGTCTCCAGCGTTTGCTCGTTAGAGGACAAGCTGGATTGCATTCGCCTGCAGCTGTATTTGTGTGAGATGAGGAACTGCTTCAGCTTTGTCCTCGCAGAAAGATGTCTCCAAGACAATGTCAATGCACTATCAATCTGCAGGCCATGATACCCAAGGACTTGGATTATATTTTTTTTAAATATATTTTTAACTGTAGATTTTTCTGCTATCATAATTATATGTGCTATATGTGTTGTGTGTAGTGTTTGACTTGGTACTGTGTTTTGTTCTTTGGCCTCAGAGGAATGGTATTTATTGGGCTGTATTCATACTGTATGTATGGTTGAATGACAATTAAACTTGAACTTGAATGTCACAAAATGCTCTAATTTCTACTTAGGCACTGCTGAAAGTTTCCTGATTGGTTGCTTCATGGTCTGCTGTGGCATTTGAACACCTGGAACATAAGAAGCTGTAGAGATTAGTAGATTCAGCCGAATACATCATCCCATTCACAGTATCTAAATGAGGTAAAGCACTTGTGTATAAGCTTGACTCACTTTGAACCTGGTCCCTTCCTGATCAGCATGAAGCGTTCAGCTGAAAGATGACACTTTGATGATTACAGCACTGGAAGATTTGAGCCTCATTCTCCTTGTGTAACTCTCTACTATGTAATGCTTGATGGTCAGTGTGATCTCAGTCGGCCAAAGACTACACGTCCATGGTGGTTTAACTATGACTCTAAAAAAGGTTAATTTGCATTTGTATATTTCCTTCGATGGTCTCAAAACTCTTGACTGCTAATGAAGTTCTTTTGAAATGATGTCACTATTATAATGCAAAAAAAATAACCAAACTCTGGCGGTCCTGATGAAGGATCTTGACCTGAAACATTAACTGTTTACTCTTCTCCACTGATGCTGCCTGGCTGGCTGAGCTCCTCCAGCATCTTGTGTGAAATGTTGCAGGAACTCAACAGGTCAGGCATCACCTGGGGAAGGAAACAAGTTACTGACATTTCAGGTTGAGACCCTATCACAGGGCTGAGAGAAGAGTGAAAAGAGAGCTAGTAGGAAGAGGGGAAAGAGGGAGGTGATGCCGGGATCTGTAGGTGATTGTTAGACTGTGGAGAGGTAAAGAATGAAGAACAGATTGAGCCAGGTGGGAAAGGAGGGTGGAGTTGAGAGAGAGAAGCCAGGTGAATGATAGTTGGAAGCAGAGAGCGAATAAAAAGGCAGTTGGAGTAAGGTGTAGGGGAGGGGAAATGAAGGTAGAGACAACTGGGAGGGTGATGTGTGGGTGGAAAATGGGAAAACAAGTGGTCTCTTTGCTCTGAGTACAAAATGACATTTGATCCTGATTTTGACATTTTACTGGATCATATTGACATTATCAGAGATTCTCATCATGTGTCACCCTAACCCAAATAATTGCACTCCAAGTTCACATTCTGTCTCAGTCATTATTGGTATGAGAGAGTCATGAGAGGACTGATATTCAACATAATTATCAAATAAAAAAGAGGGAACATAAGGTGACATTATTTTCATTATCCTAAGATCCTGTGATCTGGAATGCATTCACTAAGAAGATGGCAATGCAGATTCAAAGGTAAATTTCAAAAAGGAATTGGATCTACAACTGTAAAAGAAAGGGTTGTAGGTTCATGAGCAATGATCAGGGAGGGGGACAGTTCCAGCACAGGTAGTTACAAGGAACTAATTCTCTAAATCTATTGTGCTGCAAGGGCATTGGCTTCTAGGAGACACAGGAGGCTGCAGATGCTGGAACCTGGAGCAACACCAGTCTACTAGAGAAACTCTGCAGGGTCAGCGTCTGTGAGAGGAAAGGAACGGTCAACCCAGGATTTTGATCTGAAACTTCGACAATTCTTTATCTCCACAGATATTGCTTGACCTGTTAAGTTCCTGCAGCAGATTGTTTGTTGCTGTTGGGTTCCAAGTCTTGTAAAACCCTGTGGTCCAGTATTGGGAAAGAATTTGTGTCTAATCCAAGTTGATTTCCTACTATTGGGAAAGAACTGGATTCTTGGAGACATGTTTGTACTTTCAGGAGCCAGAGAGGGGGAAAAATCCAAAAGAAATAATAATACTGATAACCTCAGGACATCCTAAAGTGCTTCACAGCTAGTAAAGTCACTTTGAAGTGGTTTGCTCTGCAATAAAATGCTGGTGCAGCGGCACAGTGACTGAAGGTTTTACCTCACAGCTCTAGGACACATGTCTGTCTGATCCTGTCCTGTTACCCTGACTGTATGGAGTTTGCACGTTCTCCTAGTGATGACGAAATTTGCTCGGATGCTCAAACCTCTCCAAAAAAATAACAAATGCCTTGGGAAGCTATTTGGCCACTGTAACTTGCCCCTGTAGTGTGGGTGAAGGGTAGAGTCAGTGGGAGTTGAGGGGAATGTGGTGGGAATAAAATGGGTCAGGATAGGAGCAGTGTTAAAGCTGCTTACTGGTCATCAAGTGCCAGTGTAATACAGCAAAGATACAGGCCTTGCACCCCAAATCACCCCTGATGCCCACCTAAGCACACACTAACCATTTCATTTGTGGTCAGTGTGGGCTCAGTGTGCTGAAAGGACTGCTTCTACCCTTGATCTTAAAAACTGTGGATTTGTTATTTGTTTATTCCTCTCTGTGTTCTCAAAATACATGCCTGCTAATAAAGTTCTTCTGTAATATAGTGACTACTAGGACATAAAAATGAGAGGGTAAGTTGGTCAGCAACTAAATCCAATAAAGAGCAATGAAGTAGGTGCGAGCTAACCATTGTTAGAGATGTTGACTGGGAGATACAGGCCTGGAAATTTCAGAACAATCACTGCATTTCCTTGAAAAAGAACCCTGAGCTGTATTACACATTCATCTTGTAACAGCCTTGGTTTCACATGGCAGACAAAAAGAAGAATGAGATAAGTGGAAATGATTCCCTGCAGGGAAAGTAATTACAAGAGATTCCCAAAGGTACATGCAGAGAAGGCAGCAGGAGGACCAGTGGAAGGCCAGAATCCCAAGGAGATTAAAACTGAACGCTGAGCTGCCCTTTGCAGCGTGTTACACAGCTGACTCCCTGCAAAAAGATTCTGGAGACTGACAACACCCATGCCATAACAAAGCAAAGCAGCTGACTAATTAGATAACAGTCTATCAATTATTCAAATCGGTTAAAACAAGTTTTAATTAAACATTTACGTTTGTTGGCGTTGACAGACACTGTACTGCTGCGTGCCTTTGCAACTGTGCAAAATCACAGCTCAGTCTTGAAGAATGTATTAAGGAACTTCACAATGATTTCCCTCGTCTGAGTTACAAGATTTTCTTGATTTCCTTCGTGTCTTGGTGTGCTATAAGAATCACGGTTACATTTAGAAATCCCAAAGGAAACATTTAATGAAAGAAAGGCATTTAGATTCTTTATCTGATATGCTTCCACCGACCATGTACAATCTCTCCTATCAATCTCTCTGGTACTATCCACTTAATTTCTCATTGAATCAGTCTGCAAAGGAGCACAGCATATCCTCCAAAGGTAATTGAGATATTATATTAGAAAAACTTACCTATGTCCTTGATATTTCCTTTTTGCCCTGGTGCATCTTGTTCCACGATCTTATGAGCTCAGAAACAGGCAAACCCTGCCTGCCTTCATCACAAAATATTAAGTCCTGCTTTTGAATTGGATTGAATTGAATTATTCTATTATTGTTACGTATAGGGAGAAACAGTGAACAGCTTGTTTTGCATTCTGCTCACACGGCAAATCATTAGATAGTGCTTTAAGGTAGTACAAGGGAAAACAATAACAGAATGCAGAATAAGGTAACAGCTACAGTGCAGGCAGAAAATAAAGTGCAATATTATAATGAGCTAGTTTGAGGGTTTAAGAGTCCATCATTGTACAAAGCAACAATTCACTAGTCTAATAATAGCAGTGCAGAAGCTGTTCTTTTGCCTGGTGGTCCATGTTTTTATATCCTGTGCCTGACAGGGGAACATCCAGAATGGCTAGGTCTGATTATTTTCCTCCTTTACTGAGGTAGTGAGAAATATAGGTAGATTCCGTGGAGGTCCGACTGATTTCAGAGATGTGTTCAGCTGTGCCCACAATTTTCTGCAGTTTCTTTTTGTAGTGGCGGACAGAGCTGTTACCATACCAAGCCATGATGCACCAGACAGGATGCTTTCACTGCCACATTGATAAAAAATAATCAGGGTCGATGGGGGGGGGGGGGGGGGGGGAGGGGTGTGTCGTATTTCTTTAGCCTCCTGAGGCAGTAGAGGCGTTGTCAAGCTTTCTTAATTCTTTCAGCTGCCAGATATTGGACAGTGTGACCATGTTTTGGGAATTTGAGCAGGGAAGCTATGGCTCTCTCACTTTCAAGTTGTAATTGCATCCCATCCAATACATTCGGACACTTATGCTCCGGTTATTTTTACCCCGTTGAATGATACTCTGACCCCTGGATTGTAGCTATTGTAAACCCTTAGTTTGATTATTGTGACCCATATCTTTTGGCCAACAACCTTCAAACATTCTGATTCTTGCACCCCATATTGAATTGAATTGACTTTATTACTTACATCCTTCATATACATGAGGAGCAAAATTTTTTACGTTATGTCTAAATGTGCAATATGCAATTCATAGTAATTTGTAATAAATAGTATTGTCAACAGGACAGTCAATATAGCATAGAAATACAATTGTGTCAGCATGAATTAATCAGTCTGATGGCCTGGTGAAAGAAGCTATCCCGGAGCCTGTTGGTCCTGGCTTTTATGCTGTGGTACCATTTCCCAGATGGTAGCAGCTGGAACAGTTCGTGATAGGGGTGACTCAGGTCACCAATAATCCTTTGGGCCCTTTTTACACACCTGTCTCTGTAAATGTCCTGAATATTGGGAATTCACTTCTGGGCTGTCCGCACCACTCTCTGCAGAGCCCTGCGATTGAGGGAGGTACAGTTCCCATAACAGGCAGTGATGCAGCCAGTAGAGATGCTCTCAGTTGTGCCCCTGTAGAAAGTCCTCCTTGTAGAAAGTCAAAAATATTTTAACTGTTGCTCTCGAATTTCTGATGAGAGTATTCTCCTCTCTATTTCTTTGCTCTAGTCATACAATTCATGAATACCTTTCAGTTTGAAAAAAACTGTCCTCACCATCATAAACAGCAAGGGGTTCCCAACTGGGGTCCACCGACCCCATGCTTAATAGTGCCGGTCTATGGCATTAAGAAAGGTTGGGAATCCATGTCCTAGAGGAAATTAACAGTTTGAGCAGCATCTGTGGGATCACAAGAACTGTTGATGTCTCAGGTTGTAGCCCTGATGATTTGGTGTGATAAAATGTTGACAATCCTTTCCCTTCCACAGCTGCTGTTTGTTCAGCAGATTGTCGTTTCTGAGCTCAGCATCTGCAGTGTCTTGTGTCATGTGTCGCTCATAATAAAATTGGAATAATACTCAGAATGTCCCTTACTATATGTTGTCTTGAGTATATTAATCCTAATTCTCCACAGATCTTTTAGTTAGAGAATTCCCAGGATTCACTATCCCCCAATAAAGACATTCGTTCTCACCTCTCTCCTGCCTGAATGGCCAGTGCCTTATTTTGAACATAAGAGTTGAGGCGTTATGTTGCATCTTTACAACTGGCTGGACCCTACTAGAGTATTGTGTATAGCTCTGGCTACCACACAATAGGAAGGGTGGATTGAACTGGAGAGCCTACAGTGGAGATTCACCATGATGGTACCTGAATTGGAGGATTTTAATTATGGTGAGAGGTGGGATAGCTTGAGCTCATTTTCACTGGAGCAAAAGAGGCAGAGGGTGACCTAGTAGAAGTATATAAGATAGTAAGAGTCATATCTTTAGATTATCAATATGTTTTTTCTGTAGAAGGGGTATCAAAAACAAGACAGTCTAAGTTTAAGGTGAGAGGAAGGAGTTTCAAAGGGGATTCGAGGGTATTTTTTGGCAGAGAAAATGGTTGGTATCCAGCAAGCGCTGCCAGGAGATGGTGAAATCTGATACAATTGCTATGTTTAAGTTTTCAGCAGGCACTTGAATAGGAAAGGCATACGGTCCTAATGATGGAAAATGGGATTATTGTAAATGCTGGACATAATCGACAAGTCAGAAAGCATCTGTAGACAGGTGATATTTCAGGTAGATGATCTTTTACTAGAAATTATACAATGCATAGAGTAGGAGGTATGAGGAGAATAAAGGGAAAGCCTATGACAGAATGGAGATTCCAAACAACACAAGAGCTTTTGATGCTGTCTGGGAGAGGCTGATAGTTATCTATCTGAAGAAGGTGAACTCGGAGTGAAGTAAGTAGAAAAAAATGGACACTGTTGGAATTCAGTGATAGAACTCTAGAATAAATGAGAATGCTGGACTATTCAACAGATCAGTTACCACCTGTGGTGATTAAAAAACACCAAATTAATAGTGCAATTAATAACCTGAAATCACAGCCAAACTTTGCAGTCTCTGCCGGAGACTGGAAAGGCTGGCTATCAGAATTTGTTAAATTCAATACTGCAGGTGAGGTCATGCCTCCTGAATTTATACACAGAACATGAAAGGATAGGAGCAGAAGACAGCCACCAGATTCATCATCCTGTCCAGACATTCCATTATGATCATAGCTGATCTAAGCTGGTCTCAGCTCTTCTTCTATACCAGTTCCCATATCCCTCACTTCAATCATCTTTTAAATATTTATCCATCACCACCTAAAATACATCCAATGATCTGGCTTCCGCCAGCTTCTGGGGTATTCACTGCGCTGATAACATCAGGAGCTCAGGGTGAGAATTGGATGGAGAATGAATCAGAATTTAGGATAGCTGATGTCCCTTTGTATCCTGATGGAGGTGTTCTGCAAAGCAGTTGCCCAATTTGCAGACCAGAGAAAATCTGTAGATGCTGGAAATCCAATCAATGCACACAAAATGCTGGAGGAACTCAGCAGGCCAGGCATCACCTATGGAAAAGAGTATAGTCGGTGAGGGCCGAGACCCCTTGCCCGAAATGTCGGCTATACTCTTTTCCATAAATGATGCCTGCCCTGCTGAGTTCCTCCAGCATTTGGCTTTTCCACTGTGAAGGAGATCAAATGTGATAGCCTGCATTGGAAAAAGCACAAGTAAGTCACAGATTGACCTGGATGGTTGGACAGACCTTAATTCCTAATGAAAATCCACTCTTGACGTTTCTAATTCATCCATGATTGCTGGCGTGTTCCAGATATTCAGCATTTCACAAATCACTATTCTCAAAGTATTCTAAGATCCACACTTAATGTCATACATTAGCATATACTTGTTCTTATCCTCGCCACAATAGATTTAGTTTACTCTGTCTCAAGATTGTGCTGGCTTACACTGCTACTTCATTCATTGTCATATCAACAAATAACTCCTTCTTCTCAGACATCAAAGATGAGAAGCTTCAACAACTCTTGAATTCTAATTCTCCGCTGAATCTTTGTCTCCCTTCATGTTTCTCTGTCTTGGATGTTTCTCTTGCAATTGCAAGACCCTGTTGAACATTGACAATGTTAGATGCCGCAGGCCTGTTTCCCTTGTTTGGTGGAGAGAAAGGTGACAAGGCAGCAGCTGTAGTGAGGGCAAGGCCTCGAGCAGGCTTGCCTGTTGCTGCAGTCCGGGTGAGGTGATGAGGGAGGTGGTGTAGTGTGGTGTCTGAGCTTGGTTGGGAGATGGCCTCTCCCAACAGGGCTGCCCTCCAATGCCCAGTGGGCAGAAGGACAGGCTGGGTTGCCAGGAGCTGTACCATCAATTTGTATGTCACTCAGGGACTTGGACTATAAATATGTTTTACTTGCATAACAATGTGTGTGTGCTTTTTTCTCTCTCTCTTGCTATCTTGAATGCATGTTATGCACCTGGGCCCCAGAGGAATGCTGTCTTGTTCGACTGTATCGATATATGGTCTGAAGGATAATTAACTTGATTTGATTTTGATTTGATTTTTGATCTCTCTCCCTGGCCCCACCACTATACCTTCTGACCCTCTTACTGATCCTGAGCAACAAGTTGTTGATAGAAGACATCATCCATTCCCCTGTGTCCCCATCTCAATGCATTCCATGCAGGGCATAATTTTGAGTTCTTCTTCTCCCTTCTTTTCCCCTGTGCACAGTTCTTCATCCAGGAATAAGATCTTTTATCTTCAGCATTCACTTGGACTCATCCACCTTGCATCTCACCTTTCATGTTTATGTTTATTACCGATTGCTGGTGTGACCTTTCAGAGTCAAAAGTCATAGTCAAAGTAAATTTACTATCAAAATTCTGGGTGGGCAATATACTAGTTTTTGTGAGCGGGAGGGTTGGGGAGGGGTTTGATGTTACAGCTGCCATTTTCTGTTTGGGCAATCTGTTAGTTTTTGTGTATGAGAGAGGGGGTTGGGAGTTTGATTCCATTGTCCCTGTTCATTTCTACAAGGGAGGCAGTTGGGGGTTTGATGTTATTGTTGCTGTTGTTTTGTGAGGGAAGGGGTTGGAGATATGATGTTATTGTTGCTGTTTTGTGAGGGAGGGGGTGGGCGTTTGGGGACTGATGTTCCAGCTGCCATTTTCTAAGTGGGCAATTTGTTAGTTTTTGTGTGAGAGAGGGGCTGTGAGATTTGGGGTTTGTGATTTGTTTTTCCTTTTCATGCAGGGAGGGTATTAATGTGTAATCCTTCAATGACACCTGTGGCATTTTCTATATTTCATGTCTATCTGAAGAAGACGAACACCACAGTTGCATTGTACACACATACTTAGACAATAAAACTTTGAACTGTTGAAATCATGCAAATAAATAAATAAGCAAACAACCAAACAAAGAAAGAAATAAATCATACTGAGAACATGAGCTGTAAAGTGCATCCAGAGGTTGTGGAATTAGTTTGGAGTTGAGGTGAGTGACATTATCCACTTGGTTCTGGCACCTGGTGGTTGTAGCGTAATAACTGTCTCTGAACCTAGTGCTGTGGGACCTATGGTTTTTGCACCTCCTGCCCAATGGTAGAAGTGAGAAGTCAGCATGGCTTGACTGGTGGGGCCTCTGGTAATGGATGCTGCTTTCTTGTGTCAGCACTCCTTGTAAATGTGTTCCACGGTATGGAGGGCTTTGCCTGTGATAGACTGGGTTGTATCCACCACATTATCTACATCAGCAAACTCAGGCATGTTACACATGATTCTCTTCATCAAAATCATTGATATTGTTGTAAAAGAGTGCAAATTCAATGGGAAATGACAAAGTAAGAGAGCTGTAGTTCCATTTGTTTAGATGGAAACATTGACTTGCTGGCAGGGTGGTTTTATGGTCACAGGGTTGTGGGGCTGGTGTTGATGATATTTGATAGATGTTTTTACACAAAAGGAGGACATTTGACCTATTCTGCCCATGCTGGAGTTATTTATGTTATTCCAACTTCTCAAATATCAGACCATACTAGAAGCAAAAGACTGCAGTTATTGGAAGTTACAACACAAGAGCTTTGCTGGAAAAAGTTCATCTGCATCTTCGATGTGAGAAAGATTTAACCTTTCTAGTTGATGATATGCATTAATCAGTTCATCCCTTCACAGACATTGTCTAACCCGCTGCATGCCTGCAGCATTTTCTGTTTTTATAGAGCACTTCATAACCTCCACATTTTTTTCCTTACAGATCACTTTATAATTTTCTTTTTACAAGGACCATTAATAGTTCATGTTCAATTATATGCACATTTCCACCGTGGTAAACCACAGACCGAGATAGGTGACACCTCCTGGATATCCGTGAAGATGAACAAGATTTTTAAGTTTCAGTTAATCTATTTTTAATTCTATTGCTTTTCAAAAGATTCCATAATTTAATGGTCCTTTTGATCAGAGAAGATATGACTTAAATTTGACTGCAGCTTTTTTATCGTTAAATAAAATATTTTGAAACGTTGATAATGCATCTTGCCTTCCAAGGTTAACATTTGTTCCTGAAAAATAGGGCTGAGAGTTGAAAAACAATGGCTATAGATTTGTCCAGTGCATGGGAGCAATGCAATACAAATCACTCGTGTTTGAATTCCTTGTTCTTCTTTCTGATTAGCTGTTGGAAAGAAGATGGACAAGGGAAAACTGCATTTATTGATTGTGTCTTATTTTAATTTAAAGGAACATCTCCAATAAATTCTGAGACAATGAACTATAATAAAGAATGCTAACAAACGAAATAGAAACATTAGTAGGCCGCGTGACCCCTCTGGTCATTTAATAAGATCATGGTTGATATAATTATAACTTCAGCTCTACATTCTGTTTTACCTATTGGCATGTTGTGGTAGTGTATTGGTTCAAGAACAGCTACTGCTCCTCAACAATCAGGCTCTTGAACAAAAGGTGATAACTACACTCATTCTATTTCTGGTGTTCCACAACCGATGGTCTCTCTTCTTCTTGTTATTTCACGCTCTCCCTATTTACTACTATTTATTTGCTTGCACTTGCATACTTTGTTCATTGATCCTGTTTACCGTTACTCTTCTATAGATTTGCTGAGTATGTCCACAGAAAAAAAGCATCTCAGGTTTGCATGTGGTGACATGTATGTACTCTAATAATGAATTTTACCTTGAGCTTTGAACTTTGAACTTTATTTAGACATTATGAATTATCCTGTCGCTAAGGTTAAGTAGATGGGTTACTGGGTAGCACAGCTCGTTGAGCTGTTCTGCACAGTATTGCTAAATAAATAAACAAGCACACACACCACTTCTTGCTTGTCAAGAATCTGTCTTACTTAAAACTATTCATCCTCTCACATAAACTTAAAATCTACAGATGACTGACTTGCCCGTTCCCCATATTTCTTTAGTAAACTTGTGCAAACAGTTTGCATTAGGGTTCTTAGATTTTTTTCTCATCAATTCTCTGTATAACTAAAGTATAACCTCCTAACATTTGTATTAATTTCCCTGAGCAATAAACATTAAGACTCTTATCTTATCCTAATTAATTGTCTGTTCTGAATAATGCACTCCAACACCTTTGCATCTCAGTGCTCTGCAATATCTCTCCATTTAGGTAATATGACACTATGCCACATTTTTATCTTCCCTGCCAAAATTTGACAAGTTCACATTTTCTCACATCATTCTCCATTTAGCAGATCTCTTCTCACTTACTTAACCTCCCAATGTCCCATTGTAGCCTCCTTGCATCCACTTCACAACTTACTCTTCTTTCTACCTTAGTGATAACAGAAAATTTAGCAACTCTAGCATCTGGACCCAAGACAATTATATAAACTGTCAAGATTGAGACTATGGCATTGATCCCTTTGGCATTCCACACATTGCATGTTGCCAACCAGAAAAAGACCCTTTTAATGCTAGTCATGTCAGTACATGATCTCCTCTACTGTCGTGATGAGGCTACACTCAGGTTGAAGGAGTAACACCTTATATTCCGTCTGGGTAACCTCCAACCTGATGACATGAACATCAATTTCTTGAACCTTTTAATGCCTCACCCACCTCCCTCATCATTTCCCATTTCCATTTCCCTGTATCACCTTTTCTCCTTGTCTGCTAATCATCTCCTTCTGATGCTGCTCCCACTTTTCTTTTCTCCATGGTCTTCTGTCCTATCCTATCAGATTCCACCTTCTTCAGCCCCATATCTCTTTCACCAATCAACCTCCCAACTCTTTACTTTAACTCTCCCCCCTCCTGGTTTCACCTATCACCTTGTGTTTCTTTCTTCCCTCTCCCCACTTTCTTACTCTGACTCCTCCTCTTATTTCCCAGTTCTGATGAAGAGTCTTGGTCAGAAACGTTGACTGTACTCTTTTCCATAGATCCTGCCCGGCCTACTGAGTTCCTCCAGCATTTTGTGATGCCACTCTTTGTTTTCTATTGGCAGCTGGTGTTTTATCCACAGCTATATGTCATCTACACCATGTTGAAAGTTCAAAGAAATTTATTATCAAAGTATGTATGTCACCATATACGCCCCTGAGATCCATTTTCATGTCGACATTCATGTAGAAAGAAAGAATAACAATGCAATCATTGAAAAACAACACACAAAGAGAAAAAACAATGTGCAAAAAAGGAAGTAAACTGTGCAGATTCATTAAAAATATATGTAAATAAATAATAAATAATACTGACAACAAGATTTGTAGAGTTTGAAAGTGAGTCCACAGGTTTTTGGATCAGCTCAGTGTCAAGATGAGTGAAGTTACCCCCCCAGTGTTTCAGGAGCCTGATTGTTGAAAGGTAATAACTGTTTCTAAACACAGTGGTATGGGACCCAAGGCTAATATAGATTTATGTACACATCTATCTTGCTCACAGGAGGATATGTTGACAGCAATGATAATATGTGTTGGTTGTCCATCGTTTCTGATAACAACGTAACCGTGCAGGAGGAGTTGTGTCATGAAAAAGCCATTCCACTCTTTAGGCCTCAAAAATCTTGGTCCAATGGTATGAAAAATCATCACGACTAGAGACATTCTCGGGTTTGTCATCCCCTTTGCTCTTCAGCCTTCTTGGCTGTTGGATCTTGTGGTTTATCTTGCTCAGGTAGGCATACCCTTATCTCACGGGGGTTAGAGGTTCCCAGCTACCCTCACCTAGTTTAGCCCACCTGTCGAAGCGGTGTACAGGCGTGTGGTCACTGTTGCAGGCAAACAGTTACTTGGAGTCACAGGTGAGAGCTGGGTGGCATGTGGGACCCTTGCGCGGAGCATGCCAAACCTACGACCTGATAACCCTCCTTGGACACCCCATACCCCCAAATGACGATATAATTTGGCCTTAATGTCAGTAGGCATGAGGTATGATAACCAGAGCACTTGGACACTTCTTTGTGTTCCTTTCATTAGTGCCATTCCCTTGTGTTTTTATCTGACTTATGTAACAGGTTACTGTGTTTAACCCTGCAATAAAAAGACAGCACCACAAATGGTAAAATATTTCCTCCACTCTCATTGTGCATCAGAGTTGGATTGTACCTGCAACCTCTTAATCAGAAGGTTGAGCCTCATAGACCTGAGAAAAGCTGATGGTAGCATCAATGGATGACTCCTCTTTGTCAGCTAGAATTATATGTCTGACAAGATTGAAGTAGACTTAACCATTTTGGGGAACATGTCAGTAGGTGTTAGTTTTTTCACCAACTTTTAAATCAAAGAGAGACACAAGAGGTGCAAAAAAGTGAAAGGAGGAACGGAACCAGTCAGGCAGTGTCCGTGGAGGAAAATGAACTGTTGTTGATATTTCCCTCCACAGATGCTGCCTTTCTCACTGAATTCCTCTGCTGGTTTCTTTTTTGCATTAAATTAAATCTTGTTTTGTTTTCACTTATGGTTGCTTCTTCTCATGTTTCAGTCAAGAGTGGTGCATGCTGACCACAGTCCTATTTGGTTTGTTGAGAATATGATTCAACCAATTCATTCCCAACTTGTTCCTAAGAACTTTTCAAAGTCAAGCTCTACAGATTCCTATCCTCTAGAAATGGATTTCCCTACTACTAATACTCATAAAAAATACCATTAAATTTCCCTTTTGTTTGAATTCCTGCTTGTTTGGAATGTTTGCTGCATAAATTTGATCTTTATTAACTTCACTGGTTGAAATAACAGTTCATACGATCTTTCTGCTGACATTGCTTTGGAATTAAAGCTTGCCTCCTAAGATTGAGTTTCATTTTGTTAAAAAAAACAGTGTAATAAAGTAAAGAGAAAATTCAACACTGTGAAATAAAAAGTCAGAACAACTTGTGATTCCAAAGCAAGCCAATTCACTATATTATTTTTCTAATACAAAATCTTCTCCCTTAACTAATTTCAGTGTTCCTATCTGTTCTTGTCTAGTTTCCTCTTGTCTTTCCTCTCTAAGTTGTTCTCACTGAAAATTTTCAACATCTCCCCGAGCAGCGCCATCATTCCAATGTGCTTCAAGGCTGTCACCATCGTCCCCGTGCCAAAGAAGTCTTCAGTGTCTGGCCTAAATGGCTACCATCCTGGTGCACTCACATCCATCATCATGAAGTGTTTCGAGAGGCCCGTCATGAGGCATATCAAGACCCTGCTGCCCCCCTCACTGGACCCCCTGCAGTTTGCGTACCGTCCCAACTGCTCAACAGACGACGCCATTGCCATCACCTTCCACCTGGCCCTAACCCACCTGGACAAAAAAGACACACATGTTCGAATGCTGTTCATAGACTTCAGTTCAGCATTCAGCACAATCATCCCTCAGAAACTGATTGGAAAGCTGAGCCTACTGGGCCTGAACACCTCCCTCTGCAACTAGATCCTAGACTTCCTGACTGGGAGACCTCAGTCAGTCCGGTTCAGGAGCAGCATCTCCAACACCATCACACTGAGCAGGGGGGCCCCCCAGGGCTGTGTGCTCAGTCCACTGCTGTTCACTCTGCTGACCCACAACTGTGCTGCAACACACAGCTCGAACCACATCATCAAGTTCGCCGATGACACAACCATGGTGGGTCTCATCAGCAAGAACCATGAGTCAGCTTACAGAGAGGAGGTGCAGTGGCTAACAGACTGGTACAAAGCCAACAACCTGTCTCTGAATATGAACAAAACAAAAGAGATGGCTGTTGACTTCAGGAGGGCACGGAGCGACCACTCCCCACTGAACATCGACGGCTCCTCAGTAGAGATCGTTAAGAGCAGCAAATTTCTTGGTTTTCACCTGGTGGAGAATCTCACCTGATCCCTCAACTCCAGCTCCATAGCAAAGACCAGCAGCCTCTCTACTTTTTGCGAAGGCTGAGGAAAGTCCATCTCCCACCCCCCATCCTCATCACATTCTACAGGGGTTGTATTGAGAGCATCCTGAGCAGCTCTATCGCTGCCTGGTTTGGAAATTGCATCATCTCAGATCGCAAGACCCTGTAGTGGATAGTGAGCTCAGCTGAGAAGATCATTGGGGTATCTCTTCCTGCCATTACAGACATTTACACTACACACTGCATCCGCAAAGCAAACAGCATTATGAAGGACCCCACGCACCCCTCATACAAACTCTTCTCCCTTCTGCCATCTGGGAAAAGGCACTGAAGCATTCGGGCTCTCACAACCAGACTATGTAACAGTTTCTTCCCCCAAGCTATCAGACTCCTCAATACCCAGAGCCTGGACTGACATCAACCTGCTGCCCTCTACTGTGCCTATTGTCTTGTTTATTATTTATTGTAATGCCTGCACTGTTTTGTGCACTTTATACAGTCCTGGGTAGGTCTGTAGTCTAGTGCAGTTGCTTTCTGTGCTGTTTTCACCTAGTTCAATGTAGCTTTTGTACTATTTCATGTAGCACCATGGTCCTGAAAAATGTTGTCTCATTTTTACTGTGTACTGTACCAGCAGTTCTGGTCAAAATAACAATAAAAAGCAACTTGACTTGACTTGACCTGACTTGAAGTTATTCTCCTTCATTATCACCAATGTCTGACATATTTTCCTCCCCTTGTTGGTGGATTGAAACAGATCCTCCACCGTACAAACAGCTTGTTAAATTAGGCCAAAACTATAACAATAGACCTTAACTTTGTGTGTGGGTCCAGCAGTATTTATCATTCATGCACAGATCCCTACTCATATTTCTCATTGACATTCCTTTTAAAACCCAAACGTTGCAGTGCAGGTCATGAGCCCGAGATTACTCTTTTTCTTATTCTTGGTTGTCCCTGCACATTGGAGGTGCCTATCCATTAGCTTTAATACAGAATTCCAGAGTGGTGATATAAGGGCATTCCTCAGATATGCCTGCCTTATGCTATCTGGTTATTTAAATAAACTGTCCTCTGTTTAACAACAGTGTAAATCATTATAGTATGTAGCTTTGCAGCCAGCATGCCGAATGCACATTTAAGTACTAGATTAATGCCTGCAATCTCATCCTTACAAACAGTAATCTGCTGTTTGTTCATCTAAAATGGTTAGTTTAACACCTCATTTCACTAACTGCCAGCATCAAGCCAATATAAATGTCTTTAAGGTGTTTTAAACTACCCTATTCATGTAAATGTAGAGACCCATTTTTCTTTAAGTAAATGGGTTGCTTAAACTTCAGAGGACATTGCAGTGATTTAGAATAGGGACTTGGAACTGAATTAAATTATCTGGGGAAATTCGAAAAGGGACAATTATGTGACACTTTGTCTGGTCTCCCATAGTTGGTGGGCTCATGGTGTTTAAATTAAGATTTGGCAGAGACACAATGATGGAAAGTTCTATGGGATAACAGGTGCAAGAGGATGCTGATGGAAAATAGGGCTCTTGAATTTGGATCTGTGCTTATCTTGCTTTAGTTTGATTTAATGCAGGATGCATATCAAATTACAATTTCACTTTGCAGCAAATATGCCCTGAAACTTGAAATATAGCGCACATTCTTGTGAGTGGCAACACAAACTCAACCTATCTGTCCTGCCGAAGGGTTTTGACCCGATACATCGACCATGCTTCATAGATGCTGCCTGGCCTGCTGAGTTCCTCCAGCGTATTGTGTGTGTTGCTTAACCTATCTAATAAAGGGCCTTGGATCTGTAGCATTAACTTTACCTCTGCTCATAGAATAACCGGA
Organism: Hypanus sabinus; assembly: GCF_030144855.1. Classification (NCBI taxonomy): domain Eukaryota; kingdom Metazoa; phylum Chordata; class Chondrichthyes; order Myliobatiformes; family Dasyatidae; genus Hypanus; species Hypanus sabinus. Next base: position 40,344,943 of record NC_082721.1, on the reverse strand, counting down.
TGAGTATTTTCTGCATTTTCTATTTTTAATTGATATCTTTGCTATCAACTTATTGATTAACAATACTCAGGTAGTTTGTGGTGATTAATGCTTGCCTCCAGATCTGAAATTTGTGGTAGCAAAAGTTCAAATGGCTTTGGAAGAGATAACAGAACACAGGCAAGGAGGAACTCCTTAGAAGCTCAAGCAGCATCTATGAAGAGGAATAAACAGTTAACGATTTGGGCTGACAAATCTCCATCAGCAGGTAAAGGAAAGGTGTTGGCCTAAAATGTCAACAACTTATTCCTTTCCAAAGATGCTGCCTGACCTGTTGAGCTCCTCTAGCATTTTGTGTGTGTTGATCTGGATTTCCAGCATCTGCAAACTTTCTTTAAATTACATTTCAGCCAAACCACTGTCCGATGACTTGTTGTGTCTGAAGGATTGGCCGTTGACACCACAGAGCTTGAACAAGCTGCTATCTCTCAGTATGTCAGTAGCAGAGTCAGGCAGCTAGTAGCATTGCTCACTCACAGCACCCATGGCCATGGGTGTTTCAATCCTCATTCCTGTGATTTCTGTGTGGAGTTTGCATGTTCTTGTGGTGACTGTGTGCGTGTTGCCTTTTGAAGCTCACACATCCCAAAGGTAGGCAGATTAGTGGTTTAACTAGCCACTGTAGATTGTTCCTCATGTGTAGCTGAGACGTAGAATTAGGTGGTAAATGTAGGGAGAATAAAATAGGACAGGATTAATGTAAATAGACAGAGTGAATTCAACAGTTTGAAAATGTGTTTCCAAGCTATATAATTCAACCATTGTCACTCCAGAAGTGTTCTTGCTGCTGTCCATTAACCAGCAATGCCAGATTGCAGCTGCAGACCAATCTGGGCTTTTACAGTTAAAGGCTATTTAAAATTGTCCTCCAAGCCCACCTTTGTTCTCCTCCACTGAAAGTCGCCTGTGTTGTGACCACAGGATGAACACGTGAGGCCGGTATGGAAGACAGGCACTCAGGGGTCAGCACAAGGGTGATTTATTGAAGTTTTTAATTACATTTATTGTGGTATTAATGATAATCCATTGAATTTGATTTCACTTTATGTTTCAAAGAAGGACAAAAAGGTAAAGTGTGCATGAATGTGAAAGAAAGGATTACGTTTGTGGAGAATCAGTCTGATATGTTGTTCATTCACTTTCTAGAATCTAAATATTTTCTTCCATTGCCACCTCCTTTCTTCTTTCTCCCCTTCCTTTTCCTCCTTACCCACCCCCTCCTCCTGCATCTAATCTGAGGTTAGGTGTTTCTGAAGTTGTGCAACTTATCACAGACCAAACAAATTCTAAGCTTTGCACTCAGGACTGCACAGCTCATTCACAAATATGCAGGTGTGGAAGGTTTTGGTTCATGCCGTTGGTGTATTTTATGGAGTGCAGTTCAATAAACAGAATAAGAACTGTCTTTGGTGGGTGGATTGCTCACTAAACTCAAGAACCAAGCAGTGAGAGGGCAGTAGCCACCCATCACTTTGACACCATGGCTCAGTTATTGAGTCCATATTGAACAGGTATAGGTTGAGCACATCATGGATCACCTATCACCAGCATGATACACTGAATATGGTGGCACTGCCACTGTACATTCAGGGTACTGAAACTTTTGCAGTTATGTGGTACACGCCTGATCTCAGCATGATGGAAATTCAGCCTACATCATTCTACTCTATGGAGCCAGAAAAAAAACTTCAGTGCTTAAAATTTCCACACACCTGTTTCCCTCCTGCTCTGTAGGACATGAAGCAGAAAAATTCTGTTCTCCTACCTAACGGAGTGCCAAAATGTCCTAAGATGCAACTTAACATATGCACTCTGACTGTGTAACATTTAATGATGTGCACATTAACTGTTACTCTGCTTCTGCTCTGAGTTAATTGCTTCATTTGAAACGTTTAGGACTTTTTTTTAAGTGGATGCTCCTGATTCAGCTGTATGTGGAGTAATTGCTCCTTGTGTTTTGGGAGCTCCTGCTGAGCACCCTTCTATCCTCCGCCGTGTACCCCCTCATCCCAACTTTTGTCTTCCTCTCTCTTCCACAAGCCTGTGTTTCTTCTCTTCATTCTCCCCACTATACTGCACACCCAGGGGATTAATGGTAAAGTGGGATTGTCTGAGACCAGCTTGGTTTTTGCTGTGGCCCTGATTTACAGATACATAGTGCTTCCTTTTGACACAGCAGAATGTGTCACAACTAGCAGAAGATGAAGGAACACTAACCAGCACATTGCTTCAGCTCTGGAAACTCTGTGTGTCCTGAACATACAGTTAATGGCTCTGATGAGCTCTAGTTTGGCAGGGTATTGCCAAACTAGCCTTGCACGCAGATGGACACCATACACTGCACATTACCATCTATGCAAGGGTGTCACACTTGCTACCTCCTCTCTAAATATGTGAATAGTCATTAGATGCCCCACTGGAGATTATTGACACCAAGCACTTTGAGATAGTTAGCTGGGCTTTAGGCTCAAATAACGTTACAGGACAAAAGGAGGTGACTAGGCCCAATGCACAAGTTTCTTTAAAAGGGTTACTTAGTTATTCCCATCCCCCCTTCATCTTCCTCCCTAGCTCTGGAGAATTCTGTATTTTTTTTTAGCATTTATCCAACTTTGCTTGGAAAAGAGTCACAGTGATATGGAGACATGCAGGAAGGCAAAATGATTCATGGCCTGTAGAGTTTCTACCAAGCATCAAGCTCCCAGTTTTCTTTGCAGTTTAATAATTAATTATCTGCTCATATTGTAAGTGGTGCATGTAACAGTTTAATATGCTTCCTAGTAGCCACAGTTGTTTAATGTGGCCCCTAAAGGTTCTATTGGTATGATTTTAAAGCTTCTGTTGGTACTGCATTAGGGGGCATCTCACTGGTTGACTCTTAACTGCAAATTTGAATGGAATGGAATTTTCCTTACCCATGTAGTATAAGGGATGGCCACGAAACCAGTACCATCTTAGTTCTTAGCTCTTTAGACTCTCCCGCTCTTCATCTTTCTGGGACATGTACTGAGGAAAGAGAAGCCTGAACATTTTGCAATGATAGAACAAACTGATGGAAGAAAAAGTCACAGTCGACAGCACATGACATTCATGAGTTAGATCGATGTGTGGAGAGGCCAAAATTTTGACGAACTTCTCAGATTAAAGACAAATGGAAGCCCATGATTGCCCACATCACTACATACGAGACTTAATAATGATGACAATTTCTTCAACTAGTTGACCTCCATCACTGTTCCTTTCAACCCTCTCTTTGCTGTATTAACATTTAATAAAATGATCATGGAGCACTAAGATTTGGGCTTCATTCCTGACTTCTGAAGTAACCTTGGATTAAAATATTAAAATCCAAATTCATCAACTTTTCCTAGAATCTGTCACTCACCTACTCTCTAGAGGCAATTTACAATGGCCAATGAACCTATCAACACATGTCACTGGGATAGCAGATGAAACTGGAGCACCTGAAGCTAATTCACATGGTCATGTGGAGAATGTGCAAATTCCACACAGTGCCCAAGGGTGATATTGAACTCAGGTCTCTAGCATTGTGACATCAAGAGGCAGTAGCTCAACTGTGCTACCCTAATTACAGCTAAATCTACATCACAGCCTTTTCAGGTTGTTAATTCAGATTAAAACTTCTTGAGTCAAAAGAATTATCCTCGTTTTTCCAATTTTCATGCCATTTTAATTCTAGCTTCCTGAATTAAAAACATCCCTCTCTCCTGTATTTCTCCAAATGTCTTCATAACTTCAGCATCTCAATAAAACTTACTCCTAAGCCATTTCTTTTCTCTCCAGATGAGAAATCCTACCACCTTCACTCTCTTCACAAACCGGTTATTTGCTGCATGATGAACTACTCGATTGAGCCAAAGAACCTCCTGAGGGAGGTTGTATAACTGGAATGTGTTTGTCTCATTGGCAAAGCGAAGACAAAATGTTCCACAGCTGATAATATTTTCACAGATGCCGAGACTCAAAGGACTGGACTCATAAAGTATATGTCCAGCTTTCAGAAATCTGTGTATTGCAACTGGCTAGTGCAGATTTTTCTGTGATGTCCTTGAAGCTAAGGGCTTAACAACAATTTGAATAGTTCTCCTTTGGCAGGCAGAAAGGTGATGTGATAATCAGTTATTTCTAATGCGAGACTCCCATACCAGCTTATGAATCCTTCCTCCCCATGTCACCACAAGTGAGCAGTTAGAGAGAATCTCTTCCAATCCTTTAGGAAAGTTCTTAGAAAATATGTATTCCCTTGTGTTATGTTTTGAAACATCAAAACATAAAAGCTAATTGATAGGGGCCAGGAGAACAGTTCTTGTTTCATATTTTTTTTACTTTAAGCAAGGTGCACACTTATGTGGTGGCCTGATAATGTATGCCTTTTATGTGCTTTTGCCTATAACCCACAATGCATTACTTAAAAAACAAAGAATGCTTAATCAAACAATATATTTACAATATTACTCAAATATTACTGAAATATGGGAAACTTGGTCACATGGTGCAAACAGAATCATCTGCAGCTTAATGTGAAAAAGATTAAGAGGCTGGTGGTGGACCTGAGGAGGGCTAAGGCATCGGTGACCCCTGTTTCCATCCAAGGGGTCAGTGTGGACATGGTGGAGGATTACAAATACCTGGGGATATGAATTGACAATAAACTGGACTGGTCACAGAACACTGAGGCTGTCTACAAGAAGGGTCAGAGCCATCTCTATTTCCTGAGGAGACTGAGGTCCTTTAACATCTGCCGGATGATGCTGAGGATGTTCTACGAAGGCTGTGGTGGCCAGTGCTATCATGTTTGCTGTTGTGTGCTGGGGCAGTAGGCTGAGGGTAGCAGACACCAACAGGATCAACAAACTCATTCGTAAGGCCAGTGATGTTGTGGGGGTGGAACTGGACTTTCTGACGGAGGTGTCTGAAAAGAGGATGCTGTCCAAGTTGCATGCCATCTTGGACAATGACTCTCATCCACTCCATAATGTACTGGTTAGGCACAGGAGTACATTCAGCCAGAGAACCATTCCACCAAGATGTAACACTGAGCGTTATAGGAAGTCATTCCTGCCTGTGGCCATCAAACTTTACAACTCCTCCCTCGGAGTGTCAGACACCCTGAGCCAATAGGCTGGTCCTGGACTTATTTCCACTTGGCATTATTAACTTATTATTATTTAATTATTTATGGATTTATATTGCTATATTTCTTCACTATTCTTGGTTAGTGCGGCTGTAACGAAACCCAGTTTCCCTCAGGATCAATAAAGTATGTCTGTCTGTCTGTCTAATATTAAATACACAAACCATGTGTATTTCAACATCTCTTTGGAACAATCCATTGTCCCCTAGGTTTTCAAGGTGGCAACTATCATTCCCGTGCAAAGAAGGCAACAGTAACCTGCCTAAATGACTATCAACTGGTGGTATTAACATCACCATTATGATATGCTTTGAGTGGCTGGTCATGGAGCACATTAAAGCCTTTCTCTTGCCTAAATTGGACCCTTTCCAGTTCGTTTATCATTCAAGTCAATCCGCTGACGATGCAGTAGCTTCTCCGCTCCACTCTGTCCTGGTCCACGTGGAAGATGGAATCTCATATACCAGACTGCTGCATATAGACTTCGGTTTGGCATTCAACACCATTATACCCGAGAAAATGGTGAGGAAACTGTCCTCGCTGGGTCTCAACACCTCCCCCTGCAAATGGATACTGGACTTCTTAACAGTAAGTCCACAGTCAGCCCGTGTAGGCAGCAACATCTCTAGTCCCATTATGCTGAGCACTGGAACTCCCCAAGGCTGTGTGCTCACAGTTCACACTGCTGATGCATGACTGTGTTGAGGATCCAGCTCAAACTGTGTCATCAAGTTTGTGGATGACACAACAATTGTTGGCCTTATCAAGAATGATGAGGAGAAGGAGTATAGAAAGGAACTGGAGTGAACTTGTGGATTGGTGTGAGATGAACTTAAGTCTGCATGTGGAGAAGACCAAGAGAATCATTGAGGACTACAGAAAGTTTCAGACGAAACACCCCCTCTGCAAATACATAGCTCTTCCCTACAGAGAGTTCAGTGCACCCAGTTCCTGGCTGTTCACCTCATGGATGACATAATCTGGTCCCTTAATATCACCTCCCTGAACAAGAAGGCGCAGCAGTGCCTCCACTTCCTAAGGAGATTGAGACAAGCAAGGCTCCCCCTCCCCGTTTAACTGTGTTTTACAGGAGCACCACTGAGAGCACCCTGACAAGTTGCATCTCCACCTGGAATGGGAGCAGTCGAGCATTGGACCAGAATTCCTTCAAGCACTGTGAGAACAGCTGGGAGGATCAAGGGGTCTCCCTACCATCCACCAGGAACATTTATCAGCAGTACTGCATATGCAGGCCCCTCAGTAATATTGAGGATTCCATCATCCATGCAGCATCCTCTTTGACTTTCTACCATCAGGCAGGAGACTACAATGCATATAAACAAAGTTAGTTTGAATGAGAAACAGTTTCTTCCCCCAGGCCAAGAAGCCTCGGAACTATCTGCCGCATCATATTTGTAGTGTCGCTGGTTAATCTGCTCCATACCTTAGAATATTTAATATTAATGCAGTTTAGTTTATTATTTATGTGTGATTGATCTGTAGATCTGTACATTCATAAGTTATCATATGTTATGTGCATTATGTTTACTACTGTGCTTTGCACGCTGGTTCAGAGAAAAGTTGTCTTGTTTCTATATACTTTAAATGGTTTTATATACAGAACATGTATATAGTTAAATGACAATAAACTTGACTTGTAATGGATGACCTGAAGATTACAATGATAACCAGTGGGTTTTATCAAAACAGTAAATTGCAGATACTGGAATCTGGGGCATAAAGAAACTTCCAGAAAAACTCAGCAGGTTGAGCAGCATCTGTGAGGGAAGACAAATTGTCAGTGTTTTGGATTGAGACTGTGCATTAGTCCTGAGAGGGGAGAAAGAAGACAGCTGGTATAGGGAGGGGGAGGGGTAGTCTGCAGGTACTAGGTTTATCAAGTTGCCTCCAACAACTGAGAACAACGCTGGTGACAGACCTGTCCCACCTTCACCACTTACTTCCTCACTCAGAGTTCCTGAACCATTAAACATAGCTTGCTAGTATCAGCCTTTGGTTCTGTGGAAAGTGAAACAGGGTTAACATCTTTCAGGTCAATGACCCTTCACCAGTTCTCACAGTCATAGAGCCATCGAGGCATACAGCACAGAAACAGACCTTTTGGCCCATCGAGTCCATGCTGATTGTCAACTACCTACTTCCTTCTGATTTCTCTCTGATAAATCTGTTTCACTTTCTTTGAATGTTGCCAGCATTTTTTGTTTTTATTTCAACTTACTAGTATCTTCAGTTAACTGATTTTAATTTATTTGTTTATGATTGGAGTCTATTGCTGCAAAATCCAATGAAAACCTTCGGTATTGGTTTATTTCACCTTGTTTTGGAACTCCCTCTCAGGCAGCGATCATAACTCTCCATTAGATTAAGGGGTGGCAGGGAACGTGGTAAAATACAGGCCAGGTGCATTTTGAGTAATCGAGGGACCAATCATGGAAATGGGGCCTTCAGCTCACTGAGTTCATACTGACCATCAAGCACCTATGTAAGTCAAACCTACGTTAATCCAATTTTATTCTCCCACATTCCCACCCATTCACCCAAACTTCTACCATTTGCTGTACACTTGGGGCTATTAACAGCAGCCAATGCTCTTACCAGCCTACAAGTGTTTGTGTTGTGGGAGAAAACCAATGTGCTAGGAAAACCCTCATGAACAAAGGGCACATGCAAACTCCACACAGACAGGAGTTTGGGACTGAACACAAGGCTCTGGAATATGAGGCAGCAGACTCTTTTTGCCTCATTTTTGTGCAGCATTTTTAAAAAAAGAGAATGTAGAGATTAAATCAGCAATTAGTCTTCTGTGGTAGGAATCTTATTATAGAGAAACACTATTAATTAACTGATAGATCACTTTCTGATCACTATTTAAAATTTGCCCCTGTATGGTAGAGCCATATTTCTGCAAGGTCTAAATACTAGTTGATAACAATCAGTCTGAACCCATGTGAACAACACAGTCAGATAACCACACATAGTCACACTGTGAGTAACTTAAGATATAGACAGGGTTGCTCAAAAAATAATAGTTGCTTAAACTGGATAATTTAACTAGGCTATTTAATGTGGAGTAAATATGGCTTCAAACTGTGGTGATAGTTGGCAATACTGATGTAATTTGGATTTGAACAGAAAGTAATGGACCCTGCTGCTTTCACATCTTTCCTTCACCAATTTACAGGTTTTTAAATAGACTGAATCTACGCAACGTATCAGACTCTTGCTGTTACTTGGCTTTGCAAGTAAGTGATTGAGGTCTTCACATGGGCACAGAGTCCCTCTAAGGGTCCTTAACCTCAATAGCAGGGTTTTGTTCTAAGAATTCCATTTTATTGATCTGGACCCAACTGTGGAATTCTCCAATTGACCTCTTGGAGTCGATGGATATCACAGTTAGAGCTAAAATTGATTCCAGGAATTGTAGCCACAGCAGGCGTATGTGTGGCATGCAGGGAGTTTACAGATGTTCTTTTTGCTTCCTCGGTGAAATTGTGCTGTTTTTAAATAATCCAGAAAGCAGTGATCTAATTTCATTAATCTCCGCAAAGAGTATTGAAAACAGTTGGTTAAGGCTTTTCACAAGCAGATTGTTCGACCCATAATGTCACAAGAACATAAAGTAAAATAAATTTTAAACATTCAGTGTGAGTGGAATATGTTGGGGCAGTGGAACAGTAGGTTAAATAGTTTGCACTTTAAAAAGTGCCCATGAGTCATTCATCAGCACTTTATCTAATATTATCCAGCTCCCCTCATCAATGGGCACATTAATCACAACTCCTACTGCCTAGAATAAATGCTTGATAATTCTGCTTGTTGCTTTTTCATCTGCAATACTATTATCTGCAATAGTATCTCCATATACCATAGATTTACATCTAATATTTCATCTAAGATCCAACATATTGTATAGGAATGAAGCTCCCTCTTATGAGAGATATCTCCCTAACCTGACCTTTGTTAAGTATGAATTACTTCCCTTTCCCATCCCTGTCCATCCCTCTCCCACCCTCTTCCCTCTTCCCTCCCTCCTCTACCTTCCATCCCCTTCCATTTTCCTCTCCCTCCACACACACTCTCTCTTCCCTACCCCCTCCGCCACCATCTCCAACCCCACCCACCATTTCCACCCCCACCATCTCTCTCCACCCCTCCCCCTCCCCTCCTCTCCCTCTCCACTTCACAAACTCTCCCTCCATCTCTGCCCCTACCCATCTCCATGCTCCCCCTCCCTCTTCCCCTCCCCTTCTCTCCCTTTCCCCTCCTCTTCATCTCACCCCTCCATCTCCATTCCACCTCCCTCCCCTCTCCTCCTCCCTCTCCCCCTCCCACTCCCCCTCCCCTTCCCCTCCCCTTCCTCTCCCCTCCCCCTCCCCTCCCTCTCACCCCTCACTCTTCCTCTCTGCCTTCCACCTGCCACCTCCCCCTCCCCCTCCCTGTCCCCTCCTCTTTCCTCCTGCCCCTCCCCCCTCACCATACCCCTCCCCTTCCACCTCTCCCTTCTCCCCCTTCTCTCCTCTATAACAAGGTGACACCAAGCATGAAAGAAAGAGTGGATTTATCGAGTGGATACAGAGTGATTAAAAGAGGATACAGTGTCAAGATCATTTCAGATTTAGGTGCAGAGTGAGATAGGGTATTACTGGCAGTCTGTGCTTGGTGAGGGAGCATGGGTGAGAGAGCATTCGGGTGGCTGTGGATGTAACTGGTCAGCAGGAAACAGGACCAGTGCAGGGCAGAACAAGATATTTCCCTCCCACCCCACCTACATTCAGTATTACATCATGTAGAAGCAACACCTCAAAGCAGGTTTTGTTAAACTGGGAATCCCTATGCTAAAGCCATTTTGCAGAGTCCAACCTATTGATCCCCTTCACCATTTGCACTGGAACTTTAGGGCCACAGTTGGGTGGATATTGTTGATTTTACATGCTTCATTTGAGTGCAAATATCAGTGACATTTTCCTGAACCACTCTTGCAGATCTCACGCCAGTGTTAACTTGGTTTGGACAATACCCTTTAAATGAACCAGAACTATAATGGATACTGAGTTGGATCTTGCCTATTTCCTATTGCCTATTTCTGATGTGAATAATGTAAATTCAATTAGTTAAAGATATGTAGAGTGCTATATTGGTGTACAAAATACTTAGAACATTCAAAGAATAGTACAGCACAGTACAAGCCCTTCGGCCCACAATGATGTGTCAACACATAAACCCTGCCTCCCATATAACCTCCCACCTTAAATTCCTCCATATACCTGTCTAGTAGTCTCTTAAACTTCACTAGTGTATCTGCCTCCACCACTGACTCAAGCAGTGCATTCCACGCACCAACCACTCTCTGAGTAAAAAACCTTTCTCTAATATCCCCTTTGAACTTCTCACCCCTTACCTTAAAGCCATGTCCTCTTGTATTGAGCAGTAGTGCCCTGGGGAAGAGGTGCTGGCTGTCCATTCTATCTATTCCTCTTAATATCTTGTATACCTCTATCATGTCTCCTCTCATCCTCCTTCACTCTGAAGAGTAAAGCCCTAGCTCCCTTAATCTCTGATCATAATGCATACTCTCTAAACCAGACAGCATCCTGCTAAATCTCCTCTGTACCCTTTCCAATGCTTCCACATTCTTCCTATAGTGAGGCAAACTGAAATGGACACAGTAATCCAAATGTGGCCTAACCAGAGTTTTATAGAGCTGCATCATTACCCCGTGACTCTTAAACTCTATCCCACAATTTATGAAAGCTAACACCCCATAAGCTTTCTTAACTACCCTATCTACCTGTGAGGCAACTTTCAGGGATCTGTGGACATGTACCCCCAGATCCCTCTGCTCCTCCACACTACCAAGTATCCTGCTATTTACTTTGTACTCTGCCTTGGAGTTTGTCCTTCCAAAGTGTACCACCTCACACTTCACCAGGTTGAACTCCATCTGCCACTTCTCAGCCCACTTCTGCATCCTATCAATGTGTCTCTGCAATCTTCGACAATCCTCAACACTATCCACAACACCACCAACCTTTGTGTCGAACCAAGCCCAGCACATCACACAAACCAATCTTCCATCCTTGGACTCACTACACCACATCCTGTCAGTGCAGTGCTGCCAGGATAATCAAGGATAAGTCCCACCCAGCCAACACTTTTTGTCCTGCTTCCCTCCGGGAGAACGTTCAGGAGCATGAAGATACGTACAGACAGATTTGGGAATAACTTCATTCCAACTGTGGTAAGACTGCTGAACAGATCCTGACCCGGATCTGGGCCGTACCTTCCAAATATCTGGACCTGACTTGCACTACCATACTTTCCCTTTTCTATTTTCTAATTATGATTTATAATTTAATTTCTTATTATATATACTTTGATTTGTACTTCAGGGAGTGCGAAGCACAGAAACATATATCACTGTGATGATTGTACACTTTAGTATCAAGTGTTTGGTGACAATAAAGTATTTGTATTTGTATTGTATCTGCAAACTTGTCAGCCCACCCTTCTACCCCTACATCCAGGTGGTTAATAAAAATCACGAAAAGTAGAGGTCCCAGAACCAATCCTTGTGGGACACCACTAGTCACAACCCTCCAATCCAAATGTACTCCCTCCACCACGATCCTCTGTTTTCTGCAGGCAAGCCAATTCTGAATCCACCTGGCCAAACTTCTCTGGATCCCATGCCTTCTGACTTTCTGAATAAGCCTACCATGTGGAACATTTGATACATTCTATGTGCAATAATAGTTACAGGACAAAGGAGCATCCAATGAGGGGAGACCACTGGCTCAATTAACAAAGCTGCATCTAGCAGCTCCAACTCTTGGGTTCATTCCTGACCTCTGGTGCTGTTAGTTAGAAGCTGCATGCTCTTTTTGTGACTGGCCAGGTGAGCTTGCTTCCTCCTTGTACTTTGTTCCTCAATGTTCTTCCAAAACAATTCAATCAGTAATGAAATGGCCAGCTAAACTATTCCCTTCTGCCTACACAATGCCTACATCCTTCCATTTTTCTCACATTCATGTGCCTAGCTAAATGTCTCTTAAAATTCTCTAATGTATCTGTCTCTACAATACCCAGGCAGTGCATTCCAGCAACCATCACCCTCTGTGTAATAAGTTTTCCACTGCATCTCTTTTCAAATTACCCCCCCCCCCCTCACCTGAAATACATCTGCTGCTCCGGCAAAAACAATCCAAGTTTGTTCACCCTCTTGTTACAGCACATGCATCCTAGTAAACCTCTTCTGCACTCTCTCTAAAGCCTTAACTTCCTTCTTATAATGCAATGACCAGAAATGTAGGCAAAACTCTAGGTGCGGCCTATCTAGAGTTTTATAAAGCTGCAACATAACTTTATGACTTTTGAACTAACCTCCAAGAGGATCAAAACCTTGTTGTGGTTTGGATGCTCGCATGCCTCAATAACCTGGAGAGCTATTTTGGCTGGAGTCAAGGTTGCATGCTTTGGCTTTTGGGTGGGTCACCCATGCCAAACAGGTCAAAGGGTAGAGGCTAGGCTAAGAGTGGTCCACTGGTCCTCTAGGTTTGGGGGTTCAGCTCAGGGTTGTCAACTTTGACTAGTAAAACAAAATTGTTATGGGAGCAGCAATTTTCTACATCTGAGTGAGCCTCCACTTGGGACTTGCATGACTGACAGTGGAGAAAACTGAGAAAAGCGGAAGCAATTGACATGATGAAGGATCTCCTGACCACCACCGGAGATGGATGGCAGTCATTGCTTCTGTAAACACCAACGGCAAAATGACCAAGTAATTAAGTTTTTAACTAAATGCCTTGACTAATAAAGGCAAACATGTCATATTCATTTTTAGCCACACTATCAACCAATGTATATTTCCAAGCCTTCCCTGGTAATGCTCCTTTTTCCAAGCCTTCCCTGGTTATGCTCCCCTCTTCTTTGCCTCCAACTTACATCCTTTCCTTAAATTCACTTGGACTATATCTGATACCTTGCTCCTCTTTCTCAATCTCTCTGTTCCCATCTCCGGAGACAAACAGACTACTGATATCTTTTAGAAACTTATTACCAATTTCCACGACAAACTTGACTATACCACTTCCCATCCTGTCTCCCATAAAAATGCCTTTACTCAGGTGCTCCGTCTCCACCACACCTCACCAGGCTGGGGCTTTCCTTTTCAGGATATCAGAGATGCTCTCCTTCTTCAAAGAATGGGTTCTTTCTTCCTCCACCTATGATGCTGCCCTCACCTCCATCTCCTCCAATTCCCAGTCATCTGTGCTCACCCCATCTTTCTGCCACCTTTAAAGGGGTAGATTTCCTCTTGTTCTCACCTACCACTCCATGAGACTCTGCATCCACCAAATAATTCTTTGTAACTTCTGCCATCTTCAACAGGATGCTACCACCAAACACATCTTTATATTCCCCCTCCCACTCTCCACTTTCAGCAGGGATTACACCCTCCATGATTCCCTTTTCCATTTGTTCCTCCCCACTAATCTCCCTACTGGCTCCCATCCCTGCAGGCAACAGAAATGTTACACCTACCCATTCCACCCCTCCATCACTTTAATTCAGGGACCCAAACAGTCTTTCCAGGTAAGGCAACACTTCATCTGAAAATCTGTTGGAGTCATTGATTGTATTCAGTACTCCTGATGCAACCTCCTCTACATCAGAGAGATATGACGTAAATTGGGAGATCACTTAGTCGAGTTCCTCCGCTTCGTCTGCCAGAAGCAGAATTTCCTGGTGGTCAGCCATTTTAATTCCTGTTCCGGCATGTTGATCCATTGTCTTCTCTTTTGCCACAATGACCACTCGCGGGTGGAGTAACCAGATCTTATATTATGTCTAGTTAGCCTCCAACTTGATGGTGTGAACTTCAATTTCTCCTTCTAATTATTATTTTCCTTCCCCCTTCCCCCTTCTTGTATTCCTCCCTCTGGCACCTTATTCTTTCTCCTCACATATCGCCTCCCCTTGGTGCTCTTCCTTCTTCTCTTTCTCCCATGGTCCAGTCCCCTCTCTTATCAGATTCCTTCTTCTCTAGTCCTTTATCTTTCCCACACACCTGGCTTCACCTATCACCTTCTAGCTAGTCACCTCTCCCACCTGTTCATTCTGGCATTCCCCCCCACCCCTTTCTTTCCAATCCTGAAGAAGGACCTCAGCCCAAAATGTCAACTGTTTATTCATTCCTGTAGAAGCTGCCTGACCTGCTGAGTTCCTCAACCTTTCAGGGAGCTATGAACAGACCCCAAGATCCTCCTGCCCTTAGTGAACTCCCTCTTTACATTTGACCTACCAGGGCAAAACACTCCACATTTGGCCAGATTAAACTCCATTTGCCATTTCTCCGATGATATCTGAAATTAATCTATATCACACTGTAATCTTTTCCAGTCTCCTATGCTGTCCACAACATCTTCACATTTTGTATCATCTGCAAACTTACTAACCCACCCATTTACATTTTCTTTCAGGTCATTTATATACACAAACAGCAGAAATCCATGCAGAGCACCCCTAATCATAGACCACCAACTAGAATAAGTCTCTTCAACCACTACCCTCTGTCACCTATGAACAAGCCAGTTCTGGATGCTAATGACCAATTCATCATGGATCCCATGCATCTTAATCTTCTGGATGAGGCTTCTGTGAATAACCTTGTCAAAATCCACGTAAACATTAGTTTCAGCTCTACCTTCATTAATCACTTCATCAAAATCACTTTCAAGCTGGTAAGACACAATTTGCCCTGCATTACGTTGTGCTGGCTCTCCCTAATTAGGCCACAAATTTCCAATTCACAAATCCTATCCCTAAGAATTATTTCCCATAAATTCCCTACCACTTATAGTAACTTCCGGGATTATTCCTGGTTCCCTTCTTGAATGTTGAAACAATAGGAGCTACACAGCAGTCCTCTGAATCCTCATCTGTGGTGAGAGAAGACATAAAGATATTGGTCAGGGCCCCAGCAATCTCTTCTCTTGCAAAACGAGTGAAGCTGCAGATGCTGGAAATAAATAAAAAACACAAAATGCTGGCAGAACTCAACAGGCCAGACAGCATCTATGGGAGGAGGTAGTGACAATGTTTCGGGCCGAAACCCTTCATCAGGAGTGAAGTAACATGGGATGGTCAAGAGGGGATAAGAAGTGGGGGAGGGATGAAGTAGAGAGTTGGGAAGTGATAGGCTGAAGGGAAATGGGCTGGGGGAAGGTGGAGAATTATGAGAAATAAAAAAGAAAGAAAGGTAGGGCTGGGGGGAAATTGTAGTGAGGGGGGAGAAAGAGAGAGAAAGAGAACCAGACTAAAATTATAGATAGGGATGGGGTAAGGGGGGGGGGGGTTTCAAAGGAGGTCTGTGAGTTGGATATTCATGCCGGCAGGAAGGAGGCTACCTTGGCGGGAGATAAGGTATTGCTCCATCGACCTGCGTGTGACCTCATCTTGACGGTAGAGGAGGCCATGGACAGATATGTCGGAGTGGGAGTGGTCTGTGGAATTGAAGTGTGTGGCCACAGGGAGATCCCGCCACTGCTGGAGGACTGAGCGCCAATGTTCGGCAAGACGGTCTCCCAGTCTGCGGCGGGTCTTCCCAATGTATAAATGGCCACATCGGGAGCACCGGATACAGTATATCACCCCAGTTGACTCGCAGGTGAAGTGTTGCCTCATCTGAAAGGACTGTCTGGGGCCTAGGATGGTGGTGAGGGAAGAAATGTGGGGTCGGTGTAGCACTTCTTCCATTTGCAGGGAGGGAGGGTGCCTGGAGGGAGGTCGGTGGGGAGGGATGGGGGGGATGAATGGACAATGGAGTTGCGTAGGGAGCGATCCCTGAGGAAAGCCGAGAGTGGGGGGGAAGGGAAGATGTGGCTGGTGGTGGGATCCCATAGGAGGTGACGAAAGTTGTGGAGGATTATATGTTGGATCTGTAGGCTGGTAGGGTGATAGGTGAGGACCAGGGGGACTCTATCCCTGGTGGGCTGACAGGCGAATGAGGTGAGGGCATAGGTGCATGAAATACGGGAGACACAATCTCTTCTCTTGCCTCTCTTAATCAACTGGGGTATATCCCATCAAGATCTGGGGACATTCACTTTAATGCTCTGAAGTGATCCAACACTACCTCCTGCTTTACTTCGAAATGCCCTAGTGTATCAATACACTCGGTATTGATTTCCCTATCCTGCATGCCCTTCTCCTTGGTAAACACAAATCTAAAGTACTCAATAAGAAACTCAATACATCCAAGCAAATGTTCCCACCCCTTGAGTGGTCCTACATTCTCCCTAGTTATCCTCCTGCTCTTCATGTATGTATAGAATGCCTTCTGATTCTCTTTAATCCTACTTGCAAAGGACTTTTCATGCCCCTTCCTGGCTTTCCTAATTCCTTTCTTGAGTTCTTTACTGGCTTTGTTGTAAACCCCAAGGGCTCTGTTTGATTCTAGTTTCCTAAGCTTTACATCCTTTATCTTTTTCTTCTTGACTAAATTCATCACTGCCTCTCAACATCCAAGGTTCTCCTACCTTGCCATTTTTGTCCTTTCTTCTGGCTGGAATATACCTGTCCTTCACTCTGTGCGGTTGGTCTTTAAACACCCTCCACATGACGTGGACTTGCCCAAAAATAGCTGTTCCCAATGAACTCTCCCTAGTTTCTGCCTAATGCTCTCATAATTTGCCCTCCTCCAATTTTTAATACTTTCCTCTAAGATTTAAACTTATCCTTATCTATGGTTATCTAAAAACTTAAGGAGTTGTGGTCATTGTTCCCTAACTGCTCACCTACTGAAAGGTCAGTCACTTAGCTAGGCTCATTAAGCGACCCTTGGTCCAACGCAGCCCTTCCTCTTGTTGGATTTTCTACATTATAAATCAAGAAATCTTCCTAGATGTACCTAATAAATTCTGCCCCACCTAAACCTGTTGCATTAAGAAGGTCCCAATTTATTTTAGGGAAGTTGAAGTCCCACATCACAGCAACCCTATATTTTTCACACTAAGGAAAATTTCATATCAGATTTTTCATATCAGAAAATCAGATTTCATAACTGTTTCTCAATTTCCTAGTGGCTATTCGGCAAGGCGGGGCAGGTGTGTGGAGGTACTCTGCAGTATAATCCCATAATTGCACCCCTCTTATTTTGAATTCTACCCATACACAGTGGCATGCAAAAGTTTGGGCACCCCAAGCAGTTTGAGCTCTCAGATAACTTTTACCAAGGTCTCAGACCTTAATTAGCTTGTTACGGCTATGGCTTGTTCACAGTCATCATTAGGAAAGGCCAGGTGATACAAATTTCAAAGCTTTATAA
The DNA here is from genome assembly GCF_030144855.1 of Hypanus sabinus. Lineage (NCBI taxonomy): Eukaryota > Metazoa > Chordata > Chondrichthyes > Myliobatiformes > Dasyatidae > Hypanus > Hypanus sabinus. The sequence continues at coordinate 40,327,403 of NC_082721.1, read as the reverse complement.
ATACCCTAACTCCTCAAACCTTGTCCCAACAATCGGCCGTCACAAGCTCCTCTAAGCAGCTGCCTAGCACTCCGAAAATTAAAGTAAATGATGCCCACAAAGCAGGAGAAGGCTATAAGAAGATAGCAAAGAGTTTTCAGGTAGCCGTTTCCTCAGTTCGTAATGTAATTAAGAAATCACAGTTAACAGGAACAGTGGAGGTCAGTTTGAGGTCTGGAAGACCAAGAAAACTTTTTGAGAGAACTGCGCATAGGATTGCTAGAAAGGCAAATCAAAATCCTTGTTTGACTGCAAAAGACCTTCAGGAAGATTTAGCAGATTCTGAAGTGGTGGTGCACTGTTCTACTGTACAGCAGCACTTATACAAATACATCCTTCATGGAAGAGTCATCAGAAGAAAACCTTTCCTGCATCCTCACCACAAAATTCAGTGTCAGAAGTTTGCAAAGGAACATCTAAACAAGCCTGATGCATTTTGGAAACAAGTCCTGTGTACTGATGAATTTAAAATAGAACTTCTTAGCCGCAATGAGAAAAGGTATGTTTGGAGAAAAAAGGGTGCAAAAAAGAACACCTCTCCAACTGTTAAGCACGGGGGTGGATCGATCATGCTTTGGGCTTGTGTTGCAGCCAGTGGCATGGGGAACATTTCACTGGTAGAGGGAAGAATGAGTTCAATTAAATACCAGCAAATTCTGGAAGAAAACATCATACTGTCTTTAAAAAAGCTGAAGATGAAAAGAAGATGGCTTCTACAACAGGATGATGATCCTAAACACATCTCAAAATCCACAATGGACTACCTCAAGAGGCACAAGCTGAAGGTTTTGCCATGTCCCTCACAGTCCCCTGACCTAAACGTCCTTGAAAATCTGTGGATAGACCTCAAAAGAGCAGTGCATGCAAGATGGCCCAAGAATCTCACAGAACTAGAAGCCTTTTGCAAGGAAGAATGGGCAAAATTCCCCCAAACAAGAATTGAAAGACTCTTAGCTGGCTACAGAAAGCATTTACAAGCTGTGATACTTGCCAAAAGGGGGTGTTACTAAGTACTGCCTATAAAGGGTGCCCAAACTTTTGCTTCAAGCTCTTTTCCTTTTTTGTTATTTTGAAACTGTAAAAGATGGAAATAAAAAGGTAATCTTGCTTAAGATATTAAAGAAGTGTGTCATCTTCAACTTTATGCCTATTGATAATCAGGTCATCTTTTACTCGCTTAGCTATTCACAGTAACAGAAATTTTGACCAGGGGTACCCAAACTTTTGCATGCCACTGTAGACTCAGTGGACAAGCCCTCCATTATGTCACTCTGAGTACAGCTGTGATATGGTCTCTGATTAGTAGCATAACTCCCCTTGCTCTTTTACCTTTATCTTTTCTAAAACATAGAAATCCTGGAACATTAAGCACCCATTCCTGTCCCTCTCTCAACCAAGTATCTGTAATGGCCACAACATCATAGTACTGATCCGTGCTCTAAGTTTATCACCTTTACCCATAATATTCCTAGCTTTAAAATGCACAACATTTCAAACTATCCATCACAATATATCTTTTACTTTGCTCATGCCTGTTTTTACTAGCTCTGACATCAACCTTCTTTCCTCTCCATCTCGCCACTTTCTGACATGTTGCTCTGGTTCTCATTTCCCTACTAAACTTCCCGAGAAACACTAGTGAACCTTCTAGCCAGGATATTGGTTCTCCTCCACATCAGGTGTGACTTGTTCCTCTTGTACAGGTCATCCCGTTCCTCGAAAGGTTCCAGTGATCCAAGAACCTGAAACCTTGCCCCCTGCACCAGTTCCTCAGCCATTCATTTATCTCTTGTATCATCATATTCCTGCCTGACCAGCAGGTGACACTGGGAGAAACCCTAGAGATGACTACCTTGGCGGTCCTGCTCCTCAGCCTCTTTCCTAACTACCTATATGCACTGTGCAGGGCTTCTCTCCCCTCTCACCCTATGTCATTAGTGTCGATGCATAACATGACCTCCAGCAGCTCACTCTCCCTCTTGAGAATATTCTGCAGCTGCTCTGAGACATCCTGGACCTCGGCATCTGAGAGACAAAACAGCATCCTGGCGATTCTGTTGCGGCCTGTGAATTTCCTATCGCTACCGCTCTGGCTGTTTTTACCCTTCCCAGCTGAGCCTCAGAGCAAGCAACCGTGCCACTGGTCTATCTGCTGCTGCCATGCCCTGGTAATTCATTTCCCCCACCCAGTACTATCAAAGGGCTAGACTTGTTTCTGAGGGGAATGGCCACATTGGAACCCTGTGCTGATGGCTTACTCCCTTTACTTCTGGAGGTCACTTATCCACTATCCGAAGCCTGCAGTCTGGTTTCATCTATAAGGTTTTCATAAAAGTTTCATCTATGAGGTTTTCAGCCTCTCAGGTGGTCCTGAGAACATCCAGCTGCAATTCCAGTTCCTTGACCTGGGTAGTCAGTGCACTTCCAGTGATGTAGTCATCAAGGAGGCTGTTCGATATCCTGAAATCCCACATCAGGACTAAAGGGTTTCAGCTGAAATATCAAATGTATTCTCTTCTATAGATGCTGCCTGGTCTGCTGAGTTCCTGCAGCATTTTGTGTGTGGAGCTTATTATACCTTTGACTTTCACTTCTCAAGCCTAAATTCTACAATCAAAATAATGATTCCAAACAGCTCAGGAACCCCATGTTCACACCAAAGCCTGCTGAGCTGGTTGATATATGTAATCTGCGAGTTAGTTGATTGGAATTCAGGGTGTAGTGAAACCAGAGTGTTTCATTGTAGGGGTATTGTCCGGGATCGATTTCGTTGGATGCTGAGTGTTTGCCCTGAGCATTGATCCAGTGGGTTGTGTGTTTAAATCTGTGTTAAACTATTGTCCGGTAACGTGATTACAATACATGGTTATGGATGCTGCAGGGGTGGAGTGGAGGTTTGATAAAATGGCAGGTACAGACTTTGTTCTAGTTCAGAATAGCTCTGACGTAACGGCGATAGAAGTGCCTGGTACTATTAGGGCCCTGGGAGCTGGGGGCCCGTGGACTGTCCTAAAGACAAATTGCTCTCATTTCTGCGGAGTGAGGGGAAGGAATGGTCTGATGTGGAAGGTCTAATGAGTCCTCCAGTAAGGGTTGAGCATTCTGAGTTGGTAGCGGCCCTCACCTCCCTGGCAAAATGTCTGGGTTCAAAGTCCCAGCTATCATAGGCTCATCCTGTTCTCAGGAATGAAGCCCAACCCTAAAGGGGAAGAGGAGTATGACTTTTGGGCAGAGCAGACCTTTCAGTTGCTGGATGAGTGGCAGTGCTCTAATGACGAAAGAAGACGGAGATTGATTGAAAGTATGCAGGGGCTGGCTGTTGACATGGTGCAATCCAGGAAAAGAATCCTCTTGCTACCTCTATGGCTAACATGCAAGCACTCAAAAAGGTGTTTGGTACGATAGGAAGCCCATTGGAGCTTATGACAGGGTTTTAGAACATGTTTCAGAAGAAGAGGGAGAAGTTTTCTGCCCACATTTTTCACCTGGAGAGGCAGCTAAATTGCTTGCAGCATGGGGGGGGGGGGGCATTCGAGCAGCTGAGGTGAATCAGTTAAGAATGGACCAAGTGGTGAAAGGCGCCCATTCGCCGGACCTGTTCTCTTGGCATCTCCAAATACCCCCCTCCTTCGTTTATCAAGCTGATCAAAGAAGTAAGAGAGGAGGAGAAAACGATGGAGGCACGGGAGGCCTCCGTCCACAGGGTACAGTCCTCGGTAGTCGTCCCCTTGACTGAAGTGACCACTGATAACTCACCTTGAGTGGTGAAGGAGCTCATAGCAGTGCTTAGGACTATCTGTGGACAGGCAGGTCTACAGCTGGACTCCAAAGTGGGGGGGCTGGGCTGTAACGTAACTGGGAATGAAGCTGAGCTCAGCCAAGTGGCAGAGGGACCTGAGTTGTTGGAAGGCATGAGTAACAGACAGGGGAGGCTTCGCCACGTAGACCAGAAGTATCCCAAGGAATGTCTGAAACTGAAAACGTCGCTGATGGGATATGGAGGTCTCAGAGTCAGGAGACCCCCAGATAGGCTGGCCTATGTAGCACCAGGGGAACAGAGGGTTGCGACGATCCCCCTAGTGAGATATGTCACTACCATTTACAAATGGATTAGAGGTTCTGACATCACAAAATTCCTTTGAAAACAGTGTTATTAATGAGCTGATAAATCATTTCAAAGTCATGAGGTCATGATTATTGTGGTGGGGGAAGAGTGCAGTGCCCTGGTTCACATCTTTACTGTTAGGCTGTAGGTATTTCATTTAACAGCTCTGTAAGAGCTGTTTGTTTTGCTTTCAGCCTGTTTGGGTTATTGTTGAAGATAAGGGATGATGTGGAATGTGTGGCATCCAATTAGCGGGAGGTTTTTCTTGGTGAGGGACAATAAGGTTGATCGTGGGCCTTTGTTCGGGAGGAGATGAAGAGAGAAGATGCTGGTGAGAACTGGTCTGGTGGGAGACCCATTTGTTCGAGAAGGATTGCGAGCGAAGTTTGGAAGGTGGTGTGCGCTTTCACGTTGACCAAGGGCCCAGCGCATGGGTAACAGAGAAGTTCAAGATGAGCTCTAATGTGTGTACATCACACAAACCAGGGTTGGGGTGTTGCTCATGCCTCAATCTCACACGGTTGTCGGGGCCGGAGATTGTCTTCCCCAGACTTACGCAGCGGAGGCAACCAGAGTGTTTCAAGGGAAAAAAGATAAAAGCAGGTTTGAGTATGGTTAGTGTAAGTGAGCAGTATAGATTTAGTAGGTTTAAGACCCTTATTTTGTGCTGTAGATCTTTATGACTCTAAGGATGGTTCATTCTAATGTCCTCACTACACATAGTCCCTACATCATGTGTATATACACACATAATAATGTCTGATCACATGCCTTATTTACATAACTATACTGGAGTCAAGATCCTTCGGCAAATGTGCTCTTAACTCAGGGTAATTCAGCCTGGGCTATAAATAGAGTGAAATGTCTATCCCAGCATGCTGTAAAGAACCAAGGAGCTTTGTAGGGAACTTTTCAAACAGACTGTGAGTTGAGAAGAAATGCTGATGTGGCTTGTAAAAACACAAACAGGCTTCTCTGAAACCCTGTGCTGTGGTTATTGACAGTAGTCATATAAGTAACACTAGTGACTGGCATGTTTGGTTCTGACTTCATCAGACTTTGAAAATGGCAAACTTCAGAAGTGTTACTGGAGAAAAAAAATCATTCACCTACTTTTCAAAAGCCTATCCTTTAAAACATTTTTTTGCTGTGCTAATGGTTTAATATTGAATATTTCCAACCTACACAGTCATGATGCTGCCACAGATGGACTGCATGAAGATTGTGCGATCAAAGGGGAGGTCTCATCAATCAAATCAGTGCCGTTGTGAATTTAGTATTGTAAAATACGGAAGGTTGAGTGTAAACTTTAACAACTTGCAGATAGCTTTGGACAGTGTTGCACACACGGGAGCACATTTCTTTGAGTAATTGCAAAGCTGATTTATGTTCAACATCATTTAAAGTTAAAGAATGAGTACAGCCTGCCGGGGAATGTAGTCAAGAGTGATCGCATGAACACTGTAGGGAACTTGTGGCAATGAATTCCACAGACTCATCAACTTCTGGCAAAAGGAACTCCTCCTCATCTCTGTTCTATTGTCCTTGTCCTTGTATATTGAGGCCATGCCCTCTGGTCCTAACCTTCCCCCGCATAGGAAACATCACCTTCAAGTCCACTCCATCTGGGCCTTTCAGTGAGATCCCACCTCTCCCACACCCCCACCCCAGCAAGTGCAATTCCGATGCCATTAAACACTCCTTATATGATAACCCTTCATTTCCAGGATTATATTCATGATCCTCCTCTGGACAGACTCCAATGTCAGTACATCCTTTCTCAGATATGGAGCCCAAAACTGCTCATGACATTCCAAGTGTGGTCTGACCAATGCCTTATAAAGCCTCAGCATTACATCCTTGCTTTTATATTCCAGTTCTCACAAAATGAATACTAACATGACGTTTGCGTTCCATATATAACCATATAACAATTACAACACGGAAACAGGCCATCTCGGCCTTTCTAGTCCATGCCGAACGCTTACTGTCAACTAGTCGCACTGGCCCACACTCAGCCCATAACCCTCCATTCCTTTCCTGTCCATATACCCATCCAATTTTACTTTAAATGACAATACCAATTCAACTTGCAAGTAAATCTTTAGGGAATCCTGCACAAGGACTCACATGTCCCTTTTCATCTCTGAGCTCTGAATTTTCTCCCCAATTACAAAATAGTCTGCACCTTAATTTCTTCTACCAAACTACATAGCCATATATGTTCTGACACTGTATTCTGTCTGCTACTTCTTACCATATTTTCCAGATCTGCCCATGTTCTTCTATAGGCTCACTGCTTCATTAAGGTATCTTTCTTTATGTTATCCACAAACCTGACTACAAAGCTCTAAATTCAATCATCCAAATGATTGACACAACTAGTCACTGGCACCCCAGAAACTCATCCTTAACAATGTACTCTAACATCTTCCCAGTCATTGAAGTCAGGCTAACTGGCTTATAGCTTCTAGATACCCACTATTTCTTTTGCTATATTATACATCCTTACTTTAGCCTTCCTCCTTTCACAAAAGGTAGAGTGACTTTTATAATTTTCCAGTCCTCTGGAATTATTACCGAATCTCGTGATTCTTGAAAGCTCACTACCAATGCCACCAAAATTTCTTCATTGACCTCTTTCAGAACTCTGACGTGCAGTTTATCTGGTCCAGGTGACTTAACAATCTTCAGACCTTTCAGCTTCCCAAGCACCCTTTCCTTAGTAATAGCCACTACACTCACTTCTGCCCCCTAACATTCTCGAATTTCTGGTGTTTTCCACAGTGAGGACTGATGCAAAATACTTAATGAGTTCATCTGATGCTTCTTTGCTACATCTCCATTACTACATCTCCATCAATATTTTCCAGCAGTCCAGTATCCATCCTTGCCTTTCTCTTACTCTTACTTTTGGTATCCTCTTTTATATTATTGGCTAGCTTTCCTTCATAGTTCATCCATTCTTTCCTTTTTTTTTAGTTCCCTTCTGTTGGCTATTAAAAGTTTCACAGCCTTCTAGTTTCCCACTTTTTGCTTTATCTTCTTTGGGATTAGTCTATCCTGTGCCTTCCAAATTGTATAGAAACTCCAGCCATTGCTTTTCTGCTGTCAACCCCTTCCAATTAATTTTTGGCCAGTTCCTCTTGCACGCCACCATAGTTTCCTTTACTCCAAGTTCAAAACTGAAATACATTTATTATCAAAGTATGCATAAATTATACAACCATGAGATTTGTCTCCTTACAGGCAGCCACAAAATGAGAAACCCAAAAGAACCCATTAGAAAAAGTCCAGCTAACACCCAATGCACAGAGAGAAACAAAAACACAAATCATGCAAAGAATAAAAGCAAGCAACAGCATTCAGAATGTAAGAGAGTCCATAGACACAAAGCCCAGATTCAGCCCCCAGCCTGAGCCTCAATGCGGAGGAAAGTGGAGTAAATGTCATAGAGCAGCAAGTAGAACTGGACTGACCCTTACCACCAGTCCTGACATCCTGCCTTATCATTCCATCTGGCCAGCTGTTTAAGTCATCCAAGCACCGGTTCGTTCCCTGCACTAGGACACAGGGCCTATCATATTGATCGATATGCTCTGGGACTGGAAGCCACCATCATTTTTCGGCCCATACTCGACCTTCCCAAATTGGCCTGGTGCTTAGATCTTAGTTTAAGTGGATGGGCTCTGAAGCTCCTCTGTTCCATCTCTTCTCCACTTCACAATCCCCAGCTCTGTCTCAACCTCACTCTGGCCACTTCTCCTCAAACATGCCTCGACCTCACTTGGACTTTGCATTGCACCTGCATGCCTCAAACCTCAACCCTTAAGTCAGCCATGCCTCTTCATTGTCTATAATTTTCCACAGAAATTTTTTTTTAATGAAGTATTTAGTTGTATTTCTTGCTTTCAGAACGGCTAATGCAATTTGTTGCCTTGGGCAGATGTGGAGGCCTAGTCTTTATGTATATTTAAGACAGAGGTGCAGAGGCTGTTAGATCTTTGATTGGTCAGGGCATGAAGGGATATGGGGTCCGGGGGGGTGGTGGGGAACAGCAGGAGACTGGGGTTGAGAGGAAAAATGATCAGTCAGGATGAAATGGCGGAGCAGACTTGATGGGTCAAATAGCCTAATTCTGCTCCTATATCTTATGGTCTTTTGGTCTTATAGTATGCTGTCGCTTGTCTTCAATCATCATTGTCTGAACCCTTAGTGCCTAGGTGGCACATAGGGCCTCACTAGTCTTCAATAGCGCCATCTCAAACTAATATATCTGATACATCTGATTCTAGCTGCTCCCTCTCAAACTGCAGGGTAAATTCTATCTCATCATTATCACTTCTTCCTATGGGTTGCTTTAGCTTAAGCTCTCTAATTAAATATGGGTCATCACAAAACACCCAAGTCAGAATTGTCCATAAGCAGCTCTAAAAAGCCGTCTCATTGGCATTTTACAAATTCCTTCTCTTGGGATCCAGCACCAACCTGATTTCCCAGTGTAATTGCATATTGAGATCCCCCGATGACAATCATAACATTGCTTTTTTTACATACATTTTCTCCTTCCCATTGCAATTTTTACTCCACATCCTGGCTACTGTTCAGAGGCTGTATATAACTCCCATCAGGGTCTTTTCACCCTTGCACTTTTTTTTAACTCTACCCAAAAGGAATTCAATATCTTTCGATCCTTTGTCACACCTTTCTAAGGATTCAGTTTCACTTTTGCCAACAGAACCACCTACCCTCCTCGACACACCTTCCTCTCTTTTGATACAATATGTATCCTTGGATGTTAAGCTCTCAGATGTGATCTTACTTCCGACACGACACATTTCATACCTGCCAATTTCTAACTGTACTACAAGATCATCTACCTTATTTTGTATACAGTCTGTATTCAAATAAAACACCTTCAGTCCTGTATTTATTGCTCATTTCAAATTTGCCTCCTTGTTACCAGAAGTTAAATTCTTATATCTTTCATTTTTTTTGTCTTTTTATTTATTCTGGATACATTAATAACTTCTCATGGACTCTCCTTTTATTTTATCCTCACTTTTCTGAGCAGTTGAAACCACTTCCCTACTATTTAGTTTAAACACACACTCAGCCCATCTGACTGACTCCAATTTTTGCCCAGTGAACTGCCCACCTTTCCTCACACTCTCACTACACACTGTATCTACTTGTATACTAACTGCCCAATCCATCCTCTCTCCTGTCACCTCGGTTTCCATCCTCCTGCTAAATGAGTTTAAACATTAAAGGACAGGAATAGGAGATGAAGGCCTATAATATATATAAATCTATCACATTGCCTTCTTTCTGAAGAAAAAGTATACAAAAAACTTTTCACAATTAGACACAGTCATTACTAACTGGCTTCCTCAATCAGTCTGACCTTGGCAATTGTATAACTGTCCCTGAAAAGGTGCTCTTTCCTAGAAGTGAAGAGTTTGCAAGCACATGGCTCACTGCTGTTCAATGGCTCTTACAGAGCGGTTGGTTCTATATTGAAGTCAGGAATAGATTTATCATCTTATGTCAGTGTCTTCAGGTATGTCTCTTACTATTCTCTGATTTACATTCTGATATTTCCAGATTGAATGAACTATCTTATTGTACCATAGATTTTCCTGCTTCATCAGGATCCCATCACTAAATCTTGTATTTAATTATTGGCTTGATGACTCCAAGTATCTTAATCACTTAAAATTGCTTCTCTTTACTTTGAATCAATTTCAATTGCTGGCCCTTTGTTCTCTCTATACGTTAGGCTACACCAAAGCCAAGGTTTTGAAGGCTCAGCTCAGATGGACCGGCCATGTGATCCACATGGATGAGTTCAGAATGTCGAGTCAGTTGTTCTACGGAGAACTGGAGCAGGGCAACCGTGCCCAAGGTCGCCCAAGGAAGAGGTACAAGGACAACCTCAAGTCAAACTTTAAGTGGGCCAAACTCCAGCCCCGCGATCTCGAACATACTGCTGCTGATTGGTCCAAGTGGCGCAATCTATGCTCCAAGGCAGTAAACAACTTCCAAGCCAACTGGCGCATGTAGCGCCTCAAGGCGTGTCAAGAAAGACACAGGAAGGCGTCCGCTCCTGCCCCAACAGGCGGTGCTCCTTACCCCATCTGCGACTGTATCTGCGCTTCGGATTTCGGCCTCAGAAGTCATATGTGTGCCCACAGACGTTGACGGTGTAACACATTCGTCTTCCTCGGACTTCGAGAGACTACTACTACACTGAAGGCAATAAGATTCAAAAACAAAAATGCATTTATACCTCTCCTGGAGTAAGACCAGTGGTAGAGTGAGGAGGTGTATGTTCTTCCAAAACGAAGTTAGCTGTTCAATGATTCACTGCAGAACTAGAGCAACCTTGAAACATTTGTCTCAAAGATTTGTTTAATGTCCAGATGCTCTTGCTTTATGGAAGCATAATAATACGAGTAAACCAATATTTATTTAATGTCATTACAATGCATAAAATACAAATAAGCTCACTGGTTCATTGTCAGTCACTAATTCTACCAATATTCCATAAGTAGCTAAGATTCACCGCAACTCTTTCATGTTACTTTGAGTGTACTCATTCCTACAATGATGACATTTTCTATGTATTCTGAATTGCTGCAATCTGCCTGATTTCAGATTTCAGATTCAGATTTATTTGTCACATGTACATCGAAACATACAGTGCAGTGGGTCATTTGTGCCAACAACCAGCATACTCAAGGATACTGCCCAATAGTCTTGCCATGCATTCTGGTGCCAAGATAGCATGCCCATGATATTCTGCGAAACAACACAAGCAGCAGCAGCAACAAAACAAGACAAGACAACAAGCCCCTTTCTCATCCTCCCATGCACTCACAGAGACCTCCACCCACCAGGCCACCCCTGTGCTTCCAGTCCTGAGCCCTGGACTCTTAGACTAGCAGACCTCATGCCTCTGACCTCTGGACAAGTCGACCCAGGAGCTATGATCTTTAGGCATCCATTCAGGACTTGCTGACTTCGGTCTTCAAAAAATTCAGAATTCTACCTCCAGACTTTGGCATTTAGCTTTGCCTTCTGGATTCTGACTACTGGTTATTTCTTCAAAGTCTCTCCAGTCACAGGTTTGAACTTTGGGCTTTAATCCCAGGACTAGTTGATCATGAGTTGACCTTCAGGCCTCAACTTCTAGATTTGCTTGGACCTCCGACCCCAGTGTCCTTGGAGGGGGGCGGTGTAGGTTCAGCAGTCCTTGTTACTCCTGCCCATATGGACCTCGAATCTGGGACTAGCTGCCCTGGAGTTCACTGACCTGACAACTTGACCTCTATGATCACCGACTTATGACACTGTGGAATGCTCCGATTTGAACTCCATACACTAGCTCTTATCCTGAGTCTTCATCTCACAGACCTTGAACTCTCCATCATCCTTGTCCATAAGCTATAACAAGACCATTAACTCCTCATGCTATTCCAAGGATCATCTCTACAAACCTAAAATACAACTAGGCCTGAGCTACAATATCAACAGACATTGCAGCTCAGTATCATCTTGAAAAGGGAAAACATTAAATAAAATCTCTCCATTAAATAAACTCCATGGCAATGAGTGTCATATCATGGATTTTAGTATGGTTGTCAAATGTCAACTCCATTGTCTTAGTATCCAAGCAGTCACTACTCATGTGCCCATCTTAAGCAACTTTGGTGGTTAATAATTTAAAGTTATGAGTATGGACTGGGTAAAAATCTTTATTCTGGACACCTCTCCAGGTTGATTGGCATTGATTGTATCTGACTTCACCACCGTCTTTGACAGTGAGTTAGAGGTGTCAGCCATTCTATGTGAAAAGAAGAACACTTACCCCTCAAGATTCCATTTAAAACTCTTTTGTCTCACCTTAAGCCTTTTCTTTTTAATACCCCCATAGTGAGAAAAAAGATTCTGACTATTGTTGTCTCTCATAATTTTATCTACCTCTGTCATGTCACCCTTCAATCTCCTTTGTTCTCCAAAGTACCTAATCTCTCTCCACATCTAAAATGCTCAATCCAGACAACATCCTGGCATATTCTCTGTATTATTCAACAATTCCAACCACTGTTTGCAAGGAGTTTGTACTTTCTCCCTGGGCCGCTGCAGGTTTCTTCCAGGTGCTCTGGGTTCCTCCTATTAGTGTGTATTCTGCAGTTATGGAATATAGAAAATATTAACTTCAACAGCAACCAGTCTTCAGATCTGAATGTGGACTGCAAATTCAATTAAAAACGTAGCTCAGAACAATGGTGTTCATGGAGCTGCAGATTGGGGTTGATTGCGAACCAGGAAACACCCCATTCTCCTGAGTTGTCTGCATACTCATGTCAGCTTAGAGGAAGTGGTGATTAACGCTCATTTTGGGTGTGTTGGTGTGAAGATCCAGGTGTTGGAAAATGATGTGCAACTCAAAAGAAGTCTTATGAATGCATTGTAACCACAGGAACTGTCCTGTTGTTAACTTAAAATGTGATGTAATATTGGAAACAGAGAACCTCTACCAAGAGGGTCTCCAAGAGAAAGCCCGCTTGTTGTGTTGAATGAAGACTTCGATATCACCAGCTTCAGTGTTTCTCCGGTGTCTTTGATCACCGTCACATCACCTCCCACGGTCCAAAGTCGTACCTGTTAGTAGGCTAATTGGTCATTGTAAATTGTCTTGTGATTATGCTAGTGTTAAATCAGGTGTTGTTGGGTGGTCTGTTCCACACTGTGTCACAATCAATAAACAAACAAACACTAGTTGTTATTTTGTAGCTTGTGTACTTCAGAGTTTTTAAACATGACAGAAATAAATTCATAGTACCTTTTAGTAGTAACTCCAAGCATATAGAACTATGCAAAATATTACAGTTAATAGATTAGGTGTCTTAGCAGACAACATTCTTTATATAAAACAACTTGAACTCTCAAGCTGCTATGTCCATTTGTGAAAATGTGTCACGTGATTAATATATAAATCTTTAAAATCCTCCTTGGTGCAGCTAGTAAGAATACAAAATTGAATGTGTTTCAGAAACTATAATTTACTCCTGAGGTACTAAGACTAGCAATTGTATCAGTTTTACAGAGGGGAGTTGAACTCTTGTTACATGGAGAATAACCAATAATTTGTGTGAGTCCTGTCTATTCACAGTCATGAAACTCTAGTGAACATTGGGCCAATGGTGCGGTGTTAGTGTAGGAAGTGTATGGGTGTCATGGTTAGCACTGCCATCAACTGAACCCAGGTGCGGAGGAACGGCATAGTCTTATGTAGCTACAAAAACAAAAGGTTATACATAATAATTTTAACAGAGCATCAGTGGCTCAACTGAGCAAAATAGCATGAAAAATAATTCTCAACACAAGAGCTCTGCGATGAGCGCTAAGTGGGAGCCCATGTTTAATCATAGAAAGCAGGAAACCCATGTCAGTCATAATTAACTTGAGAATATTAAACAGAAAGCATGAGGGCTTAATGACTCTCATTAAGGCAATAATTAATAAATATAGTGATCAAGAAATCTGGAAGTCCAACAATCATTGGGAGGCTGCAAAGGCCTGTGGAGCTTATAACCGTGGGGTTGTGGTTTATTGGTGCTCATGTGTGATGAGATGCAGAAGGGGAGAACGTTGGGGGTAAGGAGGATTGGGACCAAGATAATCAGGGAAGATATGTGCAAGGTAGAAATGTTGCCTTGGAGTGGATCAGGGCCAGTTAAAAAGTGGAACAGCTGAATCCCTGACCAGATAAGAAATAGGGATAATTTACTAAGTTAGCAATATCCTCTTCAGCTTCTTTCTCATATACCTGCTGAGAATTATTCCTTGCAAACTGCTGACCATCATGTCTGGGAGTGTTTAGGATAGAAAAAAGTAAGAGAATCTGGAGGACAGCAAATCAGTAAGCCATCTAATGCTGACCGCACTAACCCGTTTGAACTTCTGTTCAATCATTCCAAAATGTTTGTTGGGAGAAAAGACTTTGAAACTACCAGTGTGAGTTGAAACCACACTAGATCTCAGAGGTTTATTCTAAACTACAGTGAAACAATAGAGGCCTTTCAATCAGCTAGGACAGGCTGGGTCAAACCATGGCCTCACATTGAAACCACAAATGAGGATTTTCTGGTAAATTCCACTGAGAGTGAACAGGAGACTTAGCAATATCTGAGAACAAGGCTTTTGTTTTTGGAAACTGGGATTTGTTTTATTGAGGTTTAGAGCTACTTAAAACTAAAACTTAAAATTGCAGCCACCACAAGGGAGGAGACTGCAAGATCTCTGCCTCAAACAGAATTAGCAATGATTCTGTAAGTATGTGTTTAGTGATTTTCTATCCATCTTATATAAAAGTATCAGTATTTGCCTACCTGCACTGCACGTTCTCTGTCACTATAACGTTATATCCTGCATTTTGTTTAATTTTGCTAACCCTGCCTCAATGACTATCATCCAGTAGCACTTACATCCACAGTGATGAAGTGTTTTCAAAGGTTAATGATGAAACATCTCAGCTCTAGCCTGAGATGTGACTTGGATCCAATCCAATTTGCCTACCGGCACAATAGGTCCAAAACAGATGCCATTTCATTGGCTCTTCACTCAACCCTGGAACATTCGGACAGCAAAGGTACATACATCAAGATGCTGGCACAGCATTTCAAACTATCCACCCCTCAGAACTAGTCAATAAGCTTCAAGACCTTGGCTTCAATACCTCCGTTTGCTTTGGACCCTTAATTTCCTCACTTGCAGACACCAGTCAGTTTGGATTGGCAACAACATCTCCTCCACAATCTCCATCAGCACAGATGCACCACAACGCTGTGTGCTTAGCCCCTTCCTTATTCCCTTTACACTTATGACTGTGTGTAACACTGAACCAGGCTCATGGGCCTGGCAAGTGAGAGTGAAGACACTGACTGCAAATGTTAATTATATACTTACAAACAGTAAAAATTCAATTAAACATTCATGTTCCCCAAGTTACAGAAATTACAAAGCTGAACATCCACAAAAAAAATACATTCAACAAATATATTAATCTAAAAGCTTGTGCAGAGCATACCTTCCTAGTGGTTATGTGCACCACCTGCCTTAAACAAAAGGGGAAAGAAAGGTCCTCCCATATGCATTCTCTATATAGCCATTGTATTTGAAACTGGACACCTGGCAGCTAACCAATGGGAAAGGAAGCTGTAGTTTCTAAACTAACCAATCACAATGGAAGTGTGATTCACAATGGAACAGCAAATCCTACGAAAGGTAGTGGATATGGATTAGCTTATTGACAAGTTTTGAGGGAAGGATAGTATTGAATGCTGTGCCAGAATCCTAATGTATGTATCTTGCTTTCCTGGTAAATACTCCCCATCATTTAGCACATCTACATGGAGTGTTGTTACAGGAAAGAAGCATCTATCATCAAGGACCTCCCCCATCTCCTCCACCCTTGGTCATGCTCTCTTCTCACCTCTGTCATCAGCATCAGAAAAAGGTACTGGAGCTTCAGGACTCATGCGAGCAGTTGAGGAATAGTTATTAACCCTCAATCATCAAGCTCTTGAACCAGAGGCAATATCTTCACTGAAAATCATTTACCCCATCACTGACCTGTTCCCACACCTATGTTCTCACTTTCAAGGTCTCTTCACCTTATGTTCTCAATATTTATTGCTTATTTATCATCATTATTATTTTTTTCTTTCTTTATGTATTTGCAGTTTGTTTTCTTTTGCACACTGGTTGTCCAGCCTTTTGGGGTGGTCTATCATTGATTTTATTATGGTTATTGGATTTATGCCTGCAAGAAAATGCATTTCAGGATTGTATGTGGTGACATATATGTACCTTGACAATAAATTTCCTTTGAACTTGGAATAATCCATCTGGAGATGCACTGTATCTTGATACATGTGACAATAATAAATGAATTACCATGTACAAATGTTGTGTATATTGAACTTTTATATATTAATGAGTACAGCATCAGGAGCTGATACATTTGGCCACCCTTGAATTAGGACATTTTAAAATGAAGCAGAGAAAGCGCGGCAGGGGGCATCAAATATTAGAGGTTGTCCTACCACAGACTTTTCTTAAACTATTACATTTTTCACAAAATATCAGGAGCACATTAATCTAACTGAGGCTATGTTGGCTCCCAGAGGAATCCCATCAGCCCCAATTTCTCCACTTATTGTTCTGTAATTTGTTTTCTCTCTCTCTCAGTTTCAACAACTCTTTCCAATTCACCCCCCAAGCACCACACACTGAGGACAAATCACAGTACAGTAGTAAATTTAGTATCTACCAACTCATGGTCCTGTGGGATGTGGGGGAAACCTAGCCAATCACTGGAGGAATGTGAAAACTCTACTCAGATCATTTCAGAGGGCAGGATTGAAAACAGGTTGCCGTAGATGTGAGGCAGCAGATGTATAGATGTGTGGCCAACTTCTATCCCACCACACAGCTCTTGTGTCTAAATAACTTGGATGCATGGCCTATCTAAACATGGAACATAGAAGAGTACAGAACAGGAACAGGCACTTTGGCCCATGATGTTGTGCCAAACTGATTAAACTAATGATATCTAATGTCTTATGCCCACATATGGTTCATATCCCTTCATTCTCTGCATATACATGTGTCTATTTAAAAAACTTCTTAACTGTCTCCATCATATTTGCCACCACTGCCACCATGGGCAATGCATTCCAACCACCCACTCCTTGGATAATATAAATACCTGTCCTTTATTACAAGTAAACTTCGAAGTTTGTAATTTTCAATTGAGGCTCAGCAGGTGCCCTCCACCTCTGTCAAAAGTTTGGGTTTCAATTCCTGAGGATGCAAACACAGAATTTGCTTCTGTAGTTAAGGGACATAATGGATGTGCAGCTATGGGAGCTGCTGCCTCACAGCTCCTTGTCATGCAGGTTCAATCCTGACCTCTGACATTACACAATCTCCCTCTGTCTCATTGGTTTCCTCTGGGTGCTCTGGTTTCCATTTGCATCCCAAAGATGAATGACTGAGTAGGTTAATTGACAACTGAAAATGCTCCTTGCCTGGTAAGAGGCAAAATCAGGGAGTTAATCAAGAGGAATGTGGGAAGAATAGGTTACAAAATAGAGGAGAATGTAAAGGGTAAGTATATAGTTAAACGTATGGCCCCACACAGCTCTGATGTAGAGAAGGATCTCCCAGAAAATAGCAAAGCAAATAAGTTGAATAGTAAAGAAGGCACGTTGCATGCTTGCCTTCAGCACTAGGGGTATTGAGTTCAAGATTCACAAAGTTATGATGCAGATTTTGGCTCTGGTTGTTCTTGGTACTCTGTTCTGTTCTGGCCTTCCTATTATCGAAAGGGTACGGGGCTTCAGAGAGGTTGCATAAGACATTTACTGGGATGTTTCCAGCATTAGAGGAGATTAGTTATAAAGAGAGTATGGACAATCTGGGATTGCTTACTCTGGAGGCAGAGGGGAAACCTAATAAACATTTATAAAATTAAGGGCGGCGTAGATAGTGCAGGCAGCCAAAGAATTGTTCCTGAGGTAGAAATGTTGCATGCTAGAATGTATTCATGATTAAAATTTATATATCATGTGTACATTGAAATGCTTTGTTGTGTTAACAACCAACACATCCAAGGGTGTGCTGGGGACAGCCCACAACTGTCATCTCACATTTTGGTGCAAATATTGCCTGCCCACAATACCCAGCAGAACAACACTGAACACGACAAGCAACAAAACAACAACAGCAAAGCAAGCCTGCTCATCTCTCCCTCATACACAGTCCTCTAACCCAAAGACAGTTCAACTTTGGCCTCCTGACTCTAGTGAACTTGGATTTGGAAGTGGACACGTTGACTCAGGGCCTTCAATTATGTCAGCAGACTCGCAGAGATTTGCAGACCCAGGCTTCTGGACAATAGGCCTTTTGGTTCAACCTTTGAGCTTCGATCCCTAGCATCAATCACAAGAGCCACCAATCAGTGAACACCAGACTTCGAACTCTAGTCTCATCAATTCGCAAACCCACAGGGTCATCAGACTTCATTCCTCCTGCCCGCTGACAACTTGCTTATGCTAGGAGAGCCATCAGCTTTCAACCATGTAAATCTGCTGGACAGACATCTGGCCAGACAAATCAGCCATTTCTGTGCATGGCTCACACTCATTGCTGTCCTTCAAACATGGAGCAGAGACTTAAGACTCTGGCCTGTTCTCTAATTCCCCACATCCCCGTCCCTAAAACCATAACGTGATGTCATAACTTTCCTCTCTGTTCACGAAACCATCTCCACAAACCCAAAACACCACTAAATAAAGCACTAAAAAACAACTGAAACTGAGCTGCGACTTCAATGGACCTGGGCACAACTTTAAAATGAGAGGGATAAAGTTTAATGGGGATATGCAAGACAAGATTTTGTACACTGAGAATGGTGGTGGCTTTCCAGTAGCTCTCAATGGGCACAAGCGTTGGAGGGATGGAGGATTAAGGATCCTATGTAGGCAGAAGGGATTAGTTTAATTGGGCATTCTGTTTGACACAGGCATTATGTGCCAAGAGGCTCATTCCTGTGCTCCATTGTTTAATGTTCGATGTAGCTCTCTCTCTCTGAGCCGGAATAGATTGAATAGGCTGAATGGCCTCTCTAAAGGGAAATGACCTTCAGGCTGATAGTCCAAGGTTGATGAATTGAGCACTGCTGAATGTGTTTGTTTGTTGAATGAAGTGTTCTTTTTCTCTGGTGGCATAATCCCGGAGACTGAAGACACCATAGCATAGTTCACAATAAATGCAGAAGAATCTCTGATATCTGGCCAATATTAATCTCTCACTCTGGAATACTAAAGGAGAGATCACTAGTTACTATCATGTTGCTGTCTGTCAGAGCTTGCTACTGGCACACTCCCAGTTATGTTTCTGATTTCCCAATCTCATAAGTATTTGCAATTTATTTTCAAGGTGCCTACTAATTGAAACAGGGCTCAACAGGATAACAGTTGAGTTAATGTTCTCTTCAGTCTAGAATGTTTGCAACCAGAGATCACAGTATCAGAAGAAAGGGTTGTCCACTTGGCGCTGAGATGAGAAGTTTATTTCTCCAGATGGTGTCAAATCCTTGAAGTTCTCCTACCCAGAGGGTTGTGGAGGCTCAATCACTATATTCATATTGATTTTCAGAGTAAGAAACTCATGGAATATGGAGTTAATGCAGGAAAGTGATGTTGAACTGAAAGATCATCCATAATCTTCTTCATTGGTAGAGTAAGGACAAAGAGCCAAATGCCAAATATACTCACATCATTGTGCTGTCTACTTGGGTCTGCATTCTCTTTTCATGGCTATGTGGGCTTCCTGTAGATTCTCATATGTTGCTTCTCATATCACAGAGACCTGATGTTGGTTTAATTGCTTACTGTAAATTGCTGCTAGCATGCTAGTTGTAAAAGACTCAGGAGTCGATCAGCATGTGGCAGAGAAGAAACAACAAGGCGATAGGGAAATAAGGAGAGGGAGAAGGTGACTGAAAGGATTATCATACAAAGAACATTGATGGCTCTGGGTCAGTATTCAGCAGAACTTAGAAGGATGAGGAGAAGATCTCATTGAAACCCTTTAAATGCTTAAAGGCCTAGACAAAGTAGATGTGGAAAGGAAGTTTCCCATGGTGAGGGAGTCTAGGGCAAGAGAGCACAGCCTTAGGATAGAGGGGTGTCCATTTAAGACAGAGATGCAGGGTAATTTCTTTAGCCAGAGGGTCATGAATTTGTGGAATTTATTACCACAGGCAGTTGTGGAGGCCAGGTCGTTGGGTGTATTTAAGGCAGGTTCTTGATTGGACACGGCACCAGAGATTATGTGGAGAAGGTTATGGGGAGTGGGGCTGAGGAGGGGAATAAAGGATCAGCCATGAATGAATGGCAGAGCAGATTCGATGGGTCAAGTGGCCTAATTCTGCTCCTATGTCTTATGAACTTGTGAAATTGTTTGCATACATAGGGCCAAAAGGCTTCCTTTGTTGAAGAGTTTGTAGAGATAAGTATAAAGGGAACTGCTAGTTGAAAGAGTGTAACTGACCTTTCTGTGTCACAGTAAATAATTTTTATGTACTTAGCAATAATCAGAAAAGTAATATGCATTCACAGTGATTATAGCATTCTCAAACCCTTACCAGATGTGTTAAAATGTTCAACTCACATATAAGAGAGGCAAACAAAATGATAGTGCGAACATTTTTACTGTGTTTTACCGTTAAAAAGTGTGTCCGATTTGCTTAGAGACCGACCTCTATCTTTGATTTTCTGAACTAAAATTATATAAATCCACACAAGTAGATTCAATCAACTCATTTTTCCCTTCTCTCTTCCCCTTACTTTCCCTCTCTCCTTCCGTGTTCCCCACTTCTCCCTTCCCTCCTCTCATCCCCTTCTTCGCTAAACCTTTGGGAGCAAGTTAGCCAATTGTTATGCTAGAAACACAAAGTGCATTGTTGTGTTGTAACCAAGTAAAGCACCCAGTACATGAATGTAAAGCACTGGAAGCCATATTGCTCATTGACTCAGTACTGCCCTTTCTGTTAGAGCATAGTATTGTAAAATTATCTGGGAAAGGGTGGAAATAATCCATTGTCCCTGTTATAGGCTTTGTATCACAGGTTCTCTTGGTGACCCAGGAATATCAATAGCTAACAGTGCCCTGGAGCTTACTGCAGGTTAGTCTGGCTGTGACATTGACTAACTGGAGACTGAACTGACCCAGAGTACACCCCTCAGCTGCCAAGATTCCCCAGGAATCTTGCCCACCCTCCTCCCTGATCACCAGTCAATCTTTAGTCAACAGATAAACTCAGGTTTAAGCTATTGCTCAGTATTGCTAAATTACAACAGCAACTTTTCACCTCTCGTGAAAAACAAATATTAATTATTTATAGCAAGCCAGCTATTATTTAACTGGTCTATCTCTCTTCAGAGCTGAAATATTTCAACTTTATTGAGTGTTCAGTGTCAGGCAGGTCATGGGAGACACATGTTACTGGAAATGTCACACTTAATGTTGGGATTTGCATGGATAAAACTAATCAGTTTGAAAATCAACGCAGCATATCCCTGCTCACTAGTTCAGAACACAAGACAATAAAAAATATATGGAGAGATTTAGTTCTGAACATGTTGATTTCCGAATGGAGTTCATTTGTAGGTTCAGTGTATTTACAATGCAAAATATCAAAAATTGAATTGGATCATTAATAAATATTTTCAGCTTGAAAGGGGATTTTGTGGTGAGGTGCTTTTCATGGCTCAAGAGTTTCAAACAATGTGAGCGTGTGAGTTGCTGTTTTTTGCCTGTTTGGATTAGAATCAATTTTTGGCTGTCAAGGTGAGGACGATTAGTACTGGGAAATGGAATTCATCCAGTTCAGGGCAATCAGGCCAGGCACACAGCCAGATGTCAGAACAACACCCCATCTGACTTGGGAACCACAGCCTGAGCTGAGAAGAGTGCCCTCCCCCAATATACAATGATCACATTTTCCACATCAGAACCCTGAAGCCTCCCAGATGAGACGATCAATTAATACTGAATAGGATGCAATTTTGTGCAGAGGCCCATAGCAATCAGGGAGTAATTTTAGATTGCCAAGCTGCAGTGAGCTGAGTAACCCAGGCAGCAAGTGTCCACCCAGTGTGTCATTGAGATATCCAGGAACCCCCACAATGTCACTATGATACCTAGTGTCCACCACACTGTGTCACTGCAATATCCAGTGTACACCTCACCATGTCACTGTGATAGCCAGTGCACACCTCACCGTGTCACTATGATTGATATCCAGTGTCCATCACACAGTGTCACTGCAATATTCAGTGTACACCTCACCGTGCCACTGTGATATCCAGTGTCCATCACACAGTGTCACTGTGATATCCAGTGTACACTGCACTGTCACTGAGATATCCAGTGACCATCACACTGTGTCACTGCAATATCCAGTGTACACCTCACCATGTCACTGTGATAGCCAGTGCACACCTCACCGTGTCACTATAATATCCAGTGTCCATCACACAGTGTCACTGCGATATTCAGTGTACACCTCACCGTGCCACTGTGATATCCAGTGTCCATCACACAGTGTCACTGTGATATCCAGTGTCCATCACACTGTGTCACTGCAAAATCCAGTGTACACCTCACCATGTCACTGTGATAGCCAGTGCACACCTCACCGTGCCACTGCGATATCCAGTGTCCATCACACAGTGTCGCTGTGATATCCAGTGTACTCTGCACTGTGTCACTGTGATATCCAGTGTCCATCACACAGTGTCTCTATGATGCCTGTGTCCACCACACAGTGTCACTGTGATATCCAGTGTACACCTCACCATGTCACTGTGATAGCCAGTGCACACCTCACCGTGCCACTGCGATATCCAGTGTCCATCACACAGTGTCACTGTGATATCCAGTGTACTCTGCACTGTGTCACTGTGATATCCAGTGTCCATCACACCATGTCACTGCAATATCCAGTGTACACTTCACCGTGTCACTGTGATAGCCAATGCACACCTCACCGTGTCACTACGATATCCAGTGTCCATCACACGGTGTCACTGCGATATTCAGCGTACACTGCACCATGTCACTGTGATATCCAATGTCCATCACACCGTGTCACTGCAATATCCAGTGTACACCTCACCGTGTCACTGTGATAGCCAGTGCACACCTCACCATGTCACTACAATATCCAGTGTCCATCACACAGTGTCACTGCGATATTAAGTGTACACCACACAGTGTCTCTATGATGCCTGTGTCCACCACACAGTGTCACTGCAATATCCAGTGTACACTTCACCATCACTGTGATAGCCAGTGCACACCTCACCGTGTCACTACGATATCCAGTGTCCATCACACGGTGTCACTGCGATATTCAGCGTACACTGCACCGTGTCACTGTGATATCCAATGTCCATCACACCGTGTCACTGCAATATCCAGTGTACACCTCACCGTGTCACTGTGATAGCCAGTGCACACCTCACCATGTCACTACAATATCCAGTGTCCATCACACAGTGTCACTGCGATATTAAGTGTACACCACACAGTGTCTCTATGATGCCTGTGTCCACCACACAGTGTCACTGCAATATCCAGTGCACACCTCACCATGTCACTGTGATATCCAGTGTCCACCACACAGCGTCACTGCAATATCCAGTGCACACCTCGCCGCTTCACTGCGATATCCAGTGTCCATCGCACAGTGTCACTGCAATATCCATTTTACACCGCATAGTGTCTCTGCGATGCCCAGTGTCCACCACACCATGTCTCCCCAATACACAGTGACCACCACAGTGTTTCTGAAATATCCTAATCCAATGTCAAACTCAACATTCAAGAGTCCAGTGTCTGACTGCAACCTCTTCCAGATATTTAGGGCGCACCTCACTAAGCTAACAAGTATCCAATCCCTTCTATGTCACTCATATGGTCTGTACCCTAACTCACTGTGAGAGTGACATAACTAACTCTCAAAGCATCATGACAATCAGAACTCCCGTCAGGCTACAAGTCAACATGTCTCTCAACCATTGATTTGATCATTTTCCATTCTTTCCAGTCGTGGTGCTAATGGCATTACAAACAGATCTGGGATGCGTTTGCCGATTATAGACATGTTTTTGTTTGAATTTGATGTAAATAGCAAGCGAGCATTTGTAAGTACTGTGCTTTCATCTGGAAAGCAACTGATCCTTTTTATTAGGCTGACCTCCTGGTTGCCATTCCAGTCCCGTATTCTCAGATCTTGCCACTGAGAAATCATGCAGATAGGAGATGCTGCTAAATATTTTATTATATTCGATAAATGCAATAGCATTTGCATTTAGATATGGTAATTTTACAGAGAAAGTAATATGATCATTTTGGCAATTTATTTAAATTTGCTTCAAGCAAAACATCTAAAAATAAAAGCCATGTTTAGAAAATACCAAATGTATCACAACAATTTTCAGATAGACATGTATAAAGGGTAGGCAGAGTTAGACCACAAAGTCCAAGGCTGAGTTCTATATCTGGGGCATCCGTGAGGAATATATGGGTTGCTTATGCTTTCCTCCAGCAGATTTTTTTGTTCTGTTTTATTCCAGCATCTGCAGTCTTGGTATTGTTTAATTGTTGTCACGGATATAATGAAAAGCTTTTGTTAGTATGACATCCTGACAGAACATAGAAAGTGAAGCACAGGAACAGGCCCAATATTGAGCCTACAGGTTAAGTCATTAATTAAATGCCTAACTAAACAAATTGCTTCTGCGTACACAATGTCTATATTTCTCCATTCTCTGCACAATCGTGACCCCACAATGCTGGCCCTCCTGTTTTTACCACATATCAACTGAATCTAGTTTCTTGATTGTTGTATTTCATTATTATGAATGTCATTCCCACAGAAGTTACCTTTTCTCAGTGTCCAATTCCATCTTAATTAATTTGCTATCTACTTCTGGTCGAAGTCATATTGCTTGTCCATTGTTAGTTTTCACATTTTAAATCTAAAGACTACTTACTTATTCTCATCATTATCAAATTTTTCATCAACAGCATACAGATTAGTTCTCTTTTTGAAACTGCAACATGACTTTTTATCACTATCTCTTCCTTGTGCAGTCCATTTATTTTGTCTGTCCGACAAGCTCATTGAATGTGTCCTACTTTGTGGCATTTTCTGTAAGTTTCATCCTTACATCTGCATTGGCCTGATGTATGTGAACCCCTGCCACAATGGTAACAGAATATTTTTGGCCAGGCCGGCTTCTGTTTCGATGTTGCAATTTTGTTCATATTCACTATCATTCCTGACTGCAACTCAATTGTGTCTCTGTCTGCTGTTTCCATTGCTACAACTATTTCATCTACACTTAGATTTAAGTTGTGCATTAGTTAGGAGCTGTTTTTGACTGCTGACTTGGAAAAATACACAAGCTAAATAATCTCTCAGTGCATCATTAAGACCATCATTGAATTAACAATGTTGAGACAACTTGTTCAATTTAGTTAGGTATGCTGAAATGGACCCATTCCTTTTGATTCTGCTTATGAAGCTTAAAGCATTCTGCAATCAGCAATGGTTTTGGTTTTAAATGTTTCTGGATTACTTTCATGATATCAGCGAAGCTCATTTTGACTGGTTTGGTTGGAGCAGTCAAACGTCCAAGGAAACTGTTTGCTTTTATCCCAAAGCACTCAGTAAAACTGGCACTCACTTCTCATTGGCTATTCCATTTGCTAAATACTGTTCAGTTTGCTCAGTATACAAGAACCAATTATCTAATGTGCAATCAAACACATTTATTTTTCCAATGTAGCCAGCTTTTTCTGATCATTTTTAAATTTATAATTATTATCACTTGATACTCTCTGTTTATGAACCCATGAATTTGTCCATTCCTGACTTTTTTTAACTTGACCAACTTGCTCCCCCAAAAAGAAAAAAAAACTGTGCTGCTTTGTTTTACTCAACATTTCTCACTGCGTTATTTTTAAACTCGAATACTACACTGCACTTCAACAGGTAGATAGTCATCTCAGGTTTGATTCAAACTTCCTGTCGTCACTGTTACAATTTGTAACTAAAGCATAAGGGATAATTGTCAGGAAAACGAGGCAGCCAGGAGATCACTTGTGTACTTTCACTTTTACATTATGCAAGGCACGTATGTATGACATGATAGCTTCATGTCGTATGTTTGCATTTCACTTATTTTGACATATAATCCATAATGAATGATTTAAATGAACAGGAATGCTTAATCAAACAATATATTTATAATATTACTCAAATGCCACTGAAGTATTAAATTCACAGCTAATACAACTACAAGAACATAAGATGAAAGGAACAGTTAAATGTACTATTCAATCAGATCACAGATAACCTGCTTTTAGTATCTTCTCAGTTTTCCTATCAGATCTATAGCTCTGTCTATCCCCTATTGCTCTGCTGTGTATAATTCTGGAATATAATATTCATTGACTCAGCCTTCACACCTCTCCGGGGTAGGAAACTTCAAAGGTTCATCATCATTGGACAGAAGCAATTCCTTTTCATCTGTGCCCAAATATTTACTTACTGCCTACTACTCCGCTGGCATTCAGGACAGCAATGGGGGTTCTCCATCTCTGTCTGTCCATATAGTCACACACAGATATAGAAGGATTCTTCAATGTTTTTTCAGAAAACATTTTGTTTACTAGTCAGGGTTGTCAGCCCTGAACTAAACCCCTGAACCTGGAGGACTGGTGGACCAGTCTTAGTCTAGCCTCTACCCTATGAACTGTTTGGCATGGGTGACCCTACCAAGAATCAAAGCTTATGGCCCTGTCTCAAGTCAACATAGCTCTCTGTGTCATTGAGGCACACAAGCAAACAAGCCCTACAACAAGGTTGTGTCCCTCTTGGAGGTCTACCAAATGGATGACCCTTTATTCTGAAATGATTCTGTTTCAACAAGATAATTTCTCAATTTTTCTAAGCATTAAATTAAATATATCTGCTCACCTTTTCCCAATAGACAATGCTTTAATTTCAGGAATGAATTAAGTATACCTTTAATCCAGAGAAAATACAGTGAATTGGGGTTAACTACTGGGCCATTGGTTATTCAGAGCAGCTGCTTATTTAGGACAATACTTAAATAACAAAAGCTAATCAAGCAAATAGCCAGTGTTCCCTTCATTTATTTGGGATACAAGGCTGCTTCACTGGTGCAGGAGACTGTTGCCAAACAATTTCTAACTGGCTTCATTTGCGTACACATCTTGTGGCCAATATACACTACACTGTGCTTAGAGCAAGCAATTTTAAATAGTGTCATTTGTGTGTTAGTTTTCAATGAAAAGTGATTTTTTGTCACTGGTAGTTGATGAGTAATAAACAGCAAGACAATTCAGAACTTCTTTGCTCACTGCGGTTTCAAGTAATCAGTCTTGGAAATTCTAGAAATAGCTGGGAATGAAAATGAATCCCTGCCACCACTTGAACAAATATCATGATAATGAAGAATTTGAAGGTTTTGACAACCATTTTGAATGCTACACTTAAAATGAAGATTTAGAGAATGAAATTATCAAAAACACCATTTGAAGGCTGATCTTGTCCATTTACATTTACAGTCAATCAAAAAAAAACATATTAGTGTACACTGAATTCTTCTGTTGATAACTACTAGGAACTAATACACAGTTTTATAGAACTGTAGTGGTTTTGGTAGTGTTCTAATTTATTCTTCATTTCATTTAATTTCATAAGTTAACTGGTAGTTTGCCTTTTTTATACCTTTTTAACTATTTCCATGAAACTTTGGCTAATTGGACCAAAATGTATTGGTCTCAATGTATCCTAATTAACCAGAATCCACTGTATCCCCTTCATTAACAAAGTTCAAAGTAAAATTTATTATCAGAGTACATACATATCACCACATACAACCCTGAGATTCTTTTTTCTGTGGGCATACTTAGCATATCTATAGAACAGTAACTCTTAACTGTAAATATCAGGAACTGCGAACTGTCAACAAACCATGTAAATGCAGATAGTAAATAAATAGAAATGAATAATGAGCATGAAATAATGAGATAAAAGAGTCCCTAAATGAGAGTAATTATCCCTTTTTGTTCAACAGCCTGAAGGTTGAGGGGTAGTAACTGTTCTTGAACCTGGTGGTGTGAGTCAGTACTCTTGGCACACCATGTATTGCTCTTGTAATACTTCTCTTCTTTTATATTCCATTGACCTTGCAGTAAAGGTCAACATTGTATTTTTCTTCTGAATTATCTGCTGTAGCTGCTTGCTAAATATCTGTGTTTCAATTTCTTACCCTCCCAATTCCTTTTCCTGCAACATACTGTAGACCACTTTCGTCACAATATACTGGGCCTGCCAAATGTTGTCCATCCCCTTTGCTTACCTCTTTGTGTATTCTTCACATTCTTTCCACAATTTATTCTCCCACCTAACTTTGTATCAACAACAATTCTGGTTACAGTGCTCAGCTTCAATATCTCAGTCACTAATATAGAGCCTAAATACTTGGCATTCAAGCATTGATCCCTGTGGCACTCACCTACTTACAGCTATCTGACCAGGAAATGACCCATTTTTCCTGATTTCTGTCAATCCTTTGCTAATACATTATTCAATTCTGAAATAGTCCATCACTCTTTAGAGCGAAGGTGCTTGATCTACTCAATCTTTCTTTAAGATCTTTAAATGGTCTCACACAATTTTTAAGTTTCAAGTCTCCTACATCAGGGATATTGGTTTCTCTATGGCAATCTTTTCATCTCCTTTTAACATCTTGAGGGCAACGATTTCATCAATCTAAGGGATTCTAAACCTGACATCCACAAAGATAGAGACTGTGAAGTTGCTGAGTGCAGTTTTAGTTTAATTATTAAAAGTAGCTTCTCTAATTGGAGCACAAACACTACAGAATATGCTGCTGTAAAAGCTATCATGATCTAATATTCAATAGTGCTACTAGAAAACAAGAAGTTGACTCTTTTTCTTTAGTTTTTATAGAGTGCCTTATGCACTACTTACAGTTTGGAACAAACCTCTCACAGTCTGTTTGAGTAACAGCCTATGATGGAGGCCTCCTAAATCTGTGGGATTGTTATTCCAGACATCACACTGTAGTCCTTGTAATGGGAAGGCAAGACAGGAACTGGAGAATTCAGCCTTCTTTTAGCTTGAATGAACAGATGGAAAAATTGTAGTTATTGTATCCAAGTCAGGATTACCTAGGGAGAAAGAAGTAACCTCTGATACTGAGGCAAGAAGGAAAGGCAGATCTATGATCTCCAGTCCCAAGTCTTTTGCTCATGCTGATCACCGTCCATTCATAACCTTCTCACTCCATAACACCACCATTCCTAATCCTCTCATTTTGTTCATGCTTCAATCCCAACACTCTCTCTTACTCATTCTATGTAAATATGATTCCCAATACAGAAGGAGGCCATTGTGCTCACCCAGTCTTCCAAGCCCATTCACACAATTCTGCACTACTCACCTAACCAGTGCAATCAATGTATATCTTCCCTGACCTTTCAACCCCTCTGAATTTGTTCATGCATTCTCCAAGCTCCTTTCACACTTTCTATATTTCCATGACCCCAAACCCCTGAATCAGTTCCTCTTGAACATTCACTCAGGCTGCACCCATAGCTTCCACAGTAGCACCTTTGTAGCCACGGTAGCAAGGCGATTAGTAGAACACCACTACAGCTCAGGGTGTTGGAGTTCAAAGTTCAATACTGGATGTCCTTTAAAATAATCCGGAATCTCGGTAGTCCAGGTTGGCCAGTTGGAAGTTTGGTTCATCACTGGACTTGGCAAAATATTTGAAGATGTTTCGGCTCCAATTGAGAAGCCATCATCAGTGCTTGTACGTCCTCCCCATGAAATGCATGAGTTTCCTCCAGGTGCTACAGTTTCCTACCACAGTCCAAAGACATACCAGTTAGTAGGGTACTTGATCATTGTAAATTGTCCCGTGGTGAGGCTAGAGTTAAATTGGGTTTTTCCAGCTGCATGGCTCAAAGGGCCTGAAGGGTCTGTTCCATGCTGTACCTTGATTGATAAATAAACAAACAAACCTTCATTGCCCACATTTCTCAACAACCCAACGGCTCACATGGTATGAATTGATCTTCATGTCTTCCTATCAGGAGAGCTCCCCATAAAGCTCATCAGCTTGACCTCCAGAGCACCATGAATCCCTCGTTTTTTATCATATGACTTTCCCATAAACTGTCCAATTTGCATTTCTAACTGCAAACTGTTTTCTTCAAGGATATATTTCAGGATGATTGCACTGTATTCCAAGAGTTATCTCAGAGGCCTCTGATGCAATCAAATCTATCTTACCCCAAGCAAAAAGAATTGAATTCAACAACAATAATTATTGGCTTGTTTCTAATTGCTGATTCTGCCCTTTTCCAATTTAATCTGGATTTGCCCATACAATTCAGGCATTGTAATCAGCCCACAGTACAACTTTATCTCATTTCCTGTGGCTGTCTTCAATTATGTTGCATATATAGTTTCTCAACTCAGCAATTCAAGGTAGCGTTCTGAGAAGAGATGAATCCCTTTAGTGTGGCTGACAGCTAATTTGTGTAAAGTTTAATTACAGCAAGCAGTAATTAACTGACTGTTTAATGTGCTGCTGAAGAAGGACCATCTGCTCCCAGCCCAAACTTTGGCTGATCATTTTGTCTCTTCAGTAGCTGAAAATTGACCGGAGTCAAGACTATCTGTGAGGGAAGTGGGAAGGACATCATTCCAAAGGCTTTCATGGACAATCCTATCCCTCAGATGTAGGGAAGAAAGGGTGCTGTGTGAGGCGAGTCTTTGCTTAAACTTGAAGCTTTCTGTAACCCATTGATAATACAACTCAATTTATCCTATATTGAATAATTTGCCAAGATTATTTTGATAACCTGTGGGAGTGGGGATAGTGATGTATGATTAATCGATGCACATTTAGTGCAAATTAGGCAACACCCCAACTTCATAGATTATAATGATTGGACAGTCCCATGGGCATTAATTATGTTCTATCTTAGTGCAGTACTTCAGCAAGAGGCTAATTCGATCACTGGGTTGTACAATGTAAAACCAGCCTGCATTCTGTGAAGCCTGATTTCACCTCTTAAAGCAGAATGATGGAGATACTTTGTGGTTGCAGCAGATCCCAGCAAATGTTTTACAACTGAAGCTGATCTGGAGAAATATGATAACAGTGCTTCCCAGTTGTCAGGTCCCTCACTCCAGGCTTTTGTGGAGCAGGTAGTAAAGGGGAGAGAGATGTTTTAACTATATGAAGCTGGGAGCCCCTCAAATACCATCAAGAAGTAGTAGGACTGGACAGTCCTGAAGGCCAATGCAGGAGACAAACTTCAAAAAAGGATCATGTTATTGAATGACCATCAAATATCTTTCCCAGCAGTTGTACCTGTAATTCAGACACTGCTAAGCTCATCACTTACTAACCAACATTCTCTGTTGGTCAGAACTTATGGTCGTATAAATATTCGTGCTGCCTCACAGTCAGATTTCATTGCTTGCAAACGTTGCTAGCTATTTATCCATAAGACCTTCACACCTACGCCTGAACCCACAAAATAATCACACAACTTTCACTGACATATTCCCTTTCTTTTCAAGTGACAAGCTAATTGAGGCAGAGATATACTACGGAGCACATTCTGACTGATTGCATCACCGGACGGTATTGTCACACTGTGCACTGACAAATGATTGAACCCAGGTGCGGAGGAATGACAGAGCAGAATTTTATTTAACAGAATATTAGTGGCTTGACCAAGTGATACTGCGAGATGAATCATTCATGAAACACAAGGACCCAATGATAAGTGCTAATTCGGAGTCCTCCTTAAATAATCACAGTATGTAGAAAACCCATGCCAGTCAAAATAAACTGGACAAGATTAAACAGAAAGAACAATGGCTTAATGACTTTAGATAAGACAACAATTAACAACTACAGGTGCATAGGCCGAGAAAGCTCATGACAAAACCTTCCTCCTTAAGGCATTCGAATTCTGAGGCACCTTCAAGGCGAATTCGATGCGGCGCAGTTCAACCGATAATTAAATATTCCCAATTCAGCCTGCCACAGCTGAGAATCACAACTGCATCCAAGCCCTGTACAGTTAATAGAGATGTTTTAATGTGATTGAGCAATCTAACATTACTTAAAACCGACGGTAATAATGCTAACTGCGGCTATAATATCCTCGCTAGGGCTCCTCATCAGAAACATGACAGCACTCTGGGATATAAGTGTGCTTTAAAAAAAGCAAGGTTTTCAACTTTCAATACCAACTATATTGTCGGCAAACATACAGTCTCTGGTAAATAAAATTGAGGATCTCAGGTCAAAGCTAGGGTGCTGTACCAGAGGCATGTTAGGACCACGTGATCCTTTGTTTTGTGGAATCTTGGTTAACCCCTTCTGTACCGGAAGCAGCAATTCAGATCGGTGGGTTCACTATACACCAACAGGATCGGGCTGTCGAGTCCTTCAAAAGCAGAGGTGTATGCCTCATGATCAACTCCTCTTGGTGCACGAGTGTGTCAGTGATGTTCCAATTCTGCTCACCAGAGCTGGAATATCTCGCAATGAAGGGCTGGACATTTTACCTGCTGCGGGAGATTTCAGTGATCTTCTTGTGGCAGGCCAATACCGAATTGGCTCTAGATTATCTGAGTGATGTGATCAACATGCATGAAACAGCATTGTCTGACACCTTCACCACCATTTTGGAGGATTTTAAGCAGGCCAACTTGACAAAGCCACTAAACAATTATCATCTACAAGTCACCTGTATTCCCAGAGGAACAACACATTGGATCACTGCTACACCACCATCAGGAGTGCTTACGGTGCTATCCATGCTGACATTTCAGAATGCCTGATCGTCTGGCTGTATTTTTACTCGCTGTGTACAGGCAGCAGCACCAGTAGCGAGGTCTAAGAAGGTATGGACAAGGGAAATACAGGAGAGCTTACAGGGCTGCTTTGAATCTGTGGACTAGATTGTATTCAGGGATTCATCTTCGAATCTGGATGAGTATGCTGCAGTTGTTATCGATTTCATTAAAACCTATGTGGATGAGTGTGTTCCTATGAAAACGTGCTGTTGGGCAAAAGCCATAGATGAACCAAGATGTTCATTATCTGCTGAGGGTTAGATCTATGGCATATAATTCTGGTGACCCAGGTCTGCACAAGAAAACCAGGTATGACTTGTGGAGGGCTATTTCAAGAGTGAAGAAACAATTCTGAGCGAGGTTGAAGGCAACATCAGATGCACATCAACTCTGGCAGCATTTGCAGGACATCGCTTCCTACAAGATGATACCCAATAACATGAATGGCAGTGATGCTTCAGTACCAGATCAGCTCAAGGCCTTTTATGCCCACTTTGAAAAGGAGAACATAACTACAGCAGTGAAGATTCCTGCTGCACCGAGTGAACCTGTGATCTCTGCCTCAAAGGTCGATATCAGGCTGTCTTTCAGGAGTGTGAACCTTCACAAGGTGGCAGGTCCTGATGGAGTACCTGGAAAAGCTCTAAAAACTTTGTGCCATCCAACACTTAAGGAGTGTATCCACCAGTTATCCAGTATATCCTTCTGGAGTGTATTCAGTAGGCGATGCGGCACACGGCAGCAGAGGCCTTTCAGATCTGGTGCTACTTTAATTTAGATTTTTGAATTTAATCTTAAATTAAAATTTAATTTTATGGCACAATTAGGGTTTAGGGTAATGGGTAACAGAGCAACTATCTACCATCACCAGTTACTACTACAATACAGAGATCGCCCAAAAACAAACTTTCATGAAAATCTGCTGGGTAGATTGCATGACCGCGGCTTGCTGAGGGAATTGGGCCTGCAGTCCTCAGAGTCGCGTGAGGCCGGTAGCCGGAGTTGGGGATGTCGTAGGCAGTGTGTGAAGAAGCAGAAGCGAGGCGAGCAGGCAGGAGTCTGTGCTAGGAAAAAAGTAAGCTCGAGCCGGCCGGCCCTCCTGTCCATTCTGCTCTCCAATGTCTGCTTGCTGGCGGAATCAGGCCTGCAGTCCTCGAAGTTGCTTCATGCCAGTGGCCAGAGGTGGGGACAGCGAAAGCGAGGCCAGCCAGCAGGAGTTTGAGCCAGGAAAAAAGCAAGCCCTGACCGGCTGTCTCTCCCGTCCATTCAACTCTGCAATGGACATTAAATTGGACTACATCTGAGGCAATGATATACTCGGCGTGAGTACAGAAACAGACGGATATCCCGGATGCCGCCATTCAGCTGATGATTTATGTAACAGATTTTCCCCCAAGCCATCGGACTACCAACCTACTGCCCTCTGCTGTGCCTATTATCTTGTTTATTATTTATTGTAATGCCTGCGCTGTTCTGTGTACTTTATGCAGTCCTGGGTAGGTTTGTAGTCTAGTGTAGTTTTTGTGTTGGTTTACGTAGTTCAGTGTAGTTTTTTTATTGTTCATGTAGCACCATGGTCTTGAAAAATGTTGTCTCATTTTTACTGTGTACTGTTATGGTCTAAACAACGATAAAAAGCAACTTGACTTGACTTGACTTTGACATTTTCAACCTCTCATTGTTACGATTGGAAGTTCCCACCTGCTTCAAAAGGACAGCATTTATACCAGTGCCCAAGAAGAGTAGCATGAGCTGTCTTAATGAACATCATTCAGTCTACGGTGATGAAATGCTTCGAGAGGTTGGTCATGGTTAGAATCAACTCCTACCTCAGCAAGGACCTGGACCCACTGCAATTTGTCTATCTCCACAATAGGTCTACAGCAGATGCAATCACAGTGCCTCTTTACATAGCCTTAGGTTACCTGGACAATACAACCACCTATGTCAGGATACTGTTTGTTGACTATAGTTCGGCATTAAAAAACCATAATTCCTGCAGTCTTGAGTGATAAGCTACAGAGCCTGGGCCTCTATACCTCCCTCTGCAATTGGGTCCTCGACTTTCTAACTAGAAGACCACAATCTATGTGTATTGGTGATAATATCTCCTCCTCACTGATGATCAACACTGATACACCTCAGCGGTGTGTACATCGCCCACTGCTCTACTCTCTCTATACCTATGACTGTGTGGCTAGGTATGGCTTAAATGCCATATATAAGTTTGCTGATGATACAGCAGAATCTCAGATGGAGACAAGAGGGCGTACAGGAGTGTGATATACCAGCTAGTTGAGTGGTGCCACAGCAACAACCTTATACTTATAGTTAGTAAGATTAAAGAGCTGATTGTGGACGTCAGAAAGTGTAGTGTTACGAATGCAGCAGCAATGAATATGAAACTGAGACAGGGTTTATAAACAAATCCCGAGACTTATTAACCTTTGCTCAAAACATAGAAAAGTAAACAAACAACTAACTTAACCGGACGTTAACAGTTAGGTGGTAATATCTAACAAACAGTCAAACATAGAAACTGTTCTTAACGAGTTCTCATCCAAGCACAGACTTAAAGTGATAAATTCAAAAGTCCATGTGATTTATATAGTTATTAAGGAGATACTTCCTCGAAACAACGCTTTTTCCTTTGAAGTAACGACGAATCTGCCGATCCCACAGCCGAGAGATGCCTTGTTCGAACAATTCATGAAGAAATAAAAGGAACTGACCTTTTGACCACTGCACAAACCTTTCCAACCTTGCAGGGGTTTAACTCAAATGTGCGTGCCACAATTCCTGAATGAAGTCACAAAGGTCGATCATTACCCAAAACACTGAACAACATTAACTTTATCCAATCCTTTGAACTTGGATAACTCAGGTAATGCCTTCACTCTCTGATATTGGACTGTAAGGGAAAAATAAATGTGCAACAGACAAAATCAGTGGAGCCTCCACACCTCCGACCGGTAGCAACAACGTTGCACAAAAATAAAAATGAGAACTGCTTCACAGACCGCGGATTGGTTTAAGTACCATTTGGAACATGCCATCATGTGACATAACATCACCCCACCGTCATGAACAATTACATCATCCCACTGTCCTGTGTTCAAATGTGAATATGTAACAGTTGGATGAGGGAACATGAACCAATCTTCACTGAGGGATCAGAAGTAGAGGGAGTGAGCAATTCCAAGTTCCTGGCTATCAAGATCTCTGAGGATCTAGCCTGGTCCTAACATATCAATGCAGCTATAAAAAAGGCAAGACAGCAGCTATATTTCATTAGGAGCTTGAGGAGATTTTGTTTGTCAACTAGAACACTCCAAAATCTCTACGGATGTACCATGGGGAGCATTCTGACAGGCTGGACCACCATCTGGTATTGGGGGGGGCCTACTCCACAGGATTGAAAGAAGCTGCAGAATGTTGAAAAAATTAGTCAGCTCCATCTTGGGTATTAGTATCCAAGACATCTTCAAGGAGTGGTGCCTCAGAAAAGTGACGTCCATTATTAAGGGCCCCTATCACCCAGGGCAGGCCCTCAGGCCCTCTTCTCATTGTTACTGTCAGGAAGAAGGCACAGAAGCATGAAGGTACACATTCAGAGATTCAGGAACAGCTTCTTTCTTTCTACCATCCAATCCCTAAATGGACATTGAACTCATGAACACTACCTCACTTTTTTATTATTTCTGTTTTTACGCTATTTTTAATTTAACTATTATATATACTGTAATTGATATAGATATTTTTCTATGTTCTCTAGTATTGCATTATACTGCTGCTGCTCAGTTAACAAATTTTATGACGCATGCTGGTGATATTAAACCTGATGGTGATTCCGATGGCCCAGAGAGCCTAGAGGAACTTGAGACAGGACTGGTAAAGTTGAGACAGACCTAATGCTCTCGAGACAAAGCTGGTAAACTCAAGAACCTAGCATATAACTCAGATACACTACATATAAGCAAACACAAGGAGTTTGAAGTTCCTTCATGTCAGAGACAGCCCACGTAGAAATGAAGGCACCCTGAGGTAAGACAGGCTCATTTATCACAAGGAAATCTGCAGGTGCTGGAAATTCAAACAACACACACAAAATGCTGGTGGAACACAGCAGGCCAGGCAGCATCTGTAGGGAGGAGCACTATCGACGTTTTGGGCCGAGACCCTTCGTCAGGACTAACTGAAAGGAAAGATAGTAAGAGATTTGAAAGTAGGAGGGGGAGGGGAAAATGCAAAATGATAGGAGAAGACCGGAGGAGGTGGGGTGAAGCTGAGAGCCAGAAAGGTGATTGGCAAAAGGGATACAGAGCTGGAGAAGGGTAAGGATCATGGGACAGGAGGCCTAGGGAGAAAGAAAGGGGGAGGGGAGCACCAGAGGGAGATGAAGAACAGGCAGAGTGATGGGCAGAAAGAGAGGAAAAAAGGAGGGGGGGGGAATAACTAAATATATCAGAGATGGCACTACAATTAAGTTGGGAACATAGAATCAATGGGAATATGGCAAACACGAGGAAATCTGCAGATGCCGGAAACTCAAACAACACACACAAATGCTGGTGGAACACAGCAGGCCAGGCAGCATCTATAGGGAGAAGCACTGTTGACGTTTCGGGCCAAGACCCTTCGTCAGGACATCATGGGAATATGGAATAGTTCTCAGAAACATGGAGGGCCATTAAGGACCAAGGAAACCTCGATGACCTTGAATGTAGACCGGAGGAGTTCAGAACACGGACTTAAGAAAAGCATTAGGAAGCTTTGGGAAGCTAGGAACATACACTCAGGACAAGCACTGAGAATAGAAAGCACCATTGCCTCCAGCCAACCGATGTCCAAACTGCTGTTGTCCACTGGGTCCATTTATGATGGGGTCCTACGATCATGGTGTGCACTGACACATGACTGATCCAGAGGCGGAGGAACTGCAGACTCCCCTGCAGAGACAGAAACATGAGGTTATTCATAGGAGTTCCAACAGAACATTGATTGTCAGACCAAATCACACTGCAAAATGAATGATTCTCGAAACAGAAGGACCCTACAAGTGCTAGTCAGGAATCTGCTTTAAATCATCACAGTATGCAGAAAACGTGTGCCAGTCAAAATAAGCTTGACAAGATTAAACAGGAAGCGCAAGGGTGTGTCAACTCTGAATAAGACAACATGCCCAGGTACAGATGCACAGATCAACAGGCCTCATGACAGGTATGGACGTTCCAATGCACATGTTCAGAAAATAACGGCAATGGGCTGCAGACTGGTAAGTTCCATCATGGGCACTAGTCTCCCCACCATTGAGGACATCTTCAAAGGTGATGCCTCAATTATTGTATTGCCCTGCACTGTTTTGTGCACTTTATGTAGTCCTGTGCAGATCTGTAGTCTAGTGCAGTTTTTATCTTGTTTTACATAGTCTATTGTAGCTTTGTGCTGTCTCACGTAGTCTAGTGTAGTTTTGTGTTGTTTCATGTAGCACCAAAGGTCTTGGAGGAACTTTACCAGCACTGTACTGTACCAGCAGTTTATGGTTGAAATGACAATAAAAGCAACTTGAACTTGAAATTGAAGAAGGCGGCACCCATCACGAAGAATGCTCACCATCCAGGATTTGCCCTCATGATGGTATTAGATTTGCTGATCATGAAGTTTTAAACTTAAACAAAGGCCTTAAGTCCTATCCAATATCGATAGTTCTGGGTACCCTCACCAAAGGGAGATTATACTGTAACTACCCAATCTTCAAAGACTATTTCACTTCTCTGCTGATGCTCTTCTGTGAGCTTAGCTGAAAACACCCACTATTTGAACAGTGGGTCCCCTCTCTACCAAGGAAGAGTTACTTCCAGCTAACAAAGCAGTTTAATCAGAGTATATTAACATATTTTCGGTGATACACCTTTACAACCAAACATTTAAAACTCAGAGGATTTTTAACATATAAAAGATTTATAATGTACAAACCATTTCTAAAACACAAATGATTTCCAGAACACGTACACAAATCCTATAAGCAAAAAAAACACCCTCAAGCCACAGATGCACCTGTCATCTGTTGCAGAAATCGACGGCAGAGAAATAGATTCTAGTTCACCCCATGTTTCTGTCATTCATCCTGATGTTCATTACCATTCCTAATAAGCCTGACGACCCTCTACATTTATACAGTTTTTTGCCACTTTAGTGACTTAAAGTATATATGATAATTTTCCAGATAACTTTTTACACAAATGGTATAAAACTCACCTAGGGACAGTATTCCCAGATTCCCACAATTAATGCTGTGAATCTAACTTTTTGAACACACACGCCTTCCAGCTATTATCAGAGCATCTATTTGATATGCCTAGTGATAGTATGAATCTGGTCTGCAAACTTCTTTGAACTAATTAACTTAGCCACATTGGCTGGTTTGATACAAGTCCAACTAATTAACCCAACTGCCTTACACTGACACTCTTGAGAAATTAGCGCCGGTGCTGTGAACCATCATCCAGTGTTTTATGGACAGTACATTAGTTTGCAAAGCTGTCCTGTTAACTACAGACTGATTACTGTTTACCACTTGCATTAAGAAATGAAGGCTAGCTCTAGTTTATGACAAGAAGCTGAACAAAGAATATTGGTCGGAAGTTTATCTTGCTCAAAACAACCCTTTGATCTTTAGAAGTTCCAGCTGCTATATTAGAAGCTGGCAAAAAGAACGAAAGCCTTCCAGCCCTGGACAGTAAATATCTTCTCCTTACGGTCATTGGGGACGAGGTACTAGAACCTGAATATGCACACTCAGAGTATTATGAACAGCTTCCTCCTCTCCATCAACAGATTTCTGAATGGTCCATGAACCTATGAATACTACCTCACTATTTTTTTTTCTCTTTTAGCTCCTTTTGTTAGTTTTTAAAATTTATTCTAATTGTACTTATAGTACTGCTGTGGCAAAGCAACAAGGTTCACAGCAAAGGTCTGTGATAGTAAACTTGATTTTAATACTGACACAGATACAAAAAAACTAATGAGAGGACTCAGATGTGCAAACGTGTCCTAACCACCTTGGAGGAAGCTGGAATTGTTGAAGGTGATGGTGCTCACATGCAGAATTTTCTTTTATTGCTCAAACTCTTAAGTTCTCCTATGGGGTAATCATGTAATTCCTCTCTTTGTATCTGTTCCTCACACACCAGCCCAGCACCACATTCTTCTCTGTGCACCCTTTGCAATTCAAATGCAATGTGGCAAACTGTGCTGGGACAACAGATTGAGGAATGATAAATGGGCGCTGTTGCAGCCTCAGAACTGTACCTGCCAACTCAGGCTCAGGGACTGCCTATAACTTAAGAATATGGTTTACACATGCAAATAGGGGAAAGAATTTTCTATCAGGTCCTTCAAGCAGATTCCACCATTTAATGTACTCGTGGCTGCTCTATGCTGGCCTTAAGACCTTTTTTTGCCATTTCCCAATACCCCTCTATTCTCTGATCTTTCAAATATTTTGCACTATCACTTTAAAGACTTCGAAAACACTTTATTTGTCTGCCTGCACTGTAGTCTTGTTGTAACTTAACTGCAACACTATATTCTGCTCCCTGATTATTTGAACTACCTCAATGAACTCACGTATGGAACGATCTGTCTGGTTCACACACAAACAGAATCTCTTCACTGTATCTCAGTACACATGACAATAATAAATGAACACCAATATAGTTTCCACTAACCACCACAGCAAAGAATTCCAGAGATTTACCAAATTCAGCTTCCATTTGCAGCACAAGTAGCAGTTAACCAGTAGGATCTTGGTTCTGAATTAATTATATTCTTCAAGATAAAGGGGCAAGGCGTTACATTCTTCTAGCAATTTGTTCCCAATGCACTTCTTTGCTGAGTTATTGTCCTGGGGAGTGACTCCAATAGCAATTGTTCACAAGCTTGCTGTGCTCCTGAAGGATGACATCACCTGTGAATTTCTCCCCTCCACCCCCAAGTTTGCCAGCCACTTTGGACCAGTGCCAGTTAGACTGAAGGACAGCTCTGCAGAGCTAGGGTTTTTGAATCTACTTGAAGAGTAGAACTAGCTGAAGAGCATGAAATCTTGACTAACTGTATATCATCATAAATGTTGCCTGGCCAGCTGTTCCTCCAGCAATTTTTGCGCTGCTTTGGATACCAGCTTCTGCAGAATTTTCTGTCTCCTGAGGTTTTCTATGCTTGTAGTTGCTAAAGGACATTCCTCAAGGTCATCTGCAGATTCCCCCACTGAATATCGGCTTCCTTATACCAGCCACTGTGTCAATGTTCGATAGAAACAGTAGGATAAACAGGACACAGATTAGTGGAGTGCACAAGATTGATCAATAGACTTTCCTTTTGTATAAAGAAACAGCTGCAACTTCATTACATTTGGTTGAATGTTTAGTTTTGCACTGGTTTTCATTTTTCTATTTTGGCCAAATAGTTTTGTGGAGAAGGAAGATAAGAATGCAATTTTTGGATATTGACAACTTACAACAGGGATTACTGGATTCAAGCAGCAAGGGGTTATCTACCTGCTCCTCCATCTTGCTGCACCTCAGCAGTGCCTTTGTGATGATGAACTTGTATGATATGCATTGGACCGGCAGAGGTCTTGGCATCCACTCTGCTTATTGGCACAAGATCCCTCCAAGGGGTCTAGTGAGTAAATGTATTATTTCATGATGCCGCCAGTCTGGCTCATCAACTTTCATACTGTAACATGCTGCTCACATGCAGTGGAGTATACAGCAGCATCATTGATCACCTTGTCACGAATATTGCTCACTGACTACAGGGCGGAACATTTCTGTCAGAGTGGCTCAATTGGGTATAACACAGATTGAAGGTACCAGTACTACTAGCACATTATCAATTAAATGACTTATTGTTCAGAAAGTTGCAGCAGCTGGAAATTGAAGGAGTTGAATCCTGATGGTTTCCAATATAGAGTTGGTCGGCAATGCCTACAAAGTGTGGTGCTTTCTGACAACAGCACTGAGCATCATGGGGAGAATTGCAATTTGTAATGTGTTGTTTTTTTTTTGCTTATTGGGCTATAGGAATCAAGAATGGAATGGAGTGGGTCCGGTGGCAGCTGCAAAAGGAAATGGTCGATGTTTCATGTCTAGTCCCTTGTCTTTCCAAACTTCCAGCTTCTGCAATCCCTTGTGTTTCAATGAAATATAATCATCAGTTTTAAATTAGTGAA
Source organism: Hypanus sabinus (assembly GCF_030144855.1). Classification (NCBI taxonomy): domain Eukaryota; kingdom Metazoa; phylum Chordata; class Chondrichthyes; order Myliobatiformes; family Dasyatidae; genus Hypanus; species Hypanus sabinus. Next base: position 40,285,421 of record NC_082721.1, on the reverse strand, counting down.
TGTAGGAACATAAGAAATAAGGGCAGGAGCAGGCCATCTGGCCCATCAAGCCTGCTGCACCAATGTGGCTCACCCGGCCATCGACTCAGCAATATCAACCTAGCTTTTCCCCATAACCCTTAATTTTCCTGTTACACAAAAATCTAATCACGTCTTAGATTCATTTGGATTAGATTCAACTTCATTGTCATTGTGCCGAGTACAAATACAAAGCCAATGAAATGTAACTAGCATCTAACCAGAAGTGCAAAAGAATAGTATTATTTACAAAATAACTGTGAATAAAATGTAAGTGCTACAACATGCAAATATAAAAGTACTGAGACAGTACAATATGGGTGCAATACTGTTTAGCACTGTGATGTCTTCCTGTGCCTGCTGGTGTGGGAGCGGAGGCTCCTGTAGCACCTACCGGATGGGAGGAGAGTAAAACGTCCATGACTAGGGTGAGTTGCATCCTTGATAATGCTTTTCGCTCCACCCAGGCAGCGTTTGTGATAGATGTTCTCAACGGTGGACAATTGGGTGCCGATAATCCGCTGGGCCGTTTTCACCATCTGCTGGAGTGCTTTGCGGACCGATACGGGAAAATTACCATGCCACCCTGAGGTGCAGTTGGTAAGTATGCTCTCAATGGTACAACGGTAAAAGTCCATCAGTATCCTGGGACAGAGGTGAGCTTTCTTGATGCTCCGTAGGAAATAAAGGCTTTGTTGCACCTTTTTGATCAGGATGGAGGAGTTCAGGGACCAGGTGAGATCCTCAGAAATGTGGACACCAAGGAATTTGAAGCTTAATACATGCTCCACGACAGCTCCGTTGATGTAGAGGGGAACATGAGAGTGGCTCCTAGCAAGCCTGAAGTCCACAATCATCTCCTTGGTCTTCCTGGTGTTAAGGGCCAGGTTGTTATCAACACACCACGTGGTCAGATGCTGGACCTCACCCCTGTAAGCCGTCTGGTCATCCTGTCTGATCAGGCCAACCACAGTGGTGTTGTCTGTGAACTTGATTATGGAGTTAGAACTGTGTACAGGAACGCAGTCAGAAGTGAAAAGGGAGTACAGAAGAGGGCTCAGCATACAGCTTTGAGGCATATTGGTATTTAGGGTGAGAATGGAGGAGGAGAGGTAGTCTAACTTAACAGATTGGAGTCTGTTAGTCAAAAAGTCCAAGGTCCAGTTGCAGAGGGATGAGCTGATACCAAGCATGCGAAGTTTGGCGATCAGCTTGGAGGGGATCACAGTATTGAATGCTCAACTAAAGTCAATGAACAGCATTCTGACGTAAGAGTTGGGGCTGTCCAGGTGGATCAGGGCAGAGTGAAGTGCTGTGGAGATGGTGACCTGCAAATTAATGATAAGCAAATTAATGGGAGTCCAGGGTAGTGGGCAGACAGGATTTCAGATGTAATACAACCGGTCTCTTAAAGCACTTTGCAATGATGGGGGGTGAGTGCAACTGGGCGTAAGTCATTCAGGCCCATGGCAGTAGAATGCTTCAGCACTGGCACGATGGTAGCAATATTGAAACTTGTGGGGAGAACTGCCTGGGCCAGGGACAGATTGTAAATGTCCATGAAAACCCCGGCCAACTGGCCAACACATGGCCAGCTATTCCATCCGGACCAGCGCCTTCCATATATTCACCCTGTTCAAGGTGGCGCAAACATCGGAGGTGGAAAGAGAGAGAGGTGTCTCTACCGCTTCCCTGAGAAAAGAATTTCACAGATTCGTTACTCTCTTGAAAAAGGAGTTTGTCCTTATCTCCATCCTGAATCTATTTTCAGAAAATTTAAGGCTATGTTGCTAGTTCTAGTCTCACCTATCAGTGGAAACTACTTTACTGCCTCTACCTTTTTATAACTCTTTCATAATTTTTATATGTTCTATAACATACTCACTCATTCTTCAGATTTTCCAGGTAGCATTGTCCTAGGCAACTCAATCTCTCCGCATAGGCTAACCCCTCATCTCCTGAATCTACCTGGTGAATCTCCTCTGCACCACTTCCAAAGCCAGTCTACGAATTCTCAAGTAAGGAGAACAGAACTGCACACAGTACTCCAGTTGCAGCGTAACCTCACGGCTCTTAAATTCAATCCCTCTAGCAACATTTCATTGGTTTTCTTTACAACTTATTGCACCTGCAAAAGAACCTTTTGCAATTCATGTAAAAGCACTCCCACCAAAGTCCCCTGCACAAACATATGCTTCTACCTTTCACCATTTCCAATTCAGATTCAGTGTATTGTCATTTAGAAACCACAAATGCAATGCAGTTAAAAAATGAGACAACGTTCCTCCAGAATGATATTGCAAAAGCATATGACAAAACAGACTACACCAGAAAATCCACATAACATTTGGACAATAATCTGATATTCTATTTCTGCAAACACTCTGCGTCCTCAGCACAATTGTTTTTTGTACTCAAATTAATTTCACCAACAAACTTACATACGATATACTTAGTCCCCTCTTTCAAATCTTTAATGTAGATTGTGAACACTTGCAGGCCCAGCACTGACCATAGCTGCACTCCTCTTACCACTGCCTGCTAATCAGAGAAGCTATCTGCAATTCTATGCCTTCTATTGATTACCCAGTTCTCTATCCATGTTAATGCATTACATCCAACTCCATGCACCTTTACCTTATGGATAGGTCTTTAATGCAGCACCTTATTGAAAGCCTGTTGGAAATCCAAGTATACAATATCCCAGGGGTGGGCAAACTTTTTGACTTGAGGGCCACAAAGGGTTCTAAAATTTGACAGGGGGGCCGGACCAGGAGCAGATGGACGGAGTGTTTTGGTAATACACCTCATAAGAGAAAATAAAATATCATGGGATATGTAGAAAGCATGTGCTTTAATTTCAATTGAAAATGTACAAATGCATTACAACAAAATATCTGTCTTTGAAGTCCCATGGTATTTAGCTATTTATTGAAATGACTTTTAAAACACTGAAAATTAAATGAATAAAATACAGCTTTTTTTAATAGTAACAGTTATTATTTTAAAGCACTGAAAATTCTGTTATCCTTTCAGAACCTTCAGCTTTCCACGCATCTTTTCCTTTAGCAACCACGCTCACTTCTGCACCCCGACTTTATGAATTTCTGTGATGTGATGTTGCTGCTGTCTTCTTTCTTTCTTTTTCAATCTTTTTATTATCATTAATAATATGAACAAAATACAATTGATATATTAATAAAGGGATTACAAACATACAAATTCCCATTGCACATGAAAGAATACATAAGCAATGATTACAATATAAATGAGTTTTCCCAAAACATGAACCATACAGTATATGTATGAACAAGGTAAATCTAGGTATTTCATAATATATAATATAAAAAAAACAGAAAAAAGAAAAAAACAAAAAAAATGTTATGCAAAAGTAAATAAACTACTAATCTAATAGCTAATAAAGAAGAAAAAAAAGCAGAAAAAGAAAAAAGAAAGAAAAATTGGAAAAAGAAAAAAAAGGGCTGTTTATAATATCTCACAAGAATACATAATCATCAGTGTCATCAACTCCGATCCTCTCAACATAAATAAGATTAAAGCTGGAAAATCAAATAAGCTTGGAACAGGGTCATATTACATCATATGAAAATATTGAATAAATGGTCTCCATATCTTTTCAAATTTAGTAGAAGTATCAAATACACCACTTCTAATTTTTTCTAAATTTAAACATAACATTGTTTGAGAAAACCAATGAAATACAGTGGGAGGATTAATTTCCTTCCAATTCAGCAAAATAGATCTTCTAGCCATCAGAGTGAGAAATGCAATCATTCGACAGGCGGAAGAAGATAAATGAAGTAAGTCCATCATTGGTAAACCACAAATTGCGGTAATAGGATGGGGTTGTAAATTGATGTTCAATACTGCAGAGATAATATCAAAATAATCTTTCCAATATTTTTTCAAAAGCAGACATGACCAAAACATATGAGTTAAAGACGCAGTTTCAAATTGACATCTATCACAAATAGGATTTATATAAGAATAAAAATGGGCTAATTTATCCTTGGACATATGGGCCCTATGTACGACCTTAAACTGTATTAATGAATGCTGCTGTCTTCTATGGTGAAACTAATGCAACATTTGTATTCAGTTTGCCTGTTATTTTCAGTTCCCCATCACTACCTCTCCAGTATAATTTACCAGCTGTCAGATCTCCACCTTCACTGCTTTTTTACTATTATATATCTGAAAAAGACACTTCTAGTACCCTCTTGCATATAATTAGCTAGGTTACCTTCATATTTCATCTTTGCTCTTCCCTGCTGAAATAAATGAGGGATGGTTGATACTATGCTACTGCTTGTGTGTTGGAGGGGGAAAGAGGGGGATTTGGTGTTCTAACATTTTACTGTCATTCATTCTTTGGGGTTTTCTTTTGTTTTTGTGGATGTCTGTGAAGAGCAAGACGTTCAGGTTGTATACTGTATACATTCTCTGATATTATATGGAACCATTGAAAACCATTGAACCATATTGCTTTTTAGTCATCTTCTTTTGCTTTTTAAAAGCTTCTGAATCCTCTAGCTTCCCACAAAATTTTCTTATATTGTATGCGTTCTTTTCTACTTTTATGCTGTTTTTGACTTCCCTTCTCAGCCATTAAAATGTTTCTTCTTTGGGATGAGGCTGTCTTACATCTTCTGAATTACTCCCAGAAACTCCAGGCTCTCAGTATCATCCCTTCTAGTGTCCCCTTCCAAACAAGTTTGGCCAGCTCCTTTCTCATGCTTCTGTAGTTCCTTGTACTCAACTTCAATAACAATACCTTCAATTTTACCATCTCCTTCTCAAAATGCAGGCTGAATTCTGTCATATTATGATCAGTGCCTCCTCAGTGTTTCTTTACCTTAAGCTCCATGCATTAACTCTAGCTCATTGTACTACACCCAATCCTGTATTGTCTTTTCCCTACTGGGTTCAAGCACAATCTGCTCTAAAAAAAATCCACCTCACAACCATTATACAAATTCTTTTCTTGGGATGCAGCACCTAGCTGATTTCCTAATCTAGCTGTATACTGAAGTCCCCCAATACCAGCAAAACATTGCCCATTTTACATGTCTTTTCTATCCACAGTTGTTGAAATGACTCCCCCGCTATTTAGTTTAAAGCCTGTCCACAGGCATAGTTATGATATCCACAGTAACTTGTACCCCACCTTCTGGTTAATACCTAAAGCCCTGTATTTAATTCCTACCAGGTGTCTTTTTATACTTGTAGTTTCTTAATTCCACCCACAAGACCTCCACATCTTCTGATGCTATGCCAATTAATTTCATGACTTTATTATATTTTTTGTCAACAAAGTCACCCTAACCCCTCTTCCTACCCCTGAGCCTTTTCAATAAATTGTATATCCTTGGATATTAAGCTCCCAGTTGATTTTCTTTCAAACACCACACTGTGATGCCCACAATATCATTCCAGTCTGACAATTTCTAATTGCCTGCATTCAAATAGAACACTTTCAGTCCTGTATTCACCGCCCTTCTCAACTTTGTTTCCATGTTTCCTGAAGATAAATTCTTATTCCTTTCTAAATGTTCTGTCATACGCTATATTCTGGCGATTTCTGTAACCTCTCCTGCACACTTCTTCCCTTTCAGTTTATTCATACTTTTCCCAGTTGTTGAAATGACTCCCCCGCTATTTAGTTTAAAGTCTGTCCACAGGCCTAGTTATGATATTCACCATGACTCTGGTTCCTGCATTGCTCAAGGGGAACTTGTTCCATTGGAACAGCTCCCACTTTCCCCAATACTAGTGCCAATGTCCTACAAATTCAAACCCACTTCAGCCACACCAATCTTTGAGCTATACATTTAGCATTCTGATCATATTAACCCTGTGCCAATTTGCACAAAGCCCCAGAAATGATCCAGCTATTATTCCATTTTTTAGTTCTGCGCTCCTAGCTTCTCAAAGTCCCTCAGCAGTACCTCTTTCCTTGTTCGTCTTACATTGTTGATAACCACATGGACCATAGCAACCGGATCTTTCTCCTCCCACTGCAAGTTCTGCTGCATGCAGGTCCAAAGATTACGGCTCAAGTTCAAAGAATCCTCGAAAGTGAGTCTATCCTTTATTGGAGCAGCTCAGCTGAATCAAGTTATCCCCTCTGATTCAAGAACCTGATGGTTAAGTGGCAATAATTATTCCTGAACCTGATGGTGTGGGTGCCAAAGCTCCTGTCCCTTCTTCCTGACACAGCAGTGAGAAGAGAGTGTGGTTTGGATGGTGGGGTCCTTAATGTTGAATGATGCTCGCTGCAACTGTGCTCAGTGTACATGTGCTCCCTCGTGGGAAGCCTTTACCTGTGATAGACTGGGCTGTGTCCATTACTTTTTGTTGGCATTTCTGTTTAACATTGGTGTCTCCATATCAGACCATGATGCAACCAGTCAATATACTCCCCACCACATATCTATAGAAGTCTGTCAAAGTTTTAGATGACCTGCCAAATCTTTGCAAGCTTCTAAGCAAGTAGAGGAGCTACCATGTTTTCTTCATAATGGTACTTATATGCTCAGCCCAGGGCAGATCTTCTGAAATGATTACACTGAGGAATTTAGCATTGCTCCACCTCTGATCCCAATATGAAGTCTGACTTATCAATTTAACCATTTATAGATATTGCCAATCCAAACTGACAGGGGTCTGAAAGTGAGGATCCAGATGCACAATGAGGTATTGGGGCCCAGGTTTTGAAGCTTATTAATTAGTTTTGAAGTCAGATGAGATGTCCTGAGCCTGGACATCTAGCAAGCAGCAGTCTTTGGGACTCTTGATCCTTGCAACAGAGATTTGAGTCTATTTCCCTGATTATTCTATTCCCAATTGCAACTACATTTCTCTTCTCTCTTCCCTCATGAACCACAGTGCCACAGGGCTGAGAATCTTCCAGCACTATCTCTTGGATCCCTTTGGACATCCTTGTCCTTCTGAGGTCTATATTGGATGGTAAATAGTGGAATACAAAATGCAAATTCTAGTCTGGGTGATGCTGATTAAAATATAAAATTTATTTACCCCTTCTACAGTTCTCTCCCTGCTCAGAAGTTAACTGCTGCTGTGCCTGTTTGCAGGTTTCAGTGATGATATTTATTGAAGCACAGTCATCTCCACATTGCTCCTCACTAGCATTCATGTAGCAGAGATTTCCTTGAAGACTCTGCTGAAAGAATTTATCATTTCCCTAAACAAGTTATGCTGTTCTACTTGCTCCCTCTGTTCATTCTGCCATCCATATTGTGTTCTAACAGAGATCCCTGTACTTGTACATGTCTGTGAGCACCCAATTCATGAAGTGACCTTGAAATAAGTCAGAACTCCTGCAATAGCTGCCACACTCGCTCCATTGCCTGCCATTTTACCTTTTGTAGGAACTTTGTAAAGGACCCAACACTAGTGAAGAAAGATTAATTCCCTCATAACTGATGAGTGAGAAGTTGGTAACACCTTTAAAAAAGGTGGTACGGAAGTTCTGCTGCTGGACGAATATTCATTTGTGCATATTTGAGAAGGCATTAACTGGAGCACTGAGCTGTAAGATTGGCATTAAATCCATGTGCACACAGATTGATGTCATGTTCTGACTTCCTGGCAAATTTCTTGTAAGTGCTTAGTGTACTTACATTTCACCTACATACAATAGAGTGCAACATATTGTGTGCACTAAGGAGACCCATCCTTCCTTATTATTCTGACAGTGCAGAATGCAGTTATTGTCTCAAATATTGTTCACAGTCAGCTGCAGGGAATTAGTATCACCAATGTTTTGGATGCTCGCATAACAGGGCAAAGAGGGAAGTATTTCAATGGACTGACCAGGTGCACCTACTGATTTATCAGAACTTTGAACTGAATAGTTGGGGGGGGGGGATAGGTTAAGGAAGCCCATTGAGAAAGGAAGGAATTGTTAAAAGAACAACAGGTTTTGTAAGCATCAGTGGAGCATGATAAAAAGGATCACAGAGTCAACAGCAGAAAATCAGAGAACAAGGTCAAATCAAGAAAATAAGGTAAAAAGTTAAATTTAAAAGCACTGTATTTAAATTCATGAAGCATCCAGAACAAGAAAAGTGAATTAATGATGCAAAAAGAGATAATGGCTTTCAAGTTCAAATTTAAGTTTATTGCCATTCTTCGGGACACATGCATACCACGAAACAAGATAAATGTTCCTCTGGACCAAGGTGCAAAACACAGTGCATATAACTCACAAACTAAGCACATCATGTAATATTACCACTAGTAATAAGGTGCATGTACAAAGCAAGTTATAGAAGTAGACAGTATAAAGCTCCTGGTAATTCATACATGATGAGACTTGGATGGTGGCAGGGAGTAGTCTTACAGCTTCCGATAAGAAGCTGTTTCCCATCCTAACAGATCTTGTCCTAATGTTATGGTATCTCCTGCCTGACAGTGGGAGTTCAAAGAGGTTTTTGGAGGGATCATTGATAATGCTAGGGGCCCTGCATATACAGTGCTCCTGATAAATATCCCTGATGGGTGGAAGAGAGACCCTGGTGATCCTTTCAGTGGTCCTTGCAATCTTTTGTAGTTAATTGTGGTCAGATGCCTTGCAACTCTCATACCAGATGGTGATGCAACTGGTCAGGACACTTCCAATGGTGTTCCCGTAAAAAAAAAATTAAAAATTGGTTAAAATTGGAGGGGAGGGGAAAGAAGCCTCATTCACCTCGATCTCCTCAGGAAGTGAATACACCACATTGCTCTCTTGACCAAAGAGGTGATGTCGAGGGATCAGGTGAGATTGTCCATTATGTGCACTCCCAAAAACTTGATACTTCTAACTCTCTCCACGGAGAGGCAATGTACGTGTAGTGAGGAGTTGACAGCCTGCTCCTTCCTAAAGTCCACAATCATTTCGTTGGTCTTGTTTATGTTGAGAATCAAGTTGTTGTGCTCATACCTTTCTACCAGCTGTTCTACCTCCTCTTTGTTGATGAGGCCATCCACTGTTGTGTCATTAGCAAACGATGACTCAGTTTGAATTGGATCTAGCAATGCAGTCACACATTAGCAGTGTGAACAGCAGTGGACTGAGCATGCAGCCCTGGGGAGCTAGAAATATTCTGCCAACACAGGCAGATTGTGGCCTTTCTGTCAAAAAGTCCAGGATCCAGTTACAGAGAGAAGGATCGAGACCCAGTGAGGACAGTTTACCCACCAACTTTTAAGTTATGATTTTATTGAATGTCGAGCTGAAATCAGTCAACTGCACCCTGGTATGTGAGGCACTATCTTACAGGTGGGATAGAAAGGAGTGGTGCACAGACCGGTGACCAATTTGAGTGATAAGCAAACTGGAAAGGGCACAAGGTAGCAGGAAGATGGGATTTAATGCGATTCATTACCAGCCGCGTAAAGCACTTCATTATTGTTGATAACAACTTTGCTTCTAACTTCGATTCTGCCCTTGTTCACTCGGTCCATCTCTGACACCTCCCTTTCCTTTCTTGATCTCTCTTTCTCCATCTCTGGAGACAACTGTCAAAAAACATCTTTTATAAACCTACTGATTCCGTGGTTATCTCGATTCTAACTCTTCCCACCCCATCTCCTGTAAAAATGCTATTCTGTTTTCTCAGTTTCTTCACCTCCACCACATCTGTTCCCAGGATGCAGTTTTCCATTCCAAGACATCAGAGATGTCCTCCTTCTTTAAAGAACAGGGTTTCCCTTCCACCATTATTGACACTTCTCTCACTTGCAAAACCTCCGTTTCCAGTACATCCATATTCACTCCATCTTCCTGCTACCTTAATAGTGATAGAGTTCCTTGCCTTGTGTTCTTACCTACTACCCTATCAGGCTTTGCATCCAGAACATTTTCCTCCATTCAAGGCCCCTAATAGTCCTTCAATACATCACCTGCAAATCTGCTGGGGTTGACATTGTGTCCGGTGCTCCATCTCCTCTGCTTTGGTAAGGCTTGAAGTAAATTGGGATAACTGCTTCATCAGACACCTCGGCACCATCTGTCACAAGGAGTATCCCATTGTCAAACAGTTTAAATCTGTTTCCCGTTCCTGTTCTGGTGTCTTGGTCATGGCCTCCTCTTATGTCAAGATGAAGCCTCCCTTAGGGTGGAGGAGTGTGGTGAACTATGTGCCTGTCGGGACACGCCCCTGCTGACTGCTCCTGTGGCTCCTCCCACAGGCCCCTGTATAAAGGAGACCTGCGGCCTGAAGATCGGCCTCAGTCTCCAGGACCTTGTATGATAGACACTCACTCCTGGTTCCTTCTTCCAGTCAATAAAAGCCGATATCTCGCCTTACGTCTCAGTGTGAGTTATTGATGGTGCATCAAGGAGCAACACTTTATATTCTGTCTGGATGCCTACCACCCCAATAGCATGAGTATTAATTTCTAATTCCAGTAAATGAGTTCCCCCACCCCGCCCCTCTATTCCACATTCTGACTCTTTACTTCTTCTCACCTGCCTATTACTTCTGCCTGGATTCCCTCCCCTTTCTCCTATGATACACTCTCCTCTTCTGTCAGATTCCTTCATCTCCAGCCCTTGACCTTCCCCACCCACCTGCCTTCACCTATCACTTCCAGCTAGCACATTTCCCCTCCCCCTACCTTTTTTATTCTGGCATTTTCCCCCTTTTTACTCAGTCCTGAAGAAGAGGCTTGGCCTGAAATGTCAATTATATATTCATTTCATAGATGCTGCCTGATCTGCTGAGTTCCTCCAGCATTTTGCCTATGTTGTTTTGGATTTCCAGCATCTGCAGACCTTCTCATTATAGTTGAGGTCACTGAGGCAGTTTGCTATTGCCTCTTGGGCACCAGGGTAATGGTGCCGCCTTGAAGCCTGAGGGGATAGTGGACTGTTCCAGAGAGATGGTGAAGATGTTTCTTAGAACCTTAGTTAACAGGACTGGAGCCCCTCAGCACCTGACCAGATATGTTATCAGGCTCCGTAGCTTTACATGGATTGACCCTGGCAAGGCACTTCTTTACATTAGCTGCAGCCAGATAGAATGCCTACACCTTAGGAGGAAGTCAGCACATCTTTCTGTGCATCAAAATGAGTGTAAAAGACATTCAGTCTATCAGGAAGAGAAACGTGTCACTGTCGATGATGTGCAGGGTGGATTTGTAGTCTGTTATGGTGTGAATGCCCTGCCACATGTGCCACGTGTCTGATGTCACAGAAATGGCTGAATATTCTCTGTGGATGTTCCTGTTTTGCCTTCCTGATGGCGTGGGAAAGAGCACTTCTTGCTGACTTGAGAGCTGTCTTATTCCCCGTTCTGAAGACAGCATCCCGATCTCTCGGCCCTGTTTCTACTTCTGCTGTCAACCATGGCTTCTGGTTTGTCCTCACACTGATGTGTTTAACAATAGTGACACGCTCAGTGCACTTCTCCATGTAGCCTGTCAAAGACTGTGCACATTCATGGATGTTAATGTGATGGTCATAGGTAGCCGCCTCCCTGAACATATTCCATTCCTTGTTCAAAATGAGATCAATGGGTTTGATCTAATATCCATTACAGAGACATAGTTGCAAGGTAACTAATATTAAGAATTAAGTATTGTAGTGCAATGATATTGTGAAAGGACAGACAAAGTGAATCAAGTTGGGAACACTAAGGGAGGGAATTTTAGTTTTCCTGTTAAGGGCCCGGAGGAAGAGCAGGAAGTAGACTCATTGTTGATGGAGATAGAACAAGGAGGATGTAATACTCAGGGGAATAATTTCCAGATCCCAATATTAATCAAGGAATAATAAAAGCATGCAGCAAGGTATTAATTAGATAAAAAGGGTAAATTGAAATGGCAAAATTAATTTAAGAACACAAGGTACAGAAGCTGGAGAAGATAATTTCAGCTTCAATATGCTCTGCCATTTAATATTATCATGATTTTGCACCTGTTACATTCCTGTGCTAATCCCATGCTTTATGGTTTCCTTAATTTCCAAAAAAAAAATTGGTTGATCTGTCTTGAATGGGCTCGGCAACTGAGTTCATACATATATACATAGCTTCACTATGCTCTGTGAAGAATTTTGTTTTCATTTTAGTCACTGGCCACTTATTTTCACAATGTGACCCCCCTCATTCCCGGCATCACATCCAAGGCAAATATCATCTCCACAACCACACTGTGAAGCCCTGGAAGACCATTGCATGTTTAAGGAGATTATCTTTCATTTTGTTTTCTTTGGCGTGTAAATAGGTTCCTTAAATTTGTCATAGCCAGAGGAGGAAGTGGGGATAAGCTCCCATTGCCTATTAAATGCTCCCAATGGCATGCATCTCTAATAGCCTCTGACAACCAATCAAGTCCAGCTTTCATGTGTGGCTTTGCTACTAAGCCTGCTGGAACCATTTCTATTGACAGGAGAAGGAGCAAAGACAGATTACTGGCAGATTAAAACCGGTTTCTTTGAGCAGATGGAGCTCATCAGCCGTGGTTGACAGCTTATCTAAGAGAAGAACTCTGATCTCAAACTTCCACTGCTTTGCTGATATACCCACTCATAGAAAAGGTTTTAGGACTAAACCCAGAGGAAAAATCCAGAGCTGGAATCCCTAAGGTAGTCCGGAATTGAGCTCAATGCTGACTGGCAACTCCTGTGATGCTGCTGGTGCCAAACTGTATTCGTCTCTGCTGTTCCTTTGGATTCATCAGCTGCATGGAGAGGGGGAGAGCCGGCTGGAAGTATACAGCTTACTGTCCAGATCATACTGCCCTGACTTGCATATCATGCAGACAGCTAGGGCACAATTTCCGTGGTCAACCCCAACCAACAGAGGGATCATAAGAGTATAAGTACCATGTCCTTAATCAAAGTCGAGTTTATTGTCATATGCAAAAGTACATGTACTTACAGGTGCATTGAGTAACTTATTTGCAGCAGCATCACATGCAATTCATGAATTGAATTGAATTGACTTTATTACTTACATCCTGCATATACATGAGGAGTAAATGTTATAATGTTATGTTTACATCTAAATGTGCAATGTGCAATTTATTATGAATAGTAGGTACATCAGCATAGTGAATATAACATAGAAATACAACTGTATCAGCATGAACTAATCAGTCTGATGGCCTGGTGGAAGAAACTGTCCCAGAGCCTGTTGGTCCTGGTTTTTATGCTGGGGTACCGTTTCCCAGATGGTAGTAGCTGGAACAGTTTGTGGTTGGGGTGACTCGGGTCTTCAATGATCCTACATGCCCTTTTTACATGTCTTTGTAAATGTCCTGAATAGTGAGAAGTACACAACTACAGATGCACGGGGTTGTCCATCCACTCTCTGTGATTGTCTTGCAGTTCCCATACCAGGCAGTGATGCAGCCAGTCAGGATGCTCTCAGTTGTGCCCCTGTAGAAAATCCTTAGGATTTGGGGACCCAAACCAAACTTCTTCAGCTGTCTGAGGTGAAAGAGGCACTGTTGTGCCTTTTTCACCCCACAATCGGTATGTACGGACCAGGTGGGATCCTCGGTGACGTGTATGCTGAGGAACTTAAAGCTGTTCACCCTCTCAACCTCAGATCCATTGATGTCAATAGGGGTTAGCCTGTCTCCATTCCTCCTGTAGTCCACAACCAACTCCTTTAGTTTTGCAACCTTGAGGGAGAGGTTGTTTTCTTGACACCACTGTGTCAGAGTGATGACTTCTTCACTTTAGGCTGCTTCATTATTATTTGAGATTAGGCCAATCAGTGTAGTATCATTAGCAAATTTAATTAGCAGATCGGATCTGTAAGTGTGACACAGTCATGGGTATACAGCGAGTAAAGGAGGAGACTTGGGACACAGCCCTGAGGGGCACCTGTGTTGATGGTCAGGGGGCAGAGGTGAGGGAGCAAACAATTACCACCTGCCCGCAATCTGACAGGAAGTCCAGGATCCAACTACACAAGGCAGGGTGAAGGACAAGTTTCCTGATCTTCTTGCCGAGCTTGGAAGGAATTATGGTGTTGAATGCTGAACTGTAGTCCAATAACAGCATTCTCATATAATCATCCTTTCTCTTCAGATGTGTAAGCAGTGGCTATTGTGTCATCTGTCAAATGGTTGTGTACGTAAGTGAATTGTAGGGGATCCAGTGTGGGTGGTAGCATACTGCAGATGTAGTCCCTGACCAGCCTCTCAAAGCATTTGCTTATTATTGAGGTGAGTGTGACAGGACGCCAGTTGTTCAGACGTGTTACCTTGCTCTTTTTAGATACAGGAACAATGGTGGATGTTTTGAAGCAGGATAGCACTCTGCACTGGGAGAAGGAGAAGTTAAAAATGTCAGTAAACACACCTGCCAGTTGTGCGTTTACAGACAGAAGGCAGCATTCACAAGAAAAATATAAATTATACACTATTTTTCAAAACACAATTGAATCAAAAAATATTCCATTTTAGTGCCAAATAATCAACATGATCTTTGTGTTTCTAAACTAGGGTTTTGCCAAATGGTTGAAGGGAATTAATTATTCTTGAACCTGGTTATGTGGCTCTTCAGGCTTTTGTGCTTCCTACCCAATAGTAGCTCTGAGAAGTTGGCATGGCCTGTATGGTAGGACTTTGATCATGGATGTTGCCTCCTTGATGCAGTGCCTCCTGTAGATGGCACCATAACGGCGAGTGATGCACCCGTGAGGAATTTTGCAGAGCCTACTACTCTCTGCTGCTTTTTATGTTTCTGCATGTTTAAGTTACTGTACCAGACTTTGCTGCAACCAGTCAGGATACTTTCTATAGTACCTCAGGCAAAGTTGCTTAGAGTGTTGGGTAACATGTTTAACATCCTAAGAAATTAAAGACGCTGGTGTATTTTCCTTATGATTGCATCTACAGTATATGCTGGGCCCAGGACTGTTCATCTAATATGTTAATCTCTGGACTTTAAAGCTGCTGACTTTCTCCACCACTGAGTCTCCACTATAGACTAATGCATGTTTACCCCCCTTCCCTTTCCTGAAGTCAACAATCACCTCTTTAGTTCTGCTGATGTTGCTGTGGCATCACTCAACCTGGCATCCTACTTTACTCTGGTAAGCTGGCATGTTGCCACCTGTGATGAACAGCAATAGAATCATTGGGGAACTTGAAGGTACGGAGCTGTGCTTGGCAACACAATTGATTGTACAATGTAGAGAGCTGAGCAGGATGCTTAGCAGGCAGCATTGAGGTGCACCTGCATTGATGGTTAGTGAGAAGGAGATGTCTTCACTGATGGAGATTTGCCAATAAGGAAACTGAGTATCCAGTTGCAGAGGAATGTACAGAGACCTAAGTCTTGAAGCTTGATTAATCTCTCTTGACTGTACAGTTTGGCTTCCAACTCAGTTCATCGATCAGATGAACTTTTATCATAACCCTCAACTGAGTTTAGTACATTATTGGATATCACTATACACAATGTATATTTAAATGTGATACACGTGGAGAACTCAGATTGAAAATCCAAATGGGTGTTGTTGGGAATGTAAAAGCAGATTATGTGATGCAAAAAGGTATGTTTTTATAGCACTTGGGTAATCAGCTTTTTGAGATGAAAGAGCAAGGTGCCTAGCAGCTGTTACCTTACTAGTCTGGCCATTGAATGTTCTGTCAGACCGCAATAGGAATGTTTGCAGGTAGTTCAGAGTGGGAACTTTGACCACTGTTACGAAATTCCCGTAACTGGATCACTTACCAGCAAAGATAGAGAGGTCCGTTGAAGTCTGATGGTACTATTTTAAAAAGTCTTTATTTAGAAAGGGGCACAAAATAAGATTAATACAGACATTCAGATAATATATGTCGTCAATACTCAATCTAAAAATGCGGGTATAATAATAATCATCAATTAAGCAATAGCTCTATCATTTGTCTAGGGGATATTGTATTGTCCGATGGAAAGATATAAGTCACTGTCCTTTCGAGCTGCAGCTCTTTGGGTTTAAGAGAGACGGTTTTAAACTTGCCTGGGTCTTTTATGAGGCCAATCCGTTGAGTCGGGGGTGTGGGTTCCCCGTTGTTAGTTCCAAGTCATTTTCCGTGGTACCAGCCACCAGTTCCCAGGCAAGGGAACCAAACGCACGTGACTTCCTTCAAATGGCTTCCCACTATTACGGGATCACTAGCGTTTCTTCTGGTGCGTCTGAAGGGGTTGTTCCCCAGACCCTCTTTTATACTTCCTCACGGGGTCTCAGATGTCAATCAGGTTGGGATGATAAAATCCCTCAACCAGCCCACTCTGGTCATCCCCTGAGGGCCTTCAATGAATAGTACAGTACTCAATACACAACTTGGTCTTCCGGAGACAACGGCCATGTCCCGTAGCTTTACATCACTATGGGGGGGGGGGGGAGAAACGTGACATCCTGCACATCTCTCTCTCATTTCCTGGGTCTCCTGACCCAAATCAATAGGGATCTTGCGATTCTCACAAAGGAGGGGGCTATCCCGCACCCTTCGGCCCCTCAGAGCTGTGGTACATTCATAACACCACCAACTTCTCAAAAAGACAGCTGTAAGAGAAGTAAATAGCAGCATCAGTCAGCAGTCAGTGATCCCACTTCCACCTGAACCAAAATATTACAAGCATGAGATCATGTTATTAGGAGTATTAGGAGATCCCCTGGCCCGTTGTGCCTGCTGTTGTATTCAATAAGGTTATGGTTGATCTAGCTGTACATTCAGCACTGCATTCTGCTCATCCCCAGTAATGTCTCCCCCAGCATTTTTTTTAATCAAACATCTATCTAAATTCTGCCTCAAAATATTCAAAGTCTCTTCTTTTTACTGACCCTTGAACCAAAGAATTTCAAAGACTCACAACCCACTGAGACCTTTATTAGTGCAGCCCCCTCACCGGACACATATGGCTTGTTGCCAGCCCTGCTAACAGTAATGGGACTCAAAGATGTGAAGGCCACCCTTCATAAACAATAAGCATTGATAGTGGGTATGATTGAGGTTCAGCCAAACATGAATGTTCCAATTAAAGAATTCTCGATTTGAACTGCCGCATAATTACTGCAAGAAATAAATTGTACACAACATAAAATTATAAAGAAGGTATACTTACAAATTTCAGCTTTATCAGTTTTTAGGAAAAAGTAAAAACAAAAATAA
This sequence comes from Hypanus sabinus, assembly GCF_030144855.1. Lineage (NCBI taxonomy): Eukaryota > Metazoa > Chordata > Chondrichthyes > Myliobatiformes > Dasyatidae > Hypanus > Hypanus sabinus. The sequence continues at coordinate 40,268,255 of NC_082721.1, read as the reverse complement.
AAGGATACATTACAGTTAACCCAGTCCAAATGTGCATGTTCAGTTGGAGCTCATCTTGAATTTGACCTTTCTACTCATGTGCTGGACCCACAGTTTGTGTGAAAGCATAGATTCCATTCTACACATCGCTCGAAATCCAGCTCTAACACATGCGCTCTCCTAGGATAGTGTTGGCCCCTTCCTCCCTGGAGACATTCTTGTGCACAATGCACAATTCTTGTGCTAAGCCATCTTCCCTCCTGTCCTCTCCAGCTCCCTCCAAAAAGACCATCCAAACCAGACGACTGTCCTTCAGAAAAAAACCCTTCCTTACAAACCTGATTGGCTGATTCACATTCCTAAGTTGGACAACATGTGTCCTATCTTAGTCCAAGCCAAAATGCATTTTCCAGCATGGAATGCTGATTTTACAGAAAACCATTAATAATGAAATACCTATAGCATAGCAGTAAATATCTTAACTAGAGCATTACATTAGTCTTTCCTGACATCCCTCAGAACCTACCTCTTTGACAAAGTCAATGATCATCCGTTTTGACACATCTTATGTGATGCCGTGCAGTTTTAATAGGAAAGTGTTGTGTTGATGCTATCTTTGATGGGAAGCATAGTTACAAGGTAAAGAAATGTTGTATAAAACTCATGTGCATAGGAATTTCTTCTGTATGTATTCTCTGCCCTAGTGGGTACTAGAAGCTGGATGTTTCTTTGAAAGATTAACAGAGTTGGGGAATGGACACTGAAGTAAAGTTGAGGCTTGGAACAGATCAAAGTTCAAAGTAAATTTATTATCATAGTGTATTACTATATACTACTACCTTGAGATTCATTTTAATGCAGGCATTTACAGGAAAAATAAAATAGAAAAAAATGTTCCTGGTAGTGTGGGACCCAAGTCTTCTGAACCTCCTGTCTGATGGTAGTGGTGAGGGGAGGGCAGGAGGAACAGAAGTCTGGATGGTGGGGATCTTCGATGTTGGATGTTGTTTTTCTGTGGCAGCGCTCCATGTAAGTATACTCAATAATGGGGAGAGCTTTGATGGACTGTTCAGTCTCCAGTAATTCCTGACTTCTTTTCCTTTCCTGAGTTTTGGCACTTCCATAGCAAGCCATGATGCAATCAGTTAGGATACTCTCCACTGTGCATCTATAAAGGTTTGTCAAAGTTTTTGCTGACATACTTTATCTATGTAAGGCTTTAAAAAAGTAAAGGTGCTATCACGCTTTCTTTTTATTGACACTTACGTACTGGTTCCAGGACAATTTCTCTGATATGTTAATGCCAAGGAGTTTAATGTCGATGATCCTCTCCACCTCCGAACCCCTAATGGACCTCCAGCTTCTTCCTCCTGCACTCAAAAATTAGCTCTTTGATTTTGCTGGCTTTACGAGATTGTTGTGGCGTTACTGAATCAGATTTTCAATCACCCAACTATATGCCAATTCAACACCACTTTTGATTCAGCCAGCAACAGTGCCGTCATCTGCAAACTTAAATATGCCATTTGAGCTGTACTTAGCCACTCAATCATACTTATTAAGTGAGTACAGCAGAGGCCTAAACACATAGCTCTGTGGTGCATCAGTGCTAATGGTGAATGTGGAGGAAATGTTGTTGCCATTCTGTGTGAGGATAAGCCATGATTATATTGAATGGCAGGGCTGGTTTATGGAACCAGGCAGTCTACTTTTTGTTCTAATCTCTGCCATGAAACATCGGACAGGTTGCTGCATTGTGTAAAAATTGGTTATTTTTGCATTTCATTTGTTGTCAAGGACTTTACAATGTTCTCAGTTCATAAAAGGTGTCCAAGGAAGTTCAAGTCTTTTTCTTTCAGGAGAAGTGTCAGAAGTGGTGTTCGGCTTTAACTGGACTGAGTGGTGAAGGGACAAAATGAAGAACATAGTATTCTGAACAATTCATAGGAAGTGAATGGAGGAGCATTCAGTTCTCCCATCTATAGAGAAACAGAGCAAAAATAAAACCACTTTTCTCCCTGTACCGTTTCTGATGGTAAACCTAGTTGGCAACGGGGTGATCATGAAGGGAAAATCACATTCTCCTTGTGTTAGTTCATGGTTAAAAATGGATTTAACCTTTTAATTTAGTTTATTGTCATATTGTCAAATCCACAAGTAGATGTATGCACAGAACCAATGATAAACTTACAGAAGCATTACAGGCAGGCACAAAGTGTCAAATATAAATCATACACAATTTTTACAAGAAATAACACAGAACAATAAAATGCTAAGTCCAATAACTACAAAGTGATCATAGTTTTACTCAACTGGAATGCTAAGGGTTGTGCCAGTTGGTTCAGTATCCAGATCACTAAAGGGAAGTGGCTGATCCTGAAACTAGCGGTGTGGAGCTTCAGGCTTCAGCCCAATGGTAAATGCGAGAAGATGGCATGGCTTGGATGGGGAGAATATTTGATGATAGATGTTGCCTTCTTGAGACAGTGCCTCCTATTGATACCACTGTTGGAAGGGAGCAATGTGCCTGTGATATATTGTGCAGAATCCACTGGGCTACGGCTTCTTACATTCCTGCATATTTGAATTGTTGCATACCTAACTGTGACACAACCAATCCTGGATCTCACTGGAGAATGGCCTCCATTGAAGCTTTGTACACCTGTTGCACATAGTAAGTTAACATGTCAACAGTCTAGCCAACATATATTACTGTGTTGAGTTTGCGCATCCAACGGCTGAAAGAGAGTTGTAATTGAATGAAAAAGACATCAAGAGGCTTCCTCCATGCATCAGAGATAGCACTTTCCTATTGGGTCAAACTGCAAACAAAAGAACCCTAGATCTGTTGGACCTCTGCATTCTGGTGTTACTGTGGTGTTGGTAACTACTGGAACTGATGTTATTTGCTTTGTTTTGAATGATTCCAAATGTTACCATTTCCTAGCATCTGCTCACTTTCATTTGCAGTCTTTTTCTCTGAGTGGATGACACCAGGGAATGCTGTGTCACCTTAAAAAATTCACTCTCTTTTTCTAACAATGTGCTCCCAAGAAAAATATACAATACTTGTTCCCTTCATCTTCAGAAAAAAGGCACTCATTAATAACTAAGACATTTATTTCAATAAATCCTTCTAATTCAACTGAAAACTTTCAAGTTCAAATTTAATTGTCATTCAACTATTCATGAATAGCCATGAATACAGCTGGATGAAATTGCATTATTCCAGGGCTAAGGTACAAAACTCAGTAACAACAGTCATACACAACACAAGACAGGAGTCAAATACAATCCCACAAAAAAATATTGCCCAAGTCCCTGAATCCATGAATGCCGCAGCAGTCTGCAGTCAAACACAATATATCCTGTCTTCTGCCAAGTGAACACTAGAGGACAGCACTGACTCCAGCATGGATGCCACGTCACACTACTTCTGGTACTCTGGTGGCGCGCACATGGAGGTGATGTATCTCTCCCACCAATCACCAATAAAACAGTGAATCAGATTTGCAGCATTTCACATTGCCAACGTCCAACAGTCTTGCAATCACAAGGGGCTGAGATTATCTTGTTAATGGAAATTCAAATCTGTATATAGTCGAGCGAGTGTGCGTTGAAGGATATGGGAAATCGGTTACAGATACTACACAAATAAAGTCCATTGTGCTATTGATGAGGGACCTCCTTGATCTCTCCCCAAGTTCATCTACCAGGCACCTGAAAATATTCTGGAAATTGATTTGTAAATGGGAACTTCTATCATGGCAAATTTTTTTATGACATTAGGAAGGTGCCTATTCTGATTGGAAAGAAAAAATGAGAACCTTTGCCATCTCAAATAGTAGTTGCCAAGCAATATCGTATTCCAGGAGAGCATAAGGAAATTAATGAGACAGCCAAGTCCGTCCTAAACCTGAAGGGTTTGCCATCTTGGCTCATTTCCTTATCATACCCCTGTCTGGTCAGTTTGGAACCCTGATGGTTCATGGTGCATGACTACTGAATATCACCAGTTAAATCTGTTTACCCCTTCGCTGGCCACCACTGTCTCCTCATCGAGAGGGCTTTGCCTTTGAATTGGAAGTTTCTGTTAAAGTTGATGTGGTTATTTGGAGCCTGTGGTATGGTGGAAAGAATATGCCTCTGGGTTTCAGGCCATAAAACTTTTGAATGCTGCTACCGGATAGTCTGCATTTGAGAAACAACTTCATGCCTGCTACTCGACTTCAGTGGAGACTGAAACACAGACCAGAACCGACCTTCTCAAAATGGGATGGATACCCTGTGACACACTCACCTATATGGTAAGGTATGCACAACAGAATTTTGTTGTCAAGTAGTGTGGTATATTTCTGTACGAGCATGAAAAGAATTGGGCAGAATTAATAAAATATATGAACTGGTTGATGAGACCCCTCAGGCTATGTCATCCACACCTTAAGCTACTCCAGTCGAAGTCCTGTTGTGTCACGGTCCTGACCGTTAATTTCCCATTTTCTCCTTATTTCCTTCGATGGCGACACACCTGGTTTTCATCAAGACCTGCAGTATAAGAACCCTAGCTTTGCACCCACTAGTTGCCAGATCGTTGGTTTTGCCAGTGTGGTAATTAACTTTTCCCAGCCAAGCGTCTACTCGCGCTCAGTCAGTGCTCATGCAGTGTTACCGAATATTCCGTAGAGTTCCAGACTTTAGTTGCCAACTCAGGGTGGAACGATGTGGCACTCCAACGGGTATTCCGGAATGGTCTCAGCGACATGGTGAAAGCCGAGTTGGTGGCAAGAGACGATGCTGACAGTCTGCATTCCTTGATCTCCCTAGCCACCAGGTTGGACTACCATCTCCGAGAACTCCATAGAGGAAGAACTGGTAGTCCACCACCTTTGGCCACTCCAGGGCCCTCATTACTGCCTCCCGCCAGCACAAGCCTCTCCCCTCCTGCTCCTAGAGTAGCTCCCAACCTGGCCATTTCCACCACCCTGGGAGAGGAACCCTTGCAGCTGGGACGGAACAGCCTTTCCCCCACAGAACGATTCCGGAGATTGAGAGCGGGTGAGTGTCTATATTGCAGCCAGTCCAGCCACTTCCATGCTACCTGTCCCTTTCAGCCAAAAGGGAAGGCGCCGGTAGAAAGGGGGACCCTGGTGAGCCAGACAACATTCTCTTCCATCCCTCGAACCCAGATGCAGCTTCAAGCCACTTTGCACTACAACCAACAGTCCCTGCCTCTGTCAGCACTAGTGGACTCCAGTGCTGAGGAAAATTTTACATGAAACCCTAGCTTTCCAAGCCAGAATTCCTCGTGAGCCATTGAGTACCTTCCGGGAAGCCCAGGCACTGGACGGTAGACTACTGGCCCGAGTCACAACTGCACAGAACCCCTGCCTCTCCTTCTATCCGGAAACCATCAGGAACAGGTACGATTCAATATAGTATCCTATCCTTATGCTCCTACAGTTCCTGTTTACCCCTGGTTAAGCTGTCATAACCCCCACATTGACTGGTCCACCGGGAAGATAGTCAGCTGGAGTTTGTTCTGCCATTCCAGTTGTCTAAATCAGCCCTTTCCCCAGTGGAGGTCACCTCGACCTCATCCGCCTCTGAATCTCCTGACTTATCCAAGGTTCCAGTGGAGTAATATGATCTGGGAGAAGTGCTTAGCAAGCAATGAGCTCTTTCCCTGCCTCCACACTGTCCTTACAATTGTGCAATTGACCTTCACCCCGGAGCCTCTCTACCTACTAGTCAGCTGTACAACCTGTCCTGACCAGAAACGGAAGCAACGGAGGCTTACCTAAATGTCTCTCTCACGGCCGGTATTATCCGACCATCATCTTCCCCTGTAGGTGCAGGTTTCTTCTTTGTGGGGAAGAAAGACGGCTCACTGCTCCCCTGCAATGACAACCGTGGCCTGAATAGCATCATCATAAAGAATAAGTATCTCCTGCCCCTTATCAACTGCTTTCGAGCTCCTTCACGGAGCCACAATTTTCTTTAAGTTGGATCTACGGAATGCCTGTAACCTGGCCAGGATAAGGGAGGGAGATGAATGGAAAACAGCTTTTAACAACCCCCTCAGTCATTTTGAGTATCTGGTCATGCCATTCAGTCTCACCAATGCCTATGCTGTCTTCCAAGCCCTGGTGAATAATGTCCTTGGGGACCTGATTAAGCATTTTATTTTTGTTTTTCTGGGCGACATCTTAACCTTCTCCTGCAGTCTTCAGGACCACACCTACTCTGTCTGTTAGGCTCTTCAGAGGCTTTTGGAGAACAAGCTATTCGTTAAGGCAGAGAAGTGTGAGTTCCATGCTCGTTCTATCAGACTCCTGGGGTACATCATTGAGAATGGGCAAGTGAGGGCGGATCCCAAAAAGATTCGGGTGGTTGTGGAGTGGTCAAAACCCACGATGCTCAAACAACTCCAGCAATTTCTGGGGTTTGCGAACTTCTACTGTTGCTTCATCAGGGATTACAGCCGGGTGGCAGCACCCCGTACTCAACTCACCTCTCCTGCGACCCCTTTTCACTAGACCCCTGAAGCAGACTCTGCCTTCTCAGTGCTGAAGAGGCGTTTCTCCCATCCCGGTCCAACCTGACCCCTCTTGCCAATTCATTGTGGAAGTCCGACTCGGGTGGGAGTGGTCCTCTTCCAGCGCTCTGTCCCAGACCAAAAGATCCATCCCCGTGCCGCCTTCTATCACCTTCTATCCCCCGCTGAACAGAACTACGACACTGGGAAACGTGAGTTACAGGCCATCAAACTCGCTTTGGAGGAGTGCGGGCACTGGCTGGAGGGAGCTGAACATCTATTCATCATCTCGATGGACCATAAGAACCTCAAGTACATCCAAACCACTAATCACCTCAATTCCTGCTAAGCCCATTGGGCATTATTTTTTTGGCCATTTCAAATTCACTCTCACCCATCATCCTGATTCCAAGAATGGGAAGCCAGGTGCTCTTTCTTGTCAAGGAGGGCCTTCCCAACCCCGATACCATCCTTCCAGCATCCTGTGTAGTGGCTGCACTCACCGGGGAGATCAAATCCATAGTCAGAGAGGCCCAGCGGACTCAACCGGACCCCCCGCAAAGGATATTCTGGATTTGGTGTTATGTAATGAACAGGATTTGATAAGCGATCTTGAAGTAAAGGAGCCATTAGGAGGTAGTGATCATAATATGATAAGTTTTTATCTGCAATTTGAGAAGGATAAGGGCAGATTGGAGGTGTCAGTGTTGCAGTTGAACAGAGGAAACTATGGATCCATGATGGAGGCGCTGGACGGATATCCTAGCAGAAAAGACAGTGGAACAGAAATGGCAGGTATTCTTGGGAATAATGCACAAGGTGCAAAATCAGTTCATCCCCCGCAGAAGGAAGGATTCAAAGGGGGGAAAGTAGCCACAGTGGTTGACAAAGGAAGTCAGAGATTGCATAGCATTAAAAAAAAGGAAGTATGACAGAGCTAAGGTGAGTGGGAGGACAGATGATTGGGAAGTTTTTATGGAACAACAGAACTTAACTAAAAAGGCAATACAGGGAGAAAAAATGAGGTACGAACGCAAGCTAGCCAGGAATATAAAGGAGGATAGCAAAAGCTATTTTAGGTGTGTGAAGAGAAAAAAGATAGTTAACAAAAATGTTGGGCCCTTGAAGAATGAATTGGGTGAAATTGTTATGGGAAACAGAGAAGTGGCAGAAGAATTTAATAAGTACTGAAGACCTGTCTTCACTAAGGAAGACACAAGCAATCTCCCAGATGTATGGATCGCCCAAGGACATAGGATAACAGAGGAAATGAAACAGATTGAGATTAGGAAGGAAACGGTAATGAGTAGACTGATGGGAGTGTAGGCTGACAAATCCTCAGGTCCAGATGGTCTGCATCCTAGGGTACTAAAGGAGGTGGCCCTGGAAATTGCGGATGCATTGATAATCATTTTCCAATGTTCCTTAGATTCAGGCTAATGTTATCCCACTTTTTAAGAAAGGAGTGAGGGAGAAAACAGAGAACTATCGAACTGTCAGCCTGACTTCAGAGGTGGGGAAGATGCTAGAGTCCATTATTAAAGATGAAATAGTGACATATCTAGATAGCAGTGACAGGATTGGGCCGAGCCAGCATGGATTTACCAAGGGTAAATCATGTTTAACTAATCTGTTGGAGCTTTTCGAGGATGTAAGCAGGAAGTTAGATGGAGGAGATCCAGTGGATGTAGTTTACCTCGATTTTCAGAAGGGATTTGATAAGGTCCCACATAGGAGATTGGTGGGTAAAATCAAAGCTCATGGCATTAGGGGGAAGACATTGACATGGATAGAAAACTGGTTGGCAGATAGAAAGCAAAGGGTAGCAATGAATGGGTGTTTCTCGGAATGGCAGGTGGTGACTAGTGGGGTGCCACAGGGCTTGGTATTGGGACCACAGCTGTTAACGATTTACGTCAACAATTTAGATGAAGACACTGAGAACAACATCAGCAAATTTGCTGATGATACTAAGCTGGGTGGCAGTGTGACATGTGATGAGGATGTTAGGAGAATTCAAGGTGACTTGGATAAGATGAGTGAGTGGGCAAATACTTGGCAGATCACGTTTAATGTAAATAAGTGTGAGGTTATCCACTTTGGGAGTAAGAACAGGAAGACAGATTATTATCTGAACGGTGTAGAGTTAGGTAAGGGAGAAATACAAAGAGATCTAGGAGTCCTTGTTTATCAGTCACTGAAGGTGAATGAGCAAGTGCAGCAGGCAGTGAAGAAGGCTAATGGAATGTTGGCCTTTATTACAAAGGGAATTGAGTGCAAGAGCAAGGAAATCCTCTTGCATTTGTACAGAGCCCTGGAGAGACCACACCTGGATTATTGTGTACAGTTTTGGTCTCGAGGGTTAAGGAAGGACATCCTGGCTGTAGAAGAAGTGCAGCGTAGTTTCACGAGGATAATTCCTGGGATGTCTGGACTGTCTTATGCAGAGACGTTAGAGAGACTGGGCTTGTACACGCTGAAATTAAGGAGATTGAGAGGGGATCTGATTGAAACATATAAGATTATTAAGGGATTGGACAAGATAGAGGCAGGAAATATGTTCCAGATGCTGGCAGAGTCCAGTACCAGAAGGCATGGTTTGAGAATAAGGGGTAGGTAATTTAGGACAGAGTTAAGGAAAAGCTTCTTCTCCCAGAGAGTTGTGGGGGTGTGGAATGCACTGCCTCGGAAGGCAGTGGAGGCCAATTCTCTGGATGCTTTCAAGAAGGAGCTAGATAGGTATCTTATGGATAGGGGAATCAAGGGATATGGGGACAAGGCAAGAACCGGGTATTGATAGTAGATGATTAGCCATGATCTCAAAATGATGGTGCAGGCTCGAGGGGCCAAATGGTCTACTTCTGCACCTATTGTCGATTGACCTCCCAATCGTCTCTTCATGCCTGGCGCTGTTCGGTCTCAGGTTCTCCAGTGGGGACACACTTCCCATTTCACCTGCCATCACGGAATCCCTGGTCAGCACTGCCACCGGAATGTTTCCCTTCGAATGCTCCCTCGGTTATCAACCCCCTCTGTTCCCTGCCCATGAAGATGGGCCTTCAGTTCAGACCCATCTCCACTGGTGCCGCAAGGTCCAGAAGAATGCACGCATGGCCCAGCTCCGCTCAGCTGACCGCAACTGGAGGATTGCCAGTCGCTATCAAATTCTAGCGCCTAACTATCGGCCTGGTCAGAAGATCTGGCTTTCTTCAAAAGACATCCCCCTCAAGAATGAACCCAAGAAACTCGCCCCTCGTTTCCTCTGACCATTCAAAATTGAGAGTGTCAACCCACTCGGTGGTCAGAGACAAACTGCCCAGATCCATGCACATTCATCTCACGTTCCACGTCTCCCAACTGAAACCTGTGTCTGCCAGCCCTTTGTGCCTTCTTGCTGGGCCTCTTCCACCCGTCTAGATCATTGATGACTACCCAGCTTACACCGTTTGGCAAATACTGGATGTGTGCCGTCGAGGCAGGGGTCTCCAGTACTTGATCAATTGGGAGGGATATGGTCCTGAGAAGCACACTTGGATTTGCCGCTTCTTCATCTTGGACACTTCTCTCATCCGAGATTTCCATCAAGACAATCCACACAAGCCTGGTGGTTTGCCCAGAGGCTCCTGTTGAGGGGGTTACTATCACAGTCCCGACCATTAATTCCCCATTTTCTCCTAATTTCCTTTGATGGTGGCCCACCTGGTTTTCTTCAAGAACTGCAGTATAGGAATCCTGGCTTTGCACCCACAAATTGCCGGATTGTTTGTTTTGCCAGTGTGGTAATTAATGTTTCCCAGCCTCTTAGGACTGTGTTTTCTAAGTTTTGCTTCAGTACCAAGATGTACCTGTGCAACTCAGTCTCTGTGAGTCAATATAACTTTTCTAAGTTCAACTCCAGTTCCGAGGTTTACCTGTGAAACTCTGTCTCTCCGTGCTAAGATAAGGATTCTAAGTTTACTCCAGTACCGAGTTTTACCTGTGTAACTCCATCTCTCCGTGCTAAGAAATGCTTTGTCTGCCGCTTCCCTTTTTACGCTCCATGTCAAGATCAGTTCTGCCTGCCTCCTGCTTTCCTACACTCCCTCCTGTTTGCCATTCAACGCTCATGCCCACATCTGCATCCTAACTTAATCTCCGTACCTGTGTCCTCGTCCGTTGCAACATATTGTGTAGGGTGTCCCCTTTGATCTTCTGACTTCTACTCAGCAGCAGCACACCTGGTACACTGACAGCTCTGCGATATGGAAGAATGGTTTTCATTGTTGGAAAGTTGCTGCCTTTAATTCTCTCATCAAACAAGCTCTGGAGAAGGAAGACTCTGATGAGTTGAGTCAACATGCAGAGCTTGCAGCAGTGCATACTGTCATTATGCATGAAAGCTATATTTACACTGATTCTTGGGCTGTTGCTAATGGACTTACAGTCTGGCTGCCCCGGTAGAACTAGCAGTCTTATACTGTTACAGAACATACAGGACATCCCTTATGGGGAGCGGAGTTACAGAAGGACATTTGGAGTCGATCATCACATCTAACCATTACTGCTTACTGCGTCAATGCCCATTTGAAAGAGGATTCACAGATGACCAGATTTAACAACATTGCTGACAAATTTGCTTACCTCAACATGGTGACATCTGGTCCTCAGCCACACATACCACTATTGCCACTTGCTCAGAGGGCCCATGAGTCTTGTGGTCATGTGGGCATACAGCGTATCGTGGGGTAGTGTAGGCAGCAGAGATTTTATTCCCACTCATGTAGCTTGTACAGCAGTAGGGAATTGTCAGCTATGTTTAGAAATTATGGACCAACAACTGGAATTCTCCATGGGTGTCTTCCTGCTCAGATTTTGTGAAAAGATTATGTTGCTCCGCTTCCTTTACAGAAGTGATTAGTACCTTCTCCCTATGGTGTACACTTATTCTGGTCTTTCGCTGGCAATCCCTACTGTTAAATTAATCAGGATAGTGCTCTTGAGGGATTAGAACATCTTGTTTTTGCACATGGTGATTCCCTTGATAATTAATCTGATAATTGTTTGTACTTTTTGCGTTCCAGGGTACATGAGTGGGCTGTCTCTGATGGTGTACAGTGGATCTTCCATGTCCCCTATTCTCCTTAGGCCAGTGGTCTAATTGAACAAATGAATGGCCTATTAAAACAGCAGTTTTGTTTACTTACTCCTGCTCATCCCTTATCTGGATGTTTACCTGTCCTTCCCCGTGCTTTGTATAATTTGAATAACTGTTCAGGAAAGGAGGCAGTCCCTTTTTGTTAATGACAGGACAATCTATTCATTTTGTTCCTGATGACACAAGTGAATAAGCTGATAAAGTGCGGATTCAGTTCAGTAAGAGGGGTTCAGTATTAGTGAGATTATAGCCAATTTCAAGGAACTACATCCCGAGTGATGGTATGAGGACAAACCCATTCTGTGTCTCTGAATAGGGGTAAACTGACTAAGAGGGAATAAAAGCATTTGTAACTGTCTCTCAGCTTTTGTTTTTATAGGTTCCTGTCAGATGTTGCTTTTTTCTATTTCATTGCTTTATTAGATGTAGGACTTTTGTTGATACCCAACAAGCCGTTGATAATCTTGCAAATTGAAAATTATATAATTGCTTTGGAAAATGTTGTAGTACATTACATGATATGTGCAAATTGGGTGTCTATACTTGTGAGGGATGGTTATACACCTAGAGTAATTGGCCTCATATGACTTTTTCCTGTGAAATAAATAAAGTGGCAAATTGAGCGTAATTTGACTCTTGCATCCCTGATCATAATATAGTGCTTGTAAATCTTATCACAAACAAGAGAAAATCTGCAGGTGCTGGAAGAAGGGAATAGTTAAACTTCTCCAGGTTGAGCATCCCTGGAAGAGATTTTGCAGATTAGTAATCCAATCACAAACAAGAGAAAATCTGCAGACAATCTGCAAAATCAGTAAGGGAACTCGGTCCTTGTTGTGGTGACGGGGGGTGGGATGTGGGAGAGGGCATCATTGATGACAGCAGAAGGGAAATCATGATTAGTCTATGCTCCAAACCTATACTGGTACTGCTCCCTAACTTTTCCTTTGCTACATTGACGACTACATTGGTGCTGCTTCCTCTGCAACTTCCGCCATCTTCAACAGGACCCCACCACTAAGCACATCTTCCCCTCTCTACCCCTCTTTGCTTTCTGCAGGGATCTTTCCCACTCCCACTCACTGGTCCACATGTCCCTCCCCACAGATCTCCCACCTGGCAGTTATCTCTGCAAGCGTAAGTGCTATACCTGTCCCTACACCAAGTGCTATACCTGTCCCTACACCTTCTCTCTTACCACTATTCAGGGCCCAAACAGTCCTTCCAGGTGAGGCAACACTTCACCTGTGAGCCTGTTGGGTCGTCTTTTGCATCCAGTCCTCCCGGTGCGGCCTCCTCTACAGCAGTGAGACCCGACACAGACTGGGGAACAGCTTCGCCGAGCTCTTCCGCACCATCCGCTACAACAGACAGGATCTCCCAGTTGTCACCCACTTCACATTCCCATTCGGATATGTCCATACATGGCCTCCTCTACTGCCATGTTGAGACCAAACTCAGGTTGGAGGAGCAACACCTCATAAACTGTCTGGGTAGTCTCCAGCCCCTTGGCATGAACATCGAATTCTCCATCTTCTGGTAATTTCCTCCCCCTCCCTTCCCCCATCCCAGTTTCACTCCGCCTCCTCCTGCAGCTGCCTCTCACCTCCTTCATGGTTCTTCCCTCTTCTACTACCCATAGTGCTTTCCTCTTACATTCCTCCTTCACCTTTCCTGCCTATTCCCTCCCTGTTTCCTCTCCCCCACCCCTTGATCTTTCCCCTTTCTGGTTTTTCACCTGGCACCTACCAGCCTTCCCCTGCCCCCTCCCTCTTCAGTCCTGATGAAGAGTCTCAGCCGGAAATGTTGACTGTTCATTTCCACAAATGCTGCCACACCTGCAGAGTTCCTCCAGCATGTTGTACGTGTTAATCTGCAAAAATCAGCAGGCCCTGCCAAAGGGTTTCAGCTCAAAACATTAACTGTAATCTTTTCCTAGATGCTGCCTGGTCTGCTGAGTTCCTCCAGCAATTTTTCTGTAAATCCTACTTAGTCTGTTGAATTGTCAACAAGATGTTGTTAACTCCACTGCTTAGGGATGAGAACATATATTTTAATGCGAATGTTGAGGTTTATAAATTATAACAAACATTGGATCTTTATACTTTTACATATTTTAATAATTTAGTTAATATTAGCTTTCATCATTCCAGGGATGTGAATATGTATTCTTTGTTTTAGACAGAAGGAAAAGTTATATGTGTATTTCACCTGGTAGACATTCAAGGGTGGAATGTGTTATATTAAATTTTGTAAAACATTGAATGAATGTCTGAACAGTTCAAAGTGACAATTTTATTCTTTCTGAACCCTTAGCATGTTGGGTCTGTACATCTGTTGGTGAGTAATGTCTGCAGGGTGTCTGTACAGGGTAAATGCTGTACGTCTGTTCATGTTGAATGTTTGTAGATAGCAGCTGGATTCTTTCTTAGTCTCAGGCACCATTTAACATGAGGATGTCTGTTAATGACTAATTGTCTGTTGGTCACTTTGAGAGCTAGTTTGATGGATTCTTTTTTAGATTCAGGGCTTATTACTTATATGTAATATTAATATTCTTTTGTAAGTCCTGAGAATGCTGTGTCCAAAAGATTTGTGAACTAATGGACATGGAGTGACCATTATGATATTGAATTGACTTATAGAGATATGCTGAGCACTGTGTTAAAGGACATGGGATGTGTTTGAAAAAAGACAGGCTGTGGTAAGACAAAAGATTAAAGAGTTTGTCTCTGTGTGTCTCCGACTTGTGGAAGTCATATTTATTGGGGTGCCTTTCTTGGTTCTGTTCGACTTCTTCAACTGAGGGCCAGAAATTGTGATTGATGCCTCGGACCTAGGGGTGGTTTCGCAAGTGAATCAGATTTCAGAGTTCCACTGACAGCAGCGACAACCAAGTGGTGAATACAAATCGTGAGCCCTGAAATCTTTGGGGAAGTTGTAATCTGCTTTGTAGTTTGCTGTGTGGTTTATTGGAGTTTTCAATTTTATGATAATAATTTATGCTGAAGTTACTTTGTTGTACTTCTACACTTATTACTACATCTCCTGGGCACTCAAGTAGTTAGGATCTGGTCAACCCAGCCCATTATAACTTTTTATTGTAATTTCTAGGTTTGATTGCTATGTATTGTGATATACTGCTGCCTCAAAATAACAAATTTCATGACATTTGCCAGTGATATTAAACCTGATTCTGATTTTGATTCTACTTCACTTTATTTTATTACTGGTGGCATGTACTGGAGATGTTTCAGCTATGTTGCAATTGGAGAAAACTGCTGTACACTTACATCGGTTATTTTGGTTTTACATTCTCTCTGTGGACAGTCTAATTTCAATTCATATTTCATTTTGAAATGATCCCTCATGGTATAAATCACTGTTCCATTGAAATAAATGCTTTCCATATGCAATGGGAGTCTTAGATAAGTCTGCTCTTGAAAAATGAACAAGAGACCCCAGAGCTTTTTTGAACCAGTGCCAACATACTTAATACACTGCAATTATACCAATAGTCTCTACAACTAAAGGCAGAAACAGAATATCTCTCCAAATTTAATCCCTGTGGTCAAACCTTCTCTAATGTAACTGACATTTTGATATGAAAGAATGCATCGGGTTTTAAATTATTTCCAAATATTATATTAAACAGTAATTAGAATTGGATGCCTGGATGTCAATTTAATGTGAAATGACTGCCTAAATTGATAAGCTGAAGATGTCATGATGCATATCATTATTTAGGACTCTTAATATGTGTATACATAAAATTCTTTACCCTGCTTTTTTTTTAATTAGAAAGGTATCAACATATTTTATTATGTTTCCAGATCTAGAAATTCTATGGCATCCACAAGAGTGCAGATCAATGTTCCCTCTAAGGTGTCTGCCTGTGCATGAACACATCTCTTGCTACTCATGCACAAAGAAATTTTAACTGCACTCAAAAGGTTTTCATCCTCTACCTCAATGGCATGTTAAGTATATTTCATGATTGTACATAATTACATTTCCTTTTTCCGGTTTCTGATGCAGACAGTGTTGACAACATGGAATTTATGCTGATTTGTCTGTAGATTTTAGAACTAGCTTATTTATACTGTTTTTATTGAAGAAATTATTCAGTGTGGCACGTGTTGTTGTCACTGGACAAAAAATTGCACAGCACAAGATTTTTCACACACAATTCAATTCAAATAAGAGGGAACATATCAATAGTAGGTATCTGTTACTAAGAAATATTGATCATTACCCCAATGCTTAAAAATCACTACTGGAGGATGACCTAGAGTCAGGCATTACTGAATGGCCCTTGGTCTGCTCCTCAATGTGATCATAAACCATAGACTATAGGATATAGGAGCAGAATTAGGCCATTTGTCCCATTGCATCTGCTCCACCATTTCATCACGGCTGATCCAATTTTCTTCTCAAAACCAATCACCTTTCTTCTCCTTGCATCCCTTCATGCCCTGACCAATCAAAAAATTTCTTAAGCTCTGCCTTAATATACATAAAAACTTGCCCACCAAAGCTCAATTCCATAGATTCACCACAGATTCAGGCTAAAGGTATTCCTGTTTATCTCCATTCTAAAATGACATACCTTTATGCTGAGGCTGTGTCCTCTGATCGTAGACTCTCCAACCATAGGAAACATCCTCTCAACATCCACTCTATCAAAGTCTTTCATCATCTAATAGGTTTCAATGAGGTCACCACTCATTCTTCTGAATTACAGTGAATACATGCCCAGAGACATCAAAATCTCTTCATATGACATTCCATTCAATCCTGGAATCATTTTTGTGAACCTCCTTTGAACTCTCTCCAGTTTCAACACATACTTTCTAACAGAAGGGGTCCAAACCTCTCAAGATGCTCTAAATGAGGCCACACCAGCGCTTTGCCAACATTACACAGCAGCCTCTCCGGACTCTGGACTGGGGATTGCCAAATGTTATGTGGATTTTCTGGTGTACTCTGTTTTGTCATATGTTTTTGTGATATCATTCTGGAGGAACGTTGTGTCATTTTTTAACTGCATTGCATTTGTGGTTTCTAACTGACAGGAAACTGAATCTGAATCTGAATTAACTATATATCCATTACATATTAACCATATATATAAATATATAACCATATTAACATTACATCCTTGCATGTCAATATTACATCTTTGCTTTTATATTCTAGTCCTCTTGAAACGAATGGTGACATTGCATTTGTCTTCCTCACCATAGACTCAAACTGCAAATTAACCTTTAGGGAATCCTGCTCAAGGATTCCTAAGCCCCTTTGTACCTCAGTTTATTGTATTTTCTCTCCATTTTGGAGAATAATCAACTCTTTCATTTCTTCTACCGAAGTGCACAACCATACACTTCCTGATACTGCATTCCATCTGCCATTTCTTTGCCATTCTCCTAATCTGTCTAAATCCTTCTGTAACCTCGCTACTTTCTCAAAACTACCTGCTCCTCCACCTATCTTCATATCACCTGCAAACTTTGCAACATAGCCATCAATTCCATCATCCAAACCATTGGCATATAATGTAAAAGGAATTGGAACCAACACAGGCCCCTGTAGAAGCCTACACCAACAGTCAACCAGAAGAGGCTCCCCTTATTCCCATTCATTGCCTCCTGCCGATCAGACACTGCTTTATCCATGCTGGAATATTTCTTGTAATACCATGGGCTTGTAGCTTGTCCAGCAGCCTCATCTGTACATCTTGCATCTGAAAATCTAAGTACACAACATCAAGCAATTCTCTTTTGTATATTCTACTTGTTATTTCTTCAAAGATTTCTAACAGATTTACACGGCATGGTTTTCCCTTGAGGAGACCAAGCTCACTACGACTTATTTTATCATGTGCCGACAGGTATCCTCAGACCTCATCCTTAATAATTGACTCCAACATCTCCCCAGCAATTGAGGTCAGACTAATTGGCCTATAGTTTCCTTTCTTCTACCTCTCTCCCTTCTTGAAAAATGGAGTGGCATTTGGATTTTTCCAGTCTTTTGGAAACATTCCAGGATCTAATGATTCCTGAAAGATCATTGCTAATGCCCCCACAATCTCTTCAGCTATCTCCTTCAGAACTCTGGGGTGTACATTATCTGGTTCAGGTGACATCTACCTTCAGACCTTTCAGTTTCTCAAGAACTTTCTGTTTAGTTATGGTATCTACACTTACGTCATGACCCCTGACACCTGGAAATTCCACCATAATGTTAGTGTCTTCCATAGTGAAGAAAGATGCAAAATATTTATTCAATTCATCCACCATTTCATTATCCCCCAGTACTACCTCTCCAGCATTGTTTTACAGTGGTCCAATATCCACTACCGACTCTCCTTTGTGTTTTGTGTATCTGATGAAACTTTTGATATCATCATAGAGTGTGTAATGGGAAATGGAAACTTCTAGGTGAATCTTGTAATAGAGCCAAGTCTGTGCCATTGGATCATAAGTTATTTGGAAAGCTGGGGTCAAATGGCCTTGCATTAGGGCCAGTTGAAATTATATGGGTTAAGGTTAAGAGAAGTAAATGATAATGTCAAGAGAGCTATGGATTCACATGGAGGATCGCGTATCAGGACAGTAGGTCAGGAGATTTGTAGAATGGAAGTGGAACTGTCATATATTTGTTGAGCAGGTCTGCCTTTGAGTACTGAGCAGTGGAAGTGCAAAGCAAATGAAGGCGAGCAGGAAAATAATTAAAGGGACGGGGATTACTTGTGTCAGGTTTACAGAATGGTCTGTGAGCTGTTCAAGGAGCCACCTATAAACCTCACAGAGAAAGCAGTACCATTAAAATGGTACTGAAAGCACCCAATGACAGCTGCACCTCAGCACCATCTGACTAATGTCTTCAGCACTGCTCCAACAAAGTCTGCGTGTGTAACATCCATCACAGTACACGCACAATTTACAAACGGAAGTTTCTTGTCAAATTTTCAGATTGCTGCAATTTACTTTGGAAATAATTGTAGTTATATTCCATGCTAGAGAGAAAAAAAATCAATAGACATATCATTTAGAAAACAGTGTAGTATGTCTGTATTTTAAGATGAGATCATCCATTAATATGTGATATTGACAGTTATGATGCGTTCACACTGGACAAGTTGTCCACATCCTCAAGCCTTATGAAACACCACAAGAATCCAAACTTCCGATTCAACAATCTCTTTCAATATAAGCAAAGCACTGAAAGTCGTACAAATTGCAAGCAAAATATTCAGATGAAGGCTCTCACCCCAAAATGTTGACCATCTATTTCACTCTGAAGATGCTGCCTGACCAGCTGAGTTTTTTGCTCCAAATTCAAGCACTTGGAATCTCTTGTGTCTGCATAATGTCTGTTTGGTTTAATAGACAAACTACCCAATTATCTATACCTTTTCTAGAAATAGTGTTGCCACTAAAGAAACATCCAATATAACATTCACTGGCAGTGCAATTTTGTTGATAGCACGGATTCATAAAAAATACATGTTCAAACCACTCAAGGCTATTTTAAAGGCTGTTACAGTGTATTGAGTGACTGCTGCCCTTCAGGGTTCGTGGGCTGAACTTACTCTTCAAGGAAGATTAATATAAATCTCCCAAGTTACCTTTTGTAGTCACCATTCTCTCCTTAGAGTCACAAAGTCATTGAGTAATACAATATGAAAACAGGCCCTTTGCCCCAATTCATTTATTCCATTCATGCCCAACACTTAGTCCTACTTGTTGGTCCCATGTCCCTCTAAATCTTACCTTTCCACTAACTTGTCCAAATATCTCTTAAATGTTGTTATTCTACCTGTCTCAGTGTCCTCATCTGGCACCTTGCTCCATATACACTCCACCATCTGGGTGAAGATTAAAAGTGTTTAAGAATATTTTCCTTACTACAATTAATTTAAAACAATATTAATTTCCTTATATAGACCTTTCTCTTTTGATGAGACTCAAATGTAGTATTTTATTTGCCAGTCTAAACTAATCACTGGGCAGATTTCATACTTCACAAGGTGTGCAGCGCTGGAACAGAGTCAGAAAACCATTTGTGAGGAGCTACCAACAAAGTCAGAATATCTGCATTTTTATGAGTGTGTGCTACCTCAGTAGTTCTTAAATAGAGAAGCATAGAGGTCTGAATAGATTACCCATAAAGTTATCGACCAGTGTTAAGCAAAGCTCTTATTGTCTTTGACTAGACATGAAAATATTCTGCAACAGTATTTGATGAAGTTCATAGAATTCTTTGAGTGTCCTGAGATAAAATTCTCCACACCTCCAAAGCCAAAGGCAAACAAATTCACCACACAATTGTGTAGAAACATCCCAAAGTAGTTCCCTTATTTGTCCACATTCAGTGACAGAGTTGGATGAGCCACTGCCTCACAGTTTTAGTAATGCAGGTTGAATACTGCCTTCTGGTAACATCTGTGTGGGTTTTGCATATTCCTGCTGTGACTGTTCCTCCCACATCCCAAAGGTGCACAGTTTGGTAGGTTAGTTAGCTACTGAACATTGCCACTAATGTACAGAGTTTAAAGTGTTAGAATGGGGACAGAGTTGATAGAAATGGTGGGGGGGGGGCATAAAATGGGTTAGATGAAGATGATCAAAGTGGCCAATAAGGACTCAATGGACCAAATGGCTTATTTCCACACTCTATCGTTCTGTCAGTCTATGACACTAATAGCAATAAATTACTCTGTATTATATTGGGTTCTCTCCCTGTGGTCTTTACCCCCGTGACCTAAATATTTTCCCTCATGTAAATCATCATTAAGAATGCATGACAGAAATAAAGTGGTGCAGGAATTTGCTTACTTTTGCAAATCATCTTTGAAATGCCTTGGTAATGCTCAGCAGTGAATTCTATTTCTTTGGAAAGTGTAAAAACAAACGCAATGAACACAAATTTAAAAACTAAAGCAATGGATATCAATAGTATATTTAGTGTGCATTATTTAATAGTTGTCAGTGTTAGAATATATCTGCAGGTGATATCATTGTGAAGGAAGAATTTCAGATTCTCCCTTGTAGTCTGAACAAACATTAATGTAATTTGGACAGAAATGTAAAAGCAGGGCCAGGACTGTCTAAATGTTAATGGATTAACATCATACACCAGAAAAGGCAAGGCTGCTTTTCATTGTAGACATGGCAACAGCAACATGGAAGTTCAGAGACACAGCCTCTACTTCCTTGATGCCTCAGGCATGTCTGATATGAAACTATCTAATGCTGATTTAAACAGTGGTTCTCAAACCCTTTTGGGTTGCCCTCCCTCCCACCTTGGCCCTCAGAGCAGATCCGTAGCACCCCCTTCTTTCTTTCTGGCCATTACATAAGAATTATAAAAATGTTTTGATTTACAACACAGAGTGAAATAAAATACAAACTGTAAATTCAAACAGTGCCAAGTAATTGTAACTATTATTCAAATCTATTTAAAGCTTCAATTAAAATGATTTCTTTATTTAATTAAAGTTGAATAATTTTAATCAGCAATTTTAGAGCATAGATTAGTAGTCCAACTATTCACTACATTGATCCAACGTATAATCCTCCACAACTTCCGTCAACTCCTACAGGATCCCACCACCAGCCACATCTTCCCTTCCCCCCCACTCTCGGCTTTCCGCAGGGATCGCTCCCTACGCAACTCCCTTGTCCATTCATTCCCCCCCCATCCCTCCCCACCGACCTCCCTCCGGGCACTCATCCCTGCAAACGGAAGAAGTGCTATACCTGCCCCCACACTTCTTCACTCACCACCATCCCAGGCCCCAGACAGTCCTTTCAGGTGAGGTACCACTTCACCTGCGAGTCAACTGGGGTGATATACTGTATCCGGTGCTCCCGATGCAGCCATTTATACATTGGGAAGACCCGCCGCAGACTGGGAGACCGTTTCGCCATACACCGGCGCTCGGTCCTCCAGCAGTGGCGGGATCTCCCTGTGGCCACACACTTCAATTCCACAGACCACTCCCACTCCAACATGTCTGTCCATAGACTCCTATACCGTCAAGATGAGGCCACACGCAGGTCGATGGAGCAATACCTTATCTCCCGCCTAGGTAGCCTCCTTCCTGCCGACATGAACATTCAACTCACAGACCTATGTTGATACACCTGTCCCCCTTTACCCCATCCCTATCTATAATTTTCATCTCGTTCTCTTTCCCTCTCTTTTTTCCCCCTCACTATAATCTCCCCCAGCCCTACCTTTCTTTCTCTTTTATTACTCATAATTCTCCACCTTCCCCCAGCCCATTTCCCTCCAGCCTATCACTTCCTAGCTCTCTACTTCATCCTTCCCCCCACTTCCTATTCCCCCTCGACCATCCCATGTTACTTCACTCCTGATGAAGGGTTTTGGCCCGAAACGTCGTCAATACCTCCTCCCATAGATGCTGTCTGGCCTGCTGAGTTCTGCCAGCATTTTGTGTTTTTATTCACTACTTTCTTGCTTTTTTTTTACCTTTCAATGAGATAGATGAGCTTGCTGCAGTAGTATCAGCTTTTCAGCATCAGGCTGAATGTCACTCAGGAGTCTCAGATCACTATATTCAGTAATCTGCAGTCTGTTTACATGCTTTGAAAGAAGTTGGGCGACTGCACTGAAACCGCACTTCACTAAATAGGACATTGGAAAGGCAATAAAGGCACCTTGACCTTTTTCCAAAGTGCAGAATAATGTTCAGAGATTTCTTTCCGCAACAAAAAATCTTGATATGACTTTTTGAACTTCTGTTTCAGCTCAAAGTCATTTTGTAGCAACATCAATCCTTCATCCTTCCTGTTAATTCCTCATTACAAGTGTTCAGGAATGCATTCATTACCCAATCTGGAATTTGGATCAGGAGAACATCCTGAAAACTCTCTGACATGTCTTTATACACATGGGCAAGTGTTCAAACTGTTCATGATGCTCATACATAATTCTCTTGAAGTAGTCAAATATTGAGATCATGGAACTTGATTTTATTTACTGTTGTGTAACAGTATTAAATTATTTGTGCAGCCGATCACTTAGATTTTTTGCGACACAATGTTGTCTGTGAATTATACAGTGAATTGTAAATATGTTAGGTACAGCTTTTTTGAAGAAAGTAATTAACCCGCAGTGGCTTCCTGTCATTGATGCTCCCCCATCTGCTGCAAAGGCAAGAATATTAGTGAGCGGAATGTCCTTCTCATTGAAAAATTGCTCAACAGCCTGAAATATTAAATCCCCCTTTATATCTGTTTGTAGACCCTTTGCAAAAAATAACTCTTGAACCATACTTTCATCTTTCATGAAGCAAATATAACCAAGATGCAAAGATTCGTTGCCTGGGGAAGTTGACTCATGTAACTGCAGAGCAAGTTCTGTTGTCCTCCACATTCTCAGATAATGCATCTATTCGCCTTTGAACAGAGTTGTCACTGAGTGGAATTGCTTTAATAATTTGGTCTGGTGACGAGTGAAACCAGTACTCAGACCTCCCTTACAACCGGCAGAATCCGTCCTTCTCCATTTGGATGGGGCTTTCCAGTCTTGGCAATGAGCAATTAAATGTTATATGAAGCATGCAAACAATCACTGCGTTGTTGTAAGGTGCTGGAAAATGTAATTTGAAGTGTTTTCCATTTCAGAAAGTTTTTACAAAGTGACTGAAAATAAGCCAAGTTGTTTTTGCTTATCAGGGTGTATTTTCTTCAGATCTTCAAGGAGCCTGCATGGTTTCATTGCTTCATTTAAAGAAAAAAACTTATTTATACAACACATGCATTAGCCGCTGTTGGTTGGTTGATGATGGTATAAATCCATATATCAGATACTTCACACTATACTGTTTCACTTCTTTTTTGTTTGATCCACTTCTGCCATTTTCACTCTGATTAACAACCAAAGTCAATCACCTACGGTTTCAGTCCGACTTCAAACACTGCGATCAATAAAGGGAAAGTTATGACATCATCATACCTCAGGCAAAACCTGACTATTTGCCTGGAGGTACATAAAGTAGGGCAGCAACATCTCAGTTGAGCTATGGGCTAGAGAAATATATTCAAGATCATTTGAAAGGGCAGTTTCTTAACTTTGCTCTGTTGAACACCATGCCCTAATTCACAGATAAGACAATTAAACGATCATTGCAATCAATTATGAGGTACTGTGGATCAAATGCTTATAATAAACAATTAGTTTCTCAGTTTAAGCCTGTAATACCTCATCTGCTTCCTTTGCTGCTGAGTGCCCCCTTTATCTTTATTTCCCCCATGGAAACTCCCACCACATCCAGGGAGGTGATATCACTCAGTTTGGGAACCACTGATCTCACCTCAAGATCCTTGGATATACTTTGGACCCTGACTTACCAGTGTTTCATTTTACCTTGGATGGATGGGCCTGATGAAATAAAAATAGAGCCCTTACTTATCTTTTCACAATGGTCAAAAATCAGAGTTGTGCAGATGGTAATTATGTAAATATGACTTCAACCAACTTTGTATACTTTTCAGAGTGTGTTGATCAGGAAGAGGTTTGCTGTGAGGACTTCATTCACACTTGCAATGTTTTTCTGGCTAACAAAGACATCAGCTGTTGAGCTACTGCTAAATTTTGTTACTTTTCAATCCCCTTTATCTGAATCATGGTTGGTTCTCCTCACCTGAGGCAAAACCTTTGGTAACACTGAAAGCTCAAGCTGTTATTGAAAGGGTCAGCATATCTCCCTAGTAGCCATAGGTACAAAAACGCACAGACCTCATGCAGACTGAGCCAGACTCGGACCTCAGTCACCACCCTCATCTCTGTCCCCATTTGAAATCAAGGGGATCTCACAGAAAGTGAAGAGGTTCACTTTCTTGGGAGTGGAATTGAGTAAAAGACAGGAAAAAGACATTTGACAAAAGGGGATACAGTCATGGGAGGAAACTGATAAGGAGGTGTCCTTGAAGCAAGTGTCATCTATGAATGGGAAAGATTTAGCTGGATATGAGTCAAATGGGGCAAATTGGATGAACTTAGGTGGGCATTTTATTTAGCATGGATGAGTTGGACTGAAGGGACTGTTTCTATGTTGTATAATCCTATGACTGACAAGAACCTTTGGAACTTTGAACTACAGGAAAATGCTGCTCCAAGTGGGTGAGGATGCAGAAGTCAAATACAGGAGTGGTTGCCCACGTTGCTAGCTGAGTATTCAATGATTTCTCCAATGCAGTGGCAGGACATGAAGTGTCATATGTGCTCCATCTCAGCTGAGGCAGCTTGTAGGAATCCTGAGGCAAGTTTCTGAGTGTGTGTGTGACCCTGACCCTGAATCTGAGAGCACTCTGAGGAGTTGTACTTTTTTGACAAAGCAAACTTTCAGGAGCAAAGACTGTGCAGAAGCCAGGGTAACTTCACTGTCAGAGACCTCGCCTCAGGAACCTAGCAGACAGTCTCAGCTGACAATAGCACATTGCTGCTCAGTAATGTTACGTAGAAGCTGAGAATACTCAAGCAGAAATATGAGCAGACTCCTATTTTCACTGAATATAATGCTTTTATTCACAGTTGGAATGCTAGAAGGCTCTGCTGCCCTTAGCAAAATCTCCCTGGCAACTTCCTGCCATGTCTGCTCTTTACACAGGAAGCCTTCTAGTATTCAGAAGTTGTGCAGTCTGCTCAGTACCAGCCATCCCCATGGATGGACACTCCCAACACCAACTCCTTTCATCAGTAGAGCATGTATTCATTCCTGGTCAACTCTTGCAATGCTTGTTCTATCATGGAGTGAAACTTTAAAAGACTGTTTTCTGTGGCGAGAACTGTTAGCTCTTGAAATGTGGCAGCCAACTAACTGGTGGTTAGTTAATATTCAACATTCTTTTAGAAGTAGAATGACAGAGATTGGTTGACATGGTCCGATCTGTGGATTCCACATTCCAGTTATTTATTTTTCCCCGTGTTCCGTAGGGTGCCTTGATTAAGGCAACTGATCCTCATTTCGAACCGGCAGTTAAAAGGATCCAGGGACTGCTATTCAGTGCCGGACCATCACCGGAAGCCAGTCATCTCACCGTAGCCACTGCGGTTACGCTCATCCTCGGACCACCATGAATCATGGACTCTAGTCGCCTTGGTGCCTGTGGCTGCTCAGCAAATTCAGTTGTTTTCGTGTCTAGACTAACTGCCAGCTGTTTTGCCGCTGCTCTGAGTAGGATATGAATCCTGTCGTTTTCGTGGCCGGCTGAGACTGCTGGTCATTTGCTGCCACTCCAAACGAAGATATGTATGGACTGTCATTGTGTGGTTTTGTCTCCTCGTTGTCCAAGTTCTTTCCAGCTGAGTGGGTCTGGCCATTTGCCGCTACTCCGAGTTGTCTTTCTGTCTTTCCGTGGCCCAAGTCCAGTCCTAGTCCAAACTCATGGTCCGAGTTTTGAGTCCTAGTCAAGATCTGAGTTCCGAGTCCAACTCAAGATCCAAGTTCTGAGCCCAAGTCGAGATCCAAGTCAAGTTCGAATCCAAGTCAAGATCCAAGTCAAGTTCCGAGTCCAAGCTGAGGTCCAGGGTCTGAGTCCAAGTCGAGTCCGAGTCCAGGTTTCTAGTCCAAGTCGAGTCCAAGGCAAGCTCAAGTCCAGATTCCATGTCTTAGTCCAGGTTTTACCGGTTTGTTATCCAACGTTTACATCTATGTTGACATCTTGTCCTCACTCCCTGGCCTCCTTAGTAGCTATCAATAAACACTGTTCTGTTTATAACTACCTCTGTGTCTGTGTCCTGCGCTTCGGTCTGCTCTCAACACCCCCTTGCAACATTGGTAAGGGATTTTAAAAACTTTAAATATAGTGCAGTCAGCGCAGTGATGCTTAAATGGATATTGAATGCTGCACAAAAGTCATTATTTAACGATTTGTTCCCCCGCCATGTAAGTGAGCATCTACTGACTCCAATGGTCCACAGTAGCTGGAAAGTGTTCCTGATAGCATTGTTCCATTGAGGGACAGATAAAATTATCATTGTTTAAGTTTTCTGATGACACTACTGTCATTGCCAAATCAAAGGTGGTGATGATAGGAGGAAGATTGAAAATCTGGCTGAGTGGTGCCACAACAACCTCCCACTTGTCAGTAAAAACAAAGAGGTGATTATTGGCTACAGGAGGAGGAAACTGGAGGTATATGAGCCAGTCCACCTTGGAGGATCTGAGATGGTGAGGGTCAGCAACATTAAATTCCTCAGTGCTAGCATTTCGGAGGATCTTTTCTGTGGCCCAGCAAATAAATGCCAATGCAAAGAAAGCACAGCAGTGCCTCTACTTTCCTAAAAGTTTGCATATATTCAGCATGTCATCTGAAACTTTGACAAACTTCTATAGATGTGCAATGGAGAGTATATTGACTGCTTGCATCATGGCCTGGTATGGAAACACAAAAGTCTTTGAATGGGAAAAACCTACATAAAGTAGTGAATGCAGCCTAGTTCATCACAGATACTGCCCTCTCCACTTAGCACACCTCCAAGAAATGGTGCCATAGGAAAGCAGCATCCATGATCAAATACCCCCACCATCTAGGCCACACTCTTCTCACTTTTGCCATCAGGAGCCTCAAGACATACACTACCAGGTTCAGGAACAGTTATTCACCCTAAGCCATCAGGCTCTGGAACATTACTCACTCCAACACTGAAATGTGTGTTGAACTGTTCCTACATCCTTTAGACTCACTTTCAAGGTCTCTTCCTCTCATTTTCTTGATATGTATTGCTAATATATTTATGGTTGTTATTTTCATCTTCTTTTGCATTTGCACAGTTTTTTGTGTTGTTTTTTGTGTTGTGTTTTGAACATGGTTTGTTTGTCCACCTTGTGTGTGGCTTTTCATTGATTCTATGGTGTTTCTTTGTATCTACGTGAATGCTAAGAAGAAAATGAATCTCAAGTTTATATATGGTGACGTATATGTATTTAGATAATGAATTTACTCTGAGTTTGACTATTGAGCTTGTTGCAACTTGTATTGTTGCAAGGACAGATTAACAAACCACTTGCTGGGGACAAAGTGATGGACCTACCCACGAGTTCAGCTAAAAAATAGTCTCTCAGCATGATTATTTTTCAAGGCATTTCTCTGATTGACTGCATTTTGTTGCTCACAATAACATAAACCGGTTTTGTCCTTCTTCCTCCAACTCTACTTGGAACCATTAAACACCATTTTATTATGGAAAGTATACAAAACCTTTCATAAGAACAAGTTGTGGTGTAAAATCTACAGATATGTAGAGAAATACCAATGGAGGTATCTTCCTGTGGATCAGAAAAATCGCCAATCCACTCTTCCATAATAGATTATATGAAAGTACTTATTTAGAAAAAGGACCGACGTTAAGAAATCTGGATGTATTGAATTGCTACTTGTTACACTTCATGTGATTTTGATGAGCTTTCAGCTTCATACAATTAGAAATTCAACTATCTTCTCAATTTGCCCAACAGGGTTTTACACTGTGAAGGACCAACATTTTGCTTCAATTGCCTGTATGCTCAAATGATTGAAGTTTCCAAACAAGACTACAAAACCCTGAACATTATAATTTCTCAACATAGCCACAGTTGATAGAGCTAAGTATAACTGAAAGGAACAATTTATCATAACGTCTCCTTTGCCAATATAGGAAAATTCATCACATCCAAAATTCTCCAGTATATCTTCTAAATTGCAACAAGTCCCTTTCAATACTTCTGTTAGCTTCCATTTCAAAAAGTCTTGAATTTAAGATTCATATCCATGAACTCAAGTTCTTCTGTGGCATTATTCTTTCCAATGCAGGTAGCATCATCCAATATATAGAACTTCAAACATACAACAGAGAACAGTACAAGCCATTTGACCCATGATGTTGTGCTGACCTTTTAACCAACTCCAAGTTTAATACAACCTTGTATCCTACATAAACTTCTATTTTTCTTTCATCAATGTATGTAAGTTATTTAAATGTCAATAATGCATCAGTCTCTACCACCACCCCTGGCAGCACATTTTGTGCAGTTACTACTCTCTGTGTAAATATATAACTCTGAAATCGCCCCAATGCTTTCCTCAAATCACCTTAAATATCTTCTCTTAATAGCCATTGCTGTCCACCTTATTATCTTATGCACATCTATCACGTCTTCTCTCAACCTCCTTCACTTCAAAAAGAAAAGCCCTACCTCATTTAACCTTTCTCTAAGGTCTTAGATTTACTATCCTGGTAAATTTCCTTGTACTTTCTGTAAAGCTTCCACTAATGAGATGACCAGTATTGAACATAATACTCCAAGTGAGGTCTAACTAAAGTTTTATAAATCTGTAACTTTACCTTGCAGCTCTTGACTCAACCATGACCAACACACCATATGGTTCTTAACCACCTATCAATTTGTGTTGCAACTTTGAGGGATCTAAGGACCTGGACCCCGATATCCTTCTGTCTATCTGCACTGTCAAAAACTCCGCTATCAAGTTCAATCTTTCAAAATGTATCACATTGTACTTCTCTGGATTGAAGTCCACCTGCCACTTCTCAACCCAGCTTTGCATCCTGAGACTGTCCCAAAGTAACCTACGGCAATCTTCTGTACTATCCATAACACCACCAAGCTTCATGTCATCTGCATATTTATTCATCTAGGTCATTTATAAAAATCACAAAGAGCAGTGGTCTCTGAGTGGACTTCCAGGCAGAATATCCTCTACATACTACCACACTCTGCCTTCTCTGGGCAAGCCAATTCCGAATCCATGCAGCCAAGCTTTCCTGGATCCCGTATCTCCTGACCTTATGAATGAGGCTGTGATGTGGAATCTTGTCAAATGCCCTACTAAGCTCCATATTCAGCACATTCACCCTTCTGTCTTCATCAATTTGATTTCTCACTTCTCCCAAAAATTCAATTAGTCTTGTAAGGTAAAGCCCGCTCCTTACAAAGCCATGCTGACTATTCTTAATCAGACAACTCAGCCTGACCTGCTGAGTTGCTCCAGCATTTTGTATGTGTTCTTGGATTTTCTGCATATTTTCTCTTGTTTGTGATTCTTATTCAGACTATGCTTCTCCAAATGATCATAAATCCTGTCTCTAAAAATTATCCCCAATAGTTTGATATAAGATTCACTGATCTGTAATTCTCAAGGTTATCTCTGCTCCCTTTCTTAAACAAAGGAATGGCATTTAACACCCTTTGATCTTCTGGTAGTTCTATGTACAGTATGAGACAAAGATCATAGTCAAATGTGCAGCAGTCTTTTCCCTCTCTTTTTGTATTAACATGGCATATATCCTTTCTGGTCCTGGGGATTCAACTACATCCTTTTCTGCTAACGTTGACATATTCAAGCATATCAGCTTGTTTTACGCTGTCCTTATGAATGCCAAGGTCCCTCTCACTGGTGAAATCTGAAGTCAAATATACATTAAGGACATCCCCTCCCTCCTCTGGCTCCAGACACATATTTCCTCACTATCTCTGATCAGTGCAGTCGTCTCTCTGGCCATCCTCCCGTTATTCATGTACGTGTAGAATGCCTTGGGCTTTTCCGTAATCCTACTTGTCAAGGCTGTCTCATGTTCCCTTCTAGCTCTCCTAAATCTTTTCTTAAACTCCTTCCTCGCTGCCTTATAATTCTCACAATCCCTGACTGATCTTTGCTCCTGAACTATAAGTAGGCTTCCTTCTTCCTCTTGACTAAACATTCCACCTCTCTTGTTAACCATGGTTCCTTCACCCTGCCACCTGTTCCCTGCCCCAATGTGGCAAGCCTATCCAGAACCTCATGCAAGTACTTGCTAAATAACCTCCACATTTTCATTGCATTCTTCCATGACAGCATGTTTACTCAGTTTATTCTCCCAGATTCCTGTTTAATAGCATCATAGTTAGCCCTCCCCCAAATAAGTACTGTCCTAAACTGTCTGCTCCTATCCTTGTCCATGGCTATGTTAAAGGCTAAGGAACTGTGGTCACTGCCTCCAAAATGCTCACTCACTGAGAGATCTGTCATGTAACAGGTTCATTCCCTTGTACAGGATCCATTATGGCCTCTCCCCTAGTCAACATGGTCGGCACAACATTGTGGGCCGAAGAGCCTGTAATCTGCTGTAGATTTCGATGTTTTATGTTCACCTTGTCCACATATTGTTTGGTAATCATTTCTGGATACATTGAACAAATTTTGCCCCATCTAAACCTTTTGAACTAAGGAGGTGCTAATCTATATTAGGGAATTTGAAGTCACTCATTACAACTTCTTTACTTGTCTTTTATTTACTTACCCATTCTCCTTCTGCTGTTCTCTCTCTGTCTCCACCTCTCCTCATTCCCCCCCCCCCACTTTACTTCCCACTTTCTCTTTCTCTATATTTCTTCCTTTCGCATCCCAGTGGGAATGCAAAGAAATGAAATAAAGGGAATGTTATGTACACCAGACATTATTTTAAAAATTACTGTACTGAGTAGCTAATAATCCAAACATAGCATAGCACTTTGAGAATTTTTTCTGAATTCCAAAGCTACAAGTTGGAAATCAGTAAATGACTTAGAGTTAGTAGATTGTTGTAATAATTCACTGGTTCTCTAATTCCTTTTAAGGTAGGAAGCACATAAGCTATACCAAAGACTGTCTCAGTGCTTGATCTCTAAAGGTGCTGCCTTTCAGAGGTTAAACCAGTCTGTCAGTATGTCACTAATCCTACCCACATCCCATTTTATTCTTCTCTCATTCCTGGCAGATCACCAGATTCTACACTTGCACTCTAATTTACAGTGGCCAATGAATCAACCAACCTAAAACACCATGGGATGAGGGAGGAGGTTTAGAGTATTCAGAGGAAGTCTACATGGTCACAAATAGAACATGCAAACTCCCAGCACAGGAAGCCAGGATGGAATCCAAGTCCCTCGGCTTGTGAGAAAGCAGCTTGACTAGTTTTGTCTCTAATGCCATGGAGAGGGTCACTGGAGCTAGGGATTTGAGAGAACAGTGATGTTCTGAAATATATTCACATTGCCAAGGAGAAGTTTGGCAATTTTGAGGCACATAAAGGTGGGTAAATCCCCAGGGTCTGACCAAGTATATCGTGGATATTGTGGGAAGTAAGGGAAGAGATTGCTGGGATCTTAGTAGAGATTTTTATATTTGCATTGCTGCGAGTGCAGCAATGGAAGTGCAGTACAGGAAGACTAGAAAGTGGCTAATGTTAAGCCTTTCTTTTAGAAGTGCTTAAAGGACAAGGCAAGAAACTGCAAGCCAAAGAACCTAATGTCAGTGGTTGGAAATTCACTGGAGAAGGTTTTGAGAAACAAGGCCTACCTTGCTTGGAAAGGCAGGACAAATTAAAGATAATGAGCTTGCTTAATGTGTGGGAAATTGAGTCCCATGAATTTGATTGTTTTTTTTTTGAAGAAGTGACAAACAGGGTTGATGAGAGCAGCACAGTACATATTGTGTACATGGACTTCAGCAAAGCCATTGACAAGGTCCCATATGGAAGGCTGGTTTGGAAAGTTACATTATATCTGACTTGATGGAAGGATCCAGAAGGTATTAATGGAAGGTTTGATAGCCTGTGATCAGTGGTGTGCCAAAGGGTTTCTTCTCCTGTTGTCTATCATGTATATTAAAGACTTGGATGAGATTATTTGGCATGGTTAATATTGTGGTATAGTGGACAGTAAGAAAGGTTTCCTGAAGTTACAACAGGGTCCAGATCAACTGGGAAATTGGGCAAAGGAATGGCAAATGAAATTTAACTCAGACACGTGTGAATTGATGCATTTTAGAAAGCTAAACCAATGAATGGCAGGGCCCTAAGGAGTATTGCAGAACAAGGTCGAGGGATAAAATACATTGTTCCACAAAAATTGATAACATGGGTAGACAGGGTGGTTATAAAAAAGGAGCTGGATGTGCTTACCTCCATTAGTCATGGCATTGAATACAAGAATTGGGCTGTCACGTTATGTCTGTGCAAGTCACTGCTGAACTGACTATGTGTAATTCCGGAAGCCACACTATAGGAAGGATGCAGTTAAGGTGCAGAAAAGATTGACAAGGATGAACCTGGGTCAGAGGGCCTGAGTTATAAGGAGAGTCTGGATAGGCTAGGCCTGTTTCCCCTGGAGCGAAAGAGGCGAAGGGATGACCACAGAGAGGTTTGTAAAAGCATGAGAGGCATAGAAAAGTTGAACAGTCATTGTGGTAGGAGACTCTAAATATAGATGTTATATATTTAGGGTGAGGAGAAAGATTTAAAGGGAACACGAAGGATAACATTTTCAAACAGAATGGGGAATATATAGAATAAGCTACAATGGAAGTAGTAGAGACAGGACCAATTTCACTATTTAACAGATATTTGGACATGTAATTGGAGAGGGAAGGTTTAGAAAAGGGGTTCCAACCTTTTTTATGCCATGGACCAATACCATGAAGCAAAGGGTCCATGGATCTCAGTTTGGGATACACTGGTTTAGAGGGGTATAAGCCATACGCAGACAAATGTTTATTGTCATCTTATTTTGCATGAGTATGTCTGAAAGGCCCGTTCCTGTGCCGGATAATCTGATGACATTGGTAATACAGTATGGAATCAAGCTTTTCAGCTCACCATATCCATCCCAACCGTCAAATACACATCTAATCTGATCCCATTTACTGGCTTTCGATACACATCCTTCTATGCCTTGGAGATTTGACTTCTCATCTGGATACTTCTTAATGCTGTCAGAGAAACAGTCTCCTCCATATCCTTAGGTAGTGCATTCCAGATTGCAATCACACTCTGGGTGAAGAAAAATATTTAATCAGATCCCCTCGTTTTTGTAGGATTTCAATAACTGACCAGGGTCTTCAACCAATACTTCCAAAAATAGATTAATTGGTAATTCATTTCATGTTGTGTTTGTGTTTGTGGAATACTTTGTGTCAGTTTTCAGTTGTCTTTGTATACAAAACAATAAGGAGAATATCACCAGATTTTGTTGGTTATAGTATGGAATGTGAAAATAATAATTCATGTGCGTGTTCCTTTCTAGTTAACACACAGGGAATGAAATTAGAGAGAGAGAGAACGAGAGAGAGAGAGAGAAATAAGAAGCAAGTTGTCTCATAAATTGGTCTTCAAACAGGATTAGTGAATGTCTGGGAATTGTCTTTCAAATGAAAATTCTATTTAGTTTAGGGAAATTCAAAGCAATGTATAAATCTCATCTGCAAAATAGCAAGCACAAACCAAATGTTAACAAAATACTGGAAATGTCAACTTTGGTCATATATTTTGAGCTAAATTATCCTGATATTGACATCTCATTTGCTGTGGGAGTTTTAAGAAGGAAATAGAGACGCTCACTTTCAGATCACTGGTTAACTTGCACATTGGGACCTTATAAACATAAAATATTTGAAGTAAAAGGGCAGACTTTCAACAGAGGATGGTTACAATCTGGAATGAAGGTGGTGAAAACTGTTCATCTCGACGTATTTAAAAAGTATCTAGTTGAAAAGTTGAATCTCCAAGGCATAGAAGGATATGGATACAAAGCAGTTCATTCATAAAGCAGATCCCAATTCATTCATTATCATATGTATATTGAAACATGCAGTGAAATGCATCGTTTGCATTAACAACCAACATAATCTAAGGATGCGCTAAGGCAGACCACAAGTGTCGGTGTACTTCCTGGCATGAATGTGGCATACTCATCATGTTCACAGAACAAAACACTCAGCAACAACAGGACAACATCAACAAAACAACCCCTGTTCTTCCTATGACCCACCCAAACACTCACACACTCACGGTCCTCCAACCCCAGGACAGGGATTCTTCAGCCTGAAGACTCCGTCTCACAGACATTGGGCCTTTGATTTCTCTGATGGACTCGCAAATTCAGGGCTCCTGTCAAGGGCCTCAACAATCTAGCCTTCCGATTAACCTTCAGGTCTCAATCAACAATGACCTGACCCTTATTTCCATCTTTAAAACTATTGCACTGTTCTGAATCATCCTTGCTTTGACTATTTAACTCACAGGAGAACTGATGACTCACAGGATTTATTGTGCTATCCAGTTCAACTTTGCAGAGAAGGATTCGCCCTATCTGGCCTCTGCTTAGAATGAGAATCCCAGATCGGTTTTACAGAGAGAGTTGCTATAAGTCTAACCTCCAAAGTCAGAGAAGTTTGGATTGGATGGTGTTATATCTTAACATACAGTACAAAATAAAATGCAGACTGAGTTTGGTAGACTGTTGATATATTTTCTTCAAGCTAACAGCATTCACACATCAGCAAATTTACCCCTTTCGCAGATCATTCAAAATGCTGGCAACAGAGGTAAACATCCCAAATCACAATGACTTCTGCTGGCTTGTAGCAGAATGGATAACAAGTATATTCATTGAACTATATATTCCAAAATTATATCTGCAGTCCCTAGGTTACAAAAGGGTTCCATTCCTGAGAAATGTTCATAACCCAAGCATCTCTAAAGTTGGAAGTGAACAACAGTGCATGGGAGACCTTGTCTCTATTTTTCAGGTTACAACTGACACCACATAGAGGGCAGCATCTAAAAAATAACGAGATGGAGTACAAAAAGGAGACAGAGAGCCTAGTTGCATGGTATTATGACAATTTTACGCTCAAGGTCCACGAAGCAGCTGGTCGCAGGCTTTGGGAGGCAGAGTGGAGTACGTATCACTGCTTGCATGAAAGGTGCTGATGTGGAGATGCTTGATAGCTGCAAGTGCTTATGTTAAATAGCACCAGCAGCTTGTCATGGTCCAGCCATGCAGATATCTTGGCCAAGGAAATCCTGCAAGTCTCCAATGACCTCCACTGAGTTTTACAAATGCACCACAGCTTGGAATGGCAGCTGCTCTACTCAAGACCGCAAGATATTGAAGAAAGTTGTGAACATCACCAATTTAACAAAATCAAAAGAGCATCCCCTCCATAGTGTTTCCTGCTACCTAGGAAAAACAGCTAACATAATCAAAGGCCCCTCCCACCCCTTTCCTTCGGGTAGAAGATGAATAAACTTAAAAGTATGTTCCACCAGCTTCTATCCTGCTGTTATACAACTCTTGGATTAACCTCTTATATGATAATAATGAACTGTTGATTTCTAAGTCTACCTTGCCATTCCCTTTGCACCATGCACACTGCCCTTTCTCCACAAATCTAACCCTCTATTCTGCAATATATTATTGTTTAACTTTAGGACTATTTCTGTCATTATTTTCCTTTAATACTGCCTTAATGTCCTGATTTATGGAAGAACCTGCCTTGATAGAATGTTTTTCATTGTGCAGTATCTTGGTACATCTAACAATAATAGGCCAATTACCGATTACCTCTGGCGGGAGAGCAGGCAGGCGCAGAAAAAGTGGAAGACAGCTGACCTCATGGACTCAGCGTCTGTTTAGTGCCCCCATCTCTGCTGAGCTTGACCCAGTCACTAATCATTGCGGTCCATGGGCTCATGGGGAGAGAACGCATATGGATATGCCTCATTACGAACAGGAGGAAGATGCTTTCTGTGCCACAGAAACTGGGGCATCCGTCTACATCCACCCTGCAGTACCTCACACGCTCAGGGAAATATGCTGTTCGATCCCTTGAGAGACAACCTGTAACCACAGAGCAGTCAGCAAATGTATCCCCATACAGAGAAATGAATGGCCGGCACCATGAATTAGACCAGTAATTATCACCTCCTCCTCAGCAACATACAGCTGCACAATTATGCCCTGACCACACAGTCTAAATCCAAATCATGCCATTCGCTTTATAAATTCAAGCACAAATGTCAAGCTCTGCCTTGATGTTAGGGATGCTCAGAATTCCTCAAAGCTTACAAAAGAAGCCCAATCCCCCTTAAACCCATCTGTTTCTGACTTTAACAGAGGCAGAATGTGAAGGAGCGTTTGGAGTTTTTATTGCTATTTGCGCAGCTATTCAGACCTTGTAAGGCAACAGCACATGCCCTGCTTTAATAAAATTTCTATTGCTAACCTACATTGTTAGGATTTCCTGCACAAATAGAACTGGTAGCAAAGTGTGATGAATGGGTTTGGAACAGCAACATAGGTGGCCTAGAGGGAACAGAAAAGATTTTCTCCCACCTTACACCATCATCCATGCCCCATACCACCCCTCCCCCTTCTCCATCGCTGTTGTCTGACCTTTCTCCAACTTCTCCTCTGTCACCTACTTGATCCTAGGCTTTTCTGTAAAATATCATAATTTTTCTTCATAAATTAAGAAAAAATAAATTTCACAATTTGTAACGGATTTTGGAAAAAATAAAGTCTGTTAAGTGGAATATAAATTAAATCAGGTGGAGCTTAGAAGGCTATTTCTCAAATTAAAGTGTTAAAAACACTTTGCAACTTTGTGCTTTATCATTGTAAAAGGATTCAGGAGACAGGGCTGGAATAATTACTGATGCAAGCAGCGCAAGGGAGCTGAGGTGATATAAGCGTCAACCAAGGGTGCTTCAGCAATCACACCATTTCAGCTCTCTGCCTGCCAGCTCGACTGAGTATCACACTAGGAGTCAGTCTTGCAGCCAATTTCTGATGATGTCACCAGCACTTTTAATTTGCTATGTGTTAACAGAAATAGACTGAAATCCAGGCACTTGCTGAAAGTTAACATAACCTTAAAAGGCAGGAAGGGAACAAGAAAAGATTGTAGGCTTCAGATTCAGTGGAAAAATTGTACTGCAAACCTCTTACAAATATATTCTAATTCCCTAGACGTCTTTTTGTATTCTCCGTCTTCCTCAGTTCTACTCTGTGCTTCCCCAGGTTAAATTGTACCATTCCTGGCAGCTATATCTTCAGGTGCTGATATCTTTAGCTCCAGACTATCATCCATTAGCTTTTACACTTCTTTTTCTTGACAACTGGCCCTTCAACAAACACTTAGTTGCTATTCTACGATCCCCTTATAGAGCTTAGTGTCTTTGACTTGATCCACACTCGACTTCCTCCTATATTCTCTCAGCACCACTGACTCCTCTGTCACCCAGGTCTTCTTAAAGGTTCATAATGAAAGGCCACTCAGTGCTCTTCATCACCTCCATTTAGACAAATCAGCAAGGAATAGGAGTAGGGCCACTCACACAGGACAGAGTCCCTCACAAGTCCATTGCCCATCCCTTATAGAGTGACCTATAGACAAAGGAACTACTGAAGTCAAATTACTTCAGGAGGAAAGTAATTCATCATCTGTATGCTATGGCTACAAGCAATGTTTCACTGGGATCCATGATATCCCTGGAGATCTGATTGATAGCAGATGCTCTCTTTGCTTTATCTGCCCTGTATTGTCATCAGGTTGTTCTGGCCAAACTTGTTCTGTCTTGTCTTTACAAAGTACCTGAAGAGACCACCTGATCTCTATCCCTAGAAGATGACAAAGAGCAAGCAGAGCAGGATAAACAGGAATAGACGAGGAAATGGAAGGAGAACAATGGAAGGACACACAGAAACCTGTCCCACTTCTGCTGGGGAAGAAGACAGCCCTACCCGCTCTAACCCTCTAGACTTCTCCCTCCCCATTCGTACCCCTCTTCATGGTTAGTAGATTGTTACTCATACTGTACAGAGCTGGCACTGAGTAGAAACAGCAGAGAATAGATGCTGAGCATCTGAAGCCATGGACTGGAGATTGAAATGATGTTAGTGTCATTGTCCAGTCCATGAAGTCTGCATTCTGGTTCAAAATACGGTCTGTGGATTCCAAATTCTGGTTGTTTCTGTTTTCCCCTTGTTCTGTTGGGCGCCTTAATTGAAGCAGCTGATCCTTATTTCGGGCTTGCAACATAAATAGGTCAGGGGTCTGGATATTCCTTTGCTGGACCGTCCCCGTTAGAATCCCACACCGAGAAGCTCAGCATCCGAAACCCATATCAAGAAGCTCCGCATCTGAAACTCACACCAGGAAGCTCGTTACCAGAAACATGTGACCTCAGTCGGTGTGTCTGGACCATTATCGGAGCTACTGAGTGTCATGGACTCCAGTTTGAATCTGTGTTCTGTGTCCAAGAAGAGTCCTGTCTGTGTCCTATGTCCAGGGTTGAGTCCTGGCTCTGTGTCCAAGAGTCCAAGTCTAGTCAAGTCTGAGTCTGAGCTTGAGGCCAAATTCCCAGCCAAGTCAAGCCCGACTTCTCGGCCAAGCCAAGCCTGAGTTCCAGGCCAAGTCATGTTCGAGTTCTAAGTCAAGACCCAAGTCATGACATGGGTACCGAGTCCCTGCCAAGGCCCAAGTTCTGAGTCATGACCCAAGTTCTCAGTCAAGTCCAATTCCAAAGTCCTAGCCCAGGTTGTATCCTACGGCTGCATCATGTTGTCATCTTGTCCTCACTCCTTGGCTTCCCTAGTATTCTTAATAAACATCGTCCTGTTCATACTACTTCAATGTCAGTGTCTTGCATTTGGGTCTGCTCCCAGCACCCATGTGTGACAGTGCAGTAGCGATTATTGTTCATTGTCTTGCCAATCTCTGAGGCTGCCTGGTGTGTATGATCAGGATATTGATGACCCGGCTCTCATGGTTACCAAGGCACAGCTTTTCAGGCAACACACCCTTCCCAACTTACCCCTTCAATTGATCAAGAGAAGACATCTCAAATTGGCACATTGGTGACGTCTTGTGGGTCATCAAAGACTTGTGGGAGAGCTCATGGTGAAAAAGAAACAGGCTTCTTACACCCAATCTGCAGTGATACCAGGAATACATGGCAAAAGGGCATGAAAATGCACATTAAGGTCATAGAATTATAGCATCATAGAGTCACAGAGCACTACAACATGGATCTTCTAGTCCATGCTGAATTATTATTCTGCCTAGTCCCGTCAACTTGCACCTGGACCAGAGACCTCCATAGCCCTTCCATTCATGTATTTATCCAAACTTCTCTTAAATGTTGAAATCAAACACACATCCACCACTTCGTATGGCAGCTCATTCTACACCCTCTGAGTGAAGAAGTTCCCCGTCAGGTTCCCATTAAGCATTTGACCTTTCACCCTTAACCCATGACCTCTAGTTCTAATCTTACACAACCTCAATAGAAAAAATCTGCTTGCATTTACCCTCTCTATACCCTTTATCATTTTCTATACCTCTATTAAATCTCTTCTCATTCTCCTATGCTCTAGAGACTAAAGCACTAATCTATTCAACCTTTCCCTATAACTTAGGTCCTTAAGTCTCAGCAGCTTCCTTGTATGGAACAGAAATGTCAATAGGATGTCAAACTTCAGACTCATATACTGCATTCAGTATTTTTTTGTTGTTTTAAATTGTTTTGGACAGATCAAATGCTGACTCAAAAGCATCTTCATTGTAGGGAAAACTGTGTTTCTCGTTGTGCACAGGTTGGGACCAATGGTGTGGAACTGATTTCATCTCTGCTAATCCGGCCAGAAATCTCAGAGAAAGGATGATACCAGACTACTGGCCAATAACAACACCACTGAATGAGCACCCAGAGAGTCAAATGCTGAAGAGAAGAATTCTCCGTGTTAGTTGACACACATCTGGTGCAGATTGGAATGTGTTTGAGCAGCTTACATTTAGTTCTGAAGCGGCAAGTGTCAGGTTTCCTGATCACAGTTAGTGTCGCTTTAAATAGCAAAAAATCCAATAAAACAATCTTTTGGGTCTGATCCACAAAGTTTATATTTGTAACTTTAAGCTCTATAGGTACAACTGTGCATGTTGTAATATATTAACTCTGCACTGATTCATATAAGTAAATATATTTATAAAATTATATTGCAGCAGAAAAGCTAGTAGGGCCAATGCCTTACAGTGCTCTAGATCCGGGGTTCTGTCCAATCTCAGATACTGTCTTGTGGTGCTGGTATGTTCTTCCTCTGAGGTGCTTGTACATTCTTCCAGTGACTACATGGGTTTCTTCCAGATCCAATTTTCTCTCAAATTCCAAAAAAAATGTAGAAGTTGGAGGTTAATTGGCCATAGCAAATTGGCCTAAGCACGTTTTTGAGGGGGAAAATCTGGGGAAGTTGATGAAATGTGGAGAGGATATAAAAAAAATGTATAAATATAAAATCAGTGTGAGAGGGTGTTTGATGGTCAGTATGAACTCCGAAGGGTCTGAAGGGTCTTTTCCATACTGTATTTCTTTCTGACTCTATAGCCTAAAAGTGTCTAATATGCCTGTGTGAATAGTGCATGCAGGTGTCCAACTAGTTTCAGAATGGATACATCTGCACCAATAAATTACGGCTTACATGATGCACACTGTGTTAACTCAACCTGCAAGATCTGTGTCTTAAATGTGGGATCTGGTTAATTCCTCTTTGAAGCTGAAAGTTCTGATTTAGTCCCACTAACAAACTGGTTTTACCAACCCTATTTCTCCTGAAACTGTGCTGATTGAAGTGCCAGAGATTAAACAGCTTTGTACCTTCTCATTGGGACTTGTCACCTCCTGTAAACCTCAAATACAGGTTGAAAAATCCTCCTGGCCATTGAGATCAAGGTCAGCGTCGCTCTCATCTTTGTGTTCTATACAAGGCCTGCAATACCATTTGTTGTAACTTGACCAATTGTAGAACTTGACTACATTTTCTCTCTCAGCATGCTTAGAGAAGCCAACAGGATTTTAAAATTAACTTTGATGACTGCTGCTGAGTTGTTTTTCACAGATATGAAGGTGAAAGTTAGCCTTGGAGGAGGCACAGTTGGATTGTTTTGATGAATACAAGAATGTATTACAGCAGCTTGGTCTATTGAGGCCTGTGCTGATGAACTGTTGAGCGAGAAGAGGAGAAAACAATTTTGATTATAAATTCTTGCCAAGTGCTTGGGACTGATTCATTGAGGGGGTAAGGCACTTTGTTCCTCAGTGTGCTTGATGCAGCTCCTGGCATGCCCTTCCATGTAGGACTACTGATGCAGGCCTGCAATACGAAACATCAACAATTCCTTTCCACTCAAAGATGCTGCTCAACTTGCTGTGTTCCACTGATAGATCTTTTGATGCCCTTTCCCCTTTTGCTGCCTTGTTGGACTTTGGAGTTTGTTCACTGGCCAATAACGCATGCTGCCCTTGGACATAGGCTGGTTGATCACAGTGCTGGTGCTCAAGTATTATTTTCTCATATGAGAATTTAAATAAATTCTTTGGAAGTAAGATTAATAACAAAGTTTAAGCATAAAATAGTTTAGAAATTAGATGTATGGGTGTAAAATCTTATTATCAGATCTATTTTGTAGTTTGTGGATGACTTGAATGGGAAAAACTTTATACAATCAGTGATTCCACATATGCATGAATTGTTTCACTGGAGTGGTTGTCATGAGTTATTTTGTTCCTCATCCTGACAGAAGTTTAAAAGACAATGAGAGGCCAGTAGCTTTCGCCAGGGTTGAAATGGCCAGTAACAAAAACATGCATTTAAGTTAAGAGGATGCAATTTATTTTTACACTGTCTGGAATGTGCTGCCAGGGGTGGCAGTGAAGACCAATATATACACAGAAGTTTAAGTCTCTTAAGTAGGCACATGAATGTGCATATAATGTAGTAATGTGGACAATAAGTGGGAAGGGATTCATTTAGTTAGTTCAGGTAGGCATTTAATTACTTGTATAATTAAAAGCTGAAGGGCCTTTTTCTACGCTGTATTGTTGTACATTCTGGCTTCTGTGGTATATTCTGAATTTCAGAACCTGCTGGGCTGACTGACCGTTAGCTGAAACTCTGACTGAATATGTCCCAGCTGCCATCGCTACATCTCATTATTCTCTGCTCATTGCTGCACGAGGGAGGTCACTCAGCCTCCATTCTCAGGCAGAGAAGATCTCATTTGCTGTACTTTCCGCCATAAGGAGCAGGCAGATTGGATACAAACCATTGCCTCGTCTGCAGTTTTCCCAAAGTGCAGGTGTTCACAGACCACATTCATGTGGGAGACTGTCCTCTTATGACTGAGATGTGTAAAACAAATGGGCCTAGGGTTGTGGTTTGGTGAGGGCTGGGATAAGTCATTTTGAGGGATCTGAGGAAGGAAAGTTTTCGTCTGGATGGTGGAGCATACTGCCTGATGGGAGGAGGCAGGTATGCAGTTTGAACACAAATCATTCAGGCACAAGAGTCCATTGATCAGATGCTGGAAAGTGAAATTGTGTAGGTAGGTACCCTAATGGGCCAGCATGGACATAGTGATCTGAAAGAGCAGTTTCTGCACTGTATGATTTTATGACTTTACAGACACTGGACGCTTCTTGTCAGACAGGTCTGAGTGCAGCTCCAGAGATCTTTATAGACCACACACATGAAGAAAATGCCTGCTTTACTTGACATTCTTTACCTCTGATCTTCAGGGCACACTGTCCAACAGCTTCACCTCAACAACCCACTCATGATTGTAGCATTTCTTTATCCAGTAGCAACACTTCCCTGTAACTGGATGAGTGCTACTTGTAATTGGGGTATATCCTTTTAAGAGGTGATAGCAGTGATCATACCTGCAGGGCTAAATATGGTAGCTGTGAGAACTCACATAGATCAAATCAAAAATACTACAATACAGCATAGAAAACCTGATGCTGCTATTCTGTGAACCTTGGAATTGAAAATTTTGATCTCCGTGTGCTTTTCACAAACAATATTTGGCTGTCTCACAACTTTTTTAATGCAAACAAAACTTAGTAAATAAATCTTCAAGATTTCATTTTCAAAACTGCACTCAGATTTTTTTGCAAAGCAATTGTTCCAGGAATTGAGCTTGGTGGTGTTATATAATGCTTAAGCACTTCATATCCCATGGCTCTATGTAGCATTCAAAATCTTGCTCTTCTTGCAACCCTGCTGGTCTTCGATCTGTACAATGTGCAGTCCACAAGAGTACCATGCCAGTGATGTCACTGTCTCTCCTTCAGGGCCACTGGGAATAAAGAAATTCCTGTTCAAAAGTTCTATATGAAAAAAAAACTATCCTCACTGTCATTTTTCTTGTGATAATACTGAGTAATTCAAGTGATGTCATGAGATGGTCAGATATAAGAATACAAGGCAATGGCATTGATTGGGTGATCATTCTGATACAATTATAATGGAAAGAGGAACTCCTTTCAGAGGAGAAATAAAGAACTAGGCAGAGCCTTGGATTTTAGCAAGACAAGAGGCATTTCAGTACAATACTTCTACTTACATTAAGTATTTATGTAATATGAGCATGTACACATAATGAACAAAACTAGTGAGAGCACAAGAAGGAACGAAAGCCCAGTAGGTCTGAT
This sequence comes from Hypanus sabinus, assembly GCF_030144855.1. Lineage (NCBI taxonomy): Eukaryota > Metazoa > Chordata > Chondrichthyes > Myliobatiformes > Dasyatidae > Hypanus > Hypanus sabinus. The sequence continues at coordinate 40,224,282 of NC_082721.1, read as the reverse complement.
CCTGACCAATCTACCTCTTACAAGTTCAGCTCTCTGTGACAGCATTAGAGATCTTGATATCACAACATCTTCAAACTGATGACATTCTCCATTGTGCTGTGTTTCACCACTCTATACTGACTAGGGTGTTAAAAAGCCACCATGGAGGCCCAAGTGTCTTGCACAGTTTGAGGGCAAATCCCACCAATATTGATCTGTGAAGAATGCACTTGAACTCCACAATCTGCCTGCAGTTCACTGAGAGAATGCACACTGTAAGTGCCAGACAGCATTAGGCAGGCAGCTTCCGGTGGGTTTACTCTAGATGGCAAACCTAGGGCAGTATGCCCAGTGGGACCTGGCCAGATGTGGCTCAACCAGCTTCAGGCCATATGAGCCAACCAACTTAAACCCGTCCTGAGCTTTCAACCAACATCAGTCAACAGAGAGTGAGGCACGACATTTCTCTTGTGGCTGGAGGATGTAATTTGGGGAACTGGTCAGAAAGGTTGGATGTGAAGAATCATTTTGGAGCATGTAAAAGAGAAGTGAGGATTTGGCAAATAGTAGTTTTAATGCTGTCTGAGTGGATTTCCATAATTGTTTGGAGCAAGAAGAGTAGGGCGAGTTGCCTCAATGACTATTACCCAGTCGCACTCACATCTTCTGTGATCAAGTGCTTTGAGAAGTTGATCATGACCAGAATCAACTCCTGACTAAGCAGGGACGCAGACTCACTGAAAGTTGCCTATCTCTACAATAGATCTACAGTTGATGCAATCTTGCTAGGTCTTCACTTGGCCTTAGAACACTGGGACAATAGCATATCTATGTCAGATTGCTGTTTATTAATAACAGCTCTGCATTCAACACAATCATTCCCTCACTTCCAAGTCAACAGCTCCAAATCTTCAGCCTCTATACCTCCCTCTGCAACTGGATCCTTGACTTCCTCAGCAGGAGACCATAGTCATTGGGAAATAACACCTCCTCCTCGCTGACAATCAACACTAATGGACCTCAAGAATGTGAGCTTAGCCCACTGCTCTTCTCTTTTTACACCCATGACTATGTGGTTAGCACAGCCCAAACACCATCTATATATTTGATGATGGCACAATTATTGTTAGCAGAATTTCAGATGGTGATGAGGCGGTGTACAGGGATGAACTAGTACAGCTGGTTGAGTGGTGTTGCAACAACAATCCTGTACTCAATGTCATTAAGACCAAGGAATTGATAGTGGACTTCAAGAAGGAGAAGTCGAGGGAACACACAGCAGTCCTCATGGAGGTTCATCAGTGGAAAGGGTAAGAAATTTCAAGTTGCTGGGTGTCAACACCTGTAAATACCTATCCTGGGCCCAACATATTAATGCAATTATAAAAAAGACACAACAGCGACTCACAAATCTTTACAGATGTACCATGCAGAGCATTCAAACTGATTGCATCACAGTCTGGTATAGAGGGGACACTGCAAAGGATCAGAAGGAGCTGAATAAAATTATAAGCTTAGGCAGCCCCGTTATGGGCACTAGCCTCCCCAGCATCAATGACACTTGCAAAAGGCAATGCCTAAAAAGTACAGCATCCATCATTAAAGACCCCTATCATCCAGGAAACTCTTCTCATTACTGCCATCAAGGAGGAGGTCCAGGAGCCTGAAGACACACACTCAACATTTTAGGAATGACTTTTTCCCCTCCATCATCAGATTTCTGAATGATCAATGAACCCATGTGCCACACTTCATATTTTTTGCTCTCTTTTTGCACTACATATTTAATTTAATTATATATATACTTCTTATCGTAATTTCTAGTTTTTTATTATTATGTATTGCAATGCACTAATGCCACAAAACAATAAATTTCACAATATACAGAATGCCAGTGATATTAAAGCTGATTCTGATTCTGATCTTTCATGGGACATCTTTCTTGGTCATAAATGCCCATGGGTTCCCAAGGATAGTGGATCCAGGAAACAAATTGGATCTGTAGTTGGCTCAGTGGCAAAAGGAAATAATTATAGAAAATGTGAGAACTACTTATATACTCATACACTCAGAAAGCTTTTTTTTTTGCTTTTTGTGTAGAAACTAATGACCAACAGGTGGTTAAAGTGAGGAGAAAGGTCTTAATCAGCAGGAGTATGAAGATGGTCTGGCCAATTGAGCAGAAAAGCAGTAAATGGGATTTAATCTAGACAAGCAAGAGACAATGCATTTAGGGAGGGACAAACAATTCGGGAGTATACAATGGGACTTTGAAGTGTTTCCTTAGATTTTTGGGCAGTGTAGGTCAATAAAGAGATTCAAAGGGAAAATGGATAGTTCCCATTATTAGTGGAAGCATATAACATAAGGAGAAACTACTTTGTCATTCCCTCACAGTCGACTTATGTACAGGCACCCCTGTGCCTAGCACCACTTTATGGACATACAATCAATCTACATATATAAGCTGTCTTGTATATTTATTTTTATTGTGTTTTTATTACTATTGAGTTTTTTATCTTCTTGTGCTTTTTTTGTGCGCATCGGATCCAGAGTAATAATTATTTTGTTCTCCTTTACACTTGTGTACTGGAAATGACATTGAACAATCCTGAATCTTGTTTAAACCATCTTGAGAGAGTGGTTGTGTGTGAATCACATGCAGCAGAAGTTAGGCCACAGCCTGAATGCTGTGAATAGTTCTTGTCACTACATTCTGGGTAAGATGTTGCAGCATTGACAGGACACAGGAGAGATTCATGAGGATTTTGTCAAGATCATAAAAATCTTGATTATGATAAAAGAAAAAGATAGACTGGAAATCTTTCTTTGGGATAAGGGAGGCAGAAGGAAAACAAATGAACATAGAACGGTACAGTACAGGAATGGGCCCTTTGGCCCACAACGTTGTGCCAAACCAATTAAATCAGTAATTAAATGGCCAACTAAACTAATCCTTTCTGCCTACTCAACATCCAAATCTTTTTGTTTCCCTCACATTCATGCGCCTATGTAAATATTTCTTAGAAGTCCCTGATGTTTCTACCTCTACCACCACCCAGGCAATGAATTCCAGGCACCCACCACTGCCCGTATAAAAAACTTGCCCCTCACATTTATTTTGAACTTATCCCCTCTTACTTTAAATGCATTCCATCTGGTATTAGACTTTTCACACAAGGAAAAAATATAATTCTGTCTATACTTCCTATGCCTCTCATTATCTTATAAACCTCTTTGAAATCTCCCCTCAGCTTTCATCACTCCAGAGAAAACAAACCAAGCTTGTTTAAGCTTTCACATGTCCTCTAATCCAGGCAGCACCATGGTAAACCTCTACTGCACTCTCTCCAAAACCTCAATATCCTTTCTCTAGTGGGTGACCTGAACCATATACAATACTCCAGATGAGGCTTGAATAGAATTATAAAAAGTGGCCAAATATATTTCTGACTTTTGGACTCAATGCCCTGACTAATAAATGCAAGCATTTCATTTGCCTTCTCAACTGATCTATGAACCTGTGTAGCCACTTTCAGGAAGCTATGACCTTGGACTCCAACAACCTCTGCCCATCAACACTGCTAAGGTTCTTGCCTTAACAGTGTACTGTCTCTTTACATTTGACCTACTGTGGTGCAACACCACATTGGACCAGGTTAAACTCCATCTTCCTTCTCTCTGCCCACATATGCAACTGATCTCTAACTGTATTCTTTGACAGTCTTCTATACTACCCACAACATCACCAATCTTTGCATCATCTGCAAATTTATTAACACACCCATCTACATTTTCATCCAGGTCATGAACTTAGATCAAAAACAGTGGAGATCCCTGTGGAACACCACTAATCATGGACCTCCAGCTAGAATGAGTTTCTTCAACCACTATCTTAGGCTGCACCTGTAGGAAGAGAATGTGATTTTTGGTCAAAGATTGTTAATAGGAACCATGTAGATGTAAAGGATAAACAATAGATGCTAGGCCAACAGGGCTATTAACTAGAGTTTTCAAACTAAAGCTAATGCTAATACAAAAGCTCAGCAGTAGTAGCTTACTACCAAATAAACACCACTCCTTTATAGCACCAGTCTAAATGGTAATCTTCTTTCCTGGAACCAGGGCAATGGTCAGCAAGGCATGTTGACATTTGCACTGCTTTTGGTCATGTCTTGACAAGACTGAAATAAGAGGAGGGGAGTTAAATACAACCGAATGAAACAATACTTGTCTGGGACACGTAGACTCATGAGTGTGGTCGCCAAACCCGTTCCGCAGTCTGCCAGAGAGGGCACAGTGATCCCATGGCAGAGTCTGTGGTTGAGGTGCCAGGGAACTGTGCCTGCTGAAGTCCTGAATGAGAGACTTGTCCATGACATCATGGGCTGGGGCCCAAGAAATTCCCTCAGGGCCAAACCTTTCCCCATTCATGAAATTCTGGAACTAGGCCCTCACTAAGCGAGGTGCTAGGAGGCATTGCACTGAATAGACCACGGACCTATTAACCAGTCGGGGAGGACGGTGGGGGGATGGTGGTGATTGCTGAAGTCAGGGGGGAGATCATCACCTGCTTGCTGAAACATGGAACACTGGGCACCTCTTCATTAATGATGTTAGGTGCAATCTATATGAGACCTTGTTGACACCATTCTCGCCTACAGTGGGGCCACTTGTGGTTCTCAACTTTCAAAAGAATGCCAGCAGACTTTCTCCTAGACTGAGAGGCTTCACTTGTTGTTTCTGAGTGTGCAGCACAGAAGCCCTAGCCCGTCTGCACATGCGCTTGTAGACCAGCTGTTCAGCAGCAGGAACTGTAGGAGAAGTTCCTTGTGATAGGTCCATACTAAAAAGCATGCTATGCTCCCTCATGCCAATGATCCCATGGTTCCACGATTTCCCTGACAACCAGAAGTCCATAATTACACTCAAGCAGAAGGAAAGAAAGGTACAGGGGTGCAGCTAGTTATCTGCAGAAGAGCACTGGCAGGGCACATTTCCAATGCCGAAATTTGTTGCATCCACCTTGATGAAGAATATACAGCAGGGGTGTCAAACTCATTTTAGGTCATGGGCCGGATTGGGCAAAATGCAGCTTCATGCGGGCCGGATCAGTCGGGCGCGTGCGAACGCAGCTTTCATTGCCTCCGTTTTTTCAGCCTGTTCTCATGTGTCTCAGTCTCTGCTATAACTACAAAGTGTTTCACTTCACAAATTTCGTTTCTTATGAAGAAGACTGCTGAGCAAGCATTATTTTTATGATTGGTATTAACTTACAATCATAGGCTTCATATCGCCGGGCCATTAATAATTAAAATAATAGATCTATCTAAAATGATCTCGCGGGCCGGATATAATTGTACGCCGGGCCGGATATGGCCCGCGGGCCTTGAGTTTGACAGCTATGATATACAGGATGGTCTTGGTGTTGCAATACTAGGAGAGTGATGAAATGTCCTTTGGTCCTGAAAGTGCTTGGATTTGCTTCACTTGTCCTACAGATATCTTCTTGGAGAGTGGATTTATAGAAGCCGCAATGGAACTGAAGTTTCTGAGGAAGCAGCAATTAAAGTTTGCAAACCCCATGAAGTTCCTTCCCTGTTTGACTGTAAATGGTTAACAACTGTCTGAACTTTACATGGGTTGATTTGAACACTGGAAGGCATGAGGTTATAGCTCAAGAATGACACCTAGTCAACATGGAACTCACACTTCTCTGGCTTGGTGTAAAGGTTATTCTTGAGGAGCCTTCTGAGAACCCTCCAGATATGCTGGCTGTGATCCTGGGGAGAGCAGGAATAGATCAGAATGTCATCCTGACCACATCCTTGACCAGGCCCTGATAAACAACAGAGGCGTTGACCTGCTGGGCATCAGAAGGTACTGTGGAGGTGTTGAAGGCTGTCTTCCACTCATCCTCTTTTTGGATACGAACCAGGTTGTTAGCATTGCACTATTCTAACTTGGAAAATATGATTGTTCTCTAGAGATGTCTGAACACAGAAGCAAGCAGGTGAAGAAGGTAGTGGTTTTTTACAGTGCTGTAGTTGAGGGGTCAAGAATCAATGCAGGGATGGATCTTGCCATTCTTCTTGCTTTCAAAAAAGAATCTTGCCTCTGTTGTTAAGGTTGACATATGGAAAAACCCCAAGACCATTGTCTACTTGATGTACTCTTCCACGGCCACCATTTCTGGACAAGAGAAGGAAAAGTGTCATACCGAGGAGGACTACTGCTGGGTAAGTGGTCAAGGGTGCAGACATATGGCCAGTGTGGAGGCAGGGAGGTGGCCTTCTTTTTACTGAAGACCTCAAGAAGATCAGTATTTTCTGCCAGAGTTGCAGACAGGTCTACACCAGTAGTTGACACAAGAGGGGATTTGTGGACTATAGCTTGAGCTGGATCCAGAAGGTAGACAGGCATACTGGTACCCATTCTTGGAGTGCTTTTAGGAACCAATCAATCCGTGGGTGATGTCGGGATAACCAGGGAGACCAAGTACCAGCTGTAGTTCAGGACAGTCAACCCAATAGAAGCTATGTTGTTTCTTATGGTTGCCTTCAAGCACAAGTTAAAGGGATTCAGTGGAAAGGTAGATTTGGCCAGTACTAGAGGTTAATCATCCAGGGCCTTGACATCAATATTTTTTCTCAATCTCAGAATTCCCATTTTTGAGATAGAGAGATGATTATAAGATTGCCCCTGTCCCAGAGATCATAAAAGCCTGAAGTTCATGGGTCTGAGGCCCCTACAACAAGGAAGCTAGGAGTATCACACAATTATGGGAAGCTGACTGCAGGGAGAACCAACCCATCAGAATTCCCTTACTTGCTGATGGGTCTTTACTTTACTGGAGTCTTTGGACAGGACACCTGGAAATGTCCTGGAGCACCACAACAGAGGCAGGAACCTATTCTCCTGCACCGATCTTATTCCTTCTGAAATGGGCACTATGCCCCACATGCATTGGCTTTTCCATGGGCTGAGTACTGGGAGATGACAGATGGTGATCCAAAGAGTAGAGAACTCAAGACATTCTTTCCCTGTACCACTCAGTTGCCTGGTTGACAACTCAAATGACCAGATGAATCAGGTTGCTCATCACAGGTTGCTCATCACAGACAGCGATCTCATGCTAGAACCTTGCATTCAGTCTGTGCTGAAAGACAGTAATGAAGGATCTCTCATTCCATCCCATCTCCACTGCAAGCTTGCATATTCTTCACTGTCTTTCTACCTTTCAACCTTCTGACTCCATACCGGAAGGTCAAAACTCTCCGAAACTCAGTTATAAAATGTTAAAATGAGTGGGTTTTGGGGGAATCTTGCTCCCATAGAGCGTTGAACAGGCTAAGTGGAGGTTCTTCCAGGAGATTGACCATATACGCCAGTTTATGCGCATCATCACCAAACTGACCAGGCTAGGCTTCGAAAGTCAGCTCACACTAAGTAAGGAAATTCCTGCAGCCAACAGGGTCATTAGAGTATCTGCCCAATGGAGGAATGCTGGGATAAACATGGGAGTCAGAGCTTTGGTGGCTGTGCTGGGTGCCACAGCAAGAAAGGAGGATCCGTGAAATGCTGGGAGTGGGACTGACTTGGCCAAAGGCTGCTGAATTGTTTCTTTGAGAGAATGCCAATGGCTGTCAGCTGATAGTAGCTATAAGTTCATGGGCTGTGGCTGTGAGAGCAGAGATGGCTGCTACTTGATTCCAATTGTCTGCAGTGAGTTGCTGAACATTTGTTGCTAGGAATGGCACCTCTTCCTTCAGATGAGATTGGGCTTGTTGAACTGAGATTATCTGTCACATTTCTTTAGTCACTTCTCCCAACACAAGATTCAACAGCCTGTAACTTTTCCCAACCTGACCAATCAATCTTAGGTCCAAGGGCAGCTGTTCTCTTTCTGTTAGGTCCATTTTTGTTTTGAGTCTTACTGTTAAACTGTTCAGATATGGTGGAGGGAGAGACACTGAAGTGGTTCAACAGTTCATAACGAAAACCAATTTCCCTTTGGATCAATAAACTGTGTCAGTCTGTCTGTCTGTCTGTCTGTCTGTCATTGACTTTAATGATAACTGTTGCAGAACTTAAAAGAAAAGTAAAAAGAATAAATGCTAGGCCAACAGGGCTGTTAAGTAAAACTCTCAAACTGAAAGTTAAAGTCAGCACTGTGGCTGGAAGCAATAACTAATACTAAATGAATACCGTTACTTGACAGCATCAAAACAGTAGTCTTCTTGCTCAGACAAGGTTGAGGGTAAGCAGGGGATGTAAATATTTCTGTGTATTTGATCAAGTCTCAACAAGACTACAACAAAAAGAAGGGAGTAAAATACCACCATAATGGTGGCAGAGATTGTTGGTGTGGTAAAAAAGGAGGACCTCTGAGATACTGGGAGTGGCTCTTATCAGATTCTGGCTGTTGGTAGTAAGCAGCTGAGCCAAGGCCCTGAGAGCAATCTATGGTCTGTAGTGAGTTGCCAAACCATTGCTGCAAGGTCTGACACCCATTCTTCCAGCTGGGACTGGGTTTGCCTCTCTGAATTGCACTGCATAATAACATCAGCCAACTTAGCTTCTACTGATTTTAGTTTCTCTTCCATGAAATTCAATCTGGACTGTGCTTGTCATTCTGAGAGTATCTGTGCGCTGCTACAGTCACTTCTCCCAATGGAGCTTCGACTGACTGTAACTTTTCTCCTATCTGGACAATGAATGTTGGGACTTAAGTTAGCTGTTCTTCCTCTGCTGGGTCCATTTATTTTGGTCGAGACTTGCTGACAAGAATGCACATTATAGCCTAAGTGCCAAGAGACCTTGCAGCAGAGTTGTGGTTGTGACACAGTGGGTGCCAGCTCTTTGACTTTAAGACAGTGAGAGCCAGATATTCAATTAATAAGGACATGAAGGTATACTAAAGCAGGCAGGCATCCAAAATTACAATGAGGTCAGCTATAATCTGATTAAATGGCAGAGGTTCCAACCCAAGAACATCTTCTGTGTGCAGTTAATTAGTTTCTGAGTCTCCTAATCACATCTATACTTACATTTTTGGGTATGGGAAATAAAGGTTTCTTTACTTGGACTATTCAGGTTAACAGCCAGAGTTGTGTATCATGCAGTCAATTCTTATAGGCATATACTTTTTTTTCATCATCATGGTCCCAATCAGTTCAGTCAACTTTTCTTAGATAACCTAATATTTCAAAACCAAAAGAAACAAGTGGATACTGTTGGTTCTGGATCATCAGATTATGTATGAGGTGCTGACTGAGTAGTCCACTGTGCCATGTCTACACTGAAGTCCTCCACGATTAATCTCAGTCAAGAAACCTTTGGTTTTTCAAACACTGAAGACAAGGACAGGTTTGTTAAGAATAACCAAAAGATTCGGAGATTAATTAATTGCAAGCATAAAATGCTCTTGGGCTGGTTACTTATTCATCTGTTTTCAACATCATTTCCTCAGGGTTGTTATCTTGAACACCAATTAATAAGTAACTGATGACCAAAGCCAGGCAGAAATTTTATCATCAAATGCGCAAATTGTGGGTAGAAAGAGGCTGAATATTCGACAACTCACTACTAATTATGAATTATGCAAGACCATCTATGGCCCACTTTTTTTCCAGTTCATATAAAGAAATGTGGTTCTAATCTACCTAATCTTGACCTCATTTTGCGAAGTGGTGGAATATGTCCTCAACATTGCAATCTTAGCAAATAACATCATCCTGGTCACTGTTACTCAATGTTGCTTCTGTCTCCAATCCTTAATATTGTCTTGATCCATACTTGGATGTGATGCTGGCTGCATTTGAATATGTTAACAAAACGTATCTTAAATTTGAGTCCATGAAGATCAATCTGAATGTTCTCCTTACATGGAGCAAAATCATTCCATTTCTGGAGGCTAATCATTTAAGCAAGTGGTAGCAATCTCACCCTACCAATATTTCATTAATGTCCACTTTTGAGTCAGATGGGTAAGTGTCTACTGATGTTTGAACAGCATTTATTTCTCTATACAGTTTACCAGATAAAGAAAATGCAGCAAGACCTGAAAAGCCTTCAGTATTGAGTTGTTAAGTAACAACTAGCTTCAGTGCCACAATGGAAACACCCACCAAGAGATTGTCTGACTACCGCAACACAGAGGCAGTGACTTTACCATTACTGAATCCTACACCATTGATATCCTAGGGTTATTATGGACTGGTACCTTAACTGCACTAATTACTGTGGCACAATAAAACATTAAAGACTGAATCCACAGCATGGTGCATTAAAATTTTAATGGACTTTTCAGGATGAGCACTGCATTAACATTGCTCAATGAGCTGGACAACATCCAGGAGAAGACTGACATCCTCCTACCACCCTAATCATTCATACCTCTGTTGCTCGTGCATTATGGCAAATCACCAAAGTTTACTTAACTGCCATATCCATTAACCAGAAGGACAAAACCAGCAGCCTTATGAGAACACCACCACTGACAAGTTCCCCTCCTATACTCCAGGATTAGAAATACATTGCCAGTTTCATTGCCAGTAGCATTCTCCATCTAGAAGTTATAGTGGTGTGATAGTTAGAAGGATCATGATATTAGTACTCCTGCCACACTGGTTTGACACAGAAATGCCAAAATGGTCCATGAGCAAGGATATCTACACATGGGTCTAGAGCAGGGTTCCCAACCCTTTTTATGCCAAGGACCAATACCATTAAGCAAGGGGTTGGGAACCTCTGGTCTATAGGACTGGCATGGTGGTGTGACAGATAGTACTGCTACCTCACAGACTGGAGTTTACTGACTGGGGTTCAAAACTTGACCCACAATGCTCATTCTCCATTTGATCACATGTGTTTCTTCTGGATGTTCCAGTACTTTTCCATTCCCCAAAGCCATGACCTATCGATTAGGTTAATTGACCTGTATAAATGGTGAAGAACAGTAAAAGGGAGATATTGAGCAAAAAATTGTCAAGCTAACAGTAACAGGTATGGGGAATGGGATGACGAGGTTGTTCGGCCTGCAATTGAAATGCCTGGTAGGCCATATAGCCTTCTTCTATGCCATGATAAACAAATCGGAAAGATTAAAAAAGTGATCTCATCATCACCTTTGGAAAGATATTAAATGCAAGCTTTATCACCAGAGACTACATCTCAGACAGGCAAGACCAAAGCGCACACATAGTTAAGTGTAGTTGATCCAAACAGGAAATCTTCTTCACTGGAAAGGAATCAGAAACTGATATGAAATGTCAAGAAGGGTAGTTGAAGGTGGAATTCAGGACAATATAAGGAATCATATGATGTAGTATAGTGAATGGGGTAGGGTTGTGAATATATAGTACAATGTTAGTGCAGCATATTCCTACTACAGAATCTGCCCTGTGAGATTTGAAGCTTTTCATGTTTGGTGACACATTTGTGTGTTATTGAGAGTAATTTAATTCCTCTTTTATAACAGTAATTACACAAACTGCAGAATGGCCAAAGACGTTCTGTTCCACCGTAGTGTTGAATTCACTTTATTGTGGGCAGTGAGAGAGCCATTTAATTAATAACCCTCCAAAATAGCTAAAATACATCATTATAAATAAAGGAAACTCATTAGACAACTAATTCATTTGTCAACTTTTGAATATGTCAATATTGATTGCATTTGGATTTCTAAATCCTGGACAGAATTGGAACTGATTAATTGCTTTTATGCAGCTGAATGTCCTTGCAGTTTCATTTCCTAACACATTCTCAACCTTATTCTCAACAAGTTTCAACAGGGAATCACAATCAAACTCTTGCAAACCTGAGGAAGCAGGTGACAGGGAAGTAATTGCTCAAAGGCCAGAAACATTTGCAATGAAAGCACTTGACACACAATTAACTTTAGCTTACCTCCTCTTAACTCAACAGCAACCAGATTTCCACAAATGTTTGATTTATAAAGGGAAACAGAGGTCCTAAAAGAAAACTAAAATTATTATCCGTTCAGGCATCATGAGAACAATAACTAATCCAACCTTTTGTCAAGACAGAGGACACAAATACAGTACATCATGTGTGCTCCAATAAAAGAAAGAAGGCAGCACCCTCTTAGTTCATTTGCATTTGAAAAAAATATTTTGGCAGAAAGAAACAATTCATTTTGCTTTTATTCACATTTTTTATCATTATCTAATGTGAAGTGCTTCTTACAGCATTGCGGCTCAAATGTAACCCTGCAACTTCTCATCTAACTGGAAATCAATTTGCAAACCATTGTAATATTTATGATACGAATTGCAGAATTGCTTGACTTCAGAGAGAGACTTGAAAATGTCTTGAAAATGAAATTGGAAGGAAAGAATTGAACCCTTAACATTCTTATTTAAAATACAAATTACAAATTGTTGCCATGATGAAGCTTATTGCCTTTGTTTCGTTGTTTAACACTTTGGAAACTCACTGATTGCTCATTGAAGTGGAATTTATTTGGAATCTGCTGACAAAGTTGAAAATATAAAAGGAGTAGAGAAATGTGATGATTTACAAAGAAAATTACTAAAAATAGCATGGAAATGCAAATGCTTGGAAAGGGAGCCATTCATATGTGTTATTGCTTGTTTGCTATGGAGCATCATTATTCTGAAAACAACTGTGACCAGCTCTCATCCTCAGAAATTCACACTGCCCAAATCAAGCACCAGCCTTCTCTCCTTGTTGCTCTCCTCGTGCATCAGTGCTAATTAACACCGTGCCTACTCTCTTGTCACTGTCTCTTCCAGCTTCCATCAGTCACACACCATTGGAGCTCAGGGCAATGGCACCAATGTCAGCTGTATTTTTATTTGTTAAATGATATTGGGAAAACCACCTCCATTCACATCCCTTCTGTTCCCCACCCCCACCCCCCCCCACTGTAATCTATAATATCTTTCCAAGGAACTAAACTTGCTTCCATTTTATATTTCATCCAAATGCTTCCCTTTGTATTATTTTCCATATCAATACTGATGTTAATCCCTTATTCATCTTCCTCTATTCAGGCTTCCTAACAGTAGCTATACTGTAGGACAGAGGATAAATCAAGAAATGATCTGGGCTTGTAAGAAAAAGACTGCAGTAATCACGGATGATTAGATTGGACAAATCAAATTGGCAAGGGAAGCCTTAAGAACAAGTTTAAGGATTGTATTTAGGATTGTTTCTTAGAGCAATCCAATACTGAGCTAACCAGAGAACAGGCTATTTTAGATCTGGTATTATGTTATGATACATAGTTAATTAATGATCTCATAGTAAAAGATCCCTGAGGAAAGAATGATCGTAGCATCGTAGAATTTCAAATTCAGATTGAGTGCTTGTGAAACATTGGTCTGAAGCTCATGGTCTAAATTTACATAAAGGCAATTACAACGGTATGACAGTAGACTTGGCCAAAGTGGACTGGAAAAATAGATTAAAACATAAAATTATAGGTCAGACATCAATGAAGATATTTCATAAATCTCAATAAAGCTATATTCCAGTGAGAAAGATAATTTCAGAATAATACTAACTGAAGAAGTTAAAGATGATATTAAAATTAAAGGTATACAATGTTGAAAAGATTAACGGCAGGCCTACAAGAGTGACTTGACTCTGAAATAAAATGGGGAAGACAGAGAGTAAACAAGCAAATAAAATAAAATACTTATAATAATAGCATTTATATGTAGATAAAAGGAAGAGAATAGGTCAAGTGTTTGCTCCTGAGAGGATGAGTGGGAAATTAATAAAAGGAAATAGAAAAATCAAAAAGATTTCAAATAATTGTTATGGATTGATCTCCATGATGAAAATAAGACCATAAGACATAAGGGCAGAACTTGGTAATTCAGCTCATTGGGTCTGCTCCACTATTCTATCATGTATCTGCTCCTCCACCAACCTTCATATTGTCTTCAAACTTGAACACCAGCCTTCAATTCCATCATCCAAGTCATTGGCCTGTAACATAAAAAGAAGTGGTCCCAATTCAGTCCCCTGTGGCACACCACTAGTCACTGGCAACCAACCAGAAAAGGATTCCTTTACTCTCATTAAACAGCCACTGCTTTAGCCATGCTTGTATCATTCCTATAATACCATGAGCTCGTAACTTATTAAGCAGCCTCATGTGTGGCACCTTGTTAATGGCCTTCTGAAAATCCAATACGCAACATCCACTGATTTTCTTTTGTCAATGTGGCTTTCTATTTCTTCAAAGAATTCCAACAGGTTTGTTAGGCAAGATTTTCCCTTAGGGAAACCATACTGACTATGGCCTATTTTTTCATGTGCCTCAAAGAACCCGAAAGCTCATACTTAACAACCAACTCCAACATCTTCCCAGCCACTAAGGTCAGACTAACTGGGCAATAATTTCCTTTCTTCTGCCTCTCTCTCTTCTTGAAGAGTGGAGGGACATTTGCAATTTTCCATTCCTCTAGAACCATGCTAGAATAAATTGATTCTTGGAAGATCATTACTAATGCCATCACCACCTCTTTCAGAATCCTGAGATGTACACTATCTTATCCAGGTGAGTTATTTACCTTCAGACCTTTCAGTTTCCAAAGAACCTATTCCCTAGTAAAGGCATCTTCACACACTTCTGCTCCCTGACACTCTCAAACTTCTGGCATACAGTTCGTGTCACCCACAGTGAAGACTGATGTAAAATACTTATTCAGTTCATCTCCCATTTCCTTGTCCCCCAGTACTACAATACCTCTTCAACATCATTTTCCAATGGCCCAATACCACCTTTCACCTCTCTTTTACATGTTATATATCTGAAGAAACTTTTGTTATCCTTTTTAATATTATTGGCCAGCTTATCTCTGTATTCTATTGTTCCTTTTTTATGATTTTTTTCATTGCCTGCTGTTGGTTTTTAAAAGCTTCCCAATCATCTAATTTCTCATTAATTTTTGATCTATTATATACCCGCATTTGGTTTTTATGTTGGCCTTGACTTTCTTTTGTCAGCCACAGTTGTGTCATCCTGCCTTTAGAATACTTCTGCTTTGGAACATATATATCCTGTACTTTCCAAATTTTTCCCAGAAATTTCAGCCATTGCTGCACTACCAACATCCATGCCAGTATTCTTTTCCAACCAAATTTGACCAGCTATCCTCTCAGGCCTCAGTACTTCCCTTCACTCACTATAATACCAATACATTGGAGTTTAGATTCTCCTTCTCAAATTGAAGGGTGACTTTTGCTATATTATGATCTCTGTTTCCTCAGGGTTCCTTTACCTTAAGCTTTCTATTCAGTTCTGGTTCGTTGCACAACACCAAAGCCAGCATAGCTCATCCCCTAATGGGCTCAACCATAAGCTGTTCTAAAAAGCCATCTCATATGCATTCTACAAATTTCCTTTCTTGGGGATCAAGCACCAACCTACTTTTCCGAATCTACATACATATTGAAATCCCCCAAGACTATCATAACATTGCCCTTTTGGCATGCATTTTCTATTTCCTGTTGTAATTGGTAGACCACATCTTTACTATTGTTTGAGAGTCTGTATATTACTCTCATTAGGGTCTTTTTACCCTTGCATTTCCTTAGCTCGACCCACAACAATTCAACGCCATCAGACCCTATGTCACCTCTTTCTTATGATTTGATTTCATTTTTTACCAACAGAGCCATTGCGTCCCCTCTGCCTGTCTGCCTGTCCTTTTGATGCAATGTGTACCCTCTGTCATTAAGCTCCCTGCTATAATCTTTTAGCCATGATTCAGTGATGCCTATAATGTTATACATGCCAATCTGTAACCGTGCTACAAGTTGATCTACCCTATTCCATATACTGCACACACTGAAATATAACACTTTCAGTTCTGTATTTACCCCTTTCAGTTTTATCCACCTTTTACATTATAACTCATCCAGCAGACTGCAATTATACTCTATCACCAGTTTCTTCTTGCTAGTAGTCACACTACAACTTCCTTTGTTTGTAAACAAAGTTTACAATATAGTTTACAAATTAGTTTCAATATAATTATGGAGAAGGATAGGACTGGACCCAGGGTTGAGATTTTTGATTGGAGAAAGGCTAACTTTGGGGAGGTGCGAAAGGATTTAGAAGGAGTGGATTGGGACAATTTGTTTTATGGGAAGGATGTAATAGAGAAATGGCAGTCATTTAAAGGTGAAATTTTGAGGGTACAGAATCTTTATGTTCTTGTTAGGTTGAAAGGAAAAGTTGAAAGTTTGAGAGAGCCATGGTTTTCAAGGGATATTGGAAACTTGGTTAGGAAAAAGAGAGATATCTGCAATAAATATAGGCAGCATGGAATAAATGAGGTGCTCAAGGAATATAAAGAATGTAAGAAGAATCTTAAGAAAGAAATTAGAAAAGAATTAGAAAATTAAAAGAAGATTGCTTTGGCAAATAAGGTGAAAATAAATCTGAAGGGTTTCTACAGTTATATTAATAGCAAAAGGATAGTGAGGGATAAAATTGGTCCCTTAGAGAATCAGATTGGACAGCTATGTGTGGCGCCAAAAGAGATGGGGGAGATTTTGAACACTTTCATTTCTTCGGTATTTACTAAGGTGAAGGATATTGAATTATGTAAAGTAAGAGAAATGAGTAGGGAAGTTATGGAAACTATGACAATTTTAAGGAATATAAAAGTGGATAAATCTCCAGATCCTGACAGGATATTCCTTAGGACCTTGAGGGAGGTTAGTGTAGAAATAGCAGGGGCTCTGACAGAAATATTTCAAATGTCATTAGAAACGGGGATAGTGCCAGAGGATTGGTGTATTGCTTATGTGGTTCCATTGTTTAAAAAGGGTTCTAAGAGTAAACCTAGCAATTATAGGCTTGTCAGTTTGACATCAGTGGTGGGTAAATTAATGGAAAGTATTCTTAGAGATGGTATATATAATTACCTGGATAGACAGGGTCTGATTAGGAACAGTCAAACATGGATTTGTGCGTGGAAGGTCATGTTTGACAAATCTTATTGAATTTTTTGAAGAGTTTATGAGGAAAGTTGACGAGGGTAAAGCAGTTGATATTGTCTATATGGACTTCAGTAAGGCCTCTGACAAGGTTCCACACAGAAGTTTAGTTAGGAAGATTCAATCGTTAGGTATTAATATTGAAGTAATAAAATGGATTCAACATGGATGGGAGATGCCAGAGAATAGTGGTGGATAACTGTTTGTCAGATTGGAGGCCGGTGACTAGTGGTGTACCTCAGGGATCTATACTAGATCCAATGTTTTTTGTTATATATATTAATGATCTGGATGATGGGGTAGTAAATTGGATTAGTAAATATGCAGATGATACTAAGGTAGGTGGCATTGTGGATAATGAAGTAGGTCTTCAAAGTTTGCTGAGAGATTTAGGCCAGTTAGAAGAGTGGGCTGAACGATGACAGATGGAGTTTAATGCTGATAAGTGTGAGGTGCTACATTTTGGTAGGAATAATCCAAATAGGACATACATTGTAAATGATAAGGCATTGAAGAATGCAGTAGAACAGAGTGATCTAGGAATAATGGTGCATAGTTCCCTGAAGGTGGAATCTCATGTGGATAGGGTGGTGAAGAAAGCTTTTGGTATGTTGGTTCTTATAAATCAGAGCATTAAGTATAGGAGGTGGGATGTAATGTTAAAATTGTACAAAGCATTGGTAAGGCTGAATTTGGAGTATTGTGTGTACAGTTCTGATCACCGAATTATAGGAAAAATGTCAACAAAATAGAGAGAGTACAGAGAAGATTTACTAGACTGTTACCTGGGTTTCAGTGCCTAAGTTACAGGGAAAGATTGAACAAGGTATTTAAAATTATGAGGGGGATAGATAGAGTTGACGTGGATAGGCTTTATCCATTGAGAGTAGGGGAGATTCAAACAAGAGGACATGAGTTGAGAGTTAGGGGGCAAAAGTTTAAGGGTAACACGAGGGGGAATTTCTTTACTCAGAGAGTGGTAGCTGTGTGGAACGAGCTTCCAGTGAAGTGATAAAGGCAGGTTCGGTATTGTCATTTAAAGTAAAATTGGATAGGTATACGGACAGGAAAAGAATGGAGGATTATGGGCTGAGTGTGGGTCAGTGGGACTAGGTGAGAGTAAGCGCTCGGCATGGACTAGGAAGGCTGAGATGGCCTGTTTCTGTGCTGTAATTGTTAAATGGTTAAACAAACTACCTCATCCTCAGCACTATCACTTTCATTCCTATCCCCCTGCCAAAGTTGTTCAAACTCTTCCAAACAGCTTTAGCAAACCTGCCTGCATGGATATTGGTCCCCTTTGGGTTCAGGTGCATGCCTTTTGTATAGGTCGTACCTTCCCTTTAAAGAGATCCCAAAGAGCCAGAAATCTAAACCCTTGCCTCCTGAACCAGTCCCTCAACCACACATTCATCTCACAGATCATCCTATTATTACCCTCCATGGCACGTGGCATGGGCAGCAACCCAGAGATTACTACCCTGGAGGTTCTGCTTTTCGCCTTCTACCTAGCTCCCTGAAACCTCTCTTCAGGACCTACTCACCTTGCCTTTCTATGTCATTGATGCTAATATGTACCAATACTCCTGCTGTCACTCTCCCTCTTTAGAATGCCATGGACCTTGTCTGAGACCTCCCTGACCCTGGCACTTAGGAGGCAACTTATCTTCCAGCTGTCTCTATTGCACCCACAGAATTTCGTCTCTGTTCCTCTGACTCTGGAATCTCCTAACACTACTGGAGTCCTCTTTGCCCCTCTTCTCTTGTGAGCCACAGCACCAGACTCAGTGTCAGTCTCTGCGGCTGCCCCGGTAGGCCATCCCTCTCAACAGTATCTAAGTTGGTAACTTACTATTGAGGGGAACAACTACAGGGGTACTCTGCACTGGCTGTGCATCTCCCCTCCATCTCCTGACAGTCACTTTGCTTCCTGCCTCCTGCAACCTAGGGATAACGACCTCCTCCTATCTATCATCTACTCATCCTCCTGTATGAGCCAAAGATCATCCAGCTGCAGTTCAAGTTCCTTAATACCTTCTCTGAGGAGCTGCAACTCAGTGCACCTGGCACAGATGTGGTTGTCTGGAATGTGGTTGTCCCAGAATTCCCACATCTCACACACAGAACAAAATGTTACCTATTTCTCTCTCACTGTATACTGGAGACACAAGGGAATGCAGATGCTGGAATCTGAAGCTATAAACAATTTGCTGGAGAAACTCAGTAGACTGAGCAGAATTTGTCAGGTGAAGGCTTTTGCCTCCCATGAATGCCCTTGACCTGTGGAGTTCCTCCGGTAGACCATCTCTAGCATTTTTTGATTTTATTTGTCTCACCTCAGATCCACCTGAGACGACCTTCCATGTCTTTGTTACTTCAGTGCCCATCAGCATCATGGATCGACATCATCATGTTTCTGCGCTGTTCTCTGTTTCTGGTACTTTACATAAAATTGTTCATCGAGAATTCTACTGGAAGAATAGTTAACCTGTTCCACATAATGCCTCAATTGCAAAAATCCTTTTCAAGTCCCACAATATTGTAGTCCATGCAATTTCTTTCAACTTTCAACCTTTCTGAATCTCCTGTGCACAGTAGATTTTCACCACTTTATTATTATAGCTTTTGTGTTCAGATGATGGTTTACAAGCCCTGGAATTCCTTGAGTAGAACTCCTTTTGACTGATTCTTCATCCCCAGCCTAAACATTTGCTCCCTCTGCTTATGTGTGTGTTTCATCTGCAAAGTGCACTGCAGTTGGAAGCTTAAGCGACTCCCACAATATCCACTAATTCTACCACCTAGAAAGACAATGATAGCAGTTTCATGGGAACTTCATTACTTGCTGGTTGCCTTCAAGCCACGTGTTACCCTGATTTTGTAATAATTGAATGTTCTATTACTGTCTAAGCCCTGGAATTGTCAACAAAACAGCACCATGGCAATACCTTCACCACAACACTCACCACCACTTTCTCATAAACAGTTATTGATAGACAATAAATGCTAACCTTGCTGGAGATGCCAAGATTCTAAAAGGTTAAATAAAATCATCTTAGGTTGCACTTCAGATTTTTGGTGAGCTAAAACCTAATGTGTTCAGTGCCATCTTCAAATTGGGTTTTCTGCAAAAAGGAATCACAAAATTGGACAAAATCCAGTGTGAACATAAAATATAAAACATTGAACCTGGAACAGTACTGCACATGAACAGACCCCGAAGCCCATGATGTTGTTCCATAAGTTAGTAATTAAATGCCTATCTTAGCTCTTCTACTGACTTTATGCCCATGTCCCTCCATTCTCTGAATATGTAGTAAGTACGTATCTAAGAACATTTTAATTGTACTTATATTTTCCCCATCACCACCCCTGGCCATGCATTGCAGCCAGCCACCACTTTGTATAAAAACCTTGCTCTACACATCTTTCTTTGAACTTACCCATCCTCCAATTCAAGTGCATATCCTTTGGCATTAGACATCTCACCCATGGGAGAAAAACACCAGCTTTCTATCTAGGTCTCTCATAAACATACAAACTTCTATCAGTCCTCCCCACAGCATCAGATGTTCCAGAGAAAACAACCCAAGCTTGTCCAAATTCTCTTATAGTATGTGCCCTCTAACCAGACAGCATTCTGGTAAACCTCATCCCTCTGATCCTCAACATCCTTCCTACAATGGAATGAGAGCATGAGGGTAGTTTAGACTGAGAAAAACTAACAGATAGATGAGACCAACACATTTCTTCATAGGGTCTCTCACAGTTTCGTGCTAGTCCCAACACCTTGCTATGCAACGGGGAGGGTTTCATCTCTTAAATACACACTCCTCACAGCCACCACTGGGCTGCTATGAAGAAAAGAGAGGCAAGAGAGAAGATGGAAACAACTTCTATGTCCATTCAAAGGGTCATGCAAGCCTTAGTCAAGAAACAAAAAGGATGACAAATGGAAGGTCATGTATGCCAGGGGTCTGGGTACCATTGTAAGAAGAGCTGGCAGCTAACAACTTTTCTCATATCTTCCAGGAGTGATCATAAATATTACATATTCTGCAGATGCTGGAAATCCTGAGCAAACCCGCAAAATGCTGGAGGAAATCAACAGGTAAGGCAGCCTCTACGGAGGGGAACAGAGAATTGACATTTTGCATTGAGACACTTCATCAAGACTGGAAAAGAAGGGGACAGAAGCCAGCATAAGGTGATGAGTGGAGGGGAAGGAGTACAAGCTGGCAGTTATTTGAGCCTAAGTGAGGGGGAAGGTGTGCTGGCGGGGGAGGGAGAATGAAGTAAGAAACTGGGGGGTGATAGGTAGAAGAGATAAAGGGCTGAAGAAAAAGGAATCTAAACAGACAGTAGATCATGGTGGAAAGGGCACGAGAGGGCAAGGCTGAGAGAGATGATAGGTAGGTGAAGAAATGAGAAGGGGAGAGAGGGTAACCAGAAATGGTAATGAAAAAAGAGAGTAGTAGGTAGGTGAGAGTGATCACTATTGTTAGAGAAATCGATATTTATGCCATCTAGTTGGAGATTACCTCGGTGGAATATGAGGATATGCTCTTCCAAACATAGTAATTTCAAACTCAGGTTGGAGGAGCAGCACCTCATATACTATTTGAGTAGCCTCCAATATAACAGTATGAACATCAATTTCTCTAACCTCTGGTAAACATTCCCCCCCTCTCTTATTTCATTCTGTATTCTAGTTAACCTCTCTGTCCCTCCCTTCTCCTCACTTGCCCATCAGAACTTTCTGCTTCCCCTTCTCCTTCCTTTTCTTCCATTGTCCATTGCCCACTCCTATTAGCTTCCTTCTTCTTAAGCCCCTTACCACTACCACCTATCACCTCCCAGCTTCTTCTTCCATTCCTACTCCCCCACCTATCTCACCTGGACTTACTATCACCTGCCAGTTCCCACTCCCTCACCTTCATATTCTGGCTTCTGGCCCCTGCTATATTTGTTCTTAATAAGGACAAACAGTGTGGATAAAAACTAACACATATTTATTTACAGGACTCTCTAGTAATAGCTCCAGCTCCACACAAGCACGTGTGACCATGCTATAAAATGCCACTTACAGTTCCAGTGTGAACCACCCGCATTGAACACTGGGAATGGCAGTTCTTTATCATGTACACACATAATAACACAGCCCCTTACTTTCCAGTCCTGATGTAGGGTCTCAGCCAGAAATATCAACTACTTATTCCTCTCCATAGATGCTGCCTGCTGAGATCCTCCAGCATTTTGTGTGTGTCCTCAGGAGCATTAGAGAAATGATTTTCTAGTCAGAATGATCAAAGCAGCTCAAACCATAAACAATTCTGTACTCCAGCCTCACATGTCCTCAATGCATCATCAGTGTCCTTCCTTGCATCAGTGGTGAGGTATATAGGGCATCTACGAAGTTTTTGAGCCGAATAGCATATTGGATTCATTTTATACTGAAGAGGCCATGCCAATTTGCAGCAAGATAAAATGTTTTTATTGAAAGGCAGCAAGTTAACATGAATTGAAAGCAAAAAAAAAAGCAAACTGCTGGAATAACTCAGTGGGTCAAGCAGCATGGATACTGCTTGATCCGTTGAATTCCTCCAGCTGTTTGCTTCTTCCCTCAGACTCTAGCATTTGCAGTCTCTTGTGTCTGCCAGGAATTGATGGTCTTCAACAACATAGTTCAAACTTTCCCCATAATGAATAACAGCATTATTCAAATGTGCGTGTAACACTATCACCATCAAGAAAGCTGTTATTTATCAGACAAAACATAGTAAACATAGGAATAGCTAACCAAAATTGCAATTGGTAAAGTGTGATCAGGTAAAGGTAGAAATCAACTAAACAGTTTTAGTTTTGTTTTGGTGGTAAAAAAAAAGTCTGTTTTGGGGGTTGGTGGGAGAGGTAGTGGGGTTCAGCAATACCCTTACTTGAGTACCATTTTGCCCACCAATCCTCACACGCACTGACTTGCATACAGAATCCTAAACAGTATGCATTTCTGGATTGTGACCAACACCATTACAGCTGTCTGTACTTGTCTGAGAGTTTTTATTGATCAGCTGTTGATGCTGTGGAATAGATACATTTAGTAGTTTCATGTGTTTAATGGACCAGAAAGAGGATGATGAATGCAGTGACAGCTCACAGAATAGTGAGTCTCGAATGAGTTACAGAGTGATGAACAGAACACAGGGACACAAGTGATGGGGAAGAAGCCACCGATGAGATGAAGATGCTTCAGGGTAAATGGATTTTTGTCATCGCATGAGAGTCTATGCCTGAATGGTAGATCCAGTCATTGAAGACTGCAGTTGAACACTATACACCACCAGTAGGAGAACTGTAGTGCATGAAGCACACATGGAAGGGGCTCTTTAGGATCTTCTCGTTGATATCATTGGAACCGACAGTCAAATGCATGACAAAGTTTTAATGTATACAGACTTGGATAAGAGCAGTACACTAAATGGGAGATTGGTCCATATTGTATTGGAGTAGTCAAGGCATTGGAGCACTGGAAAACAGACTGTTTGAGATATTGGAACACTGGAGTCAGGATGTCAGTTCACTGGCGAACTGGACCATTGGAACATCTTATCAATGGACTATAAAAGCAATAGAAACTTGTATCATTTGAATATTTTAGAGCATTAAAACACCTAAACATTGAGACATCTGATCACTGTAGTATAGAATTACTGTAGTATTGAAATTCTGAAATGTCAGCACTGAATATAAGTAATTGGTGCATTAGATCATTAGGTTATTGGAAGTTCAGAGAACTGAAATATTGTTTTTTTGAAATATTGGAATATTAGTACATTAGTGGATTTAATCATTGTGTATCTTGATATCATTTTGCTTTACCCCATGAATCTCCATTCTGGTGCTTGAAGTTGACTTATCCTCAGGATCATTTCTGCAAATCTGGTTCACTGGTGAATGTGAATGTGAATGTGAATTTGACAGGCACATGGATGAAAGAAAAATAGAGGGTTATGGGGTAGTGTGGGTTTAGTACTTTTTTTTAAGGATTATATGGGTTGGCACAACATGGAGGGCTGAAGGGCCTGTACTGTGCTGTAGTGTTGTATGGTTCATTGGTGAGGCCAATAGTGGGGGTGCTGCATTGCCCAGCTGTGGCGAGCAATAGGCCTTCACCATGAGATTGCTACTTGCAGTCACCCAGGGGTGGAGACACCAGAGGCTGTGTGGGAGACAGCAGAGTTTCTGTGAGTATGCTGGTATCTGTACTGGGTTTGGGGCTTGCATCTCCCATCAATAACTGCCCTCTACTGTTCACTCGGTGCTGCTTTTCGGTGTTTGCTTTGTGCTGCCCTCCAGTGTTTAGTCGGTGGAAGAACAAGCTAGACCAGGACAACTTACCACCTGTCTTCAGTCATGCCACTCGGGGAATTGGGCTATATATTTTTTTCTTTTTGACTGTATGCTTTTTTTCTGAAATTGTAACCATTATGTGCTATGTACGGTGTGCTGTGTGCTGCTGGTAATATGCTTAGCACCTTAGCCCTGGAGAAACAGGTTTCGTTTGACTATATTCATGTATAGTTGAATGATAATCGAACTTGAACTTGAACTTGCTCTTCTTAGGGATAGTAGAGCCAGATTTCCATTACCATTTGCATAAAGAAGTATTTCCTTGCATTATTTTGAAAGATTTTGTTCTAAATTTGCTATAAATATAACCTTGTTCTCAATTGCCTATCAGGGTAGATAATGTTCTACCTTCATCTACTTTATCCTTGAGTTAAGAGACAACATCTGCAATGTAGGGAGAACTGTAAGAATTCAGTTTAATTTGTTTTGTAAATTAACTCTGCTCACTCTCCTCCAGATCTGCTTTACACTCTTTAATATTCTTCACCATCTACATCATGCTAAGTGGCTATGATAAATTAAATAAATTCAGAATAAATTTAAACATTTAGAAAATCTGATGGTTAATATGCTTGTTAATGTACATTGTACAGTATATTTCCTAATGTAATTTTCAATTGTGGCCAACAGTCCATCATCATTTTGGAAATGCTAACATACAGGAACGACAAGTGATTTGCCCTTGTAAATAGTTATTTTTGCTTAGCAGCAAATGCAGATAGTTGAACACATCAAAGCCAAGAAATGGTAAGTAAGGCAACGACTGGGAAATCTGTCTGATGGTGCGAGTTGAAGGAGGAACAGTTGGCACAACTCTCCACTCAGGAGGAATCACTTTGCTTCTTTAAATAGTGCACTGTAATCTTGATCACATCCACCCAAACAGTGAGACAGGATATTGTTTAATGAAGATAAATACACCCCTGACAATTCAGTACTTTATTTGTATTACACTAGGTATGAGTCAGGAGCTTGGTCACAATAGTCAAACCCTGAGGCAAGACTACTGTGAATGAGATGTTAAACCATACCAGGAATAAATCTTAAAACAAACAAGATGATTGAAGCTATACTTCAAGATTGTGAAAATTTATGTCATTTTCTTGGGTCATTTGGATGGAATGTGGCTCAGTGAAATGTCTGAAAGTGCAGTTATCTGATCCAGATATGTCAGTCATGTCCTAGAGTTGGGTGTAAAAGCTTGCAGCTGATAATAACACAGCTGGCTAATTTCCGTGCTGCAAATGTACACCTGGTCTAATGAATATTAATAAATGTTAAAAAGAAATGATTCGAGAGAGAGTGGTAGAAAGCTGAGTAAAACAGCAGAGGTGAAAAGTTGAGCTGCACTACTTTTACTGCCATATCATCAACAGATTAAAGAGTGAATTGTCATCTTAATGCTAATAAAGAGTAAATTATGCTTCTAATACATTAGCTTCAAATTATGTTGATCTTGTGATAAAAGTTACAATTCCTTTGATGGATACTCACTGAGAGACTTTGTGCTTTTGGGAAAGGTCATTTCATCTCAATAAAAACCTTGTTGAACACCTTGTTGTTTACAAAATGGAGAAGATAATAGCATCTGTTAATCATAAGCTGGAACAATTTGATTCATACTGAGAAAAATGGTTTTATTCTCACAAATCAATGAATCTGTTATAAAAAAAAGATCACTCTTCCCTTTCACTTGTTTTTTTCTTTCCACTCTTTTCTATAAGTGTATACCCCAGATAAATACTTTGTGGAGATTTGAGATATATATGATTATATGATATATATGTACAATGTCTGAAATACGTCTTATGGAAATGTTTGTTTGATGAACTTCAATAAAAAAAACCTTGTTGAACTATATGATTGCTGAAACAAATAGTATGGAATTTAAATACTTTCACTGGAGTATGTTAAAAAGGTGGTTATAACAATATCCTCAACACAAATAAAAGTGAGCTGGAGAACAAGCATCTCAGCTTCCCCATTTCCACCCATAAAATCTGACTTTTTTTTCTTATCAGCTTTGCAATGTTGCCTCTGTTGCTATGTTCATTGAAAAATTCAGCTCTCAGCTCTCACATTCATGTATTTCACTAAGCTGACACAGACCCATTTGTTCTTCACTAGGACTTCGTCATCACTATGATCTTTACCTTGCATGGTTGTCCTTCTATTTACATCCCACAGACTTTCCAATTCCTGGACTGGTAAGACTTACATTCACCTCTTTAGCTAAATTACAGTTCATTCTAACCGTGCCTTACTATGTGGGTCTGGACACCAATGGTTAGAATAAAAGCAGACACAATAGTGATAAGCAGAGGTTAGGTAATGGAATATAAGAGAGACATTGTGAAATACAGTGCAGAAGCAGCATTTACAGTTGACAGCCTGGAAAGACGGCAACAGGGGCAGGGAGGGTCACATCTTCTGAGGAGAAGAAACCCAAAGCAAGCTACAGATGATCTAAAAGCAACACACCCCCAGGGGAGTCTGAGATGAGGGGAGGATGAGCACCCCAATGTAAATGACCCAAGGTAAATGAACCACAGAAGTGGAAAACCAACAAGTGTGGAATGCATTTGTGGGAAGATTTAGAAGAACAACTGAGGCTTGAAGGTTTACCAGTCCTGGATGAAATGTCCGGTGGGTGAAGCAGCAAAACTGCGCAGAGGGAGAGCACATGGTGAGGTGCAAGAGGATCCAGGCCCAGAGTCACCCAGCCAAGCCTGGAGCTTCCTTGCGCTGCAGCAGACTCCTACAGGCAGAGCATCTGAGAAGGAGCGAAAAAAATGGTCACAGGCCTGTGAGGTGACAGTCTGGGGGCAGTTTGATGAAGATGTTGATGGGGTGCTGGATGCAACAACAAAGGGAGATGCTGAAAGATGACTGCAGGCAATGACGACAATTATACTCAACTTTGCTGAGGATGGTTTGGTGCAGTGGAACAGAAGCCAGCCAGAATGCAGTATGGTATGAACCAGAGAGTGGGTAAGATCCACAAAAGCTGCCAGGAATCAAAATCCCTGAAACGCAGTACAAGAAGACAAATGAGGAGTGGCAACAACTGCTGGCAGAGCTACATAGCATCCACAGAAAGAAGCTAATGACCCTGCTCAGATCTAAGTGGCATAGAAGACACCATAATCAGAGAGTCAGGAGGCGAACAGCCTTCACAGCCTAACCGTTTGGGGTCACCAAGCAACTACTGCGGCAGAAGCTAAGTGGGACCTTGATTTGCTCCAAGGAGGAACTAAACCTGCATCTCCAAACCACCTACAGAAACCCCAACAGAGGAGGAGATCTGGGTCACTGTAGCATCTTAATGGATGCACCTCCACCTAGCACTGAATTTGACAGTAGGGAACCACTTCTGAAAGAAGGCAAGGTTTAGCTCCAAGATTCACTACTCTCTGGCTAAAGAAATTACTCCTCGTTCTCATTCTAAATAGACAACCCTCTATTGTAAGGTTGTGCCCTCTACTTTTAGACTCCCCGCCATAGGGAACATCCTCTCCAAATCCATTCTATCGAGGTCTTTTAACATTCGAGAGTTTTCAATGAGATTCCCCTTCATTGTTCTGAATTCCAGTGAATACAGCCCAGAGCCATCAACCACTCCTCATGTGATAGTCTTATAACCATATAACTATATAACAATCACAGCACGGAAACAGGTCATCTCGGCCCTCCTAGTCCGTGCCGAACTCTTAATCTCACCTAGTCCCACCTACCCGCACTCAGCCCATAACCCTCCACTCCTTTCCTGTCCATATACCTATCCAATTTTACCTTAAATGACACAACTGAACTGGCCTCTACTACTTCTACAGGAAGCTCATTCCACACAGCTATCACTCTCTGAGTAAAGAAATACCCCCTTGTGTTTCCCTTAAACTTCTGCCCCCTAACTCTCAAATCATGTCCTCTCATTTGAATCTCCCCTACTCTCAATGGAAACAGCCTATTCACGTCAACTCTATCTACCCCTCTCAAAATTTTAAATACCTCGATCAAATACTCCCTCAACCTTCTACGCTCCAATGAATAGAGACCTAACTTGTTCAACCTTTCTCTGTAACTTAAGTGCTGAAACCCAGGTAACATCCTAGTAAATCGTCTCTGCACTCTCTCTAATTTATTGATATCTTTCCTATAATTCGGTGACCAGAACTGCACGCAATATTCCAAATTTGGCCTTACCAATGCCTTGTACAATTTTAACATTACATCCCAACTTCTGTACTCAATGCTTTGATTTATAAAGGCCAGCGTTCCAAAAGCCTTCTTCACCACCCTATCTACATGAGACTCCACCTTCAGGGAACTATGCACTGTTATTCCTAGATCTCTCTTATCCTCTGCATTCCTCAATGCCCTACCATTTACCCTGTATGTTCTATTTGGATTATTCCTGCCAAAATGTAGAACCTCACACTTCTCAGCATTAAACTCCATCTGCCAACGTTCAGCCCATTCTTCTAACCGGCATAAATCTCCCTGCAAGCTTTGAAAACCTACCTCATTATCCACAATACCTCCTACCTTAGTATCATCGGCATACTTACTAATCCAATTTACCACCCCATCATCCAGATCATTTATGTATATTACAAACAACATTGGGCCCAAAACAGATCCCTGAGGCACCCCGCTAGTCACCGGCCTCCATCCCGATAAACAATTATCCACCACTACTCTCTGGCATCTCCCATCTAGCCACTGTTGAATCCATTTTATTACTCCAGCATTAATACCTAACGACTGAACCTTCTTAACTAACCTTCCATGTGGAACATGTCTTGCATTTATGAAATCATTTTCATGAATCTTCTTTGAACTGTCTCCAATAGAAGCACATCTTTTCTTAGATAAGGGGCCCAAAATGGCTCACAATACACCAAATGAGGCCTCACCAGTGCCTTAACATTGCATCCTTGCTTTTATATTCTAACCCTCGTGAAATGAATGCTCGCATTGCATTTGCCTTCCTCACTATTGACTCAACCTGCAAATTAAACTTTGCATGCACCTCAGATTTTTGAATTTTCTTTCCATTTAGAAAATAGCGTAGCTTTTACTTCTTCTCCTAAAGTGCATGACCATACATTTTAAGTCCTTCTGTTGCTTCTTTGCTTTTGTCACACTATCTGCCCCTCCACCTATCTTCAAATCGTCAGCAAACTTGGCCATAAAGCCACCAATTCCTTCATCTAAGTCATTGACGTATAATGTGAGAAGAAATGGATCAAAAAGCAACCCCTAGTCACCAGAAGTCAACCAGAAATGCATTGACACCACTTGAAGAAAATAAGGAATGTTTCTAATGTCCTGGACAACAGTTACCCATTAACTAAAATAGAATAATGTTTAATTTAATCAATTCCTCTGGAATATCCACCAGTGTGCGAGTAAGCGATGGACTCTGCCACAATATATGTTGACTGCAGGATGCAGGTGCAGACACGTGAAGCCTTGATAACATGAACAATTGGGCATAATTGAAGGTTCTATCCTTTTTAGCCATTCAGCATATTTTCACCTCCTGTTGTGTGGAGCTGATTTTCAGGAATCTAGCGAGACTAAAGTCTATACAAAATGTTGTGCTATTAAAAAAGATTATTAATGTGAAAAAAATTGAAGTGCTTTGAATGTACTTTGCCAAGGACACATCCAAGGAAGATGGAAAACAATAATTAAAACATAACTGGGAGAGTTGTGCCTGAGAGAAAAAGTAAAATCACATTTGCAAAGGGACGACCATCTGGACAACACATGAAAACTCTGCAGTGAATACTGAATAGAACAGAAGTTATGAATTAATGGTTCCATAAAACACTGATAAGGTAGCAGGCACTCATTGATCTCACTTGTCAACATCTGTTTCGATCACGACCATATTTACCTGAAACCATAACTTGCCGGTAGTCTGCACTGTCATTAAGATACACTGAAGGCTTCTGAAAGGAAGCCAAATATTATACTGGGTCAGTGGAAGAATAGCTTCAATGAAAAACGTCCTTCTGTTCATTTTTGATTAGTGAATACATTTGTTATCCTAACCATATGGAAGATAAGTTGCTTGTTTTGCTCTCCAGTAGCTAGGGGATGTCTTTGAAGGGAAAGGGAAGTTGTACTCAATTCTTCGCATTTATAGGCAGTATCAAATTTTCCATTCACAGATATAACAAGGAGTTGTTGTGGGGTTAGGCAATTACTAACAACATTCTCAGTCACTAAACCTGTAAAATCTTTATTTTTGATCATTCCCATAAATATCACTCATGTATTGTTGATTAGAATGCTTTGACTATATATGCAGCATCTGTGGAGGGAAATGGACAGTCAATGTTTTGGTTAAGACCCCTCGTCTGGGCAACACAAGTGGGTCCCTGTATGGTGGAGAGGGAGGAAGTGTAGGGACAGGCATTGCACTTCCTTCAATTGCAGGGGAAAATGCCAGCAGGTATGGAGGAGTCCAGATGAAAGATTTCAATCCAGAACGATAACTGCATTTCCTTTAACGGTTGCTGCTTAACCCGCTGAGTTCCTCTAGCACACACACTGATTCCGATATTTTCTCCCCTTTCCAGCTTCTTTTCCCATTCTAGCTCCCCTCTCATGTCTTCTCTTCTCCTCACCTGCCTATCATCTCTCTCTGGTGCCCATTCCCCTTCCCTTTTTCCCATGCCCCACTCTCCACTCTTATCAGTTTCCTTCTTCTACAGCCCTTTACCTTTTCCACCTATCCCCAGCCATTTCTCACTTCATCTCACTTCATTCCCTCTCCCTCACCCCACTATCTCTCCGCTTACCTGGCATCACCTTTCACCTTCCAGCTTGCACTCCTTCCCCTCCCCCACTTCTTCCCCCTTCCTTTCTGGTCCTGATGAATGGTGTCTGCCTAAAACATCGACTGTTTATTCCTCACCATAGATCCTGCCTGATCTCCTCCCACATATTGTGTATGTTCCTGCAGTATTTTCTTTTAAGATTCAGATTCATCAGCTGCAGTCTATCGTGTCTCTAGTCTATATAGCTTTCCTGTTTGTTAAAAAAAAAGGTTGAGATGGCTCTTTAATTTCTCTAACTAAGCTTAATTGTGAACCAGCCTGGGGATTTTCATGCAGGAGTCAGAGGTCAGGAGAGATACTGACTGATAGTTCCCTTCCTTACTCTAAGGCACAAATCACCTTTATACATCATGTAATGCAGCGTCTCAAGTTGAACTGGAGCTGACCTGGTAACATAAACATATCAAGCAGTAATTATCTAATTTGGGACTGGATTGGAACGATGATGATAGATAAGAACTCTAAGTTCTCCATGGTCTTTCAGTACTTAAGCCAGGTAATACAAACAGAAG
This sequence comes from Hypanus sabinus, assembly GCF_030144855.1. Lineage (NCBI taxonomy): Eukaryota > Metazoa > Chordata > Chondrichthyes > Myliobatiformes > Dasyatidae > Hypanus > Hypanus sabinus. The sequence continues at coordinate 40,192,523 of NC_082721.1, read as the reverse complement.
AGATTGCAGTTGGTGGAATTTGGAGCAAAAATCTGCAGGAGAAATTCTATGGGTCGAGACAGCAGGGTAGTTGAGATTTCAGGTCCGCACTCTGTATGAAGACTGAGAGTGCAGAGGGTGAAAGCCAGTGCACTAAAGTGAGGGGGAGGAGTGAGACTGAAGCTGGCAGCTGATAGGTGGAATCAAGTGAGGAGGGGGGATCTTGAGCAGATGGAGCCAGGTAGGAGGAGAGAAATGTGGAGGTAGAATCAGGCTGGAATGTGACTAGTTGAGACAATAAAATGGTTAAAGATTCTGGATTCTGGTAAATAAAAAAGATGATAAATGGAGCTAGTTAATGGACAGATGATGCCCAAATTAATCAGGTAGGAGGGAGGAAAGAAATTGGATAATGGGGGTTTGTGTTGGGTTTAAACACAGAGAGCAGATCAGTCATTTGAGGTAACCTAGATTGATCAAAAAGAGAGATAAATGATGAAAATAGTGTAAGTTATGGGAAATTAGAAAAATCAATGCTCAAAACATTAGGTACAAAATTCTAAAGTAGAATATGAAGGGCTGATCTTCTAGTTTGTGTTTGGCTCACCCAAGTGATCAAGAGGGCTGAAGACAGAAAGGTTGATGTGTGTATGGGGAGGAGACTTCTAATGACATGGAGCCAGGAGCTTAAGATGCACACATTGCACAGGTCCTCGCCAAAGCAGATGCAGAATCTATGTTTGGTCTGGCCAACATAGAAGCTGCCACATCAGGAGGACAATTGATGAGGTTGTAGAAAGTGAGTGCAACCCCTGGCTCACTGAGTAGTGCTGTTTCATTCCTCTGATGAGGGAGTCAAGGAGAGGGTGGTTCCTGTGAAAAGCAGAAGGCAGTTGGAGGTTGAAGTCATGAGTGTGTTGCGAAGGCTGAAAGGCGAAGCCCAGGCAATTCCACCTCTGCTCGGTCTGGTGTGGTGGAGGAGCTGGGGATTGGAGATCAGGTCTACAGAAAATGTAAGAGTTGCAGGTGAGGGTTCCAATAACCACAGTAGAGGGGAAGCCAAGTTTCCTGAAGAAGGAGGGTAGTTTCAATGCTCAGAAACTTCATGAGAAGAAAATATGCATAGAAAGCAAGCACAAGGTGTTGCACTTTGGGAGGTCCAATGTGAAGGGAATTTACAGTTAAAGGCTAAACCTTTAACAACATTAATTTACAATATATAGAGACCTTAGAGATAAGTCCATTGCTCTCTGAAAGTGGCCAAACAGTAGGTAGGGTGGTAAAGAAACTATATGGCATGCTTGCCTTCATTAGTTGGGACACTGAGTATAAAAGTAAGGAAGACACGCTGCAACTATATAAAACTTTGGTTAGATCACACTTGAAGTATTATATGCAATTTTGGTTCCCCAATTATAAGAAAGTATGGAGGCTAGGGTAAAGGTAAGGAATTGGACAATCCATGGCGGAGAGTGTGTTAAGTCAGGGTGGCAATCGAGATTTTAAAGGCTTTAGCTCTTCGAGGCTTCTGTGAAGAGAGGTTTCAGTCAGAGAAAGTAAAGTAAAGCTCAAGGTTAAGTTTTTTTTCTTATTTCCCTTCTTTATATCTACTCAGCTGGACAGTAAAGGTGCCAAGCATGATAGCTGAATGCTTCTCTTGCAAGTTGTGGGAAGACAGAGAGACGTCCAGTGCCCGACGACTGCAACTGCGAGAAGTGCATCTAACAAACCATGTTAAGGAGTTGGAGCTGGAACTGGATGAACTCCGGATCATTCAAGAGGCTGAAGAGGTGATAGATAGAACATTTTGAGAAGTAGTTAACCTTGAACACAGGAAACACAGGAAACTGAATGACGGTCAGGAAGAGGAAAGGGATTAAGGAGCCAGTGGAGAGTACTCCTTTGGCCATCTCCCTCAACAACAGGTATATCACTTTGGATACTGATGATGGGGGGTGGTATGACCTAACAGAAAGGATTCATAGTGGTCAATCTCTAGCACTGAGTCTACCTCTGTGACTCCAAAGGGAAGGGGGGGAGAAGAGGCACACTGTGGTGATAGGAGATTCGTTATTTAGGGAAATTAACAGGAAGTTTTGAGGGTGAGAACGAGATTCCCTGATGGTATGTTACCTCCTGGGTGCCAGTGGCAAAGGTATGTTGGATTGAGTCCTCAGCATTCTTAAACATGAGGGTGAACAGCCAGAATTCATGGTCCACATAGATACAAATGACATAGGGAGGATGCGTGATGAGATTGTGCAAGGTGAGTTCAGTGAGCTAGGTGCAAAGTTAAAGGGCAAGATCTCCAGGGCTGGGATCTCAAGATTGCTACCCCAAGGTAGTTTTGAGGAAGTGAAGAGGCTACAGAAGGACTAAGACAGATTAGGAGTATGGGCAGAGAAATGGCAGATGGAATACAGTATCAGAAAGTATATGGTTATGCTCGTTGGTAGAAGTAATGAAAGGGTTGATTATTTTCTAAATGGAGAGAAAATAGAAAAAAAAACTGAGGTGCAAAGGAACTTGGGAGTCCTTGTGCAGGATTCCCTAAGGGTTAATTTGCAGGTTGAGTCTGTGGTGAGGAAGGCAAATGTGATGTTAGCATACATTTCAAGAGAACTAGAATATAAAAGCAGGGATGCAGTGTTGAGACTTTATAAAGCACTGGTTAGGCCTCACTTGGAGTATTGTGAGCAGTTTTGGGTCCCTTATCCTAAAAATGAATTGCAGAAACTGGAGAGGGTTCAAAGGAAGTTCACAGAAATGATTCCAGAATTGAATGGATTGTCATATGAAGAATGATTGATGGCCCTTGCCCTGTATTCACTAGAATTCAGAAAAATGATGGTTTACTTCATTGAAACCTATTAAATTGTGAAAGGCTTTAATAGAATGGTATTGTAGAGGAAGTATCCCATCCTTGGAGAACCAGAAGACACAGCCTTAAAATAGAGATCAGGGGGAATTTCTTTAGCCAGAGAGTAGTGAAACTGCAGAATTCTTTGCCACAAGCATCTGTGCAGGCAAAGTCTTTATTCATATTTAAGCCAGAGGTTGATTGATTCTTGATTGATCTGGGCATGAAGGGATATAGGGAAAAGGCAGGAGATTGGGGCTAAAAGGAAAATTGGATCAGCCATGATGAAATAGTGGAGCAGATTTGATGGTCCAAAAGGCCTAATTCTACTTTATGATCTTATGGTGCAGAAGGGTTTATTAGAGGATGCTGTCTGGTTTACAGTGCATGAAATATAAGAGGAGGTTGGATAAACCTGGTTTGTTGTCTCTGCAGTGTCAGAATCTGAGAAGAGACTTGGTAGAAGTTAATAAAAGTATGAGAAGCATAGATAGATAGTCACAATGTTCTTTGCAAGGTAGAAATGCTAGATACTAAAGGGCATGCATTTAAGACAGGTAGAGGAAAGTTGAAAGGTGATGGATGAGAGAAGATTTTTACACAGTGGAAGGTGACTTGAATGGGGTTCCGGGATGGTAGTGGGTGCAGATACATAGTTACATTTAAGAGGCTGTTTGGTAGGCACATGAAAGCACAAGGAATGGAGGAATATAGTTCATGTATAGGTGGAGGTGATTTAGTTTAATTCGGCATCATGTAGTAGGTGGGACTAGGTGAGATTAAGGGTTCGGCACGGACTAGGAGGGCCAAGATGGCCTGTTTCCGTGCTGTGATTGTTATATGGTTATATGGTTATATATGTTCAGAAGCAACATGGTGGGCTGAATGGTCTGTTGTTCTGTTCTATGTTCTATGCTCTAATTTCAGGCAAACCAGCAATAATTGTTCTAGGAGTTTATTAATCCCATATTTCAGACAAGACGAAATACTGTAAATGGGCTTCTGCCATTCATCCAAGTTAACTTTCCACTGAAGGAAGGCTACTATGTTGAAGCAGTGTGGTTAAACCTCAGGAGTGAGATTTCCCTGAATCATTCAGTTTGCTTTTTAGGGAGGTTGTAGCTCTGAATAATTCCTGTTTAATAACTGGAACATGCTTTTGATATCTGACTTCTGGTATTAATTTATTTTTATCATTTTAACGACAAAGATCAACTACACTTGAAAGTGCTCACTTTCCACTCACTGGGAGCAGCCATTAGCAGCTCTGAAGAAATCATTAGCACTACTTTGTCACCAGATGATGATGTCACACTCCTCATTATTGCCAGCTAAAATAGACCATTTATTAATGTCAACATGAAAGGTTTTTTTTAATTAGCGTGTCTACACAACAGCTTAATTTATAACTAAACAGAAGAGGTGCTGTCTGTGTGTTAATGGTTCTCATACAACTAGGGTAGAAAAAATAAAATGTGTTGAGGAACTGGATATAATTTAGTTTTTATTGCTGCATCAGATCCACAGTAACAATCCTTTTGTTCTCCTTTACTGGAGATATACTGAAGAATGGCAATAAACTATCTTAAATTTTAAAGGATTATCTCTCAACACAGAATTCTTACTAAGCTTTTTGTCACTGACTGTCACCTGAGGGAGGGTAGCATAGTGGTTATGGTGAGCAGCTGTCTCGGTCTTGCCGTTTAGTTGCTGGGCAAGGGTTGCAGTCAGGATTTAGCCATTGTTGGCTATTGCAGGAAGGTCTGCACATCCCCTGGATATCAAAGGCAGCACAGAAATATTTCAGCTGCTTTTCACCAGCTATGTACAGCAAAGCTATGCTGCATCACGTGCCTCTTAGCCAACTCGTGTAAGTCTGTCACAATGGCAAAAACTGGGTGACATTGAATTCAGAGGTGTGTGGGCGAAAGACCGGGTAATAGGTTTTCATGAGCACTGATGTTTGAAAACCTGAAATTCTCCCTTCCTTAGGCTGTGTGGATTGTGTGTGAAATGAGATTTAGCAGACAGGAAGAGCACAGCATTTGTAAGCCATGACACAAAACCTAATAGAATCACAACATTGCACAATGGCATGTTATAATGAATAAATGTTATCTGTTATAATCTATTAATCTTGGAGACAACAAGAGAGGGCTACAGAAGACAGCAATCTCTATAGATTCTACACTTTCATTTCTGGTTAGATTGCAGTGGCTTCAATGGGGTCAACGAAAGGTGTTATTGCCCTTTTTAAACTTTTTTTTAGAATCACAAGACTGGTCATTAAGAACTTAAAGTACTGCAAGTCTACCCCATCAGCGGGTTGCTGATTGGCGCAGAAACGGAAGGAGCTGGATTTGGTTCAGATTGTGCTACTTACTGCATTAGAGAGGCGTCAGAGGGGTCAGTGCATGAAAGCAATGGGCTGTCTAACAACGAGTGATCATCTTAGTCGCTTTTCTTATGATTGGACACTGTTAACGTGGAGTTCTGCAAGTGCAATTCACTGACTTATTGGCAGATGGCAGGGGAGCTGCGGGGCCCCAGTTGCTGCTAGGTCTCAAACTACAGTATCACCTGTCTACAACTGTCCAGGAAAGAAACACTGGAGTCGCTGTATTGCACCTGTGGCATCCAAACTGGAGTTGGTGCTGCCCCCCAGTGTTTACTCGGCAGAAGACAAGCTGTATTGTATTTGACTACAGACTGCTGCAACATTCACGGACTCGGGGTTTTGGATTATATATTTTTTCTGAGTGACTGCATTTTACTGATACCTTATACATGCTTGCTCTCTTATACGTGCTATTGGTGCCCTGTGCTGTGTGTGACTGTTGGTATGCATTTTGCTCCTTTGCCGCAGAGTAGCGCTGTTTCATTTTGTTGCTTTCACAGGTATGGTCAAATGACAATTAAACTTGAAATTCCATTAAGAGCAGTGGGCAGACTTATCAAGCATAGCTTGAATCAAAATTATCCCCAAATGATTAAAGCACGCTGGTTTTCATATTTATCAATTTTCTTTCTTAACTTAAACTGCAAATGGAAACACTGCAAAACTATGATTATGCTAACTGTTTGGAGCACCATGATTTATCGATAGAATAATTGAGCTGTGGATTAATTATGATCTATTGGGCATTAAATTGAAATCCTAAGTGATGTTGGCAGTTATCTTGTTCACACGAAATTGAAGTGCAATGTGCAAGGTGTGTAAAGGTATCCTTTGAAACCTGTGAGATGCTGTGAAAGGGAACTGTAATGTAAAAGTCTTATGTGAAGCAGAGTACTACAAACAGCAATGAGATGACTGAGCATCCTGTGTGTTATTTTAATGATAATGATGTTACGCATCAGGAGAGTATTCTGGACACTGTGACTGTCACACCCAATAGATTAATTACTTCAACTTTGGTCTGTGATCATGGCTAAGGCAGTGTGACTGAGTGAGGCAGATCATGAGACGTAGTGCTGAAGGAGCCTGAGTCCTTGAGCTTGTTCAATAGCTCTGTGTTCTTGCTCTCTGCGTAGATGGAAGTGGGTCTGTAGGGAGGATGAGAAAGCTGACCATGGCACCACGGTTCAAGAAGCCATTCAGAGTGGGTTCAGGGAGAGTGGAAGAGAAAGGAAAGGTAATTGGAAATAATAAGATCGGTTCAATAGACACAATTCTCTTTTGCAAGCATCAAGTGTGCCGAAGGCTGCGTTGCTTGCCGAATGCCTGGGTTCGGAGCAGCTTATCTGACCTGGAGAAGAATTTGGAGTGGGAGGAGGAAAATCCAGTTCTTGTGGTCCATGGGTGTACCAACAACAAGGAAAGAGATTTGTTGAGAGAATTTGTGTAGCGAGGAACAAAATTAAAATGCAGAACTATAAAAGTAATAATATTTGGATTGTTACCTCAGCCAAAAGCAAAAATTTGGACAGGGTTAATAAGACCAAAGAGTTAAGAGCATGTTTCAACATCTAGTGTGGGTGATGCAGGTTTAAATTTGAGGGATGTTGGCACCAGTATTGGAAAAGGAAGGAGCTGTTCTGATGGGACAAGCTCCACATGAACAATGCTGGGACCAGGGTCCTGGTGAATCGCATAACTGGGGCTGTGGATAAGACTCTAAATTAAATAATCGGGGGATGGGCTCAAAAGCTCGGAAAAGTATGGATAAAGTAAAAGAGAAGGAGAGGTTACTGAAGACTCCAAAATAAAGAATGTAACAGAAAGTTTAGATGGATTTAACATCAGGCAATATGGAGATCAAATTGAGAAGAAGGGAGTTGAGTAGTGGACTGAAAATGTTATATTTGAATGCTGACAACCTACAAAATAAGGCAGGTAAGCTTATAGCTCAGTTATAAATTAGCAGATATTATGTTGTGAGCATCATAGAGTTGTAGTTGAAAGAAAATCAGACCTGGGCACTTCACATCGAAGGATGCATATACTATCTAAAAGACAGGCAGGTGGGCAGAAGGGGTGGGGTGGCTGTACTGGTGAAAAAGAAAATCACATCATTAGAGAGAAATGACGAAGGATCAGGAGATATGGAAACCTTTTGGGTAGCATTCAGAAACTGCAAGGGTAGAAAATCCTGTTAGGAGATATATTCAGGACTCTGATAAACTGCCAGGATGTGGGGTACAAATTACAATGCCAGATAAAAAGGCATGTAAACGGGGAAATGTCACACAGGGGTAGGGGGATTTCAATATGGTGATAGTTTCGCAAAATCATTAGCTTGGTGCTGGATAACAAGAGAAAAAAATTGTTGGGTGCCTACAAATTTGCTTTGTAGAGCAGTTTGTGGTCAAGCCCACTTGAGAAAATGTAACTGGTATTGCTCAATGAACCAGATTTGATAAGGGAGCTTAAAGCTAAAGGAATCCTTAAGAAGGCAGCAATCATAATGTGACAAAATTCACACTGCAGTCTGAGAGTGAGAAGCTAAAATCAGACATATTATTATCAGAATTGAGTAAAGGTAACTATAGTGACAGGAGAGAGGAGAGAGCCAAAGTTGATTGGAAGAGGACACCAGCAGGGATGACAGTGGAGCAGCAATGGCTGATGTTTCTGAGAGTTCTTTGACAGGATCAGTTCATCCTAAAGAAGAGGAAGCATTTGAAAGAAGCATTGAAGCAACATTGGTTGACAAAGAAAGTCAAAATCAGCATGAAAGCAAAAGATAACACGAGATTTTGTTATTGCTGGAAATACAGATTAACACACACAAAATGCTGGAGGAACTCAGCAAGTTAGGCAGCATCTATGGAGAGGAATAAAGAGTTGTTGTTTTGGGCCGAGAACCTTGTCAGGACAAAAACTAAGGAGAGGGTACATAATATAGCAAAAAGTTAGTGGGAAGCTCCAGCAAGATGCCAGAATTTTGAGAGATTCAGGGGGCAAAAGTAACTCTGGTTACTATTTCTAAGGAGAAGCTACTTGGGATCTGAAAGGTCTAAAGTTAGGTCAGTCACCTTGACAAGATGGACACATGCCAGGGTTCTGAAAGAGGTAACTGAAGAGACCACAGTAGCATTACTGGTGATCTTTCAAAATCACTAGTTCTGTAATAGTTCCAAAGGACTGGAAAGTCGCAAAAGTCACTCCATTGTTTAAGAAGGGAAGGAAGCAAAATCCAGAAAATTATATGTCAGTTAGCCAGACTTCAGTCATTTGCAGGATATTAGAATCCATTATTAAGGATGAGGTTACCTGGAACCACATGATAGAATAGGCCAAATTCAGAATGGTTTCCTTCAGAGGAAATCTGGCCTGACAAATTGGTTGGAATTTTTTGGAGAAATAACAAGCAGGAGATGGATGTCTTGTACTTAGATTTTCAGAAGGCCTTTGCAGGGTTCCACACCTGAGGCTGCAAAACAAGATAAGAGCCCATGGCATTACAGGAAAGATACTGTAGGTTTTCACAAATAAAAATGACATATGTGTTTTATGTTTAAGAAAAACCATAAGGACCCATTTCTTGTTCTCCTATCTCTGAACACAAAGCATGGTTAAAAATGCCTTATGTAATTACATTGTAAAGGCAGACCAGCATGTTAAGCTGAACACCAACTCAATGTCGGTGGCTGTGAATTATGTTCATTTCCACCATCTACGTTACCCTACCCAGGTGCCCTCTCCTCCCCCCGCCCCCCAGAATTCTGTAAAACCAACATTGTGATCTCTCCTGGAGCTTGGATGAGACACCCGGCCCAGGTCTTATGTTCCATGGTAGGAGGAAAGCGTGCTCAAAATGTGTGACGAGATGAGATAAGTATTTGGACTTGGTGACAGTATGTCATCTAGGTAAACAAAAGGAAAATCTAAGTCTTTTAATAGACTCTATCAGCCATTGGAAAGTCTGTTTTGCATTTTTCAGCCCAAATGGCAAATGCAGAAACTCAAAGGGGCCAAATAGGGTAATCACAGCCATTTTGCACACAGGCACCTAATAGTAGTTCCTAACTAGATCAACTTTGGAAAAAATTAACTTTCTGGCTAAACATGCTGAAAAGTCTTGGATGTGTGGGAGTGGGGGTGGTGGCCTTGTTAAGGCATTGGTAATTGCTACATGGGTGGCAACCACCATTGGACTTAGGGATCATATGGCAGGACGAAGCCCAGGGACTATTCGCCCAGCATACAATGCCAAGTCTTTCCATGTTGAAAAAACTCAGCCTGCGCAGTTGCCAGCTTTTCTGGGTCCAGTCTATGCACACGGGCACGGACTAGTGGACCAGTTGTAGAAATGTGGCGCCCAACCCCATGTCTTGTGATTGTCATGGAGAATGAAGGCCTGGTGAAGTTTGGAAACTTGCCCAGCAGTCAATAAACTCAAATGCAGCGGTGCATGTGCTTGACAGAGTTGTTGTTGGGAACTTCCTGGGGAGCAGGTAATGACCCTAAATCCTTCACATCCACAAGCCAGTGGTTTCTTAGATTGACTAATTGGGCACACAGGTAATCTGCACAGTGCAGAGGTCTAGCCACATACCCAGGCCGAAGTCCCATGTGTAACATCTCCCACTGAAGCAAAGTATCACTCATGGTGTTCTGTAAGTCTGGATCTTGCTGCCATTGGCTGCATACAGCGAGGTTTCATTGCTCTTTGCCTTCTCATCAATAGGCGATGACTGGCAACACATTTACATGAGCACCGGTGTCATACAGGAAGCATTGCCCTGAAAGGGCTTCTGTAATAAATAGTGGACGACACTGGCAGCTGGAACCCAAGGTTTTCACAGACCTCTGATGCCCTGATGTGCAGACACTGTTTAAGTACCAAGGAGCTCAGCACTTCCCAACGTTCATACCAAAGTGAGCTGGGTTAAAAAAAAAACAAGTCCAACATCTTCAGTTTTGCAACTGCAACATCCTTATGTCAAGTGCCTTGCTAACCAGACTTACTGAGGTAGGGAATGAAGGAGGAATGATGCACTGCCACCTCACTGACTATCAGCCAGTTTAGCAAGTTCCCTATATTCCTTCATGAGTGCATTAGTGAGGGTTATGTGAACTTGATCAGACATTTGTTGCGTGAAGGGTTGTTTAAAAATAAAGCAAGGATGGTGATTTCCCAGGAGAGACAGCATGTGATCCTTTAGCATGACCAAAGCTGCACAAGGAAAGTAGCTATATGGCACGATCAGACTCCAATAGTCCAATAGTATATAAATGGTGAGTTCTCAGTGATCAGTAATTATCATGTTCAGGCAGGTGTTCCAGTAGACTCACCAGTCTCGTAGCCATGGAGTTACTGAGCAACACTGCCACATAGAAGTATTTGGTGTTGTTGGTGGTGATTTCTCACACTGCAAATTGGCTTTTGGCATGTACAAACCAAGCAATGGCATTTTGCCCCCAAAGTTCTGGGAGTATCTAAGCAACTGTGTTGGCCAACATGTTCAATAACTCTGGAATCACCCCACAGCATTGGGGTCATCAATGTAGGTTATCACAAATAAAAACAGTAGAGGCATTTTATATTTAAGAAAAAAAAACTCATTTATTGTACTTATGGTAAAAGTACTTATGTCATAATGTCAAACCAGCCTCTTAAGGTGAGCTCCAACTCAATGTCAGTAGCTCTGAATTACATTAGCCTAAAATACCATTGTGAATAGAAAATTGGCTGACTGGCAGAAGGCAATTTGTGGGAACAAAGGGAGCCTTTTCTGGTTGGCTGGAGGTTACTAGTGATGTTCCGCAGAGGACGATGTTAGGTGCTGCTTTTCAAGTTATATGTTAATGATCTGGATGGTTTTGTCGTCAAGTTTGCAGATGATACAAAGATAGGTGGAAGGATAGGTAGTATTTAGAAGCATTAAGTCTGCAGAAGGATGGACAGATGAAGAGAGCAGGCAAAAAAGTGGCGGATAAAATATAGTATCATGCACCTTGGTATAAGGAGTAAAGGTATAGACTATTTTCTAAATGGGGAGAAAATTCAGAAATCAGATATGTAAAAGGTCTTGAGAGACTGAGTGCAGGCTTCCCTGAAGGTTAACTTGCAGGTTGAGTTGGTAGTGAGAAAGGCAAGTGTAATGTTAGCATTCATTTTGAGAAAACTAGAATATAAAAGTGAGGAACTATTGCTGAGGACCAAAAAGGCATTGGTCATATTTGGAGTATTGTGACCAGTTTCTGGCTCATATCTAAGGAAAGATGTGTTGGTATTGGAGAGGTTCCAGAGGAGGCTTACAAGAATGATCCCAGGAGTGAAAAATTTAAAGTGTGAAGTGTGTTAGATGTCTGGACTCATTGGACTTTCGAAGAATGAAAGGGATCCATTGAAGCTCACTGAATATGGAAAGGCTTAGAAATAGTGGACGTGAGAGGTTATTTTCAATAGTGGGAGAGTATATGGATGTCCCTTTATAATAGAAATGAGGAGGACTCGGAGGGATGGAGTGAAGATGAACATGTCTTCAGGATTTCGGATTTTCGTGGATCTGGAGACATGTTGATTCTAGGCTGATGCCCCTGATTGAAGCATCTCGGGAGATCATGGAACATTGGGAGCAGTGGGTTAGCTGCCGGGTTTGTCCAGCCAGCTGCATCTTTCTGGTGCCAACTCTCTGTGCACAGAGGTCAGAAAAAAGGACACAACAGACTTTTAACATCATAAATCACTGAGTTGCTTGTTCTGTCGCTTTCTCGCTGTGAAACAGGGACACATCTTTTTCCCTTATTAGGGTGAGAGAGAGAGCCTGTGGTATGTCGAATTACCAGGTGAGTGAGTAGTTTTTGGGGCACTGCAAGCCTGTGTCTTTATTGATGATTGTTGCATGCTTGAGTGTTCGATAGAGGGCACTGATGCTTTTCTAGCTGATGGGTGTGGGGGGGGGGGGTTGTTGCCTTGCTGCTGGTTGTGCGTGGGAGGGGGAAGCTGGGGGGGCTTTGGGGTTCAAATGTTTGACTGTCATTCATTCTTTGGGGCACTTCTCTGTCTTTGTGGATGTTTGCGAAGAAAAAGAATTTCAGAGTGTATATTGTATACATTTCTCTGAAATTAAATGTACCTGTTGAAACGTATTGAAATTTTCTTTAACCAGAGGGTGGTTAATCTATGGAATTCATTGTCAATGATGTTTGTGAACATGCAAGTTGTTGGTTATATTTAATATGGACGTTGATAGGGGGTTGATTAGTAAAGGTATCAAAGATTATAGGGAAAAGACAGGAGAACGGAGTTGAGAGCGAAAAAAAGCCAGTCATGATAAAATGTCAGAGTAGAATCAATAGGCTGAATGGCCTCATTCTGTCCCTATGTCTTGTGATCTAATGACCATTTCATTCCTGCCTTTTGCAGCTAGATCCTGGACTTCCTGTCAGATCACTGGCAGGTGGTAAAAGTGGGCTCCCTCACCTCCACCCCTCTGACTCTCAAAACAGAAGCCCCTCAGGGTTATGTACTAAGCCCCTTCTTACTCCCTGAATAGTCACGACTGTGTCACCACCCACAGCTCTAATCTGCTAATTCAATTTGCTGACAACACTACATTGATTGGCCTTATCTCAAACAATAATGGGGTGGTTTACAGGAAAGAATTAATCTCTCTGACACAGTGGTGTCAAAAAAACAACCTCTCCCTCAATGTCACAAAAACAAAAGAGGTGGTTGTGGACTTCAGGAGGCATGGAGATGGGCTAACCCCTATTGACATCAGTGGATCTGGGTTTGAGAGGGTAAACAGCTTTAAGTTTCTTGGCATCAACATCACTTGCTCTGTACACACCAACTGTGTGGTGAAAAAGGCATAATAGCCCCTCTTTCCCCGCAGACGGTTGAGAAAGTTTGGTATGAACCGTTAAATCCTAAGGACTTTTTACAGGGGCACAATTGAGAGCATCTTGACTGTCTGCATCACTGCCTGGTATGAGAACTGTACCTCCTTTAACTACAGCACTCTGCAGAGAGTGGTACGGACAGCCCAGCGCATCGGTAGTTGTGAACTTCCTGTAATTCAGGACATTTACAAAGGTAGGTGTGTAAAAAGGACCCGAGTCACTCCAACCACAATCTATTCTAGCTGCTACCATCTGGGAAGTGGTCCCACAGCATAAAAGCCAGGACCAACAGGCTCCAGGACAGCCTCTTCCACCAGGCCATCAGAGTGATGAACTCACGCAGACTTGAGTGTTTTCTATGTTACATTGACTGTTCTATTTATTATAAATTACTATGACTGCACATTGCACATTCAGACAGAGACATAACAAAGATTTTTACTCCTCGTGTATGTGAAGGACGTAAGAAATAAAGTCAATTCAATTCATAACTGAAGTATCTCTAATGTTGAAGCACTGGCTCTGCAAAGAATAGATAGATTTTCTTTTCTCTGGTTCATTTTTCTATATCCACCAACAGCTGTTGCCATTTAGCTTTCCATGCAGTCATAGCGAAAAAACACCAGCATTGTCCCGTATTCCCACCATTCAGCGACTGAACAATTCTTCCAAAATGGATAAGTTATTCGATTGTTCTTCCAATTCAACATACTGAATTTGGCTCTCGTGATAAGCTCTCCTCCAGAGTTGGTGACTGTTCTGCAGACACTTCAGTACAATTAGGAAGGGGGTCCCTGAGCCTTCTTTTGCTTGTCATTTTAATTCTTCAATGCACACCCAAGTCTGATGTCCATGTTTTTGACTTTTAGTGCTTCAACAAAACAGAAGAGTAATTCATCTTCCAACTGGGCTGAAAACTGTCTTCCAGACATAACGTTGAATTCAACCATTTCAGATAGTCAGCATTTCCTATTTGTATTAAATTTGGAATGTTAACTCAATATTTTCTTTCACCAAAGATGATATGTTGCATGTTATGTTTCTAGCATTTGCTTAAATTTCAGATTTCCATAAATCACCATATTCAATATCTGACAGTTCCAGTAATCTTTTCTCTCCTTTGTTCTAATTTGTCTGCTATTAACACCTCCACTGGATTACTAAACCTTCATTATCCTGTCTCATCCATCATCTATGTAGCATGATCCCACTTCATTCCTACCCAGCCAGAAATGTTGTTCTTTTCTCCATGTGCAACTTCAAACATGTTTGATTCTTAACTCTTCCTTGATCTAATGAAAAGCCATGGCCCTAAAACATTAATTTCTTTCTTCACACATGCAGCCTGTCAAGCTGACTATTTCTAGAACTGCCTGTTTTTATATTGGGCATCATATAATTTTGAAATTTCATCGAGTCTCCAGTTTTACCTCCTCAAATCCAATGTTCTGTCTACCAGTCTCAAAGTACACTCCCTCAGTTCTGTAAAATGTCTTGTTTGTAGCTTCAGAGCTTCATATGTTAAATAGATGTACTGCGGAATTTATGTCATACTCTGGGCTTGTTTGCATAGCATTTTCATCCCCCTTAGGAAATTTGTTGAGAATTGTAGAATCTTCATGCACAATTCAGGCCTTTACACATGCATTAGGTCTTTCAAAGAATAACAGGAAAACAGAAATAGCTGGTAACTTTCAGCTGGTCAGGCTGTACACGTAGAAAGAGGGAGTTAATATTTAAAGTTTGAAACAAAAACTAGATGAAGAATCTCTAAGCTGAAATATTAACTCTGTTTCTCTTTCCACAGGAGTGATCTGATGAATGTCTCCAGCAATTTTGCTTCTATTTTAGATCGCTGGTATTTGCAGTTTGTAAATTTGTAATTTCGTCATCTTTAAGAACTGCTTCAAATTACTTATGGAATCAGCATCCATCACATTCCCTGGGAGAGTGATTCAGATCCTGAAAGCTCTTTGAATATTTTTTCTTTATCTCCCTTCTTGACATTTTGCCAAAGGTTTTCAATGCTCCAGCTATGGACTCATCCTCCAGAGGTATAGGATTTTCTCTCTGTAGTTTCAAAAGTTCTCATTATCTTCAAACACTTATCTTAAGTTTTTTCCTGTTCTAAGGTGAGCAGTCCTAATTTTACTAAATTTTCCTTAGAACTGAAGTCTAAAAAAATCTTACTGAACCTCTCCAGTGCCCTTTCAAAGATTCTTGCAGGTCTCATGAACTGTGGTGCCAAGTGTTATCTAGTTGAAACCAAACACAATTTAAAATAAAAACCAAAAATGTCAGAAATACTCATAAGGTCAGGAAGCATTTGTGGGGAAGGAAGTAGCCATTCACAGAACTGCAATAGTTTGAAATAAATATGTATAATCTTTCCTTAGTATTCTTTTTCTACATTTACAAACTTGGGTAACTTGGATATTTGTTAACTACTTTCTTAATTTCATCAACACTTTTAATGTTTTGTTCCTATGGAAAAAATCCCTGAAACAACTTTTCAAATCTTAAAATTGCTGTATATTTTTATGATATCAGTCCGCTCAAAGTACATATTTCCAAAGCATCTGCTCTGCCCATCATCCACCATCATTCTGACTTGATTTCTATCTATTTCATTCATATCTTGATCAGCATAAGCCCTATAAAATACTGATTATATATTAGTACTTTGCCATGTTTTGCAATATCTGCAAACATTATAAAGCTCCATCTCAAACCTGTCTTGGTCTGCATTTTCCCTTTAAGCTTTGCCACATTCCATATTGCTATATTGGACTTTTTATCCTTCCTTTCAGACATCAAAGTAGACCTATTTCAACAGTTCTTGAATTTCGATTGTCCTCCAAGTGTTATCCCATCCTCACTTCCCTCTGAGCTCCTTCTCTCACCGGTCTCATATCTTGCCGTGCTTTTATTATCCCTACAGCCCTTCCTTGAATACTACAATTCCAAGCAAACTTATCCTCATACTCTAAGACCTGAGACTTACTGACTCACTCTGTATCTAGATGTTTGACTTACTGGCCAATAAAGTATGATCAGTTAGGATAGGCAACAACACCTCTGCCTCAATTATCCTCAGCACTGCTGCCCTGCAAGGCTGCATTCTCAGCCTCCTAACACTACTCCCTATATATTCACAACTGTGTGGCTGGATTCTGCTCTAACTTTAGTTACAGGTTTACCATCGCGGTGGGCCATATCTTAAATTGTGATCAATCTTTGTCTGCATCAATAGTGTAGAAGTCAAGATAGTTTACAACTTCATATTCTTAGGAGTGAACATCACCAACCTGTGCTCATTCAACCACAATGAGACTACAGCCAAGTAAGCTCACTATTGCCTCTACTCCCTCAGGAGACTAAAGAAATTTTGCATTCCAATTTTTATAGAAGCATCATAGAAATCATAGAAATCATAGAAATCAGATGCATCATGGTTTGGTGTGGCAGCTGCTCTGCCCATGACTGCAAGAAACTGCTGACAGCCTTGGGCACAATTTTGCACATCATGGAAACTAGCTTTCCCTCCCTGAAGACTGTCTCCACTTCCTGCTGCTTTGCTAAAATAGCCTGCAAAATCAAAACCGCAACCATCTCAGGCATTGTCTCTTCTCCCCACTCCCAATGGGCAGAAGATACAAAATCTTGAAATCAAATGCATGGTGAAGAGTATCCTAACTGGTTGAATCATCGCCTGGTATGGAAACATCAATGCCCAGGAATGGAAACACTTACAAAAAAATGGTGGATACACCCCAGTCTATCACTAGTAAAACCCTCCCTAGTACTGAGCACATTAAGAAGAAGTACGTCCATAACAAAGCAGCATCCATCATCAAAGGCCCTCATCATCCAGGCCAAGCTCTCATCTGGTTATTATCATTCGGCATGAACACTGAAGCCTTAAGCACCACACCACTAAGTTCAAGAGCAGTTATTACCCTGCAACAATCAGGCTTCTCAACTAGCATGGATAATTTCACTAAACTCAAAAGTGAACTGACTCCAGAACCTAAAGACTTATTTGTCTTCTTTTGCACACTAGTTGTTTGTCAGTTGTTTATAGTTTTTCATAAATTCCATTGCACTTCTTTATTTTCCTTTAAATCCCTGCACGAAAGTGAATCTCAAGGTAGTATATGATGAGATATGCACACTGATAAATTCTCTTTGAACTTTGACGTGTTATAAAACTATTTAACAGTTCCCTCGTTCAATAAGACCTACCTTGTACAAACTACATTGTTCGACCTTGCATATTATTGTTTTCCTGCCTTCCACTTGTTTATCATTAATCATAACACTTTATTTTGCACCCTGCCATTGTTTTATTTTGTAATACCTCAATGCACTGATCTGTATGAATGGTATGCCAGAGGTTCTTCACTATACCTCAGTATATGTTACAGTTATAAACCAATTTCAGCTTCAACTGCAATTCCTTTCTTATTTTCTCTCTGATCCTCAATGATCAGTGCTCAGCACAGGCTTCAGTTTCATCTCCTAGCCTCCCCACTCTAATGAATTCCAAACTCAGTACGACATACCTCTGCATCTGTGTCCATTTCTTTGAGCTCAAGGTTTCACTGCAGACTGTAGGTCTTTTCTCATATCTCTGGGTGCCTCCTTCTAGTCTCCTACCATTCCAATATCTATTCATCACTATCTTTGCAAGTAGCAGTCATCTCAATTTTTTTCACTTCCTTTATTTACTCTAACCTACTCTCAATGTATCCCCCCCTCCACCCCCAAACTTATATCACTCCTGATTTCACCCACAAAGCTGCTGGTAATATTGGTGCTGCAGTGTTCTGGTAAACTGACCTCTAATTCAAAAAGGTCTAAATACCAAAATCAACCCATAAACACCTCCTCATAGCTTGCTCTCAATCATGATCCATTACTGAACATCAAGACATTGTCTCCATATCATCACTGACCTTATTTCATTAAAAGATCCTTCCTCTACAGCCGCCAGCTCAATATCTGCCTCTATTCCAAGAACTACAAGCTGGACTATTCGGAGAGGCCACTCAGATTCAGCCAGACTCCATTGTTTCTTCCCTGACACAGTCCTTCCCCACTTACAGCCCTCACACCTCTTATTCTCTCTGCCACTTCGACAGTTTATACTTTCTGATGTCATCATTACCACGGACATACAATCCATCTGCTCCTTCTTCCCAACTTAGGATGATCAGAGGTTCCTCTGTTTCTTTCCTAAACAGAGTACTAACTTATTACCTTCCAACTACACACTCACTGTATTGGCTGAATTCACTGTCACTCCTTCAACTGCACTCTCTTCCACAAACTCAAAGGGGAATTTGTATGTGCTTATGCTATTCTTCAAACTTCTAGGGATGCATGAACTGTTTTTCTCACCTTATTCCTATTCAGACTCCTTCCTCCAACTCTTTTTCCAAAACATTGACAATTATCTTGATGCTTCTTCCTATGCTCATAGAGAAACAAAAATTGTATTGCTTTTTCTGTCCAATTCTATCCTGTTGTCTTTCATGTGGGCCAGCTCTGACTCTTCCCTGGGTGAGCAACTTACATTTATTACCCCCCTATTAATTCCGGTAACTATTTTGAATATATTTGTCACACTCTTCCTCCTATAAGGACTCCATTCCTTTCTGCAGTTCCACCATCTACTCTGACTGAGGAGATTTCTTACATAGACACCTCTGAGAATTGCTCCTTAATTGTTAGCTATGAACTTCCCATTCACCAGAG
The DNA here is from genome assembly GCF_030144855.1 of Hypanus sabinus. Taxonomy (NCBI): domain Eukaryota; kingdom Metazoa; phylum Chordata; class Chondrichthyes; order Myliobatiformes; family Dasyatidae; genus Hypanus; species Hypanus sabinus. The sequence continues at coordinate 40,173,627 of NC_082721.1, read as the reverse complement.
CTGAAGAAGCTATCAGCCACATCTCATCTACTTCCCACATCTCTGCCCTTACTGCTCTCTTCCTGTCCAGAATGTCAGAGTTCTCTTGGTCCTCAGCACTAAACAGACCATCCTTTTCAATTTGTACCACAGACAATGTGATACCACTACTGGTGCATTTTCTCCTCCATTCCCTTCCAGTTTACCTGGTTCTCTCCTATTTTCAGCATATATTCCCATACAGCCATAAGAGGTACAGCAGCTGCTCATTCACTTGTCCACCCACCATTGAAGGGTCTAAGCATGCTTTCCAGTAAAAGCAGCTCTTCATGTGCTTTTCTTCTAGTCATGCCTACCCCACTCAATGCTCATGAGATGATTCCCCTACACTAGAGAAACCAAGCACAGATTGGATGATTTATCACCATGCAGAGCATACCTTTGTTCTTAACTTTCCATCTACCTGCCACATCAACTCCCTTTCCACTCTCACTCTGACCTGCCTGTTCATGGCCTGCTGCAATATTCCAATGAGACCTAACATAAACTTGACGGAAAAAAACCTCTCCTTCTATTTGTCCATATTGTTGCCTTCAGAAGTCAATACAGATTCAACAATTTCCGGTTACTCACTTTTTCTACGTTTATCATCAATGTGCTAGTTCTGCTGTAAAGTTAACCACCTATAGAAAAAGCTGACAGAGAAAGTTTTGAGGTGGGTGCAATAACAACAGTTTAAAGACATTTGTACAGGTACATAGAGTGCATTGGAAAGAGTAGAGGGATATGGGCCAATCACAGACAAATGGGACCGGTTTAGATGGCACCTTAGTTAGCATGGATAAGTTGGGCCAAAGGTTCTGTATCCATGTTGTACTATCTTAATAATTTATGATTCCATGATCTCGATAATTAACATTTCTCTCCCTCCACAAATACCACCTGACCTGCTAGACATTTCCTATATTTTTCTCTTGTTTTCAGTAATAGTTTTGGCCTGCAGTTCACAGCTTCAGCATGTTCTTTTGTTTCTCTTCTGTCTCTGGTCATTCTCTTTAATTGATCAACCAGACGGCTCTGTAAAACAGAGGAATCACTTTGGCAACCAATGGGTTATCCCATCAGAGATATTTCTATTGTCCCATTCATCCATTCAATACAGTTACATAAAGCATTACCATCATCAAAGACCGCCACCAAAGGCTATGCCTTCTCACTACTATCATTGGGCAGCAGATACAGATGCCTTACATCCCACAAAAGCAGGCTTAGAAACAATTATTACTGTACACACATCAGGCTCCTGGACTGGCATGGATAACTTCAATCACCACTACTCTGAACAGATTCTATAACCTACAGACTCACTTCCAATGACTTTTTTTACAACTCCGTCTTAGTATTATTTTTTTTTTGTCTTAGTATTATTTTTTTTTGTCTTCCTTTGCACTTTGTTTATCAGACTTCATTTCTGTAATTTCTACCATAGATTCTACTCTAATTCTTTTTCCCCTGTAAACACCTGGAAGAAAATTAATCTCCCACATCTTGCAGCAACGTAAAACTAATTAGTTTTCTCTGTTCTGACGAAAGGTCAACAGATTGAAATGTTAACTTTTTTCTCTTTCTGCAAATGCTGACTGGCCTGCCGAGTCTTCCCAGTATTTTTTGTTTTAATTTTGATTTACAATACCTGCAATATTTTTTTCTCTGTTATTATACTGGACTCCAGATTGGAGAAAAAAATTAAAAAATTGATGGACCTAAGCATTGACCCCAGACAACACTACAATAAGCCATATTCTAATCTGATTTCATCTATGTACCTGCAACCTTTATTTCTATTCCCTGAGCAATGCTTACCCTAGGTTCTGTCTTGTAATCTGGCAGCCTGGAATCCACAGACCAGGTTCAAATCACACCACAGAGACATGAATTTTCAATTCAGTTCATAACCTGGAATTTAGGTAAAGCAATGATCCATTTTAAGAATCATGAATACCTAATCTACTGGATTATCATTAAAAGGCCAGTGTGAACGTCAAAGGCAAGTTGGTTGTCAAGTACACAGGTGGAAGGGGAAACTTATTTGCAGCAGCATCAGAAGCACGTAGCAAATGCCCTTCAGCTGTCCTTGCCCAGGCTGGTGTAAAAATGTCACCAGATTCACTGCATGTTGTTGACTCGTCCGCGCAAGCACGTCACTTCAATGGCAATTAGTGACAGACAATAAGTGCTTCCCTTGCCGGTGTCACGCAAATCCTGAGAAATTAATAAAAAATGAATTAGGGGGCTTACATTTGCTTTGGCTCTTCACCATAGGTCTCCAAGGCTTGAATTTTCCCTTGTGTTTTATTGAAGAAGACTCGATTCATTGCTCAAGGTAACATACCATAAGGTTTCATATGACAACCTCCAAATTATCCTCTTGTGTTTTAGCAATAATTACTTTGTTGAAGGAAACATACTGAAATGTCACCAAAGACAGGAAATACTGGCTGTCTCACAGTTAAAAACAAAATCAACGGCAGGAGATATATTTTATTTCTCCCTAGCAAAGCAACTTCTTAAATAAAAGTACGGTACTACCCTTGCACTTTGTTTCCCTCTTAAAGAACTTCTACTACTGTGTCAGAAACAACACTTTGAGTTCACTGATGTTGGAAGCCTCCCTTAGGTCAATGTCTCCTGTGACAGTTTCTCTGATCGAGCTTAACGCAGCTGTCTATTTGTTCAGCTGGCTCCCATGATTAGAACAGCCACTCACCACAGTTTCATGCAAATTCACAGTGACCAGATCACATTCATACATCATCTCAGCCAGCACCAGTATCACAAGGACTTACCTATCACTCGCGAGAGAGTGAAAGTGACATCTTCTGGAAAATGGCTGGTGCATATATAACACAATCAGAAGTGTTTCTACCGCTTTGCATTGGAAAACTAGATCTCATTGTTAATTTGTTACATTTGCCGCATATTATTTTATTTGATAATCTGTCTTCACGTATTTCTATGTAATAACTAAATGTAACAAATATATATATTGTATTATTTCAAATAAATAATTTTTTTTCCTAAATCTTGCAACTCGGGTGTCTTTTTTAAGTTCAAGGAACTCAGAGACATGTGATAGGTCCAAGAAGAAAGAGAAAATCGTCGACCACAGAAACACAAGGTGAGTTTAAATCAGAAACATTATGTGAGCACAGAGATGCTACATTTAATGCCACATTTTTCTGTGCTGAACAGTAGTTGCTTCATGCTTACAGTACGAGGGATTTTGAGCACCATGCTTAGATGCTGGCTGTACAGACACGCTCACAATCTGAAAACCACAGGTGCACAGTCAAATTTCCATTCCACTTAAAAATACAATAATGAAAGCAGAAATAAACATTTCAACCTCTTGTTCTTTTGCTGTCTTTCAGTAAGAATACAATTGATCATTTACCTTTGCATTGCTCTCCTGCACTAATCCCATATCCCTTGATTCCTTTAACATCTAAAAATCGATCGATCCCTGCCTCGAATATACTCAGTATGTGGGCCTCTTCAGTGGAGAATTACAAAGATTCACTATCCTCTGAGAGAAGAAACTTCTTGTCTCATTTCTGAGCAGTTGGCACTTCAGTCTGAGACTGTGAATCCTGGTTAAGACATAGGAGCAGATTTGGGCTAGTCCAGTCAGCTCCCCCATTCCATCATGGTTGATTTATTATCTCTCTCAACCACTTTCTCCTGCCTTCTTAGGGTTCTTTTGACACCCTAATTAATCAAGAGCTGATCAACCTCCACTTTAAACATACTCAGTGACTTGTCGTCCACAGCCATCTGTGGCAATGAATTCCACAGATCCACCACCAACTGGCTAAAGAATTTCCTTTTCATCTCTGTTCTAAATCAATGTCTCTCTATTCTGAGGCTATGCCATCTGGTCCTAAACTGCTGGAAACATCCTTTCCACATCCACACTATCAAGGCCTTTCAGCATTCGATAGCTTCAATGAGATATGAGATATGCTCTCATTCTTCTAAACTCCAGCATGTACAGGACCAGGGTCATCAAATGCTCCCCATGTTAACCCTTTCATTCCCAGAATCATTCTCATGAACCTCCTCTGGGTCCTCTCTAATGCCATCACATCTTTTCTAAGAGAAGGGGACCCAAACTGCTCACAGTACTCCAAATGTGGTCTGATCAATGCCTTATAAAACCTCAGCATCACCTCCTTGATCTTATAATTTAATCCTCTTGAAACAAATACATTTGCCTTCCTTACCATTGACTCAGCCTTAATTTAACCTTTAGGAAATGCTGGGCCCCAAGTCCTTTTGCACCTCTATTTTTTGAATTGTTTTCCCATTTTGATACTCTACCAAGGTGAATGACCATATACTTCACTACAATATATTCTATCTGCCAGTTCTCATACCCCATTTTTTGTTGCTTTCTGTTGCTTTTTTAATGTTTTTGAATCCTCTAACTTCCCAGTAATATTTTGCTTTATTGCATTCCTATCTTTTGCCTTTATGCTGTCTTTGACTTTCCTTATCAGAGTGGGTTGCCTCATCCTCCCTTTAGAATACTTCTCTTTTGGGTTGTAATTATCCGATGCTTCCAAATTGCCCTCAGTAGCTCCAACTAATGACAAAAAGGAAGCAAATATGCTTGCTTAAGTCCCTTCCGATCAACTTTGGCCAGCTCCTCTCTCTTGTCTCTGCAATTCCCTTTACTTAATTCTGATACTGATACATCTGACTTTATCTTCTCCCTGTCAAACTGCAGGGTGAATTCTATCATATAATGATCACTATTCTAAGCATTCCTGTAACCCTTTTCAATTTTTCTGCCATATAACATTTGAACTCATCCTACTAACTGCAATTTTACCCCATCAAAAACTTTTACAAACATACCGAGGAGAGAATTCTGACTGGATGCACCACCATCTGATATGTGGGCAGGGGGCTTCTGCACAAGATCAAAGTTGGTTACAGAAGCTTATAGAACCAGTCAGCTCCATCATGGATACTAGCCTGCATAGTATCCAAGATATCTTCAAGGAGCGGTACCTTAGGAAGGCAGTGATCATCATTAAGGACCTCCACCACCCAGGACATGCCCTCTTCTCATTGTTTCCATCGGGAAGGAAGTACAGAAGCCTGAAGGCACACACTCAGTGATCAGGGATAGCTTCTTCCCCTCTGCCATCTGATTTCTAAATGGACACAATCTCACTACTTCTTTATTTCTATTTTTTTGCACTGCTTATTTTGGCTTAACTATTTAATGGACATATATATAACAACTATAATTCCATTTCCCCCACTGTATTTATTTATCATGTATTTCATTGTTCTGCTGCCATAAAGTAAATTTCATGACATATGCCAGTGATATTCACCCTGATTCTGATTCTGATTCATCTGCCTATCAGTAGACAATAGGTGCAGAAGTAGACCATTCGGCCCCTCGAGTCTGCACCGCCATCTATCCTTCTTTAGAGTCTCACCACTCAGCATGGACTTATATACCAACTGCCCCATCCTCAGCCCTACTACATTGGCTCCCATCTCTCTGCCAAAAGTAGTTTAAACCTCTCCTACAGCTCTATAAAACCTGCCTGCAGTGATATTTGTCCCCCTTGGGTTCAAGCGTAATCCATCCTTTGTGTATAGTTCATACCTTCCCCAGCAGTGATCCCAATAATCCAGAAATCTGAAACCCTTCCCCTGCACCAGTTCCTCTGACATTCATCCTACTCCTGCCCTGTCTAGCATGTGGTACTGGGAGAAATGAAAAGATTACTACCTTGGAAGTCCTGCTCTTCAGCCTCCTCCCTAATTCCCTTACCTCACAGCACAGTACCCCTTTTTAATGTGTACTACAAACTCTGGATGCTCACTCTACCCCTTCAGAATATTCTGCAACTGCTGCGAGGCATCTAGGACCCTGGTATGTGGAAGGCATGATGGTTTCTCTTTTGCAGCCACAGAATTTCCTACCCATTCCCATAACTACTGAGTCTTGAGTCACTATTGCTCTGTCTGACTTTACCCTTCCCTGTTTGCATCTGAGCCAGCCACAGTGCATCTGGCCTGATGGCTGCTGCTGTGTACTGGTAGGTCATTCTGTCCAGTGGTATCTAAAAGGGTATACTTGTTGCTGAAAGGAAAGGCCATAGGGGAACTCTGCACTGACTGCTTGCTCCTCTTGCTTCTCCTGGTGATAATTTGTCTACTCTCTGAAGCCTGAACCACCTCAGTGAACATTTCATCTATGAGGTTTTCAGCCTCCTGAATGGTCCCAAGTATATCAAGCTTCAGCTTCACCTCCTTGACCTGGTCCATCAGGAGGAGTTGGCTGTACTTTCGGCATATGTAGTCATTAGAGAGACCAGTAGTTATGCTGAAATCAACATCTCACAGAAGGAGCTTTCAACTGCCAGAAATACTATTCTGTCTACTATTGTTATACCTCCAACTTCTCTAACTTCAGTTATAGACTCTGCTTGTTCTTGCTGAAGCCTGGTGAGCCAAAGCCTCAGCACTCTAACATTGTCCACTCCAACAATGGCCGCTCTGCTTAAACCTTGCTTCTTTTTATTTGCCCTAGCTATGTTACTATTTACTTAAGCAATCTCCGACTCCACAGATAGGTTCCATCAAGCCCCATTCACTTTTAAAAACTGGTTCATAAAGTCCACAATGAACTGTCTCCAATTTATTCCGTAATCCAGTTTCACAGGCAAGTTCCAAGGGGCCCCAGGTTCTAAAAATACCAGCCAGAGATACCTCAAATTTGCTTCTATTCTGTCAATCTATGTAAGTATTTTGTACATTTCTGAGGTCACCTATATTATCATATATTCTAAAGAGTATGGGCCCAGTTTGCTTAATCTCTCCTCATATAACAAACCTACAATATCTGGAATTAGTCTGGTGAATTTTCTATATTGCAAGTGTACATTGTCTTAGGTAGGAAACTAAGCAGGCGCACAATATTCTAGATGCATTCTCGCCAGGGGATCTATATAATTGGTACAAAATATCTCTAGGTTTTTTCCGTCTCTACTTTACCTTTAAAGAGTGAACAAACCCACTGAGGCATACAGGGATTTAACCCTTTTCAATATGAAATGGAAGGTATTCCATCTCCCAGTAGTTCTCAAAAAGTATAAATCAATTAAACATGAATGAAGTGCAGAATATACAATGACATAATATTTGGAACTTAGTGTTTCATCAGGTCCATATGATATAGCCTAGATTATTTAAATGTTGTGCATTCTTTCACTGCCAGAAACTAAAGCCACTTAGAAATTAAATTGTGGAAAGAGTACCAGGTCTGTGCCTATAACAATGATGGCTGAAGCACATGAATAACAGCACTGGAAATACAAGTTTAATCCTTACCTCAGGTGTTATCCGTGTGGAGATTGCACATTCTATTTGTGGGCTGTGTCTTGTTTCTCTGGAATGCTCCCACATTCCAAACATATGTGGATGAGTAGTAAGCCGGTTGCTGTAAGTTACTCTTCGTGTGCAGGTGAATGATGGAGTCTAAAGTGGAGAAGAGAAAATGGGGAGGACAAATACAATGGGATGTATACAGGATTGGTGTAAATGGATGGTTGATGGCTGGCATGGACTCAGTGGGCTGAAGGGCCTGTGTCCTTACTGTATGACTCGAACACCTTGAACCACTTCCCAATTCGACCCAACACTGGGAGACATTTGGGGGTGGGGATGAGTGGGGCTTGGGTGGGGTGAAGAGAAGCAGAGAGGAAAATAACAAATTACATGTGAAAATTCACCTTTCATCCTGGCAGTGATGAGCACAAAGTGGATTTTTAAAACCATTTCAACAAGCTGCAACCTCCATTCCACTCAAAGAAATCTCACTCTCGAAGGGGTGCAATGGGTCAGCACTAGTCTTTTAAATAAGGGGTCTGTTTATTCTGCGCCTAGCACCAGTGCTGATTATTTGGTCATTTATCTGTTGTTTATCATATTTTGGAGTGGACAAGATCATTATCATAATTTTCCAAAGCCCAGTGAGTCTGTCACTAATTCAGATTGTCTCTCCTCTTTCCAGCTCTTGCAATGTCCTGCACAGCGGGCTCCAGCTTTCAACGGTTTTCCAATGCAAGAGGAGCCTGCACCAATTTCATTTTATATGTCAGATATCGTTATATTTTGAGATTTTTAATCCACAAGGATCCGATAGACAGCTAGCCCTATAATTAAATTTATCTTTGAATGGGCAGGCAACAAAATTGATAATGCAATATTTTATTACAAATTTTTAATCTGAATTAATGAAAGGATGGAGTGATCCACACTAAAGTGTGATTAGAATCTGTATCTTGCTAGTTGTTCAGTACATCTTAATATTGTCATGCCACCATAATGACCTAATTTAAAGGCGACTTTCTATGTGCCAATCTCAAAAGAATAGTTTTTTCAGATGACCATTCAGCATGGGCCTTCCCTTTTAATTATTGAAATTCCCAGATAGAGATCATATTCCAAGACAATAATGAAATCCCTGTCATTTTCCTCCATTGCTTCCCTCTACAAAAAGATATCTGCTTGCCTTTATGCAATTAAATGTTCTTTCCTTGTCCTGGGAATCAATGTCCATTTACTGTACTATCTACATCCATGGTTATCTCTGGTACTGTCCACTTCATTACTTTTCCTTATCTTGTTCTGTTCTCATGACATTTCTTGTACAATTGATGTTAATATACATTTTTTGTACTGTTCACATCAATACCCATTTCTTTTACTCTCCTCATGCATAAACATTCATTCTCCTGTAAGTTTCAGCAACCAAACCTTGTACTTCAATACTCATTCTTTTATTTTGCCTACTAACATTCAATCATTTTACTGGCCATACCCTGATCAATATCCATTCATTATATTGTCCATTTCAATGGTCATCATTTGTACTCACCTCATCAATGACCATTCTTTTTATACTCAACTCACTTGAAATTTCTTGTATTCACATTGAGCATCCTGTTCACCTCAATTACTTTTCCTTATGCTGTCCATGTCAATGGTCCTTTTTTGTGCACAGTAATGGCAAAGTTATGTATTGTTCTCTTCAGTATCCATTTCTTGTACTAACACCATTAAAACCCATTCCTTATGATACTCATGACAAGGGTCATTCCTTCGTTTGTTCTCTTCAACAGTCATTCTTTGCACTGCCCACATCAAAGGCCATTCCTTGTAGAGCAACAAACAATTGGCTTAAGAAACCTAGTGAGTCAAATAGCATCTGCAGGAGGGAAGCAATTGTCTATGTTTCAGGTCTTGAGGCAGGGTTTTGACCCAAAAGATAGATAATTTCATCCTTCACAAGTATGCCACTTGACCTGTTGAGTTCTTCCAGCAGACTGTTTGATAATTCACTTCAAAATCTATCCCATGTAGTGAGCACATTACTGGCAATTCCTTGTTCCATATGAAGTCTATTCCTAGCCCAGCTAACGTCAGTATTTGTACTGCCCATATTAACAGCCATGCCTTGTACTGTCTATATCAGTTACAAGCTTTTATCAAGTCCACTTGAATGCCTGACCTTGTACTGTCCTCTTGCTATTCTTGCTACTGCTTGCTGCAATAGCCTGCAATGGTAATGTACTCTGAGGTTCTATTCTACAAAACAATCTGTCAATTGCTTTTCTTCTTAAAATCTCAATAAATGTTGAAGGTCATGTATAAAAGCAAGTTATTGTTATTGGTATTTGGAACTATATTTTTCACAGTGGTTCGTGTTCACAGTCACACTGGTACAATAATGGATGCTACTTCCCATAGTATGATTCAGCAAGCAATGAGGAAGACAATGACCTTGCTTCTCCATTCAATTCTGCCCTTCTGCATTGGATTATTATATTGTTATAAATCAGTGTTTATTCAATTCCTGTCTATATATCTCCCACAACAAAACTAGTATTTCAACAGGTTCATCCCGTCTACAGTGCAACCCTGCCCAACCATAGCATAATGTAGCTTATTAAATTGGCATAAGCTGGCAGAAAGACTATTGGTGAACAACTTGTGTGCATAATAAATCACCATTCTGTGCAATCCTTGTTTTATGTTTAATGCTGATGCTGAAATAATTCTTTCAAGAGTTTGACATGGAAGTTTCCCCTTGAAAATTTAAAATTAAAGATAATGTTCAGTAGAGCTTTCCAGCGCTCCTTTAAAAATTTTAAAGCCCCACATTTCCTGAAAAGTTTTGGGATCATGCAATATTGCCCCAACTTCCTCATGTAAACCTTGTCTCTGGGGAGATTACGTACAATTATTGGCAATTGTTATGAGCAACTTTTTGGTAGAACAATACTACATATGAATTTCCTCAATCATTTGAACTTAACACTCTAAGCTGCTTGTTAATAAAGCTTTATCCCAACTCTCCCCACTTTCTTCTACACCAACCCCAACCTTCCAAGCTAAAGAGAAGCTGATGCATATTGGTGGACATATTGCTGGGAACAGGTTACTGTGCATGAGGCTTAACTGGTGCTGAAAACTGGTTATGTCTCATCACTAGACTGTAGTGCTAAGATCTGTGAAATCAGTATCTGCATGTAGCCTAGGTGGATTGCAGTGGATGATATCTGCTGTCTCTGCTAGTGGGCTGTGTTCAGCAAGAGTTGAATTATTCAAGGAACACACTGCTACCAACTCTCAGATGCTAATTTCACATTTCCGTCCAAAACCAGAGCATTAAGGTTTCATCAGCCATTGATATAGACCATAACTTTATGCTGCCTTCACCACCCAAGCTGTAGTCTTATCATTTATTGTGATCGTGATCAAAAGGTAGTTGGCTCCAAAGGTAGTCGTAGCTGAAGGGTGGTAGTGGGGATGAGCTTCCACTGCTAAACAAATGCTCTTCATGGGGTGCGTCTCAAACAGCCTCTGACAACCAAGTCCAACTCCTGGCCTTCACGTGTGGCATAGTTCTTATGCCCAGTGGAGCTGTTCTCACTGACAAGAGAAGGGGCAAAGGCGGGCCACTGGCACCTTAAAGCCAGTTGCTCCGGGCAGATGGGGCTCATTAATCACGGATGGTAGCTCATCTAGGAGAGGGAAAACTCCGATTTCAAACCTCTGCTGCCTTGGGGCTACACCCGCTCACAGGAAAGGCTTTGGGAGTAAACCTTGAGGAAAAGTCTGGAGTCAGAGTCCTGAAAGCAGCTGACTGCTGTACCAGCACCGGCATGGCAAGTCCTGCGATGCTGCTGGCACCAAACTGTACCGACTTTCGTCGTTCCTTTGGATCCGTCATTGGCATGGGTGGGGGGGGGGGGGGGTCCCACTGCATGGGCAACAGACGGATCTCTATATCCTCTGGAGAAGCCACTCCAACCAGTGACTACCAGAGGCGCAGTACCCATGGTCGACCACGACCGATGGAGGCCACACACACACACGATCAAAGTCACTGGAGAGACGCTGAAGGTGTGGATATGAACTGTTCTCTTTATTCATCACAACAAACAGGCATTCTCTTGGAAACATCGTATAGCAGTGATTCCCAATCTGGGGTCCACAGACCTCTTGCTTAAAGGAGCAAACAAAAGAAAATCAGCAGATGCTGGAAATTCAAGCAACACACTCAAAATGCTGGTGGAATGCAGCAGGCCAGGCAGCATCTATAGGAGAAATACAGTCAATGTTTTGGGCTGAGACTCTTCTTCGGGACTAATGGAAATAAGACATAGTACGAGATTTGGAAGTGGGGGGGAGGGGTGACCTGAAATGATAGGAGAAGACAGGAGGGGGAGGGATGAAGCTAAGAGCTGGGAAGTTGATTGGCAAAAGGGATACAAGGCTGGAGAAGGGGAGGATCATGGGACGGAAGGCCTTGGAAGAAAGAAAGGGGAGGGGAGCACCAGAGGATGATGGAGAACAGGCAAGGAGTTATTGTGAGAGGGAAAGAGAGAAAAAAATGAAAAATTATAAATAAAAGATGGGGTAAGAAGGGGAGGGGGGATTAACGGAAGTTAGAGAAATCAATGTTCATGACATCAGGTTGGAGGCTACCCAGATGGAATATAAGATGTTCTTCCTCCAACCTGAGTATGGCTTCATCTAGACAATAGAGGAGGCCATGGATTGACATGGCACTGGACGCAGTATATCACACCAGCTGCCTCACAGGTGAAGTGTCGCCTCACCTGGAAGGACTGTCTGGGGCTCTGAATGGTGGTGAGGGAGGACGTGTAAGGGCAGGTGGAGCACTTGTTCTGCTTACAAGGATGGAAATCGGTGGGTAGGAGTGGGGGGGGTTGAATGGACAAGGGAGTCGCAGAGGGAGCGATCCCTGCAGAAAGCAGAAGAGCCGATGCAAATAGATTGGTTCAGAATCTCTCAAGCTAAAAGAGAGGAGGGGGGAAGAGGTGCTGCACTTACTGTGGGGAGTCTGGGAGTGTCCCAAGCTGCCGGGAAACTCCCGGAACTATCCAGCGTAGGGAGGGCTGTGACGGTTGCTAACGTCACTCCTGGTTCAGCTCCCTCTAGAGTGGTGCTCCCTGTGTTGATTCCTTGGAGAGACTAAAAACATTCCCTGGCCATCTTTATTGACTGTGGTGCAGCGGGGATTTATTTTTTCAAAATCAATTCAAGTATAACTACGTTCAAACTTACATGGATACACTTGAACGAGGCCAAGGTACGAAGCATACACAGTGCACAAAATAGCAAAGAAAATAAAAGTCATGCAAGAAAACACATGTATAGTCCAAGACCCTGAGTGACATGACCTGCAAACTGAAGGTACAGTTCCCAACAATACAGCCTGTTATTCCATTAATTGAAAATTGGAGGGCAGCACCAATGGGAGAGACGAGTCCCCAATCAAGCACGGACACCATGCTACACAGCCTCTGGCATCTCCTCTCCTAGACTGAAGCAACATGTAAGTTTGCAGCTTCAGGCCTAGTCTTCACTACAACTAAAGCCACGTTGCTGCCTCACCATTTGTCATGACAACAAGCAAGAGAATTGGGCCTGTGGCATCTTACATTATCAATGTCCAACAGGGTCTTGTGATCACAACAGAAACAACCAAGACAGTCATTCACAGTTACGCTGCACACCAATTTCGTGCGACAATTCCGAAGTCTTCAAGTAACAGGCAGCAACACGGTCTGCGTCTCCATGTTAGCTCCTCTGAACCCAATCTAGCTGCTCCTTCTCCGGCCCACCAGCCTTGGGCTTTGGACTGGCCAGAAGACTGAAAACCCCGTTTTCACATTTCACTCAGAAGCTCATTGCCATGGCTATAGTTAGCTGCTGCTGCCACTTTAAGAATCAGACTGCCAATTGCTGCCTGTCATATTTCTTCATGGAAAATCTGCACTTAAATGCCTCATACTGAGTGCTCACTTGTAGAAGTCCCATTTTTTGTACAACTGTTTGTGATTCCGCCTTTCAATTTTGTTTGTGTTCTGTTGTTTATTTTGAGACTGAGTTAATTCTAAACCTTACTCTGCACTTGGGTTCACCCCCCATTCACAGCTCTCTCGTTTCAGAAGATTCTGTTACTTGATGTGAAATTAATTTGCAGAATGTCTTCTTAAGAAGGTTCTAAGAAATTGTATCAGAGGTTTGAACTTCACACTTCAACTGACACATGGAGAGTCCAGACTCTCTTTTTAGTGCTTGAACTTGGGTCCAACCTTACACTGCAGCTCTGACACTCCAAAGAGTCATTGCTATTGATATTTACATATTGCCCTTTTGCACCACTGAAATATACCAAGTTCTCGCTCTCTTTGAATGTCCAGCACCTTAAGTTCCTAAGGCATGATGTTTTCTTTTTGTATCCCCATTACTTTGCCAGTCATCCACTCTTCTGAAGTTCATAGTGGTTGTCACCTGCCATCCTGTACTAAGGACATAAAAACTTTGATTTAAAACAGTGGTCCCCAACCAGCGGGCTGCAAAGCATATGCTACCAGGCCATGAGAGAATGATGTGATTTGGCGATGTGAAGCAACATGAGTCAGCTGCAGAGCAGCTAACTCATATCGCTTCATACCGCCAAATCACATTGTTTCCTCGTGGCCCGGTAGCATACGCTTTGCGGCTTTGTACCGGTCCGCAGCCCGGTGGCTGGGGGCCTCTGATTTAAGGTAATCGTAAACAGAGATATGGCAACATGAAATGTTCCTTTACAGTCAAACAAAAGACCTTCATTAGGTTGTTAATGTGTGGTACTTTAATCTGAAGTTGCAAGTGTTGCATTACGACATGTTTTGTGAAATGAACTTGGATGATTGCGGTGCAACAATCTATTTAATTAATGAGGAATATAAAAGCAGACTGACTAAATTAATCATGTAAAGACTATTGTGCTACAGTTATAATAATAGTGATTAATAATGTATTACTGTTTTCCAGAGAATGAGTCACTTGAGGACTGTGTAAAAAAATATTCACTTCTGCTCGATGAACAGTCAAGTTGAAAGGGTTCAGTTTTTAAGGGATGGGTATGTCTGCATTCTCTTCTAGACAATCTGATGCAAAACTTCACTAGATTGATTTCTCAATGAAAACAGAACAAAATGGCAGCTCAGCCATTCATTGCATCAATAATTCACCATGACACTCAACAGTGTATCATTTTTGTTTATTCATTCATAGGACAGCAATACCACAGATAATGCTCCCATATATTATCAACTTCCTCACTGCCATATCCATCCCTTTTACTGGATAGAGAAAGATCTTAGTCCATTGACCCTGAGCCACAATAGTCAGTTCCAACCTCACATTGCAGAGGGTGGGAGTCTCTATAATTCTCTACTTGGAGAGTTGGAGAGGCAAAATAACTGGACGTGGATCAGCTTTTCAAAAAAATCAAAGAAGACATATTGATGGACTGGGGCAGATTGAACTGAGGGGCCTGTCAGCCTGCTCCTGCTTCTGTTCTCTTGTGTCTTTGTGTATCCATTGAGGAAAAAGCTAAGAGTCAAGTGGTTTATATATACAATATAAGATAATGTAAGTTTATGCACTTTGATAAAAAGAACAGTATATTATTTTTGAAATGAAGAGATAACTCAGAAATCAGATGTGCAAAAGGACTTGAGGTTTCTATTTCAGGATTCTGTTAAGAACAACTGAAGATCGATTGGGTACTAAGGAAGGGAAATGCAATGCTTATTGTAATTGGAATTGTTATATGTACTCAGGTGCAGTGAAAAGCTTGCCTTGCAAACTGTTCATGCAGAATATATCATTACACAGTACACAGTTTGAACAAGATAACACAATAATAATGGAGAACAAATTGTAACAGCAACAGAGTGCACAGAGGCAATAAGGTGCAAGATCATAATGAGGTAAATTGTAAGGTCAAGGGTCATCATTTCATTTCATTGTTCATTTCAACGTGGCTATTCAAGGTGACTAGAATATAACACCAAGAATGCAAACTCAGATTTTTAAGATGTTGGTCGGTCTGGATTTGGAATATTGCAAACAATTTTGGGCCCTACATATGTGCTGGCCCTGGACAGTGTCCAGAGGAGGTTCACAAAAATCATATCGGGAATGAAAGGCTTGACATAGGGGGCTTTTGATGGCTCTGGGCATATACTCAATGGAGTTCAGAAAGATGAGTGGACATTCATTGAAACCCACATAATCTTGAAAGGCCTACAAAGAATGGACCTGTAGAGCATGCTTCAATTAATAGGAGAGTCTAGAACCTGACAATACAGTCACAGAATAAAGTGACACCCTTCAGAACAGGGATAAAAATGAATATCTTTAGTCACAAGATGCTGAATCTGTTGAATTTGTTATCACAGAGAGCAGTGGAGGCCAAGTCATTGAGTGTACTTAAATCAAAGATTGATATGAAAATTATTTTCAGGCTGCCTTAAGAAGATGAATCCAGGAAAATATCCAGTCTGGCCAGAGTACTGAAGACCTGTGCTGGTCAACTGATACCTCCAACCTCTCGCTATGGTAGTGTGTGGTATTCACCTGCTTTGAGCAGCCTTCAATCAGACCTGTGCCCAAGAAGAGCACGGTGACCAGTCTAAATGACAGTGATGACATGTTTTGAGAGGCTGATGTTGAAACACGTCAGCTCCTGTCCAAGTGGCATGTTGGATCCACTCCAATTTGCTTACCAGAGTAACTGGTCCACAGCAGATGCCAATTCATTGGCTCTTCACACAACCCTAGAACATCTGGACAGAAATGATGCATATATGAGGATGCTTTTTATCAATTACAACTCAATATTTCATGCCATCATCCCCTCAAAACTAATTAGTATGTGGAATTGGATCTGGGTTTCCTCAGTTACAGACACTAGTCAGTTCAGACTGGCAAAAGCATCTCCTCCACAATCTCACCAGCATAGGAGCACCACAGGGCTTGTGGTTAACACCCTGCTCTACTCGCTTTATACCTATGACTGTGTGGCTAAGAAAACTCCAACACCATATTCAAGTTTGTTGATGACAACACTGTGGGTGGGCCATATCAAAGGTGGTGGGTGATGAATCAACATACAGGAGGGAGACTGAAACCTTAGTCGAGTGGTATCATAACAACTACCTCTCACTCAATATGGGCAAGACCAAGGAACTGATTGTATACTTAAGGAGAGGGAAAACAGAGGTCCATGAGCCAGACCTCATTGGAAGATCACAGTTGGAGAGGGTCAGTAACTTTAAATTCCTGGGTGTCACTATCTCAGAGGAACTGTCATATAATTGCAATTGCAAATAAATCATGACAGCAGCTTTAAGAAATTCAGCATGACATCAAGTACTTTTGACAAACTTCTATATATGTGCAGTGGAAAGTGTGTTGACTGGCTGTATTATGGCCTGGTATGGGAATACCAATGCTCTTAAACAGAAAATCCTACCAAAGGTACTGGATTCAGCCCAGTACATCATGGGTAAAGCTCTCCCACCATTGACCACATCTACATGAAAAACTGTTGTAGGAAAGCAGCATCCATCATCAAAGACCCTCTCCATCGAGGCCATGCTCTCTTCTCACTGCTGCCATCAGATAGAAAATACAAGAGCCTCAGGACTTTCACCACCAGATTCAAGAACAGTTACTACCCCTCAATCATCAGGCTCTTGAACCAAAGGGGATAACTACACTCATCTACTGAGATGTTCCTACAACCAAAGGTCTCACTTTAAGGACTCCCTATCTCATTATTTATTACTATTTATTTATATATGTATTTGTACAGTTTGTTATCTTCTATGCTCTACTCGCTCTTTCATTGATCCTGTTTATAGTTGCTATGCTATAGATTTGCAGCATATGCCCTCAGGAAAAAAAATTGCAGGGTTGTATGTGGTGACATGTAAGTATTCTGATGATAAATCTTATTTTGAATTTTGAACTTTAATTAGTGAACCACCTGATGAAAACTTGGCAGTTTTGCAGTCGCCTTTTCACAGTTTAATTTAGTTTTAAATTCCAGTTTTATATAATGGCTGATTTTAAGTTCTTTGGCCAGCGTAATGGGATTTGAACTCATGATAATGCATCAGGTGTCCAAAATCTTAGTTGCTAATCTAGTTCTGAAACCCTTACACAACTGTGCTGCAGATCATAAGGGGAAGGGTCTTACAGATAAAACAGAAGATGCTGGAAACATTCATCATGTCAGGCAGCATACATAATGGAGTTAATATTTTTAGTCAAAGATCCTTCTGATCCTTCATTTTTTTCAGAGTTTTATGTTCTTATTTCTGACTACCAGCACCAGTATTTTTAAATTTTTTATTTACTTGTTAGTTGTCAGACTAGTCTCTATTGTTCTGCCAACTATAACTCAGAAATGGCAATTTCATTCCACTCTTCCTAAATATGAGAAAGAGCAGGGTTTCCTTTTAGTTACACTGAGGGTTGCCTAGTTAGATGGCTATACCCAGGGGGCTAGGTTTAAGATTGGATGTAAGAGACTTAGAAAGAGAATTCTTTTCACGCAGAAGATGGCTGGTACCTAGATCACACTGCCTGAATGATGATGGAGACTTATCAAGTCAAGTCACTTTTATTGTCATTTTGATGACAGCTAAACCAAGGAACCGATTCTGGACTTCAGGAAGAGGAAGTTAGAAGAATGCACACCAATTGCCTTTGAGTGGTCAACAGTGAAAAGTGTGTCTATATCTTGGAGGATCTATCCTGGGCCCAAGATATTGATGCACTCACAAAGAAAATGCACCAGTGGTTCTAGGTCATAGAGTCACAGAACACTACAGCAGAAAAACAGGTCCTTTGGCCATCTAATTCATGATGAACTACTAATCTGCCTAGTCCCATTTAATAACACCCACCATAGCCCTCTATACCTCTCCCTTCCTTGTACCTATCCAAATTTCTTTTATATGTTAGGAATCAAATCTGCATCCTCCTCTTCTGTTGGCAGCTCATTCTACATTCTCACCATCCTCTGAGTGAAGAAATACTTCCTCATGTTCTCCTTCAATATTTTACCTATCACCCTGAACCCTGACCTCTAGTTCTAGTCTCACCCAACCTCAGTGGAAAAAAACTGCTTGCATTTATCTGATTTATACCCCTCATAATATTGTATATCTCTATCAAATTGAGAAGATGTGCCCTACAGAATAAAGTCCTAACCTATTTAACCTTTCCCTATAACTCAATTCCTCAAGTGCTGGCAACACCCTTGTAAAATTTCTCTGCACACTTTCAATCTCACTGATATATTTCCTGCAGATAGGTTACCAAAGCTACACACGATACTCCAAATCAGGCTTCACCAATGTCTTCGACAACTTCAAAATGATGCCCACCTCCTGTACTCAACCAGATTTATGAAGGCCAATGGGCTAAAAGCTTTATTTATGATCCTACCTGTCAGTGATGCTACTTTCAAGGAATTATGGATCTGTATTTCCAGATCCATCTGAACTATTGCACCCCTTAAGCCCTACCACTCGTGGTGCAAGTCCTACCTTGTTTCTCCTCCCAAAGTGCAACACCTCACTCTTGTCTGCATTATATTCTTCTGCTATTTTTCAGCCCATTTTTCCATTTGATCCAGATCCTGTTGCAGGCTTTGATAATCTTCCTTGTTGTCCACTACACCCCCAATTTTGACGTCATTGACAAATTCACTGATCCAATTTACCACATTATCCTCTAGATTGTTGATGTAGATAACAAACAACAATGGACCCAGCACCATAGAGATCGGGGTGATGTATTAGCATGGATAGAGAATTGGTTAAGCAATAGAAAGCAGAGAGTTGAGATGCATGAGTATTTCTCTGGTTAGCAATCAGTGCTGAGCAGTATGCCACAGGTGGCGGTGCTGGACCCGCAACTGTTCACAGTGTACATTAACGATCTGGAAGAGGGGACCAAGTGTAGTGTTTCTATATTTACTGATGACATGGAATTGAGTAGAAAAGCAAACTGTGCAGAGGATACAGAGAGTCTGCAGAGAAATATAGATAGGTGAAGTGAGTGGGCAAGGGTCTGGCAGATAGAGTACAATGTTGGTAAATGCGAGGTCATCCACTTTGAAAGGGAAAATGGAAGATCAGATTATTATTTAAATGGTGAAACATTGCAGCATGCTGCCGTTGTGCAAAAGGACTTGGGAGTGCTTGTGCATGAATTGCAAAAGATTGTTTTGCAGGTTCAGCAGGCTATCAAGAAGGCAAGTGGAATGTCAGCCTTCATTGCAAAATGGATTGAATTTAAGAGCAGGAAGGTTATGCTGCAACTTATAGGGTATTGTTGAGGCCACATCTGGAGGACTGTGTGGAGTTCTCGTCTCCTTACTTGAGGAAGGATATACTGACTTTGGAGGTGATGTAGAGGAGGTTCATCAACTTGATTCTGGAGTTAAGGGGATTAGACTATGAGGAGAGATGTCAGGAACGGGGCCGGATGCACCCAAATGCAGGACGCAGACACTGAAGTACTAGGGGGAGGACAGGCATTTAAGGGTAGAGCTAGGGTTCAGGTAGATAGAGTGTCAGGCAGGCAGAGCAGAGCGGGCTCCTGGAGTTCAGGCAGGCAGAGCGGAGCGGGCTCCTGGATTTCAGGCAGGCAGAATGGAGCGGGCTCCTGGATTTCAGGCAGGCAGAATGGAGCGGGCTCCTGGAGTTCAGACAGGCAGAGCGGAGCAGGCTCCTGGAGTTCAGACAGGCAGAGCGGAGCGGGCTCCCAGAGTTCAGGCAGGCAGAGCGGAGCGGGCTCCTGGAGTTCAGGCAGGCAGAGCAGAGCGGGCTCCCGGAGTGCAGGCAGACAGGCTCCCGGGGTTCAGCAGACATGCAGACAGGTCTAGGTGGCTAGATAGGCTGGCAGAGAGCACTCCCTTGGTGGGCCACATATGTCCTGGGTAGGGCCGCCTCCCAGGCGGAAACACCGGAGACTTGGGCACAACGCGAACCCCTAGGTGGGTGTGGGGCACAATCCCAGGGTTTGGGTGGAAGGGGAGGATGAGGCAGAACCCCTGCCAGGCAGCGGCAGACCGGTGGGGCCTGCCCGACGGAGGCAAGGGATAGGAACAGGCAGAATCACCGCCGGGCAGCGGCAGGTCGGCTGGACCCGCCCGATGGAGGCAAAGGGTAGGAACGGGCATAGGTCCAGGGTGACCAACACAACAGCCATGATAGCAGGAAAATCAGGAAAGGCCGGCAGACAGCGCGACCGCGCGAACAAAATAAACGAGTGGAGAAGCGGGACCAGCGCACGGGAAGAAAGGTGGGGGGAGGACCAACCTGGCAGTACTGGTACGGGGCAGAGAAGCCTGATGAGGAGTAGATCTGAGCCCAGACAGGATAACAGAATGCAGAGAAGAGTTTGGAGCCGGCGGAGAAACTGGAAACAGAACAAAACTGCCACCCGCCTGGTCCCAGTCCCAAGGCCCCTTATAAACACCTGCAGCTCAATGAGTTACAGGTGTGTCTTCTTGAGCCAGGAGGGTCCTAACTAGATCACGGGTGACGGGAGGGATAACTGCAGGACCCAGAGTCCAGAATACTCGGACCGGATCAAGACCCGGTACGTGGATTCTGGACTGGACCGGACCCTGACAAGAGATTAAATAAACTTTGATTATATTCACTGGAATTCAGAAGATTGAGAGGAGATCTTATAGAAACATAGAAAATTATGAAAGGGATAGACAAGATAGAGGCAGGAAAGTTGCTTCCCTGGTAGGTGAGACTAGAACTATGGAACATAGCCTCAAGAATTGGGGAAGTAACTTTAGGATGGAGATGTGGAGGAACTGTTTTTCCCAAAGATTGGTGAACCTGTGGAATTTTCCTGCCAATGAAGTAGTGGATGCTGCCTCAGTAAATATATTTAAGACAAGGTCAGACACATTTCTGCATAGTAGGGGAATTAAGGGTTATGGGGAAAAAGCAGGTTGGTGGAGATGAGTCTATGGTCAGTTCAGCAATTATCTTATTGAATGGTAGAGCAGGCTCACTGGGCCAGATGGCCTACTCCTGCTCCTATTTCTTATGTTCTTATGATCTCTGTGGCACTCCACTAGTCACAGGCCTGCAGTCAGAGAGGCAGCCATCTACTACCACTCCTTGGCTTCTCCTGCAAAACCAATGTCTAATTCAATTTAAATAGATAGATAGGTATTTAATTAATCCCAAAGGAAACTATAGTGTCACGATAGCATTACAAATACACAGATATATAAAAATACAGATATTAGAAGAGAAGTAAGAAGGAATAAAACATGTTACCTCAAAGACTATAACAGGAAGGGTCATCACTTCCCCGGCTATAGATTGACTCATTATACAGCCTAATGGCCGAGGGTAGGAATCACCTCATATAGTACTGTTTGGAGCAGTGCAGTTGTCTTAGTCTATTACCAAACATGCTCCTCTTTTCAGCCAAGTTGGTATGCTGAGGGTGAGAAATTTTGTCCAGAATTGCCAGGATTTTCTGTAGGGTCAATTGTTTTACCACAGCCTCCAGTGTGACCATTTTGACTCTTATAACAGAGCCAGCCTTTCTAATCAGTTTATTTAGCCTGTTGGCATCACCCGTGTTGATGCCATTGTCGCAGCACACCACCGCATAGAAGATTGACTGGCGATAACAGACTGGTAGAACATTGAAGGAGAAGCCTGCACACTCCAAAGGACCTCAATCTCCTCAGGAAATAGAGATGACTCTGGCCCTCTTTGTACACAGCCTCTGTGTTGTTGTTCAACTCAAGCCTGTAATCCAGGTGCACCCCCAGGTACTTGTGGGTCCTCACCACATCCATGTCCTCACCATCAATAGTAACAGGAAGCAGTGCAGGCTTCATCTTCCTAAGGTCCATCACCATCTCCTTGTTATACTGATGTTGAGCTACTGTTGATTCAGCTTTCACCATTTACTACTTCAACTTGATGCCAAGTGACTGAACCTTCTTGACCAACCTCCCATGCAGGATTTCATCAAAGGCATTACCATGTTATCAGCATTCACTGCTGCTTTCATCAACTTTGCTGGTAACTTCCTTGACAAACTCTATGAGACTGGTTAGACATGAACTACCATTTACCAAGCCATGATCACTACCCTTAATCAGTCCCTATCTATCTAAATACTTACATATCCTGTAATATAGTATACCTTCCAATAACTTACCCACTACCAATGTTAGGCTCATCATTCTATAATTTACAACTTATTCCTAGAGCCTTTCTTAAACGCAGAACAAAGCTATCTTCCAATCCTCTGGCACTTCACCCTTGGCTAAGGATGTCTAATTATCCTTCTGCAGACTGCTTGCTTCCTCAACACTTCCTGCCCCTCTACCTATCTTTGTATCATTCACAATCTTGGCCACAAAACCATCAATGCCATTATTGAAATCATTGATGTATCACATTGAAAGAAGCAGTCCTAACACTGACCCCTGCGAACAACACTAGTCACTGACAGCAAACATACTAACATGTTTGCTGTAGTACCAATGGTTCTTATCTTGTTCATCAGCCTCATGTGTGGCATCTTCTCAAAGGCCTTGTGAAAATCTAAGTAAAACAACGTTCACTTACTGTCCTTTTCTAGCCTGCCTGTTATTTCCTCAAAGAATTTCAACAGATTTGTAAGACAAGATTGCCCCTTAAGGAAACTATGCTGACTTGAGCCTATTTCATCATGGACCTCCAAGTACGCCAAAATCTCATCCTTATTAATAGACTCCAACAACTTTTCAATCACTACTTTCTTGTCTTTTGGCTCCCTCTCTTCTTAAAGAGTAGAGAAACATTTGTAATTTTCTACTCCTCAAAAAACATTCCAGGATCTACTGATTCTTGAAAGATCACTACTAATCCCTTCACAATCTCTTCAGATACCTCTTTCAGAATGCCTGTTATGATTCTGATGCCTCAGTCAATATTTCTCCCTCGCCCAACATAACTGTGATTATAGCTGTGGTAACACTTCCAAATGATTTGATTTGCTGCATGTATTCTGGGATGCCTAAATATTTGATGGATGTAAACAAAAGGAAATTCTCTTTTTCTCTCAGTTAGTTGGCTCAACCATTCTATGAGCTGCTGGAGTCTGATTTTGAGTCACAATGTTGTGACTCATGAAGTACATTAAAAAAAGCAACCCAGATATATTGTGTATGCTGTTTGTCACACTATCTTCTTCAACCATGTGCTTCAGCTCACACTCTGTCTTAACATTTCCTGTGATGGTTACTGCTGAATGCAGCATTCTAAAAACACGGAATGGTGTCCTCAAAAATGGAGTGCAGTGCTCACACACCTCGGAGCAAAGAGGTCGCAGTTACTGATTAGTAAGGTAGAATTTCTGCAGCGCTGCCTCTGAGCAGTAATCCCAAGAGCTGAATCATAAATTTACCTTTCCCCTAAGATATGTTCAGATTTCTCCCCAAACTTGTCAAAGAAGATTTGCCCAATCATTTTTGTTGGGATTAAAACTACCCATTTTCCTACAAGTCCAATGCCTCAAACTGGCACAGAAGTGATCGATTGCAGTCAGATAGAAGAAAGGGCCCTGGCATTGCAATGAGAAGCAAATCAGCAGGATGAAGTATGTTGGCACTCTGTAGAAATTTGTGTTGAGGGAGACTTCCTTGAACTCACAGTCCAATCTTGGTACACGACGCAGGAAGTAGGAAGCCATTCTATCCTTCACTGCTGTCATCACTCAGCCTGACAACACAGCGCGGAGAGAGGAAGAGTGCAGCAGGAAGGGTTAGTTGTCATATGTGATGAGGTAAGGTCAGTAGTTTTTTTATTTTTATTTAACAAAACAGTGTGACGTAGGCCCTTCTGGCACTTTGAGCCATGCCACTCAAAGAACTCTACAACCTCATTTAATTCCGTCCTAATCACAGGACAATTTACAACGACCAGTTAGCCTATCCCAGTATGTTTTTGGACTGTGAGAAGAAACCGCAGCACCTGGGAAAATCTGCCTTTTCCACAGGGAGAATGTACAGAGACTCCTGAGGGACTGGTGCTGGATTTGAACCCTGAACTCCAGAACACCCCAAGCTATAATAGCATCGCACTAACCATTACACTACCGTGGTAGTTGCCATAGAGATGGGTTCAAGTGATTGAATATTTTACATCAATTTTGATGAAATTATCTGTTAGGTTTGTGGACCAATTATTTCTGGTATTTTAAGTTGCTGAAATGTTTATCCTGACCTATTCTTACTTTAATATATTATTAAGTATTTTATATGAGTCATACACAGTAAACTATTTTTTTTAAAGAAATCAGAAGTCATAAACAACAAATTGCTGTTCCTGCAACTCTTCAGTCCTGTTATTAAAATGAAAGTGTTTATCAGTCTCCAGCATCAATTGCCCTCATGCATGTTTTAATTTATCCTTTTAAAAAGGGAGATTTAGTTATTTTATTAATATAAAACTACCCGATCAAGAAGCACGCAAAATATTATGCCACCTATTGAATCACAGCATTGGTTTCTATATTTAGTCTATTGAACTGTGGCCTTTGAATTAAATATAAAACATTTTCAGAGAAGCAAATAGTAAATATAGTTATTCATGTTGTGCCTTATTCCATTAAAATATCCTCTGGCTGTCCATAGGTGTCAACTTTAAAATGTAGTGAATTTTGAGTAATTGGCCCGCCTAACAAGCAATCCTGCCTTGAAACACCTTCAAAGAGCATTGAAATAAATGAACCATTGATCATGATTTTTGCTAGTTCTTAGTTTGTTGTTAGTATTCTTCGATAATCCTGGAAATGCTACGTCCAATTCCTATGTTTATTTTCCCTGAGGAAGTATTTGTATGTAAGACAATGATAGGGCAACCTTGTAGAATTATTTGAAATAATGAGAGGCATAGATAACTCGAGGAAATCTGCAGATGCTGGAAATTCAAACAACACACACAAAATGCTGGTGGAACACAGCAGGCCAGGCAGCATCTATAAGGAGAAGCACAGTTGATGTTTCGGGCCAAGACCCTTCGTCAGGACTAACTGAAAGGAAAGATAGTAAGAGATTTGAAAGTAGTGGGGCAAGGGGGAAATGTGAAATGATAGAAGACCGGAGGGGGTGAGATGAAGCTAAGAGCTGGAAAGGTGATTGGCAAAAGTGATACAGAGCTGGAGAAGGGAAAGGATCATGGGATGGGAGGCCTCAGGAGAAAGAAAGGGGCAGGGGGGAAGCACCAGAGGGAGATGGAGAACAGGCAGAGTGATGGGCAGAGAGAGAGAAAGAAACAAACAACTAAATATGTCAGGGATGGGATAAGAAGGGGAGGAGGGGCATTAACAGAAGTTAGAGAAGTCAATATTCACGCCATCAGGTTGGAGGCTACCCAGCCGGTATATAAGGTGTTGTTCCTCCAACCTGAATGTGGCTTCATCTTGACAGTAGGGGAGGCCATGGATAGACATATCAGAATGGGATTGGGACGTGGAATTAAAATATGTGGCCACTGGGAGATCTTGCTTTCTCTGGCGGGCCAAGTGTAGGTGTTCAGCGAAATGGTCTCCCAGTCTGCGTCGGCATAGATAAGATGGCTGGTAACAATCTTTTTCAGTTAGTAGGGGAGTCCAGATTGGGTGGGGGGGGGCACAGGTTGAGGATGACAGAGAAAGTTTTAAAAGAGATCTGAGGGGCAACTTTTCCAGGCAAAGAGTAATGAGTAAATGCCAGGGGAATCCATTGAGGGAGTTGCAATAGTACCAATTAATATGCAGCTGGATGAGTATATGGATGAAAAGGTTTGTCTTTAGTTGTGTCAGCATGGATTTGTTGGGGCAAAGTGCCTGTAGCCCTGCTGTATTACTCTGACTTTTTCCCACTAAATTCACAGTGACCATTAAACAATCGTTTAAAGATTCAAAAGGCTTAAAGCTTCATTTATGGTCAAAGCATGTATCCATATACAACTGTAAGATTTGCCTTCTCCAGACAGCCACGAAAAAAAGAAAGAGCATGAAAGTTGTTCAGAGAACTCTGCACAAAAAAAGATGGCATTCTGGTCATCAACACTCAAACCCTACTTCCCCAGCACAAAACAGAACAAGAACATTGGCCCTAAATCCTTTCCCTTTGCACAACAAGATGGAAAGAAATTGGTGAAACACAGAGAATATAAAAACCATACACTGATCCCATACTAATTCAATTTTTTTTCCCAAACGCCTATCAACTTCCTCCAGCTTCCTTCACATAGATACATACTAGAGCAATTTGCAGAGGTCAGATAACCTACGGCTTTTTTGGGATGTGGGAGGAAAATGGAGCACCCAAGAGAACCTCATGCAATGGCAGGGTGAATGTTCAAGGAAGTCAGAATTGAACTTAGGTTGCTGGAGCTGGGTGATAGCAATACTACAAGCTATGCCATTGTGCTGCCCAACTGCGGGACCGGAGTCACTCATCTAGGGTGGAAATGTTTTCTTCTCGCAGCATTTTGTTAAAGTGTTTTATGTTTATGACATTGCAGCAAGTTCCATGTTCCTTGTGCCTGAAACAAAATATAGTAAAAGCTTGAAAATTTGGTCTCCTTGGGGCTTACAGGTCAAGTCCATGGTGTTCTATTGCTGAAGTAAAGTTAGAGTCGTGGAGGTAGGCTCAAGAACCTACTTCAGTCTTGACTCAGGTTTTTAACCAGAAGCATTCACAATTCCCTTCCACCCACTACAGCTGCATAACCCAGTGAGTTCCTCCAACAGATTGGTTGGAGTACTTGTTTCAGATGCCAACATCTACAGTCTTGTGCAGTTCTAGGTTCAAGAACCTTGATGGTTGCAGGGAAAGTAGCTGCTCCTGAATCTGATGGTGTGGGACTTCAGTCTTCTGTGCACCCTGCCTGATGGTAGCAGCAAGAATTAGAATTGGAAATGGTTTATTACAGTTACAGGTACCCCGACATCGTGAAAACATACAGATCAGATCATTTACACAGTGCACTGAGGTAGAACAAAGCAAAATAATAGCAATACAGAATAAAGTGTAGCAGCTACAGAGAAAATGCAGTGCAGGTAAACAATAAGGAGCAAAATCGTAACAAATAGATTGTGAGATCAAGAGTCAAATTTATCATGTGAGATATTTGTTTAATTGGAGAGCATGAGCCAAATGGTGGGGTTCCTTGAAGATAGATGCAGCTTCCTCGAGGCAACACCTCCTGTCAAAGCTATCAATGTGGGGAGGAATGTGCCTGTGATAGACCAGATTGACTCCACTACTCTCTACAGCCTCTTGTGTTTCTGTGCATTGCAGTTGCTTCCCAGTTCATCATGCAACAAGGTCAGGATACTTACAAAAGGTGCCTCATAAGCCGATTCCCTACACTATTGGAAATTATTCCTAGTTATACCCAAGCACATTTTTACTTCACATTTTTCTGCATGGTACATGGCAGTGTAACAAATGTTCCCATGAAACAATGAGTTTTAAGGATCTGGAATATATAGAAGCAACCTGCATCCAATTCAGGCCAGAAGTCTTACTCCTGGCTCCTGGTATTCTGTATCTCAAACTCAGCTCCAGCTGCACCACCTCTGGCTCTGTAGACCACTGGGTTGAATTCTAAATCAGAGAGTGCAGAAGATGCTGGATTACCAGGATTTCCCAACAATCGGATGCTGGTTTATTGGAGCTACTCTGTAATGAGGTTTATTCAATGTAATTACATGAATTTTGGTATTTTGTCACATGAGTATTCGGTTGTTTGTGTGGTCATTTCAGGGCCCATTGTATGGGAGAGATTTTATTTTATTTATTATTTTTTTAGTGACACAGCATGATAATAGGCCCATCCAGCCCAATAGACCACGCTACCCAAATACATCCAAGTGACAAACCGTAAATCTTTGGGACGTTGGAGAAAACTGGACCATCTAAGGGAAACCCACATCAAGTGAATTCAAGTTTATTGCCAGCTAACTATATGCATGTATACCGTCAAATGAGACAATGTTTCTCTGGACTAGGGTGCGAAGCACAGTAGTATAGATAACACACAATAACTGGGGAATTTGACCCAAGTCGCTCAATTCCCTCAGATTGAGGGAATGCCTGCTGTTCGCCAGATAACACCAGGGAAAACAGCCTTATCTCAAGAGGATTTATTTTGATTTTATTTTGGAGTTTCTCTTTAGTGCTGTTTCCAGGGACAACTGCCACAAAGCTGGGGAAGAGAAGGACAGTTAAGTATAACAGGATAAATAAATGCTTATCTGTGTGGACAAATAAGACTTGACAGTGTCAGAGTAGGAAGACAAAGTTAACTTGAATTTTAGAGAGGACTGTGGAAAATAATCTAAATCACAATTAGCACCAGAAACACAACAAGGGACCTGAATAAATCATGCAGGTAATTTCAAGATTAAAGTGAGCTGGTCACTCTTGTGAATGATTGTAGGATCCACATTTTCTACTGCTCATTATCTAACCCCACAGTAATGTAACTCACTGAAATGCTAGTCCTGCAATTGACAGGACAGGGATTTCTGAATAAGAGGATGGGATTTCAGTCAGGCGTATTGCAGTCCACATTTCCCCACATTCTGTGTATTTTCAGCATTTAATTTTTTTGTGTGTTTGGCAAAGATAGGTTAAGACAGTAGAGCAAAGAATCAACTGTTGCAGAGAGGGGAGCGAAGGTCAATGAAACACAACATGGCAGAGGGTCCAGGAAGTCTCTGCTCCAGTCCTCTGGCGGTGGTTTAGTCTATGGACCAGGAATCCAAGAAACCAATCTTGACCTATGGGCATTGGTGTAGGAGTAGTGATAGAACTCTCAGGGTGCCCCATTCATCATCTGGAAGTATGCCTTTGGACAGTAGGAAGGTTAATGAGAGGATATTGCAATGTCATGGGGTCATAGTAAGATAGTCATTGAATTATAGAGTATGGAAACAACTAGTTAGCATACCATGTGCAGACCAACCAATGGGCAGCCATCTGTAGTAATCTCATCTACCAGTCCTTAGCCATTGTCGACAATCCCAGGCAACTCTAGTGAACATCTAGATCAGGCGTCTCAACCAAGGTGTTGCTAGGGCTTCCACAAGAGATCGTGATAAAAAAAAAACATCGTGTTTTGAACTCGCAGTGGTGGGCAGTGGCTGAGCAACCCCATTAGCAATCACGTTAGCGGTCTCTTAGTTCAGTATCCACTATGGCATGCACAGTGTTTATTTGTTTGAGTCCATTCCCAGTTTTTAGGTGAGATAGGGGAGGCCGTCAATAATTGGTGAGTGCTGTATTGAACAGAGAGGGGGGAAGGGTAGGCTCATCTTCCCCAACTACCCCTTAAGCACCATCAACTGACTTATGGGAGCCAACAAACTACTGGTGTAGTAGAAAGGTGGAGGGACATTTTCATTCTAAAGAAGGTCCATTGTGGCAAATTTTGAAGAAGAGGTGTGAGATTCAAGAGGAGGATTCTAGGACTAAGCCGATGGACAATTCTGATAAGGTTAATGATGAAGAACTACGGTCTTCTGAGTGATTTCACTGCCCTATGCAACAAGGGACACAAAAAAGTCTGTCTTTTTTTACAAATCTATAAAAGCTCCTTTACACACCAGATACATAAGTATAAACACTAAGTATTAACAAAACAGTGAATAAATTCAAATTAAAATATGATTATTACTGTCTATAAGAGTCAATTCTCTGGGGGGCCCACCGTTCTCAGAAATCCACCACTCTATCTACTGGGACCTTCTGCTCCTTCTCCAAGGAAAGCTGAGTACAAACATATCCTTGGAAGAGGGATAGGTAGTCGGCCCTGGCAGAGCCCTTGACTTTCCTCCGTCTAGACCCAGGAATGGTTATCTTGGCCAAGCCCACCAGTAGATCCTCCTTACAACCTGCCCCCTTCCATACTGGGTGCCTGTATATGAGGAGCCCAAGGCTGCAGTGCAGTCAGATGTGATCAGCAGCCACTTCAGAGACTCAAACAGGGGCTGCAACCTCTCACACTCCATCTAAGCGTGGTACACTAACTCTCCTGGGTACTGAATGAACAGGTGGATGGAGTGTCAGTGAACGTGTTCAAAGACCTGTTGCATGTTACTGCCTATGCAACACCTTCCACCTCGATGTTCAGGGGTAGGAACCCTGTACAAAGAGAAAACTCTTTGGTAAAACAGACTGCCAAGGTGTGTCTGGTTGGAAGCCGAAGGCAAGGAAGTGAAAGATGTGCAAGAGCAGTCCGTGCAAAAAAACGCTTTGGAAGGGCACAGTGGGCATCTCCGCTAGATGGCTCATATTAGGTGGGACCCTCTCCACGTGGTATCCTGAGGCCTGGGTCTGATGAGCACTTCCAGCCCATCAGGTGGAAGCACAGCCGGAACGTCTCCACTTCCTCAAGCCCCCTCGACACACACCATGACAGGATGGGTACCAGTCCCCCCACAGTTAGACACCCACCAGCGCAGGAGCACCCTGTCTGGATGAGACTAGACCCCATACCCTCAGCAGCTCTCGGTAAAAGCGAGGCAGTTACTGTAAAGGGTGTGGTTGATGCTGTCTGCTGGAAGCCTCGTGCCCTCCTGCAGACATTATCCCCGGTGTAGAAACTACATCCCCAGTGCATGACATTTCGGAGGGTGGTCGCTGTACAGGTAACTCTGGAGTGGTGAGCTGCCAGCTGTGCGCACACACACACCAATGAGTGACCACCCTTCACAATAGGACGACTCAGGACTGCAGCAGAGACCCAATGCCTCCTGTTGCCCCAGAAGAAGTCCACCAGCCTCTTCTTGGTCCTGAAGACAAAAGCAGTGAGAGGGACTAAAGTAATCAGCCAGTACAATATCTTCACAATGAAAGTTATTTTCAATGGGTTTCACATGAACCGGTGATCTATGTGTCCTTTTCCATTGTGCCGAGACTGTGACAAACAAGTTGCAAGTTCCAGCAACTACAAATCATAGCCATGTGACTTATAGACGTGCTGATTATTTTAAATGACTATTGAAATCTCAAAACAAACAGATTAAAGCTTTTGAAAATGAAGTTGTAGTTATTAGAAAATAGCAAGAAGGAAGTTATTCAGAAGCTTAAAGACCAGTTCACTTGAAAATGTTTAGAAAGCTGTGTGAGAACAGCAATCTCCTGCCACATATGGAAATCCAGCAGCTTATCAGAGGAAAAGTTCGGAAAAGGCTATATGAGCTTAAAGGTGAATTGCAAAAGTACTTAAAAGGAAGTAGCAGGCCAGATGTTTCTAAGTGCTTGAAGATGAAGAATGGTTGCAGAAACTAGCCTACTTAACAAACATTTTTCATCATATAAACCAGTGGAACAAATCTGTCCAAGGCCTTGGAGAAAAAGTTTTGACTTCAATTGACGAGATTTTTGGATTTAAAAGAAAACTGAATCTTTGGAAAAATCATGCTGCAAAAAGAAATCTTGAAGTGTTTCCACTGCTGCTTGGGCTTCAGAGTGAGGAACAATATCAGAAAGGCTATTTGAAAACCACCTGGGAGAACTGCAGAACAAAATTGAACAGAAATTTCCTCCCTTTCAAAAGGAGTGTATGACTGGGTGAGGGACCATTTCTCTGAATCTTCTGTTCTGCCTGAGAACTTAACTTTGAGAGAAGAGGAAGAATTTTGTGAGCTGCACTCTGATCATGCACACAAGATGAGATTTACTGACCTACTCCTGGAAAAGTTCTGGATTTCTGTGAAAGAAGAGTATACTGCCATTCATTGGAAAGCAATATACATTTTACAGCAGTTTTCAACTTCTTACCTGTGCAAGCAAGCTTTTTCTTGTTTAACAAGCATCAAGAACAAGGATAGAAATTGTCTCATTTCAGTTGAAGGTGAAATCCATGTGTGCTTATCTCAAGTTCGACCCAGAATTGAGGAATTTATTATGTTTGCCTTATGAGTTTTTAAAATTTATGAAAGAGAAAGGAGTAATTTCAAGAAAGGTAAACTACACTTAACTATTTTTTTTCCAAGAAAGGTTGGCTACAAATCCATTCCCTACTTAAAAGAGCATTGACGATTATTTTTGGATTATGATATCTACAAATTATTGATCATGCTAACATACTGTGAGCTCTAGATATAATAATTTTTATGCAGGGGTTCATTGAGACGTGAAAATTATTGCAAGGGTTCCTCCAGGGCAAAAAGTTTGAGAAAAGCTGATCTAGATATCTCCTAAATTCTGTCAGAGACTGTGCTTCCACCACTTTCTCTGGCAGTGCTTCCAGGCACACATCTGTCTTAAGACAGGAGGAAGCTCCCCTTAGTTCCCCTCCAAATCTCTTAGCCTTCACGTTAAATCTGTGTCCTCTTCCTCTGACAAGAATGGGAATAAAATAGCTTGTAAATAGGGGCTGAGGAAGTTGCTGTTTTCCCCTGGACCATGGGAATGTTTCCCCTGGAGACATCTACCTTTACTTTGAAGCATTTTTTTTACATCTGTCACCTGCTGTGTTTTCCATGTTGCGGGAAGAAGAGCATGTTAACTGTGTCAGATGAGCGGCACACTGCCATCTGATAGTTTCAACGATTTTAAATCAGGAAGTATCAACGTGGATTAGTTAAAAGGAGAATCATTTGGCAAATCTGTTGGAATTTTTAGAAATAAAGGGGAAATGATGAATGTCGAACATTATAACACAGAAAATGACCCTTCAACCCATAATATCTGTGTCAAAAATGTGCCAAATTAACCTCACTCTCTGCTACTTGGACATAATCCATATACCTCTATTCCTTGCACATTCATGTGTCTATCTAGAAGCTCCTTAAATAGCTTCTTAAACTTCATAACTGCTTTCACCAGCACCTCGGACAATACCTTCCAGGCACCTATCAATCTCTGTGTAAACACATTTACCTCACACATCTTTAAACATTACCCCACTCATCTTTAAGCAATGTCCATTAATATTTGACATTTCTACCTTGTTAACCCTATCTAAGCATTTCATAATTTTATAAACATCTGTTACCTTTTTCCTCAGCCACTGAAGCTCCAGATCAAGTTTGTCCAATTTCTCCATATAGCTCATATGTTCTGATCCAGGTGAACCTCTCCTGTATTCTCTTTGTGGGTTTACAGAAGTTATTTGATAAGATGTCGCTCCACAGTTTGTTAAACAAAATTAGATCATTTGATATTATTTGTAATATACAGAGATAGATTGAGGATTAGCTAACAGATACAAAACTGTTAGAAATAAGCAGGTATTTTTAAATCAAGGTGGCTGTGATAAATGGGTTAGTGTCTCTATTTTCTTTTTCAAGGTGGTTAGGGTCCTGTCAGAGTACGTGATCAACAGCTGCACTCAAACAGCTGTTCTACATGTTTACTTGTTCCTGCTATTTGGCTGTGTTTTCGATATCTCCATGAGTGGCCTGGAATACAGGCACCTGTGGGCTCTTATTTTATTAAGCAGCCTCATGTGCGACATCTAGTCAAAAACCTTATGAAAATCCAAACAAACATCACCCTCGGACACTTTTTTCTATCCCATCTGTTATTCCCTCAAAGAATTCCAACAGATTTGTCAGGCAAGAAATCCCCTTTAGAAAACCACGCTGACTTCAGCCTATTTCAATATGTGTCACCAAGTTCACTGAAACCTCATCCTAAGTAACAGACTCCAACATCTTTCCAACCACTGAAGTCAGGCTAAGTGGACTATAATTGCCCTTCTTCTTCCTCCCTCCCTTCTTAAAGTGTGGAGTGACATTTGTAGTTTTCCAGTGCTTGGGAACCTGTCCAGAATCTAGTGATTCTTGAAAGAGCATTACTAATGTCTTTGCAATCTCTTCAAGTTCAAATTAACCATACATGAATACTGTGAATACAGCCAAATGAAAAAGCATTACTCCAGGGCCAAGATGCAACACATAATACCAGCAGTCACACAGAGCACAAGGCACAATATAAGACATATAAGAGAGCAAACACATATATCAGTACAATGTAGTCACACAAAGATATAGTCTGAGACTTTTGTGTGTTAGAGTGGCTTATTTGCTAGTCAAAAGCTGCTCCTGCCATGTCAATCATTGATCGACCCATTTAAAAGTTATGCTCATTTTTTCTTATCGGTTGCCTTGCACTGATTTCTGGTTTCTAGCACCTCAGGTGTATGACAAGAGCACATGTTCAAGGCTTGGCCTCTTTTCCTTTATCTTCAGGGCACACTTCACAGAACCATTGAGAAGGTATGCTCAAGACTTAGAAGATATATGCACTCTTAGCAAAATACCTATTTGTTGAGCATTTAGTTTTTTAGTTTGTGTAACTTGGGGAAACTTAAATGTTTAGTCAAATCTTTTACTGCTTGTAAATAAATGATTCATATGCCTATTCATAATTAGCCTCTTCTGCTTCATTCACCAAACCCATGAACCTGCTTCCATGCTTCATTTGACACTGATTTGGGAGGAAGATAAATATCTTTAGAAGGGTATTTAAGAGAGATGACCTTCTGTATGAGCAAAGCCGAGTTTCGGAGTGGACCGATAAAAGTGTGGTGTTTGGAAGTCTTGCGAACCTATTGATGGATTATAGGACACTAGTAGATTGGCCAGCCCAGTTAGATTTCACCGAGGTTGAAACTGGACACCATATTGTGTCCATATTTGAAACATTGGGAGAAAGGACAGTTGGAGGGATGCTTTCTGAATGTTTGCAGCCTTCGTATGGCACCAGCGCAAGATCATTGCAGGTCTTAAATAAGAGGTGGAAGAGCTAAATCAGAACTGTTCCATTACGGGAGAAGCACTGGAATTGGCCCAGACTTCAGCCACAGACCAAGACGACAAAAATGCAGAGATGTCGGCTAATGAAAGTATAGTGATTAGAGGCAGCCTGGTGGGCTAATTGGCAACCTGATTCTGTTAAGGACTGAGCCTTGATGCAGCAGGTGCTGATCCCACTACATGGATGGGTGAATGCAGATGTCTGGCGGGATGGTGAAAATGAGGGAGAGAGGCTAGAGTTGACTCCTGGGATTCACCACCAAAATAATTGCCCTTTCCCCTGTGTAGCCAGTATGGGCTCGGACAGTGATCACGTATTCCCACACCCGCTATGAGGGGACATTCACCCAAACATGGCTTCTTCCTTTCAGGAAGGAGAGGAGGATGAGGGTTAGTAATGAGTGTGGTTGATACAATGGGTCCCTTTGAAACAACAGAGATCAAGGAGTTTAGGGGATAGGAACGCACTGAAGCTTTGAGTAATTATTAAAGACATTGGATAAGGGAGGTACCAGAGTGAGCATATCTTATAGAAAGATGGGTGCTTTATGGAACCTATTGTCCCAACAATGCACGTGATCCATAACGCCCTAGCAATGCTGAGTATAATACATCATTATGGGATCGGGTGGCAATGGTGATCAGATTCAGGTATTCTTCTCTCTTTGAATAAGATTTAAAACCCTGAGTGGAATGGAACACAGTAGAGAGGGGTAACTAAAGCCCTTCGCCAGTGGGCTGTAATTACAGATTTATACAGTGATAGTGATAACCTGCCAGGGGATATTGAACTAACCTCTGCGTGTTAGGGCATTTGGTTATAACATTGGTTCTCCATTTAAAAGGAGTAGTGCTGTCTTTAATAGGACCAGAGAGAAAGAGGTCAGAGGTCAATAGGACATTAAAGGGGAGGGTCATTCTTCAAGCCCTATCCCGATAAGGGCTCCTTTCGTCATCTGCTGGATTCCTTAAATCTCTTCCTGGAGGCTCTGCACAGGTGAACCTTCAGCAGCAGCAGACATCAGGGAGTCTGCTTTCGTGCCTCCTCCCCCTATGAAGTGGCTCATTTGGCCTGCATCTCTCTTCCCTACAAATAGAGTGTGAATGGTTTGAATGTGGGAGTGTAACGTGTGGCCACACATCAGTTTCCCTGAGTATGTACGTGAGTGAGGGTGTTGCCTTTAAGGGATTGTGTGAAAATATTAATGTGTTGGGCCCTGCCTAGTCATTTTTTCTCTTTTCTTTTGTTTATTGGAAAGTGTGTTCACTTTCTCCCTGTGGGAGTTATCTTTTAAAGTTTTGCTGTTACATGCAAAGGTTTTTAAGGAAGAGAAGCCTGGGGTTTTGTTTGCTTTGTGTTTTTAGTTTGTTACTTATTTGTTTCCCATGCAATTGATTTTAGGGATGAACCCACTTTCCACACTGGCCATGTGAAATCTGGGTTAATGAGGTAGAAATGTGGGTATCTTTAGTCTGGATTTCAGAGGGACATAGCATTTGTGGAGCAATTCTAGAAGCTGTTGTTTTTGTGATTAAATACACAGTGACTCATCAGCAACAGGTGTTGTTGCCAGGACGAGGCTGAGGTCAAGCCCAAGTGCAGGACACTGTTGCGGAGGCAGAGTCGTGAGGCGTTAGCACCATCGTGAACGGGGAACTGGTGTCCAGGAGAGTCTTTACACGGAAGCGATGTATACGTAGAGTATCCAGGAAATGACACAGAGGTTAGAACTGACAGTCCTAAGGAATCAGGAAATGAGGTTTACTCACACTAGGGTTGACCAAAGAACTGGCGAAGCAGGGCTGTGATGCCTGAATTTTATCTTATGTTCACTAATGGAAACCAGGTGTGCTGTAATTAGCTGAACTGGGAACAACTGGAAATCAGGCGAAGGGATTAAGGCCCAATACAAGAGGTAATAGCAAGATTGGGAATTGCCATAGGGGACCATGACAGTACCATCCCCCCAAGGGGAGCCTCCAGGCTTATCCAGGTGGTCTCAATGGAAGGCTTGGATGAGGGAGGGGTCCAGGATGAAGGAGTGGGGTGCCCAGGAATGCTCATCCCAATCCACTCGATATTGGAGGCCTCTGTTCTGACTGCACACATCCAGTAGAGGATTAAGGTCCAATTAAAGAGGTAATAGCAAGATGGGGAATTGCCAGACGGGACCATGACAAGTGTATTTCCCCCTACATTACAGAATGGCAAAGTGGTGGGTGCTGACTTGTGTTAGGAGAATCTATAATACATTCCTGATAGTGGAGTTAGAATTTGCACACTGGATTGCTGTATATGTATGAGAACTCCTAACTATACCATGAAAGGGGTGTCACTAATATTGATCCCTTTTGATGAGAACAAAAAAGTCTGTTGGGAGAAATTATCCAACTTCTCAGGTTTTGCATTCTGTTTTTGGGGAGCTAGGAGGAAGCAGTCCAATCCAGCCAGTCTTGACCCAGAGTATGGCAGCAGACTTAAGGGACTTGAGCCTTAATAGCCCCCAGTGGAGTAAGTGCTTTAAGTGGCTGATATTTCCCTACATCCTATTTCCAGCTTCTTCAGTTTCTCTGCCAACAAGCAACTCACTGATGGGATAGACCTGCAGTAATTTAAGTTCTTAATGTCCAGCAGAGTCTTGCTGTTATAAAAAATATATTAAACATATTGCCATCTTCCTTCAAAACCTTGGGCAACAGGCCATCTTGTCCACATAACTTATATACCTTCAGAACCTTTGCTTCCAACACAGCTTTTTTTCATTAGTAATAGCAATGAAACTCATTTCTGCCTTGCCATGCTAACATTTCTGGCATTTTGCTGGTGTCTTCCATAGTGAAGATTGATGCAAAATACTCGTTCTGATCATCTGCCATTTCTTTGTCCCCCATTAATACCTACCCTGTCTTTTTCCAGTGGTCTGATATCCACGCTCATTTCTCTTCTATTTTTTACACATCTGAAAAAACTTTTTGTATCCTCTTTTATATTATTGGCTAGCTTAGCTTCATATTTCATCTTTTCTCTCTTTATGGCTCTTTTTAGTTGCCTCCTGTTGGTTTTTAAAGACTTCCCAATCTTCTCCCTAAGATGTTGGCACTATTATATTCCCTCTCTTTAGCTTTCATGTTTTCTTTGACTTCTCTTGTCAGCCACAGTTGCCTCATCCACCCATTAGAATACTTCTTCATTTTTGGGATGTATCTTTCTTTCATCTTCCAAATTGCCCCCAGAGACATTGGTTCTCTGTCATCATTCCTGCTAGTGTCCTCTTCCAATCAACTTTAGTGAGCTCTTCTCTCATGCCTCAGTAATTGCCTTTGCTTCACCGTAATACTGAAACATCTGATTTTACCTCCTTGTCAAATCACAGGATGAATTCTACTATATTATGATCACAGCCTCCAAGGGTGCCTTTAAAGAAGCCCCCTGATCAAATCTGGGTCATGACATAACCTCAAATCCAGAACTGCCTTTCCCCTTGTGGGCTCAACCATAAGCTGCTCTGAAAAGCCATCTCGTAGATATTCTACAAATTTCCCCTCTTGGGATCCACCACTAACCTGATTTTCCCAATCTCCTGCCTATTGAAATTCCCCATGATTATCACATTGCCCTTTTTACACGCCTTTTCTTTCTCTTGTTGCAAATTGTAGACCACATTAATCACTTTTTAACTCCCCATCAGGGACTTTTTACACTTGCAGTTCTTAACTCTATCCTCAAGGATTCTGAAACATCTGATCCTATGTCACATCTTTCTAAGGATTCGATATCACCTTTTTACCAGCAAAGCCACCCCACCCTCTCTGCCTGCCTGCAAGCCCTATTGATACTCCTTCTCAGTCATCTTAAGGATCATGTATAATAGATCCAAATGTGAAAATGTTGTAAGGTTGGTGACATTGTAACTTGTGAAGGGGATGCAGAAAAGTTTCAGGGGAGTGTTGGATATAGAAGAGCGAAGTGAACAAGTAAGGATGTTTAATACATAATGGGAAATTGTGAGGCCTTTCATTAACGTATTAAAATAGAAAACCTGAACATGTTTCAATGATGAACAGTTAAAAAGTGTCAGCAACCTGAGGAACTCTTGTTTGAATTCACTGAAAGCAAAATGCAAATATGGCAAGCAATTGGAAAAGCAAATGGAATTTTGGCCTTTATTTATAAAACAATTGAGTATAAGAGTAAAGACATTATGCTGATTTTATATAAGAATTTAGTCAGAATATTCCTGGGTTATTGAGCAGAGCTCCAGTCTACCTACGCAAGGCAGGATATGCTTGTGGTAGAAAGAATGCAAATAGGTTGTCCCATGAGGCGAGAAGAAACAAAAAGAACTGATATTTTTCATTCTGTTATACATTACCATCTGATAGCTCCAGCGGATGCATATCATGAACCACTGCCAGTTTCCTGGGATATTCTTTCCTCAAAGTCGCTATCAAGACCCGGCTACCTCATTATTCATTAATGTGATGTTTGTGGGATCCCCTTGTCCCAGCACTATGAGAAATGCAGCGTTGATCAATGGCAGCACTGCTGTCAAATTGGAGTTACACACCGAGCCATGCCATCATCTCCTGCTGACAGCAGTGCCTTGAAACTAATGCTTCAAGTTGTGTCTACATTCTCCTCAGAAACATGTATACACCTCTTCTCTATTCTTGTTTCACAATTTAGCAAAGATGTGATCACAATCCAGTAAATGGGATGATGTGATCTAATCTTACTCCCTGGTTCTTAATTACTTATATTAAGAGACCTCAAATAACTTCAAAAGAAGGAAATCTGAATTCTTTTAATCTACCCATGAATACATTAACATTTATGCATTATTACCACATAGAGATGGGCAGGTTAGAAGTCATTATTCTTCAGAATCCCTTCTTCCTGAACTTATTTTAAATGGACCTATGAAGCGCAACAGATTTGCACTGCAGATCAATTTCCGGAATATATACATACGTGTAACAAATTCACTGCACTTGACCCTGTCACCACCTGTCAATTTCCTCCATAACATTCAGATACTCAGATCACAATCCTAACGTGCAATATGAACAGCAAATCCATCAACAGAATTCTATACAAATCTCCTTCTTTGCCAATTTAATTAAAGTCAGAACTTGAGAAGATTATGTGTTAAGATAGCAGAAAGGAATTTCACGCGAACGTGTTAACCTACTCATCATGAATTTTGCTCAGCAGATGCTCAAACCATCATATGATACTTGCTCACGATGATGTGTGGTTTTATTACAACAAGAGAATTGTACACATAAGCAGCCTATTCTGGTGCTAAACTGAAGCTATCTCTAAAATGATCTGTCCCTTTAAGATTAAAATGACTAATGACTGTAAATAAGCAAATCAACTAATGATTGTAAATAATTGCTCTAAATAAGTCTTGTAGAGTCTAATTACTGTAGGTGAAGGAAGATTGCAGATTGCTAAGTACTGAGTATGTAAATCACTGGCAGCAATGTGAAGGGATCACCTGCCTTCCACTGGGGTTTTGTATTTTTGACACCCTCCCGTGTGATATGAATCCAAGGCCTCAAGTGTGATGTCCTGCTGTGGTTGTGACAGGTGCCTCACTGAATACAAGGTGATGAGCCTCATATGGAAACACTAATCCTTTCTAAATTCATTTTTGCAATGCAGATTTCACCAGTCCATGACTCTATTCCCTTAGATATGGCATCATCCATTAACTCCAACTCAGAGCTCCATAGGTACCTAGAAATGTGACTCATGCATGTACACATTATTATATAAAAGGGGAGATAGCTAGTCTGTTGAAGTAGTGCGGTGAACTTTAAAAGGCAACATTTCAGCACATTGCTTCTTAAAATTCACACACTGACCCACTTCAGAGAACAATGAATGGACACCAAAAGCTTCCTAGCTTTGGAATTGAAAGCAGGGATTGTAGGTGTGGCTGGGAAGAAGGATGGGGAGAATAGGTACAGGATATATGGAGAAATGGGATTCAATGGATATTGATTTCTCGAAAGCTTTTGATAAGCTCTTGCAAGAAATATTGCTCATAAAGTGAAAGGGAAAGCAGAAAACTAAATCTGAAATTGGATCAGGATTAGAAATTTAGTGCATATATTAATGTGGGCTAGAATTGGATAGAGGCACAACTAAATGCTAGGAACCCAAGGCTTCATCTTCAACTTGGATGACATGTGAGCTTATGTGTATCATTTATTTATTTATTGAGATACATCACAGAATAGGT
This sequence comes from Hypanus sabinus, assembly GCF_030144855.1. Lineage (NCBI taxonomy): Eukaryota > Metazoa > Chordata > Chondrichthyes > Myliobatiformes > Dasyatidae > Hypanus > Hypanus sabinus. The sequence goes on along the minus strand of NC_082721.1, from coordinate 40,132,114 downwards.
TTTTTTGACTATTCAAGCCTCACCACCCAGCAATCCATCATTTTACCCTAGCCTAATTACAGGATAATTTACAATGAACATCAACCTACTAGCCAATATATCTTTGGAATGTGGGAGGAAATCAGAGCACCTGGAGAAAACACATGCATTCCATGGGGAGGACGTATAGACACCTTACAGATGATTCTGGAATTGAACTCCCAACTCTGAAACCCTGAGCTGTAATAGTGTCACAATAACCTCTACGCTACCATGGTACCAACTGTACATGAGCAGTCCATTCTGCTGCTGAACTGAAGCTCTGCCTAAGATGAGGGAACACAAATCAATCCTCATAGAGGAATCAGAAGTGGACAGAGTGAGCAGTTTCAAGTTTTTGGATGCCAGTATTGCTGAAGACCTAACCTGGACACAACATATTGATGCAGTTTTAAAGATAGCAGCTATATTTCTTTAGGAGTTTGAGGAGACTTATCCATATAACCATATAACAATTACAGCATGGAAACAGGCCATCTCGGCCCTTCTAGTCCGTGCTGAATGCTTATTCTCACCTAGTCCCACCGACCTACACTCTCCATTCCCTTCCTGTCCATAGACCTATCCAATTTTTTAAAATGACAAAATCAAACCTATCTCCACCACTTCTACTGGAAGCTCACTCCACACAGCTACCACTCTTTACCACTGAGTAAAGAAGTTCCCCCTCGTGTTACTCCTAAACTTTTGCCCTTTAACTCTCAACTCTTGTTTGAATCTCCCCTACTCTCAATGGAAAAAGCCTATCCATGTCAACTCTATCTATCCCCCTCATAAATTTAAATACCTCTATCAAGTCCCCCCTCAACCTTTTACGCTCCAAAGAATAAAGACCTAACTTGTTCAACCTTTCTCTGTAGCTTAGGCGCTGAAACCCAGGTAACATTCTGGTAAATCTCCTCTGTACTCTCTATTTTGTTGACATCTTTCCTATAATTCAGTGGCCAGAACTGTACATAATACTCCAAATTTGGCCTCACCAATGCCTTGTACAATTTTAATATTACATCTCAACTCCTATACTCAAAGCTCTGATTTATAAAGGCCAGCATACCAAAAGCATTCTTCACCACCCTATCCACATGAGATTCCACCTTTAGGGAACTATGCACCATTATTCCTAGATCACTCTGTTCTACTGTATTCCTCAATGCCCTACCATTTACCATGTATGTCCTATTTTGATTAGTCCTACCAAAATGTAGCACCTCACACTTATCAGTATTAAACTCCATCTGTCATCTTTCAGCCCACTCTTCTAACTGGTCTAAATCTCTCTGCAAACTTTGAAAACCTACTTCATTATCCACAACACCACCTGTCTTAGCGTCATCTGCATACTTACTACCCCAACATCCAGATCATTAATGTATATGACAAACAACATTGGACCCAGTACAGTTCCCTGAGGCACACCACTAATCACCGGCCTCCAACCTGACAAACAGTTATCCACCAGTACTCTCTGGCATCTCCCATCCAGCCACTGTTGAATCCATTTTACTACTTCAATATTAATACCTAACGATTGAATCTTCCTAACTAACCTTCCATGTGGAACCTTGTCAAAGGCCTTACTGAAGTCCATATAGACAACATCCACTGCTTTACCCTTGTCAATTTTCCTAGTAACCTCTTCAAAAAAATCAATAAGATTTGTCAAACATGGCCTTCCATGCACTTGGTTTATTAACTAAAATACTTGAAAATTTCTATAATGTACTATGGAGAACAACGACTGGCTGCATCGCCGTCTGGCATGGGGGATGGGTGCTACTGCACAAGATTGAAATAAGTTGCAGAAACTTGTCAAATTAGTTAGCCCCAGCACAGGACTAGCCTCTGTAGTATCCAAGACATATCCTAGGAGTGGTGCCTTAGGAAAAGGGCATCCAACATTAAGGACTTCTACCACCCAAGACATGCCAGCTTCAGTTACCATCAGGAAGGGGGTACAGACACTGAAGGCACACACACAGCGATTCGGGAACATCTTCTTCTCCTCTGCCATCCAAATTCTAAATGGACATTGAACACATGAATACTACCTGACTACCTTTTTATTTCTATTTATTTTTGCACCACTTATTTTAACTTAACTCTTTAATAGACATATATATATATATATATATATGATGTAACATTTTTCTATATTTATTTCTCATGTATTTTATTGTACTGCTGTTGTAAAATTATCAAACTTCACAATGTGCCTATGATATTAAATCTGATACTGATTCATATTTTAATTTCTTGTCAAATTGCATTATTTCACTGATGAAGTCATTTGGCTTTTCCTGTTGTCCATAAAATTTGTTTGGAAAGAGAAATATAGCCAAGTATTTTTGTATCAGAGTACAGCATTCAGAGAGTCTTGGGACTGTGGGTAGGGACTAGGAGGTCATTTATTTTGGGGGGGGGGGGTTAAAATCAGAGACTATTGGTGTGTGGGACATCAAAGATTGTTAGAGCTAGACTGAAGGCTGGAAGATTGTAGTATTGAAGACAGGAAGACTTGTGCAAGGAAAGCATCAGAATGGGGTCCATTTTGGAAAACAAGGGCTCTTGGTTGAAGTGTTTTAATGTAGCAGAGGAAGAGAGTGTGTAAGAATATAGACAAGATGACTTTTGATCACAAAGCACTGAAGAAAAAGCATTATGCAGTTGAATTCTTAGGCACACTTTATTAGGTCAAGAGGAATATAAATCTGGATACTCTTCCTAAAAATCTGTGCCAATTGATAGTTATAAAAACTGATCACAAAACACTGGAGAAAAAGCATTATAAGATTGATTTTTTAGGCACATCATTAGGCAAAGAGGAATATAAGTCTGGATACTCTCCTAAAAACCTGTGCCAACTTATAATTATAAAAACTGAGTTAAGGATAATGGGTGGGTGGTGGGCCTTAAAATCAATGAGAGTTGAACCATGGTGGTGCTGAATAATGGCTTTTGCTCATCTGCTGCTCCAATTTATCGATGATTTTGGTAATTAGTGTTTTATTGTTGCCATATGTACCAAGATGCAGTGAAAAACAATTTTGATTGCATGCCATCCAAACAAATTATTCTATGTACAGGCACAAAATGCAGGAGGAATTTTACAAGTCAGGCAGAATTTATGAAGGGAAATAAATGGCTGATGTTTTGTACCGAGATACTTCATCAGGACTGGAAAGGAAGGGGGCATAAGCTCTCAATACATTGTGATAGTACAAAAGGAAAACAAAACAGAATGCAAAATATAGGATTACAATTATAGAGAGAATACAGTGCTGGTGGACGATACAAACTGCTGCTGTTGTCATTATAAGGGAACTATAGAAAGAGATCAGCAGAAAATCCATCAGTTTGTTGCTTTGTGCAATTCATTACCCTACATTTTTGTTCATTAAAATTGATTAAAACTGGAATATTAATAACCTCTGTACTTGATTCTATGAAGATCTCTTGGACAGGGTAAGCTTTCATGTCCAGGGTGTCATCATCTGATAAAGGTAATTCCTTGTGTCATCAGTTTCTCAATACTTTCACCCAAAAATGAAGATCAAGCCTCCAAGAATAATATTCTCTGGTTGCTGTGTTTCCCATCTATTGTAACATCCACAAGCTTCAATATAATTTTATTTGTGGTAAATGAGTTTATCTGGTTACTTATCTAATGGTCATAGTGACTGTGTGAGAAGAAATTGAAATTTATGTCAATGCTTTAACTATTTGGAAGCTCTCATAAAAATGTTATTAGTAGCAATGAGGCTCTTAAAGGAGACTAATTCCAGCTGTCTAGAAGATGGTAATGTTATTGTTCAAAGCAACGAGTGAAGGTGAGTAGCAACAGCATTTGTTAGTTCAATATCGTTTGCATTTTTGACTTAATTTCACTGATGAATCGCTGATTAAAGCATTGAGGAAGATTGAGATCTCACAACAAATGTGGAAGGTGATCAGCACTGACTGCCTTCCTTTTGATCGCTGCTGGAGAAGGAATCTGTGAGAGGCCTATCAGTGTGGCTCACTGTGGCAAGTGGGTAGGCCTCTCTGCATTTGTGTGGTGTCCCTCTCTTTCGATGATGAAGGAGGATGTTACTATGGTTCTCCATTATAGATTGAACTATTGTGTTTACGCTCAGTGGGCTTTCTCAGATTCATGGCTTTTATATTCTGTGTTTTTTTTTCTCATTCCTTTCCTTTATGTTGTGTGAGAGGAGGGTTTTAGGGGGGTTGTCAATGTTCTTATTGCATTTCATTCTTTTTTGTGCAGTGGGGGCAGGGGATTTGGTGCTGATGTTCTGTTTTGTGTGGAGGGAGAAGGTTTGGGGAGTTGATGATTGGAATGCCATTCGTTTTTGTTGGGGGGTGGCTGATGTTTCTCTCTGAATGACTTTCATGTTCTTTCTTTATTTCATGGCTATCTGGAAAAGAAGAATCTCAGAGTTGTACTTGGACACATAATTCGATAATAAATGAACCTTAAATATTCTATTTCTCTTACATTCTGGAGTCAGATTTTTGTCATTAACTTAAATTGCTTGAGAGTAAATGAACAACTCACTGTGGAATAAAGTGGTTTAGATAAATACTAATAATAAACTAATGAAGAATGAACTGTGGGTTTCGTATTTCATAAAATCATAACAATTCACTTTTAAAAGATAATTAATGGCCATTAAAATGTTCCTAAGGATAATGCACACAAAAATATTTTTAGGTACAATTCATTCATGACAGAGAATTGAAGAATCTGATGCCAGTGAGCCAGTTTATTGATTAGCAGAGATGCAATGGGAGGAAGTTGCACTCCCATAGTTAAAATAAATAGGTGAAACAATCACTATCAGAAAAAGTTCTGTTAATGACAATCAATTATCCACTAGCAATTTACACATCCTCTTATAAATAAGTATTATTCTGTCTAGAACCGACAAATGCTGGTTAATGGAGAATCAGGAATAGTTTAACTGACAATTGAAATCCCATGTTCATAAAACAACATAACAAGGAGGGTCTGAACATTGCAATCAATTAAAAGGTTCAGCTTTTATCTCTGTGTATCTCAGACTACGTCCACACTAGACCGGATAATTTTAAAAACACCAGTTTCATGTAAAAATGATAGGCGCCCACCCTATGCATTTTAGAAATATCTCTGTCCACATTAAAATGGATATTTTGGCAAATCTCCTCCTACTGCACATGTGCAGGACACATCTACCAAAAACAAATGATATGTTTGGTGTCCAATCTCGCTGTGAAAGTTCGTGTTTGTGGAGTTACAGACTAGAAAAACTTAAATGACAGACAGCTGTTGGCTCTCACGCAGGAGGATTTAAAAGTAAGAGCAACAAATACAGGAGCTTCTGGAGGCAACTGACAGGGAGTTCACGAATAGTATGACCCGGCAGATGATGAAAATTGAAAAACTGACAAACTCTGTTGCATTAATAAAGCCCCTTGTTAAATGTATAAAACATGTCTGCATCAGTATTATCTTGTATTTCCGTACAATGTTACACTAGGCTGCTACACATTGATTGTCAGAGAAGTACTTACCTCAATAGGTAAACCACCTTCATATGAACAAGGACAGAAAACAAGGCAAAGTGAGTATACTTATTTATTCAGTAAGTTATGGGTCAAAGTATTTGGTGAGTACATTTCTAACTCTTCTGGCTTCAGTCTCATTGCCATCTGTTCTGAAATTGTTAGTTTGCGTTCAAGAAAACAATGAAATGGTGTGCTGCCGCCACAATCTTCTGACACGTCATGTCAACGTTTTGAAATATCTCCAGTTACCCCGTCCACACTTCTCCGGCCAAGTGGCATTTTCAAAATTACACACCCTGGAGAGCGTTTCTGAAAATCGCCAGTTTCAGGGAACGAAAACACCATTTTAGTGTGGACGGAGGGTAAAAATGAAGAGATAAAGCTTTGGTTATGGATTTATCCAGTGTAGTGTGGACGTAGCCTCAGCTTGAAATCTCCTTTGGCTATAAGGGCATTCAAATGGAAAAGCAGTTACTATCTTCTGTTTTGCATTCTTATTCTAAGCAAAGGAGATACAGAGCTCAAAGCCATCTCTAAAGCAGAAATGTCATTCAAAGTGCAAAAGGGTGGTTAATGGGAAGATGATAGTGACGTAGCAGGAGAAGTGCTTGAAGATTGACCACATTGTCAAAGGTGAAGTTTCTCTTAGAATATGAATTAAGGTGAAAGTGACTCTATTGGTTTATTTTTGGAAGTTGTTTGCCCTTGATTAAGAAACTCCTTTTACAGTGCTCATCATGGGATTATTAAAATTATTAAGGGATTGGACATGCTAGAGGCAGGAAGGCATATTCCTGATGTTGGGGGAGTCCAGAACCAAAGACCACAGTAGGCCATTTAGAACGGAGTTGAGGAAAAACTTTTTCACCCACAGAGCTGTGGATCTATGGAATGCTCTGCCTCAGAAGGCAGCGGAGGACAATTCTCTGGATGCTTTCAAGAAAGAGTTAGATAGAGCTCTTAAAGATAGTCAAGGGATATGGGGAGAAGGCAGGAACCGGGTACTGATTGTGGATGATCAGCCATGATCACATTGAATGGCGGTGCTGGCTCGAGTGGCCAAATGGCCTACTCCTGCACCTATTGTCTATTGTCTATGGGTGAAAGCTTTTACACAAATACTGTGCCCATAAAAGCTATTCAAACCCCCCCCCCACCGCTTGGAAGTTTTTATGTTTTATTATTTTGTAACATTGAATCGCAATAGGTTGAATTTGGGTTTTTTGACACAGATGTACAGAAAAAGCATCTTTTGTGTCAAAGTGAAAACAGTTCTCTACAAAGTGATCTAAGTTAATTACAAATATAAACGCAAATTGTTTGCAATAAAGTATTCATTCCCTTTAATATGACACACCAGATCATCACTGGTGCAGCCAATTGGTTTTAGAAGTCACATAATTAGATAAATTGAGATCTGTTTATGGAGACCTGTGTACAGTCAAGGTGTTTCATTTGATAGTAGTAAAAATACACCTGTATCAGGAAGGTCCTACTGCAGGTGAGACAGTATCCTGGCAAAAACTACACCATGAAGACAAAAGAACACTCTAAGCAACTCTGTGAAAAGGTTTATGAAAAGCACAAGTCAGGAGATGGATACAAGAACATTTACAAATCACTGAATATCCCTTGGAATGCAGTTAAGTCAATCATCAAGAAATCATCAACTGTAAATCTGCCTAGAGCAGGCCATCCTCAAAAACTGAGTGGCAGTGCAAGAAGGGGACTAGGGAGGGAGGCCATCTAGAGACCTAAAAATGCTGCAGGGGCTGCAAGCTTCAGTGGCTGAGATGGGAGACCATGTATGCAACAACTGTTAACCAGGTGCTTAATCAGTCACAGCTTTATGGGAAAGTGGCAAAGAGAAAGCCACTGTTGAAAAAATCTCACATGAAATCTAAGCTAGAGTTTGCCAGAAGGCAAGTGAGAGACTTTGAAGTCAGCTAGAAGAAAGTTCTGTGGACTTACGGAAGACAAATTGAGCTTTTTGCCCATCAGTCTAAATGCTATGTTTGGTGTAAGCTAACCAATATATATCATCAAAAACACAACATCTCTACCTTGAAGTATGGTGTTGGCTACATCATGCCGTGGGGATGCTTGACCGTAGCAGGTCTGGCAGGCTTGCAAAGGTAGAGGGTAAAATGAATGCTGCAAAATACGGGGAAATCCTGGAGGAAAACCTGAAGCAGTCTGCAAGAAAATGTTGACTTGGGAGAAGATCTGTTTTTCAGCAAGACAATGACCTCAAGCATAAAGCCAAAGCTACATAGGAATGGCTTAAAAACAACAAAGTTAATGTCCTGGAACGGCTAGGTCAGAACTTAGACCTTAATTCAATTGAGAATTTGTAACTGGACTTGTAAAGAGCTGTTCACTCATGATCTCCATGCAACCTGACACACCTTGAACAGGTTTGCAAAGGAGAATGGGGGAAAAATTGCAGTGTCCAGATGTGCAAAGCTGACAGAAGCCTATCCACAGAGACTACAGACAGACAGACAGACATACTTTATCGATCCCGAGGGAAATTGGGTTTCGTTACAGTCGCACCAACCAAGAATAGTGTAGAAATATAGCAATATAAAATCATGCATAATTAAATAATAAGAAGAAAATTATTCCAAGTGGAAATAAGTCCAGGACTAGCCTATTGGCTCAGGGTGTCTGACACTCCGAGAGAGGAGTTGGAAAGTTTGATGGCCACAGGCAGGAATGACTTCCTATGACGCTCAGTGTTGCATCTCGGTGGAATGAGTCTCTGGCTGAATGTACTCCTCTGCCTAACCAGTACATTATGGAGTGGATGGGAGACATTGTCCAAGATGGCATGCAACTTGGACAGCATCCTCTTTTCAGACACCACTGTCAGAGAGTCCAGTTCCACCCCCACAACATCACTGGCCTTACGAATGAGTTTGTTGATTCTGTTGGTGTCTGCTACCCTCAGCCTGCTGCCCCAGCACACAACATCAAACATGATAGCACTGACCACCACAGACTCATAGAACATCCTCAGCATTGGCTGGCAGATGTTAAAGGACCTCCATCTCCTCAGGAAGTAGAGACGATTCTGACCCTTCTTGTAGACAGCCTCAGGGTTCTTTGATCAGTCCAGTTTATTGTCAATTCGTATCCCCAGGTATTTGTAATCCTCCACCATGTCCACACTGATCCCTTGGATGGAAACAGGGGTCACTGGTGGCTTAGCCTGTCATGGCTACCAAAGGTGCATCTACTAAATACTGACTTGAACGGTTGAACACATACGCAATAAATTATTTTGTGTTTTATATTACTAATTAATTTTGATCACTTTATAGAGATCTGTTTTCACTTTGACACAAAAGAGTCATTTTCTGTCGATCAATGTCAAAAAAAGCCAAATTAAATCCACCGTGATTCAATGTCATAAAATAATAAAACATGAAAACTCCCATAGTGGGTGAATATTTTTTCAGGCACTGTAAAAACACAGAAAATACTTATAAAACTCAGCAGATCATGTAGCACCTATGGATAGAGAAGTAGTTAATGTTCCAGGTTGAATATCCTTCATCAGAACTAAAATATTTTGAAGTATCTGTTCCTCTAAGATTTAGGAGATAGAATGGGACATCTCTACGGTGGTACTGATACGGTGGTAGAGATGTCTAGGGTGAAATTAAGACAAACCTTCTTCAGTACTTCAGTCCATTCAAGTCGACTTTAATATTTGTGATAATTATACCTTTTGGCATTTACATTCTGTGAAATAGCCATCAGAACACTAAGTAAGGCTTCAGCTAGACATCTGAAACACAAGATGTCCGATCATTACGAATCTATCACAGTAATTTCTGCAATTCCTAACTGCATCTATTTCAACTAACCAGAGAGGATATTCTAAATCTGCTTATTAGTTTAATTTTACTCAATTCAAAATATATTCGCATCATTCAGATCCATCTCATGGCTGAATTTATTGCACTCAATTTGTTGCGAAACAACAAAAATCATGAGCTGTTATAACTGAGACAAGTAAACAGTGATAAAACAAAAAGCGACAAGGAAAATACTGTAGAAGCTTCCTCCCCTATTTTAACCCAAGAGAGTATTGAAAAACACTCTGTAACAGGACTGACTGTTCGTTCTGATGAAGGGTCTCGATCCGAAACGTCGACAACGCTTCTTCCTATAGATGCTGCCTGACCTGCTGCTTTCCACCAGCATTTTGTGTGTGTTGCTATAACAGGACTTACTGTCGTAACCATTATGATGTGAATAATCTGTCGTGACCTTAAAACAAAAAGAGAGACTTTTCACCTACAGCATTATTTCTATTCCTCTCTTCAATTTACTGAAATTTTACATTTCAATGCCTGCGGTTTTCCACTACTGAATCCAAGGATTGACTCTTCACGTGGCTCCAGAGGAATCAGACTAATTTACTATGAGGCATTTCAGAGCAAAATCAGATCCTATTGTTAAGTGACATGCAGACAGATTCTAGCATGGCCACCTGATCCATTTTGATATTGGTTCGGTTTCTCTTTCTCCATTAGCAAGTCCTGACCAGCTGGGCATGTCCTACATATCTGCATTTCACAGTTGCTATGGTTCTTTATGAAAAAGGTTTCAGAACTTCAAGATTAAAGTTCTATCGCCTTCACACAACTAACTTGAGATAGGCAATAAATGTTGGTCAGATTACAGAAACAAAGTGAATAGTTTGTTGTAACTCCTCACAAGGAAGAAGCAAGTAAAAGTTTGATAGTGAACTATCCTCAACGACTGTTTTAGGAGGAGAGTGATGGGATCATTGAAAAGTTCACCAGCTGCTCTTTTACTGAAGTTTGCTCATGTGAGAAAAAAAATTAATCAAAAATTTATCTTAGATTATGCAATGAAAGCTTTTCAATTGCTGTTAATTGGCCAAGGATGAATGTATTTAAACTCTATTGCCAAAATTCAATCACATTGTGATACAAAGGTTAAGTGTTATTCAATAGTTGAATATAACTCCCACTGCTGAACAGTAGAGGACCGTCCAATGACAATTTGTGAGAGGAAAATATTTCAGTTTTCATCAATGGCTATTCCTAATTAAATCAACTTGCTCCTCTGTACCATTGGAATCATAGCCAACTGAATTACTTGAAAGGAATTGTTAAGTTTATGATTCTGAGTAATTCAATGGAGCATGATGCCAGCTGCTAATCAGGAAGTAACTGTTGACTTTAATTCAGTTGTTAGTGACCAACCAGTGTGCAAGTTGATTAAAATTAATTGTACTAAAGTGTCTGCTGTTCTGACTTATGTAGAGAATTATTGAATTATTCTGAAAGCCAGTAAGCCTATCTATCCATTACTTTGATTATATCAGACAGGAGCAGGAGCAAGCTATCCAGATCCTCTTGCCTGTAGTGTCATAGTTGATCTTTTACCTTAGTGCACTGTCCTAGTCATATCCAAATTTCAAAAAGACCTTAAAGTTTGAGCCTCCACAAGCCTCTTGGGTGGAGAATTCCAAAGTTTACCAATAGCCTGGGTGAAGGAATTTCTTCTCACCTCAATCTGAATGGCTGATCCTTTACCAGGAGGCTAGTATCTTTATTCTAGATAGCCTAACCAGATACAAACTCTACATCTACACTCTCCAGGTGTGTAAGAATTTTGTGCAATTCAGTAAGATTCCTGCTCTTTTTTACTAATCCTCTTAGAGGAGAGACCACTTACAGTATATGACTGTAAATCATCCCAGGTTTCTGGTGAGCCTAAATTTCATTCCCTCTATTGCAAGTGAATCATTCCTTAGGTAAAGAAATCAGCATTAGTAAGCATAATTAATGGGCACTATCTAATTGTTTTTTTTAAGTTTGTTATGTAGATAGTGGTTGCCACATTTTCTTAAATCCATTAACAATGAAATTTAAAAGTATTTAACAGACTGAAAATAAATGCTGAGTGCCAGATGTGGGCAAGTCACTCCTGAGTGCAAAGATTTTACAGTTTCAAAGCAAACGCTAATTCAAGGCCAACCTGGTTTCCATTTATTGCTCTCTAGATCAGGGATGATAGAACCACCAAAATCACTGGTACAGATGTGAAGAAAATGGAAGGTCACCTTTACGGAATTCAGAAATGACTTCAGAAAAATTGAGATATGGAATAAAAATTCAGACTTACAAGATTTATGTTAGAAAAAGCAATAGGTAAGTAAATACAAAATATGTAAAGAAGCAACAAATTTTGTGAATATGTGTCATGGACTTGAATGGAAAATCACAAACATGGATTTTTTTTAGGAATGCAGAACTCCGTAATTACGTACTCAACATTTAAATCCTTGTGTGATATGACCGTCAATGGCCTTGACAATGCCAAAGAATCTACACGTCATCTTTGTTACTGATGCTAGAGTTTCTGTCTACCTTAAAGTTCTCGATTCTTACTTTGATCTAGGTTTTCTGTTTGACGTTGGCCTTCAGGTTGAAATTTCCAGTTACTTTTCTCTCAATGCATGATGATGCTTCCAATCCAGGAATGCTCCATCTTCATTGTTCATTAGTTCTTGGTGACCAGACTCATCATACCTGTCCTTGTCTTTTCTATTCTAAAAATTCACAGTCCTCTGTGAGCAGATGTACTTCCATAGCTCTCTCTTAACAAGGCAATCCATTGCTCTTTTAGTTGAAGTGGGAACTTGAGGATCTTGATTAGCTATTAATTCAATACCAATACACTCAAAGCATTTTCTGAGGGAGAGCTGTGAAATTCTTCCTGTGGGGCAAGCCAATGATTATTCCTCAACCAGTACCCCAAAGCTTTTTTGTCCTAGCCCTTTGAGCAGTTATTACCACCCACATATAAGAAACCAAAGCAGTTTAGTCATGTTCACTTATGCAGAATGGCTGAAACTATAATCAGGGGAGGTTTGGTCCTGACAGCCAACAGAATTAATACATCTTCCACTACATCGTTTTGCGATCAATTATGAACTTCCTTATTCTTCTTGCTCAGTATCAGATCAGCTGCTAACGAAACAGTTCTATACAACTAAGCTGCAAATGTTTAAAGCATGAACAGATTAATAAAGCATCCAAAGAATGTGGGGACAGAAAAGACAATGGAGTAATTATTAATCAGTGACTGTAACTTAATATTAAATTCACCACAGATAAAATCCAATGTTCTGGTCACAGATAGGAACTGTTACACTCTCCCTACCTAAGTGATAATCTTTTCATCTTCTCTAGAGTTGAATAGAAATTGTGCCTTTGTTAAAATTACAATTATAAAGGGGTTCTTAATTTAACTGTCTGTGTGACAAAGCTATTAATATTTGTTCCATTTTTTCAGAATATGAATCAGGTTTATTGTCATGAAATTTACTGATTTTTGTTGGAAATTTGTTCAGCATATTTGTATTTAGAAGTAACTGGAGGGATTGGAAACATAGCTCAGTATAGCACAATCACCAACCAAAAACCCAGGAAAGGTTATTTATACGGCAGATTACGGAAAAGGATTCTTGTAGCAATGTCTAAATGCTGAGGTGATAGACCTCCAACACAGAAAACATTTGTTCAATTTTGACTGTATCTACGGTATCTACTCTCTAATCTCTATTGAGGTCTCCATTGAGATCTTAGATTATCTAAAGCTCAGTAAACCCACATTCAGCAAAGTGCTGTCTTAATGTGTTTGGTAGTCACTTCTGCTCAAGTAATCCAACAATTTAATCTAAAAGTTCATTTGCTAAGCGATCATAGCGATGTATTATCTTTTGTGGCTATAACACAAAGGTATGAACAAGAAAAAGAAATCGTACAAAATGCACTGTTCAGCATTATCCTTTCAGTACTAATGAAGAAGCTTTAGAACCTAGGCGCTCGTACCTCCTGCTGCAATTAGATCATTAAATTCCTCATCAAGAGACCACAGTCAGTACAGATTGGTAATAACCCTCTCTGTTCACTGACAAACAATACAGATGCAACTTAAAGATGCATGTTTAGCCCATGGCTCAATTCTCTGTACATTCATGATTGTGTGGCTAGCCACAGTTCAAATGGCATCTATAAATCTGCCAGTGACACCAGTGTTGTGGGCAGAATCTCAGATGCCAATGAAGAGATGTACAAGAGTGAGATAGTTCATCTGGTTGAGTGGTATCGTAATAACTTGCATTCAATGTCATCATGATCAAAGAATTGATTGTAAACTTCAGAAATGAGAAGAGCATTGAAGGATCAGCATTGGAAAGAGTGAGCAGCTTCAAGTTACTGGCATAACTATATCAGACAAAGTAGAAGATTGACTTACTGGCAGAAGTCAAGGAATGGAAATAAATCTCTGTTTGAATTCCGGTGACTAGTGGTGCTCCCCGGGGGTTGGCGTTGGGACCACTTCTTTTAATGTTAATTGTCAAAGATTTGATTGATGGAATTGTTTGCTTTGTGGCCAAGTTTGCAGACAATACAAAGATAGGTGGAGAGGCAGGTAGTGTTGAGGAAGCAGAAAGTCTGCAGAAGGAATGAGACGTAATAAGAGAATGGACAAAGAAGTGATAGGTGGAATATAGTGTACAGAAATGTATGGCCATGCGCTTTGGTAAAAGGAATAAAGGACTAGAATATAAAATCAAAGATGTAATGCTAAGGCTTTATTAGGCATTGGTCTTACCACACTTAGAGTGTTGTGAGCCCCTTATTAAAGAAAGGATGTACAAAAGCTTCAAAGTAGGTTCATGAGAATGATTCCAGGAATGAAAGGGCTAGCTTTACTATCATCAAGGAGAATGTACAGGATCCTGAAGACCCACACTCAACATTTTAGGAACAAGTACTTCCCCTCCTTAAGCAGATTAATGAATGATCCGTGAAGTCTACCATACTATTTTGAGACATGAGAGAATCTGCAAATGCTGGAAATCCTGATTAAAACGCAAACAATTCCATAGGAACTCAGCAGGCCAGACAGCATCTATGAAGGGAAATAAGCAGTCAATGGTTCAGGCCAAATCCATTTATCAGATTTCAGCATTAGGTAGTTTGGTCTTTGAATATTGATTGTGGTTTTTCACTCTTGAGTCAGAGAAAGGAAAATTGTTTCATTGTATTATGTGATAGCTGGTTGGTCCTGTGACTAGCTAATTATGATGGGAGAGTATGAGGAAAGACGTCAACATGACAGCCAACTTTTTAAGAGAATGGCATTGCTATGTTCTGTATTTCGTTCCTTGTAAATAATGACATGATGCAAATACCTGTAGCTCAGGAATGTTCCATTCCATCAGAAAGCTACATATATCTCAGTGAAAATCAGTGACAAACTCAAATAGATGTGAAATGCACTAAGAACTGCAGAGTCTGATATCTATGATGATTGGCATATAAGAAGGAGATTGAAAATCTGGTTGAATGGTGCCACTACAACATCATCTCACTCAACACCAGCAAAACCAAAGAGCTGATTATCGACTACAGGGGGAAGTAGCCAGCAGTGCATGAGCCAGTTCTCACTAAGGGTTCAAAAGTGGAGAGGGTCATTTGCTTTAAAGTCCTTGGCAATACCACATCAGAGAATCTGTCCTGGAGCCAGCACACACTGCAAGTGCCGTCGCACAAATGCACAACAGTGTCTCTGCCTTTTTAGAAGTTTCTGTAGATTGGACGTATCACCAAAAACTTGGACAAACTTCAATAGATGCACACTGGAGAGTATCCTGCCTGGGTGCATCATGGACTGGTTTGGAATAGAATGGCCAGGAATGAAAAAATCTAAAAAATTGATGGATGTGGGCCAGTCCATCACAGGCAAAGCCCTCCCCACTACTAAGCACATTTACATAGAGTTGGTTGGTTGGCATCCATCTCTCGAAGGACAATAGGTAACGATCATCATTAGCAGAAGCATGGGCAGAAGGTATGGAGATCCTGAGATCCCTCTCTTGGCCTCACCAGTGTAGTCCAAAGGAAAGCTCATGAAGTAATACGGTTGGCACTAGCTTGGCTGCAGGAGCTGCTGGAAGGACGTTCAATGACGTCCAGCCACCATCGAGGCTCCATTCCAGAGGCTGCCCACATGGCAGTGGAGCTATTTATCCAAAGCTGGAGATCTGGTTCATGAGCACCATGATGTATCGCATGCCAGTGGACCTGCGTGCTATGCGTGCATGGCCAGACCATGGCCAACTTGAGTCCGAAAGGATTTCAGTTTCCATGTGTCACCAGCAAGAAGTCAAACATGAGGCTTGCTCTTGGAGAGGCTTCATACTGGCAGGGAGAGACTTACACATTCAGTTCTCCTTTTCACAAAAATGCTAGGCAGCAGTAGATGCTGAAAGTGAGAGCGACAAGGACTGCCCACTGCACTACCACACCAGACTCATCACAACAAACGTTTTGATGCATGGGGTGCTTTCACAAGAAAACATCCATCATCAAGAATCCCCACCAACTAGGGAGTGCTCTTTTCTTGCTACTTCCATTTGGCACGTGGTTCAGTAGCCTTAGTTCCCACACCACCAGGTTCAAGAACTGTAATTATGCTACAACCATCGGTCTCTTAAACCGCTGTGGACAACTACACTCATCACAACTCTAAATTGATTCTACAACCTACAGGCTTACTTTCAAGGACTCTTTGCAACTTAGTTTCTCAGTACTTTTGAAAATTTATTTGCATAATTGTCTTCTTTTGCACATTGGTTATTTATCAGTCTTTGTTTATGTATAATTTTTCATAAATTATTTTGTATTTCTTTATTTTCCCCTTAGTGCCTGAAGGAAAATGAATCTCAAGGTAGACTATTACTACATAAAGCACTAGATCCTTTTCCAACATAAATGTACTCTGATAATAAATTTTACTTTGAGTTTGACATTGATCTTTGTGGTGTGACCTGGGTTTCCCATTTTGCATACCAATTCAGTCATGTAACACACATAAATATCTTGTTGTTCAATACAATTTTTGGGCTGAGTTTTCTAATTGGCTTGTGGAACCGGCTTCAGCAGAACAACTGCTTCTTTGACAATTAACTCCTTTACTCTATCTATTATCTACATATCTACAGTCCAAAATGTAAAACAATTCATGCCAGTGTGATTATCAGGAAAAGGACATTGCTTGTAAAATAATACATTTTAGAAATTAGGTAATTATGAAGTATTTAATAGTTAAAATGTTAATATTCTAACATGCATATACACAATTTATAAGAACCTCATTTCACTTCTTCCTCATGTTTTACATGACACACTTCAGCACTTCAGACATCACACATATCATATCATCTGACTCATACTGAATAATGCCTTGGAACATCTACTTGTGATGTATCTACTTACCTGCATTTATGCTTTTATTGCAGAATTTTGTGAAACAGTTCTGGTGAGTTTCTTATAAACATTCTTAACTACTATAAAAATAATGTCAATAAATGCCTGAAAGGATTGAATGCAACAAGGATGATGGGAGTCATTATCAGTAGTGAAGAAAAACTAGTTGCGCCTTTAGCCAAGCTGTTCCAGTGCAGTAACAACACTGGCATCTACGCACTGTGGCCTCATTATTAGG
Source organism: Hypanus sabinus (assembly GCF_030144855.1). Lineage (NCBI taxonomy): Eukaryota > Metazoa > Chordata > Chondrichthyes > Myliobatiformes > Dasyatidae > Hypanus > Hypanus sabinus. The sequence continues at coordinate 40,114,960 of NC_082721.1, read as the reverse complement.
TATCTCCTGTACCTAATAAAGTGTCTAGTGAGTTTATGTTCATGGTCTTCTGCTGCTGTAGCCCATCCATTTCAAAGTTTGATGCGTTGCATGTTCATAAGTGCTCTTCTGCACATCGCTGTTGTAACATGTGGTTATTTGAGTTATTGTCATCTTCCTGTTAGCTTGAACCGGTCTGGTCATTTTCCTTTGATCTCTCACCATAACGAGGCTTTTTCAGCTACAGAACTGCCACTCACTGGATGTATTTTTTTTTATTCTTGCACCATTCTCTGTAAACTCTAGAGATTGTTGTGCACGAAGATCCAAGAAGATCAGCAACTTCTGAGATATTCAAACCACCCTGTCTGACACCAACTATCGTTCCATGATCAAAGTCATATAGATTAAATTTCTTCCCCATTCTGATGTTTAGTGTGAACCACTTCACTATGTCTGCATGCTTTTATGCATTGAGATGCTGTCACATGATTGGCTGATTAGATATTTGCATTAATGAGCAGGTGTACAGGGGTACCTCAAAGTGGGCACTGAGTGTAACTAAAACTGTGAAAAATTGTCTACCTATACCCCAACCACAAGCAAAATCTGATTTGGTTCATTACATTCCAACCAATCAAAATATCAGCAAAATGATTCATTGACAGTGATATTAAGTGGTGCGTACACCTATAACTCATTCAGTGATATACAATATGGCTTTCACTGAATGTCCTCAGTATCTGACCTCATTACAATCTTGGTCTAAAATAAACTCCAGAGATAAAGCCACCTTTCACCAAATATGGATTCAAGAAAACAGTAAAATTTATATCGCTGGGAAATGAAGGGGAAATAATTCTCCGTCTATTTTTCTATCTCACATGATGGAAGTTAGTTATGGTTGTCAGAGGTTAATCGTTGCCGGAGTTTTTCAGTGCTGAGCATCTTCAGCTGCTTCATCAATATTCTTTCTTCCAGCAGAATGTCAGAAGTGGGGATGTTTGCTGATGATTTCACAATGTCAAAAAGTTCAGAAGTAAAGTTGTTATCAAAGTATATATATCATCGTATACAACCCTGAAATTCATTTTATTGCAGGCATACCCAATAAATCCATAGTAGAATAATAACAATAATAGAATTACTAAAAGACTGCACCAACTTGGGTGTTCAACTAGTGTGCAAAAGACACAATCTGTGCAAGTACAAAAAGGAAGAAATAATAATAACAAACAAACAAACAAATAAATAAATAATAACGATCAAGAACGTGAAATGAAAAGTCCTTGAAAGTGAATCCATGGGTTGTGGGAACATTTCAGCGATGGGACAAGTGAAGTTATCCCCTTTGGTTCAAGAGCCTGGTGGTTGAAGTGTAACAACTGTTCCTGAACCTGGTGGTATGAGGCTTGAGGCTTGAGGCTCCTGTACTTTCTTCCTGATGGCAGCAACAAGTAGAGAATATGACCTGGCTGGTGAGGGTCCCTGATGATGGATGCTGATTTCCTGCGACAACACTCCATGTAAGTGTGCTCAGCCATGTGGTGGGCTTTACCCATGATGGACTGGGCTGTATCCATGACTTTTTTTGTAGGATTTTCCATGCAAGGGCATCGGTGTTTCTGTACCAGGCTGTGATGCAGCCAGTCAATATACTCTCCACCATTCCTCTATAGAAGTTTGTCAAAGTTTTAAATGTCATGCCAAATCTTCACAATCTTCTAAGGAAGTAGAGGCACAGTGGTGCTTCCTTTGTAATTGCACTTATGTGCTGGGCCCATGATAAGTCCTCCAAAATGATAACACTGCAGAATTTAAAGCTGCTAACCTTCTGCACCTCTTGCTCATTAATCTCTGGTTTTCTCCTCTTGAAGTCCGAAATCAGCTTCTTGGTCTTGCTGACATTGAGTAAGAAGTTGTTGTTGTGGCACCACTGAGCCAAATTTTCAATCACCTTCCTATATGCTGATACATCATTATCTTTGATTGAGCCTGCAACAGTGGTGTCGTCAGCAAACTTGAATATGGCTCCATTCACAACTCCTCAAATGATGAAGTGGTCCTTGCCTGCATGCATCAAGATATTGGCAAGATTCAGGCATGGCTAAGAAAAGAAATGCTACGTGTCACATAAGGTCTGTGCAATGCTTACGGTTCATTAAGAATGAGCCCAATCTCCTTCCCTTGGCACTAACACTATTCCCATAATAGAAATTCACACCATCAACCACCGCGTTCAAATCAAAGTAAACTTACTATCAAAGTACATATATGTTGCCTAATACAACTCCAAGATTAACTATCAACAATCTTAGTATTCCCATTGACTAGACAGCTGGGCCAATAATGTGACTACAATAACAGATCAGAGGCTGGACAAAAAATACACCTTACAATGGACATAGAGTCATAGAGTTAAAGTACAATGCAGAAATGTAGCAATTGTGAGTGAACATATGGTGGAAGAATTGGAGAGCAGCAGAGATCACAGAGGGGGTTCAGTGAGAGAAGCTCTCACAAAATCCCCTTTGAAGAGGAGAGGAGAATGTCTTCAAAATTGGCATTCTTCGGAGAAGCATTGCAGTGGAGCAGAAAGAATGAAGATAGCAGAGATGCTGGAATATGGAATAACAGACAATTGTGTGCTGTTCCAGATTCTATTACATGCTGTCTCTGGAGACTTCGAATAACTCACCGCTTTCATTTGCAAGTCATCACCAGGGTATGATGGAGTTTTCTCCACTTGCCTGCATGAGTGCAACTCCATCAACAATCAAACATGTCAAAAACATTGAGACAAAACAATACATGGCATTGAGTGTTATGCCTCGAGTGTGTTCCATTTTCAAAATGCACACCAAAGCTTCCTTTACAGCACTTCTCAAACTTGTAACATTTACTAAGAACACCGGGTACAGAGGAACAGCAATTTACAATTCTGTTCTGTTCTGCACACTGTCCTGACCTGGCGATACATCTTGGCCCCTCCATTGTCTTTGGTCTCAATCGTGAAGCACTTAACCCAACAACACTCTGGAGTACAAGCTGTGTATATTTTCACTGTATGGTTTAATGAACAGTATATGTGACAAAGAAAGATAATCCCTAATCTTTAATTGGCTCTTCAAGGGAAATTTAGGAAGGGCAATAAATGCCTTTTTGTCGATGCTCCATTATTGTATATAAATTTTATAAATCCATCAGAACTCTGCAAGCTTACTGTAACTATTCTATTATACTTCTGAAACCAATCAGCAAGACAGGGGAAATGAAAATAAAGTAAAAATAAGTGAATTGCTTTCTCAGAGTTCATGTAAGAGAATTATTACTCAGAACATGTGGGACCAGGGAATATAAATCAATGGGTTCTGTGATGGAGAACATAATGTTCAAGCTTTGCAAACAATGCTCACTGAGTTTAGTAGATCTTGATGAGGAAGCAGGTAATTCATTTAAAATATTGATTATTTTTAAATTTGGTTTATTTTGCTACATCACTTTACATAGGTTTAATCTGCAATGGTGAATAAGTTGCATAATGTAGTAAGCCAATAGAAACCAGTTAATTATATAACTAGCTTGCACTGATCAACTGAAGTCAGCTAAGTCCAAACGGATGGGACTAGGAAATATGAGTCTTAGTACTCTACCAAGGGAGAGGAAGCTGTAGAGGGTAGTGTCTACAGAGTGTGGATACTACCTGAGCTGGTGTTCACGAATAATCTGCCTTTCATGTTATTATCTAATTACACCTAAGTTCCTCCCCATGAGCTACCTATATGTATCTATTTTATGAGGGTGATTGATAAGTTTGTAGCCGAAGGTAGAAGGCGTCAGTTTTAGAAAACCTAGCACATTTATTTTTCAACATAGTGCCCTCCTACATTTACACACTTAGTCCAGCGGTCGTGGAGCATACGGATCTTGGACGTCCAGAAAGTGTCCACAGCCTGGGTGATTGATAAGTCTGTGGCCCATGGTAGAAGGAGATGAGTTATACAGCTCTCGTTACATGCGCATGCAGTTCAACTCTTTGAGTGATTATGCAGAAAGTTTGAAGTTAATAACATCTCCTACCCTAAGCCACAAACTTATCAATCACCCCTGATGAGATATTAACTTCAAACTTTCTGCATAACCACCCAGAGTTGAACTGCATGCGCATGTAACAAGAGCTGTATAACTCATCTCCTTCTACCATGGGCCACGGACTTATCAATCACCCAGGCTGTGGACACTTCCTGGAGGTCCAAGATCTGTATGCTTCACAACCGCTGGACTAAGTGTGTAAATGTAGGAGGGAATTATGTTGAAAAATAAATGTGCTAGTTTTTCTAAAACTGACTCCTTGTACTTAGGCCATTAACTTATCAATCACCCCTCGTATATTCAGCATGCCTTTTACATAATTTTTCCTTTCTCTGGTTCTACTTTGGGAAAAAAAATTGAACTTCTTTTAACTTGTATTTGTGGAAGAGAATTGCATATGCCAGCCCACACAAATGCTGAAGGATTTCAACAAGACAGGCAGCATATACAGAGAGAAATGTAGAGTTACTGTTTCGGGCTGAGACCCTTCAGGGTAATTGGTCGGTTAACTGGTAAATTAATCGGTCTTATAAATTGTCCCATGATTAGGCTTGGGTTAAATCGAGAGTTGCTGGGCGGCATGGCTCAGAGGGCTGCAAGGGCCGACTCTATGACGTGTCTCATTATAAATAAATATATGCATACATAATCAGGACTTGAAAGAAGTGGACAGAAACCAGAAAATTGATTTATTAGATTAGTTGAGAATCAATGTCCTGTAACGGGTACTTGTTGCTGTGTAAGTCCTCTTCAGGGAATAACAGGATTGATATTTGTTGTAGGAGCTTTCAAGGAAACTGGAATGATTCTCCACCAGTCATCATTACTTGATTCAATTAGCCAAAAAGTAAAACAACAACACACACAAAATGCTGGTAGAACACAGCAAGCCAGGCAGCATCTATAGGGAGAAGCACTGTCGACGCTTCGGGCCGACACCCTTTGTCAGGACCCTTCGTGAGTCCTGACGAAGGGCCTCGGCCCGAAACGTCAACAGCGCTTCTCCCTCTCGATGCTGCCTGGCCTGCTGTGTTCTACCAGCATTTTGTGTGTGTTGTTGTTTGAATTCCCAGCACCTGCAGATTTCCTCATGTTTGCAGCCAAAAAGTAAACTAGTTCTTAAAAACTGTGAAGTTTAAGGTTCATCGGTCTACTCCTCTTGCCTCAAAAACATTCTTGTCAACAAATGCCTGCTGTGTTGAGGCTTATCATTTCCATATTGGTTTATTGTTATACGTAACAAATAAAGAGATGCTCAAAGACTGTTTCAGTGAAGGGATCATATTTCGGTTGTGTGAGCTGCTCTTGCAGTTGTAACCATTGTTAGTTGCCTCAGTGGTGACTTTTCTTCCACTGAAACCCAAGGGCTTGTGTCAAGGGACTTTTAAGTTTGGCCTTCTGCTGCAGGCTTTAATTGCAGACTTAATTTCCAATCAAGTCACTTTTTGCTCATCGTAATTCTGTGCTGCCTTAATTTTAGCTGGGCAGCTTGAATCACACGCTAGATAGTGGTCTTTTATAATCTTGTGAATGTCTATTCAGTCATATCTTAATCTTCTGAGCTGTACCTCCTCAAATCTCCTTAAAATAATAAACTAATTTTGAAAAACACTTTTGAATTAGACTAGTATAATTTGCTGCATCTAGGAGCCAAGTCTGTTTCCAAGCATGTGAAAAATATAACCTTGCGTTTTCCAATACCTTCTTTTTGTTTCAGTGATCATATTGCCCATAGTTTCTTAATTTCAATAAAACACCTCCCAGACTTTCTGACAGCCCAACTTTTAGATAAACTTTGCCTTTTTGTACCTTCCTTGCTGAATGAGACAGCCACTGCTTAACTCTGAGCAAGGGAATAATTCTTCAAGTCTTCAAATTTTGCAAAATGTCTGTCATATTTAAGATCGCACAGTTGCAAGTTCTTTATCACACTTCAAAGAAAATATTGTAAAAGAATATGGTTCTAACCTCTGAGCTGAGGATTTCTGAGAGTCTGACTTGTTAACCATGCATCAGGGAATTGAAAGTGGCATTTGTTTTACAAGATCAAAACTTAGAGAGAGTACTGGTATAACAGTAGAATAAATTTTGAACTGCCCTTAAAACTCTACATTGATAATTTATTATGGATAACTCAGCCTGACACAATATGTTGATAGGCAGACGACTCAGTTTGATACTAAGCAATAAACCTGCTCAGCTGATAGATCTCTCAGTGGGAGAGCATTTTGGATACAGTGATCACAAGTGCCTGGGATATTTTTATAAATGACATGGATAAGTAAATGGAATGGTGGGTTTGCAGACCACACAAAGGTAGATGGTTTTGTGGATAGTGTAAAAGATTGTTGTCGATCATAGTGGATCACTGATAGGATGCAGAGCTGGGCCTAGAAGTGGCAGCTAGAGTTCAATCCAAGCAAGTGTGAATACTCTTTGAAAGATCAATCTTAGAATGCAGAGCATGAGGCTAGTAGCAGAATTCATAGTAGTGAAAAAAACAGAGAGATCTTGGGGTCCGTGTCAAATATTTCTCAAATTTGTTGTGCAAGTTGTGGTTGAGAAAGTGTATGGTGTGTCAGCCTTCATTTGTTGGAGGAATTTAGTTCAAGAACTGGAAGGTAATGTTGCAGCTCTATAAAACCCTGGTTAGACCACTCTTGGTGTATTGTGTTCATATCTGGTTGTGTCATTATAGGAAAGCTGTAAAAAGTTTACAATGGCACGATACTTACCAGGATGAAGCCTGGTTTAGAGAGGATATCTTATGAGGATAGGTTGAGTGAGCTGGGGCTTTCCTCTTTAGAGCAAAGAGTAGAGTTGACTTGATAAAGGTGTGCAAGGTGATAGGAGGCTTAGATCGAGTTTACAGCTTGAGGCCTTTTCCCAGGATGGAAACGGCTAACATGAGGGGGCATAATTTTAAGGTCATTGAAGGAATCTATTGTGGAGATGTCAGAGGTACATAGTTTTATATAGAGAGAGTGGCAGGTGCATAGATTGTGCTCCCAGGGTGGTAGTAGAGGCAGATACATTAAGGACATTTAAGAGACTTTTAGGTTGGCATGCAGAGGAAAGAAACCCAAAGGGCTTTGTGGGAAGGAAAGATTAGGCTGATTGTAGAGTAATTTAAAAGGTTAGCACAACATCATGAGTCAAAGGGACTGTGCCATGCAATACTGTCCTATGTTCTATATTGTGCTGTAAGCAACATCATGGGAGATATGAAACATTCAAAAATATTTGTTGACCAACCATCTGGCAATGTGGCCTTCACTTAATGTCAGGTACCTGTATCCATTTCTGAGCACCACGCACTTGTGTGGATGTGTAGCTGTAGGGCAGGTAGTGCTTGGATTTAGAAGATTGGAGCAATGATTCAAAGGGTTGCACAAGCTTGTCTTATAGCCCTGTAAATACAGACTAACCATATCTAGGTGTTCCGGACATTATAGAGAAAGTTCAGGAAAAGGAAAATCTTCCAGTGTGGGGCAGTAATGAAAACACTTAAATGAAGTGAGCATCGTTTAAGAATGATTCTTGTTTTAATATATGGCTGCAAATATCTAAAGTTTATAGCGTAAAATATTGTGGATGAAAATTTTAAGGTTGAGATCAATTTTATTTATGGAGGAGAGAGCATCAAAAGTATGGTGCATGGGCAGGTGAGTAATGCTGAGATGCAGATCACCTAGGATCTAACTGAATGGCAGAACTGTGTGGAGGGGCTAAAGGGTTGCCGTGTGATCCTGCATAATCAATATTCACCAGTAATGGCCAATAAAATAGTTGATGAATCCAAGAGTGAAGATTAGCAAGCCCATTCAGGATAATGAGATTTTCCTGAAAACTGATTTTAAAGATTTTTGTGCCATTAGAAAGTTGTCATAACTAAAAGAGAGCCTAATTATAAATATGTCACAATGTGAACTTTACTTGACTGGGAACACGAAAAAGATGAGGTGTATGGTATGGATGTATCAAATGTTTACTCCCAAGGCTTATACCTGTAATCTAGCCTAACTCCTCTGTGCAGTGCTGAAGGAATTCTGCACTGTTCAACGCACTATCTTCTTGAATAGAATGTTAAATCAAGACCTTGACAGCTCTAATAAAGACCCCATGACACTGTTTCGAAGAAGATCAGGCTAGTTATTCCCAATGCCCGAGCCAATTTATATCACTCAGAAAACATTGCTGCAAGAAATGACATGATCAGTGCTCACATTGCTGCTTGTGAGACCAGCTATTATGTGTGCAATTTGAATACCACATTCCCTGTTACAACAGTAACTACATTTCAAAAGTACTCCATTGGCTATGAAGTGCTTTGTGACATCAAGTCTTGAAAAGCTTTAAGGTGCACCATCAATAACTCACTCTGAGACGTAAAGGCGAGATATCGGCTTTTATTGACTGGAAGAAGGAACAAGCAGTGGTTGACCACCATACTACAACCAGGAGACTGAGAGGCCAGGCTCAGGCCTCAATCGTCTTTATACAGGGGTCTGTGAGAGGAGCCACAGGAGCAGTCAGCAGGGGGCATGTCCAGACTGGTATATGTAGTTTACCACACTTTATATAAGTGCAAATCTTTTTTTTTCCATTCTTGTTCTATGCTTCAAGACTCATCAGTAAAAAGCAATTCCAGTGTAATGGAAGATATCTGCTTTGACTAACATGTGGCTTATAGGAGTAGACAGAGTTGATTCCAAGCAGGATATTTAATGGCTCTCCCTACTTCTGAAGAGAGAGCTAAAAATATGTGAAAGAGATGTAATGCACATTATAAAACATTCAATTATAATCACGTTATTGTGTGCTATCTGCTGGACTTGACAGCATTTCAATGAAAGAGAATTTGTGTTGGTTTTTTTTCCCTCACTATCCCAAGCCCAGGAGTATGAAAGTGCACTGCACTAACCTTAACACTGCCCTAACCACAACTGAGTTAAGGTCAGAACTCGCACTGACGTTGAACTTTTTCTGGTACCTATGGCTCTGATATATAATAGGTAACACATTTCATCAGCTGGAACATTAAACACTGTTTTTCAACTTTTACTTGAGTCTTGATATTCAAATCTCTTTTTATGCCAATTCTAATCCCAATGAAGGAATTCGGCTGTGTGGAAACACCAGATAACTCATTTACTCAAGTAGAAATAATATTCCTTTTCCATCTTTTAAATGTTTGAAAGGTGTTTGATGGGGGATGTTTAAAATCTAATGAAATAAATAGAGTGAAACATTTCCGATTGATGGAAGAGTCTATATTTAAAGATTAGAAGTTTGTTATGGGGCAGAAGATGGTGAGGAGAAACTTCACTTCTTCTGATCTGGACTACCTGGAAGCCAATGATCAAGTCACATTTTGTCAACACCAGTCTATAAGGAGCCATGACGAGGTAGAGTTAAGCTTTATTGTATTAAAGGTCTGTCAAGGGTCATACAGCTGTGGAATAGAAGCTGTGTTTGAGCCTGCTGGTACATATTCTTAAGTGCAGACATTATTAAGTTCCTACCTGATGAAAGGTGAGGAGAGAGCAGAGAGAATTACCCGAAAAATTCAAAAATGGAGCCATTTGCCCAAACAAAATCTGCTTCTTCTGTTGAGGATCTTAGAGAGCTAATGTACATGCTTTAGCCACCCAGAGAACTGGAGTGGAAACAGGACATCATAAACCCAAGGGGCTCCTGAAGAAGAGGAAGTGGAAGCTGATTCAACGATAGCTTTCAAAAAGGAATTGGGTTGGTAATTGAAGAAAAGAGATGTGGAGGCGCCTTCAAATGGGATTAACTGAATTAATCTTCTATTTGGATTTGCTACTGCAGGTTATAAAATCGTTTGTGCTCTGGAACATCTGACTGATTAAAAGTGAAGAATTCCTTTTGAGTACAAAACATGTGCTACAAAGCAGCCTCTGTAGCCCAAGGAAGAGTTATGACAAGGCCAGTCTTGCTATCACCTTTACCAAGAGCACATTGTACATTCTGTACAGAGAGAGACATTAATCTGCGTCCAGGACTTAACGCATTGCAGCACACTGCTAGGGGCAGATGGATGAGTAATACAGTAAGGAAATTATTGCTAATTAAATCAGACGGCAGAGTCAAAAAGCCACATCCAAAAATGAATGACACAGCAGATATCAGCAGCGACTGCATTACTTAGTCAATAATGGCATACTAGGAATTTTTGGCACCATTTTCATTCATAAAATGGACAGTGTCTAGCCGTATTAAAATTCTGGTTAAATGAAGTAAGCATGCATAGCCTGGCCGTTTAGTAATGTGAAGCAATAAATATAAAAGCCTTTTAACTGATTAAGTTGATGTTCTTGAATCATGTCCTGAGGTTTGGGAAAACAATATTACTTTATCCTTGGTCAAATTATAAGAGCCTGTAGCTTGGCACTGACACACTCAATATTAATAATGTGATTGCTTAAAAAATATTAAATTGCCACTAAAAATGATGTCATATGTTATTACGAGAAACATTCTTTTTATAGGGGTGACTCTTACCTTAGAACGTCCTTTAATGTATTCTACTTAATGTACCTGGAGTACCTACACCAGCCCTGATAGTGACCAGGCACAGGCCCTTAGACTAGATCAAGGTTTCATTTAAAAGGTCCTACTGTCCTCAACTTTTTTTTGATTAATCATGCACTAGTGGCAAATTTTTACCTTTAAATGCATGGTTTTGTAAACTAATAGAACAATACAGTATCAAACTGTACAGCAGTTAAACTAAACTGTCAAACTAACAACAGTATGACCCTTTGGCTCATCAAATCCATGTTGACCCATTCTACATTAAACATATATTAATCTTGTTTTTTTTTTATTCTCCTCATATTCTCAAACTTCAAATAAGGGTAATTTACAGCGATCAATTAACCTACCAACTTACTCACCTTGGGGAAGGAAACTGGAGCACTTGGGAGAAACGTCTGCAGAGTCAGGAAGAATGGGCAAATTCCACAGAGACAGCATCCAAGGTCGGGATTGAACCCAGCTCTCTGCACAGTGAAGCAGCAACCCTACTGGCTGTGTCATCCCACACATTAAGACATCAAATAACTAGATCTGAAACCAACGTCTCGCTACAAATGAAAACCAAGGACCACTTCCTAAAGTAAAGTAACAGCTCTCATGTTGATACTTTACCTCCAAGCACAGAATTCATTCCACTCATTGTTGTTTACATGGATGTTGTATGGAGAATGGAAGCTGTGTTGTCTACGCAAAGGCTGCCACAGTACCTCAAAATACTTCATTTTGTGTGAAGTGCTTTGGGATAATTCCAAGGAATGTGATCAGGTGTTATGAAATGCAAGTTATTTTGCTCTGTCTTTGCTGCTGTATGTGTTTATTCAACAGGAGCAAACCAGACATTTTAACAAATCACCATACATCAATAATGTTTGCTTCTAAAAACCCACAGGAATTCATTATAAAAATCTGAAGAGAGTAAAAGGTGTAAGAACATTGGTACAGAATTTTGAAAACTGAACAGGAAAAGCAATTCTTTTGAAGCAAAATTTTTAGAATAAAAGAATGTAATTTAGCATGAAATGCAGCTAATTGTGCATGAGCGGACGAGTCTATTCAGTCACAGTCTTTGCTGCTCATAATAATTCATCTTATGTTCCCCAAATGCTTAAATGAATTTGAAATGTTAGATCTGTTTTTAGTGTCCTTCCTTGAGAGAACAGAGAGAGATGGAAGTCACTGTGAATAAACTATACATAAATCAGTAACAAAATGGCTGTTTCCATTAAGGAGCAGTGGGAGATCACTGGTAAGAATTTCCATCAAAAATAAAGCTAATTGGACAATTAGAATCAGTTGCAGTGACTCCTGTTATTCAACAGTAGTGGTAATCATTTTCCTTAACTAGTGACCCTAGCTCTATTAAATAAATAGGAAGAGGATAACACCATCTTGCATTATTAGCTTATGCTTTAGAGATGAGGAAGGCAATGATTAATATTCAGTAAGGGTTATTGAAACGTCACTTAGGGATTGTTTTGCATGTGAAGCATATTATGAAAACTCATCCTGCTCACATGTGCCAATATAGTTTTTTGGAAAGAAAGCATGGAATACAAAATATTCCTTTCATTACAGTTCAAGCTGGTAATTGTCTGGCAGATACTCTGTTGGGATTGTGGGAAAAGAGAAGCAGTCATTCAGTTTCCAGAAGTGGGTGCTAGAGTTGATTGAGTCAGGAAATTGATCAGATATTGGAATGGGCATTCAATGATTAGGGCTGCAGCTGGTGGGGTGGGAGGAGATAGAGATGTGGGAGCATGGTTATCAGAGTCTTGCCAACTAGAGGTGAGTGGGAGTCCTGAATGTGTGTGGTGCAAATTCTGGAGAGCAGCATAGGTAAATACATATAACCATATAACAATTACATCACGGAAACAGGCCAACTTGGCCCATCTAGTCCGTGCTGAACGCTTACTCTCACCTAGTTCCACTGACCTGCACTCAGCCCATAACCCTCCATTCCTTTCCTGTTCATATACCTATCCAATTTTTTTTAAATGACAATATCGAAATTGCCTCTACCACTTCTACTGGAAACTCATTCCACACAGCTACCACTCTCTGAGTAAAGAAGTTCCCCCTCGTGTTACCCCTAAACTTTTGCCCCCTAACTCTCAACTCATGTCCTCTTGTTTGAATCTCCCCTACTCTCAATGGAAAAAGCCTATCCATGTCAACTCTATCTATCCATCCCCCTCATAATTTTAAATACCTCTATCATGTCCCCCCTCAACCTTTACGGTCCAAAGAATAAAGACCTAACTTGTCCAACCTTTCTCTGTAACTTAGGTGCTGAAACCCAGGTATCATTATAGTAAATCTCCTCTGTACTCTCTGTATTTTGCTGACATCTTCCCTATAATTTGGTGACCAGAACTGTACACAATACTCCAAACTTGGCCTCATCAATGCCTTGTACAATTTTAACATTATATCCCAACTTCTATACTTAATGCTCTGATTTATAAAGGCCAGCACACCAAAAGCTTTCTTCACCACCCTATTCCCATGAGATTCCACCTTCAGGGAACTATGCACCATTATTCCTAGATCACTCTATTCTACTGCATTCCTCAGTGCCCTACCATTTACCATGTATGTCCTATTTTGATTAGTCCTACCAAAACGTAACACATCACACTTATCAGCATTAAACTCCATCTGCCATCTTTCAGCCCACTCTTCTAACTAGCCTAAATCTCTCTGCAAGCTTTGAAAACCTACTTCATGATCCACAATGCCACCTATCTTAGTACATTCCACACTTGAATCCATTTTGCTACTTCAATATTAATGCCTAACGATTGAACCTTCCTAACTAACCTTCTGTGTGCAACATTGTCAAAGGCCTTACTGAAGTCCATATAGACAACATCCACTGCTTTACCCTCATCAACATTCCTAGTAACCTCTTCAAAAAATTCAATAAGATTTGTCAAACATGACCTTCCATGCACAGATCCATGTTGACTGTTCCTAATCAGACCCTGTCTATCCAGATAATTATATATACTATCTCTAAGAATACTTGTCATTAATTTTCCCACCACTGATGTCAAACTTACAGGCCTATAATTGCTAGGTTTACTTTCAGAACCCTTTTTAAGCAATGGAACCACATGAGCAATACACGAATCCTCCGGCACCATCCCCGTTTCTATTGACATTTGAAATATTTCTGTCAGAGCCCTGCTATTTCTACACTAAATTCACTCAAAGTCCTAGGGAATATCCTGTCAGGGCCTGGAGACTTATCCTCTTTTATATTCTTTAAAAGTGCTAGTACTTCCTCTTCTTTAACCATCATAGTTTCCATAACAAACCTGCTTGTTTCCCTTACCTTACACAATTCAATATCCTTCTCCTTAGTGACTACCAAAGAAGAGAAACTGTTCAAAATTTTCCACATCTCTTTTGGCCCCACACATAGCTGTCCACTCTGATTCTCTAAGGGACCAATTTTATCCCTCACTATCCTTTTGCTATTAGTATAACTGTAGAAACCCTTTGGATTTATTTTCACCTTACTTACCAAAGCAACCTCATATCCTCTTTTAGCTTTTCTAATTTCATTCTTAAGATTCTTTTTACATTCTTTATATTCCTCAAGCACCTCATTTACTTCATGCTGCCTATATTTATTGTAGATCTCTCTCTTTTTCCAAAACAAGTTTCCAATATCCCTTGAAAACTATGGCTTTCTCAAATTTTTAACCTTTCCTTTCAACCTAACAGGAACATAAAGATTCTGTACCCTCAAATTTTCACCTTTAAATGACCTCCATTTCTCTATTACATCCTTCTCATAAAACAAATTGTCCCAATCCACTGCTTCTAAATCTTTTCTCATCTCCTCAAAGTTACCCTTTCTCCAATCAAAAATCTCAACCCTGGGTCCAGACCTATCCTTCTCCATAATTATATGAAACTAATGGCATTGTGATCACTGGACCTGAAGTACTGCCTAACGCATACCTCCATCACCTGACCTATTTCATTCCCTAACAGAAGATCCAACACTGCCCCTTCTCTCATTGGTACCTCTATGTATTGCTGCAAAAAACTATCCTGCACACATTTTACAAACTCCAACCCATCCATCCCTTTTACAGTCTGGGCTTCCCAGTCTATGTGTGGAAAATTAAAATCTCCCACAATCACGACATGCTTACTACAAATATTTGCTATCTCCTTACAAATTTGCTCCTCCAATTCTCGCTCCCTATTAGGTGGTCTATAATACACCCCTTTAAGTGTTACTACACCTTTCTCATTCCTCAATTCTAACCAACTAGCCTCTCTAGACAAGTCCTCTAATCAATCCTGCCAAAGCACCATTGTTATATTTTCTCTGACAAGCAATGCAACACTTCCTCCTCTTGCCCCTCCGATTCTATCACATCTGAAGCAACAAAATCCAGGAATAATTAGTTGCCACTCACACCCCTCCTGCAGCCATGTTTCACTAATAGCTACAACATCATATTTCCAGATATCAATCCATGCTCTAAGCTCATCTACCTTTCTTACAATGCTCCTAGCATTAAAATAAATGCATTTAAGAAATTCTCCACCTCTTACTCTCTGTTTATCCCTAACAGTGCAAACAACTTTAGTATTTTCTTTTTATTCCTTCTCCCCTACATCTTCAGTCTGAGCACTCCCCTTCTCTATCACCTGCCTATCCTCCCTCACACACTGTCTACAAGCTTTCTCTATCCTCCTCTCTCCTAGTCTCTTTAATTTGATTCCCACCCCCCAACCACTCTAGTTTAAAGTCTCCCCGGTAGCCTTAGCAAATCTCCCTGCCAGGATATTGGTCCCCCTAGGATTCAAGTGCAACCCATCCTTTTTGTACAGGTCACACCTGCCCCAAAAGAGGTCCCAATGATCCAGAAACTTGAATCCCTGCCCCTTGCTCCAGTCCCTCAGCCACGCATTTATCCTCCATCTCATTCCATTCCTACTCTCACTGTTGCGTAGCACAGGCAGTAATCCTGAGATTTCTACCTTTGCAGTCCTTCTTCTCAACTCCCTTCCTAATTTTTCTCCTTTATATTCTCCTTTCAGGACTGCTTCCCTTTTCCTACCTATGTCATTGCTACCTATATGTACCACGATCTCTGGCTCCTCACCCTCCCACTTCAGAATATCTTGGACACTATCAGAAACATCCCGGACCCTGGCACCAGGGAGACAAACTACCATCCGGGTCACCTGACTGCGTCCACAGAATCACCTATCTGACCCCCTAAGTACTGAGTCCCCTATTACTACTACCTTTCTCTTCCTTTCCCTACCCTTCTGAACTACAGGGCCGGACTATGTGCCAGAGGCACAGCCACTGTATCTTCCCTCATGTAGCTGTCCCCCCCCCCCAAAACAGTAGTCAAACAGGAGTACTTATTGTCAAGGGGTACAGCCACTCTCTAGTTCCTGACTCTTCCCCTTCCCTCTCCTAAGCGCGACCCACTTGTCTGCGTCCCGTGGCACTGGTGTGACCATTTGCCTGTAACTCCCCTCTATCAACAACTCACTCTCCCTGACCAGACGAAGGTCATCGAGCTGCAGTTCCCTAACACTGTGCCTTAGGAACTGCAGCTTGGCGCACCTGGTGCAGATGTGGACATCCGGGAGGCTAAGAGACTCCAGGACCTCCCACATCCGAAACCGAGAACAACAAGCTGCCCTCACACCCATAATTCCCCCATTCCTCAAATAACAGGAAAAGTTGAAACTAAACCTACCTTGCCTCGCCTGTTTCCTCCTAAGCCCGTTGAGTCAAAGCCCTTAAGCCTTCACTCTGCTCCTGGCTCACTCCGCTGCCTGCAAAAGATGTGGTGCCTATAAAAAGTATTCACCTCCCACCCCAGATGTTTTCATACCTTAATGTTTTACGACACTGAATTAGAGTGGATTGAATTGGGCTTTTTTGACATGATCAACAACAAAAAACTGTTTTGTGTCAAAGTGAAAACAGATCTCTACAAAGTTTTCTAAATTAATTACAAGTATAAAACACAAAATAATTGATTGCATAAATATTCACCCCCTTCAAGTTAGAATTTAGTAGATGCACCTTTGCCAGCAACTACAGCCTTGAGTCTGTGTGGATAGGTCTCTATCAATTTTGCACATCTGAAGACTGCATCTTTTCCCCATGCTTCTTTACAAAACTGCTCAAGCTCTGTTAGACCCTGTCAAATTCATGGAGAATGTGAATGAGCAGCCTTTTTCAAGTCCATCCACAAATTCTCAATTGGATTGAAGTCTGGAATCTGACTTGGCCACTCCAGGACATTAACTTGGTTGTTTTTAAGCCAGTCCTACGTAGCTTTGGTTATGCTTGGGATCATTGTCTTGCTGTAAAACAAATCTTCTCACAAATCACAGTTCCCTTGAAAACTGCACCAGATTTTCTTCAAGGATTTCCTGTATTTTGCAGCATTCATTTTACCCTCTGCCTCCACAAGCCTTCCAGGGCCTGCTGCATTGAATCATCCCCACAGTGTGATGCAGCTATCACCATGCTTCATGGTAGGGATGGTGTGTTTTTGAATGATGTGCTGTGTTTGGCTTAGGCCAAACATAGTGTTTTGCCTGATGGTCAAAAAACCCAATCGTGGTTTAATCAGAGCATAGAACCTTCTTCTATTTGACTTCAGAGTCTCCCACATCCCTTCTGGTGAACTCTAGTCAAAATTTCATATGAGCTTTTTCCAAAGCTGCCACTGGTGAAGCACTCGGGCAACAGTTGTTCTATGCGCAGTCTCTCCCATCTCAGCCACTGAAGCTTGTAACTCCTGTTGAGTTGTCATAGATCTCTTGGTGGCCTCCCTCACTAGTCCCCTTCTTATACGGTCACTCAATTTCTGAGGATGTCCGGCTGTAGGCAGATTTACAGCTGTGCCATATGCTTTCCATTTCTTAATGATGAACTGTACTCCAAGACATATTCAGTGACTTGCAAATATTCTTGTATCCATCTCCTGACTTTTGCTTTTCAACAACCTTTCTACAGAGTTGCTTGGAGTATTCTTTTGTCTTCATGGTGTTGTTTTTGCCAGGATACTGAGTCACCAGCAGTTGGACCTTCCAGATACAGGCATATTTTTTACTGCAATCAATGGAAATACCTTGAATGCATTCAGGTCTCCAAAAATAGATGCTATTTAACTAATTATGTGACTTCTAAAACTAATTGGCTGCACCAGTGATGATTTGGTGTTACGTATTAAAGGGGGGGTGAAAACTTATGCAATGAATAAGTTACCCATCATTTTGCCTGTTCTCCATCTCCCTCTGGTGCTCCCCTGCCCCTTTCTTTCTCCCTAGGCTTCCTGTCCCATGATCCTTTCCCTTCTCCAGCTCTTTATCACTTTTGCCAATCACTTTTCCAGCTGTTAGCTTCATCCCACCCCCTCCGGTCTTCTATCATTTCTCATTTCCCCTTCGCCCTCCTACTTTCAAATCTCTTAGTATCTTTCCTTTCCGTTAGTCCTGACGAAAGGTCCCAGCCCAAAACGTCAACAGTGCTTTTCCCTATAGATGCTGCCTGGCCTGCTGTGTTCCACCAGCATTTTGTGTGTGTTCAATGAATTATTTTGTGTTTTATATTTGTAATTAATTTAGATCACTTTGTAGAAATCGCTTTTCACTTTGACACAAAAATCTTTTTCAGAATTAGAAACAGAATCAGAATTTGTTATCTTAGCAGCAGCAGTTCAATGCAATACATAATCTAGCAGAGAGAAAAAATAATAATAATAAATCAAATAAAACATAATAATAAATTAACAAGTGAATCAATTATGTATATTGAATAGATGAAAAAAATGCAAAAACAGAAATACTGTATACTAAAAAAAAGAGAGGTAGTGTCCAATGCTTCAATGTCCATTCAGGAATCGGATGGCAGAGGGGAAGAAACTGATCCTGAATCGCTGAGTATGTGCCTTCAGGCTTCTGTACCTCCTACCTGATGGTAACAGTGAGAAAAGAGCATGTCCTGGGTGCTGGAGGTCCTTAATAATGGATGTTGCCTTTCTGAGACACCATTCCCTAAAGATATCCTGGGTACTTTGTAGGCTAGTGCCCAAGATGGAACTGACTAGATTTACATCCTTCTGCAGCTTCTTTCGGTCCTGTGCAGTAACCCCTACATACCAGACAGTGATGCAGCTGTCAGAATGCTCTCCATAGTACAACTATAGAAGTTTTTGAGTGTGATTGTTGACATGCTAAATCGCTTCAAACTTCTAAAAATAAAATAGCCGCTGTCCTGCCTTCTTTATTACTACATCAATATGCTGGGACCAGGTTAGATCTTAACATCCAGGAACTTGAAGCTGCTCACTCTCTCCACTTCTGATCACTCTGCTAATTTAGCAGCAGCAGTTCAATGCAATACATAATATAGAAGAAAATAAATAAATATGTAAATCAATTACAATATACGTATATTGAATAGATTAAAAATTATGCAAAAACAGAAATAATATGTATTGAAGAAGTGAGGTAGACTTCACGGGTTTAATGTCCATTTAGGAATCAGATGACAAAGGGGAAGAAGCTGTTTCTGAATCGCTGAATGTGTACCTTTAGGCTTTTGTACCTCCTACCTGATGGTAACAGTGAGAAGAGGGCATGCCCTGGGTGCTGGAGGTCCTTAATAATGGATGCTGTCTTCGTGAGACACCGCTCTTTGATGATATCTCGGGTACTGTAGGCTAGTACCCAAGATGGAACTGACTGTATTTACGACTCTTGGCAGCTTCTTTCTGTTCTATGCAGTAGGCCACCCACCACCCCCCTCCCCCCATACCAGACAGTGATATAGCCTGTTAGAATGTTTTCCGTGGTACATCTATAGAAGTTTTAGAGTGTTATAATTTGACATACCAAATCTCATTTTTACTATGTACTGTACCAGCAGTTATGGTCCATATGACAATAAAAGTGACTTGACTTGGCTTGACTTTGCTTGACTTGACTTGATTTGACTCTAATGAAGTATAGTCGCTGTCTTGTCTTCTTTATAATTGCATCAGTATGTTGGGAATAAGTTCTGTTAATCAGTATCAAAAGAGTCAAATTAAATCCAATGCTACTCAATGTTGTAAAACAATAAAACATTAAAACTTCCAGGGGGAGGATGTGAATACTTCTTATAGGCACTATATTTTAAAGGGGCGCTTCCAGTGTCGGATTCCCAGCAGCAGCTGACACTTGCTCCAACACACCCCTTTGAGATAAAAGAAGTGGAGATGGAAGGCCCTGATGACGGTTTCTCTTTCCATAGATGCTGGCTGAATTCCTGTGATTTACTGAGCAACATTTCTTTTGATTCTGACTTTATTTTGATTGCCATTATTGAAAATGATACACTTTCAATGAGATGGAATATTTCATTGAAGTGGGATTACATAGCGCACAAAAACAAAATAGTCTGCAATCAAGTTTCCATGTCTTCACTCAACTACACTGATGCAGGAAAGTGCACTTACATAAAGATCACTGGTCTACCTACGGGCATGCTATTGTTTTAATGACTCCAGCATTATCGTACAGCAGACATAGACTTCAGTTACAGTAATGGAGCCTGAAGGTTGGAGATGAATACAACGTGCGGCCAATACACTTGCACTTATTTGGCACAAGCAATTAAACAAGAATTTCTCCTCCAGGGTATTTAATAGCAACCATCTCAAATACAGTATCATGTAGCATAGCTTCCCCATGTCGAAATTAATAGAGAAGTTTGTTCATTGCAGAATGATGCAACATTACACATCACAAAGGAGCAAGTTATTTCCCCTTAGCACACAAAGCCTTTGGTTTAGTTCATTGCAGTGTGTAATTAATACTGATTGACTATAGCTGAATATATTTCTAAACAATAATGAGCTGTTGAAGAAACATCGCAATATTTGACAGCTGTCATTTGATTTGCCAATATTTTCTACTATTTCAAATCATCAATTAACAATGAATATCAGCTACCTGAGCAGAAATATTAGTTCTTAAATAGTTTAAATGTTCAGAGAGTAATTACTGCCTTGGGATAAATACATTTCTATTTTCAAAAATTATATTTGACATAAAACATAGAACATGGAACATGTAGCAGGCCTTTCAGCCCACAATGCTGTGCTGAACTAATTAAACTCATAACTAGTCTGGAAATCTGCTGGAGTCTTTGGTAACATATACAATCTCCTCAAACTCCTAAAGAAGTAGAGTTGTTGGTGTGTATTCTTTGTGATTGTATTAATACATTGGGACTAGAACAGATTCTCTGAGGTGTTGACACCCAGGTACTTAAAGCTGCTCACCTTTTCCATGGCTGGCACCTCGATGAGGACTGGTGTGTGTTCTCCCTAACGTTCCCCTCCTGCTGCCCACAATCAGTTAATGCTCTTACTGACTTTGAGTGCAAGTTGTTGTTCAACATCATTCAACCAGCAGAGACATCTCGCTCCTGTGACCCCCTTCGTTGCCGTCTGAGATTCCACCAACAGAATCAGAATCAGGTTTATTATCACCGGAATGTGTTGTGAAACTTGTTAACTTAGCAGCAGCAGTTCAATGCAATACATAATATAGAAGAAGAAAAAGAAAAAAAATTAAAATAATAATAAATAAATAAGTGAATCAATTACAGTATATGTGTATTGAATAGATTTTAAATCGTGCAAAATCAGAAATAATATATATTTAAAAAGTGAGGTAGTGTTCATTGTCCATTTAGAAGTCATATGGCAGAGGGGAAGAAGCTGTTCCTGAATCGCTGAGTGTGTGCCTTCAAGCTCCTGTACCTCCTACCTGATGGTAAGAGTGAGAAAAGAGCAAGCCCTGGGTGCTGGGGGTCCTTAATAATGGACGCTGCCTTTCTGATACACTGCTTACTGAAGATGGCCTGGGTACTTTGTAGGCTGGTACCCAAGATGGAGCCGACTAAATTTACAAAACTCTGTGGCTTCTTTCAGTCCTGTGCAGTAGCCCCCCACCCCCAATCCAGACAGTGATGCAGCCTGTCAGAATGCTCTCCACGGTACATCTATAGAAGTTTTTGAGTGTTTTTGTTGACATACCAAATTTCTTCAGACTCCTAATGAAGTATAGTCACTGGTTCGTCAGAGATCTTGACACCCAGGAACTTTTCACTCTTTCCACTTCTAATCCCTCTATGAGGATTGGTATGTGTTCTTTCGTCTTACCCTTCCTGAAGTCCACAATCAGCTCATTCGTCTTACTGATATTGCGTGCAAGGTTGTTGCTATAACACCACTCCACTAGTTGGCATATCTCACTCCTGCACGCCCTTTTGTCTCTATCTGAGATTCTGCCAACGATGTTTGTACCATCAGTAAATTTATAGATGGCATCTTAGCCACACAGTCATGAGTATAGAGTAGAGTAGTGGGCTATAGAACACACCCCTGATATCATCAGCAAATTTATAGATGATATTTGATCATGTTAAACCACGCAGACATGAGTGAAGGGAGAACAGAGAAGTGGGCTAAGCATGCATCCTTGAGGAGTGCCTGTGTTGACAGATGACATTGTTACTGACCATGGTCTCACAACCTGTATTTGAGGATCCATTTGCAGCGTGAGGTACAGAACCCTAGGTTTTGAAGTTTGATTACTGGTGCTGAAGGAATGATAGTGCTCACTGAATTGTAATTTTTTTTCAAAAATAGACTTTATTCATGATTTAAAAAATCTATATACAAAAGGAAGAATGTGCAAAAACATTTATATTCTAGGTCAGTACATTATGTGTCCTAGAGATAATTGATAATGTGATCTTAGAGAGATAATTAAAAGTAAGTGAACATAGCACTCAAAGATCAAAGTTCAAAGTTCAACATAAGCTTATTAATGAAGCAGGCATATATTGCCATATACCACACTGAGATTCATTTTCTTGCAGGCATTCACATTAGCACTAAGAAATACAATAGATTCAATGAAAAACTACACACAAAGACTGATATGCAAAACAACCAATGTGCAAACAAGATGGACGGCACAGTCGTGTAGTGTTTGGCAGAACTCTTTACAGTACCAGTGACCCAGGTTCAAATCCTGCTACTGCCTGTAAGGAGTTTCTGCATTCTCATCGTGACCACGTGGATTCCCTCAGGGTGCTCCGCTTCCCCCCCACAGTCCAAAGATGTACTGGTTGGTAGGTTAGTTGGTTATTGTAAATTGCTCCATGATTAGACTATGGTTGAGTTGGGGGGTTGCTGGGCGGCTTGGCTAGAAGGGCCAGAATGGCCTATTTCAGGCTGTACAAATACAAAAAAGCAATTAATAATAGATAAATAACCACATCATTCCCACCACCTGGGCCCTGAGATAATTTTTCAAGCAGCTTCCCCGCCCAGATCCTGTTCCTCCCTGTGCAGTTGCAAACAGCACTCACACTGTGGTTTGTAAATAACTGTCAATAATCGATAAATAGTAGCCTGATGTATGTTTTATGGTTGGTGGGGTGCTCCAAAGAAGAGTGGAGAGCCAGTGAGAGTGTGCCCACTGTGGACCTGTTGTGGCAGCAGGCGAAATGCAGTGGAATGGCTATAAAGAAGGTAGACATCCACCGAGCTTACGTTCCACGCACAGGAGTAGGCAACTTACTGCACCTGAGTCCCACATTATCCAATGATGGAAAGTTTAAAAAAAATGACGAAGATGTCAAAAATCTGAAATAAAAGCAGATAAAGGCAGAAATCATTCCCTTCTTGTAAAGAGGGGAATGATTTAACCAATTTTAGGTTAGTGGTTGCTTCATTAGAGCAAGGAATATGTGATATTGACAAGACGACCTGTTTCACCTGCTGTGTATCACATCCTTACTTATTGACCCATGGAAGAAGTGAAGTGCTCCCCAGAGTGCTCCTGTATTCAGTCACCTGGCTTGGTTCTCCTCTCAGTCGTTCTGATCTTTCTCTACACTATTACTGTCTCTGACAACAGTCGTTCAGGGGTCGATATGTGGAAAGGCAGAAATTGCAAAGGTGGTCCTTGACCTGTCAGACTATCAGCTCTATTTACTTGTTAAGTGTCATGCTACAGAATATGTATTCCTCTCTGTGCCATCCTTCCCATTTTGTTTCATCAAAACCATGTTTAATGCTTTACAATTCATTGAATTTTTAAGAGTTCTGTTGACAAGAACAGAATGTTTCAAACACTGAAAACAATGGATGTGATGTGAATCACCTCCGTGTGAAAAGAACAGCACTGAATATTCATCATCTTGACTGTGTGCTGAGGAAATTAGAGACTGCAGCTGAACACGTTGGCGTATTTCACAGTGGCATGAGTTCTCTTTATGTCTGTCCTTATCATGAATCGTTGTAACAGTGTATTAATTTAAAGGACTTTCATCTTCAAATCTCTTTGCTCCACTCAGTATTATTGATCAACTGTATGGCCTTCTCATTTATTGGCCTTTAGTTTAACAGCTGTACAGCCAGTCTCTGACTCTTCCTCTATGTATCCATTTTCAGCAGCATCCTAAATCTTTTTATTATGCCTGTGCTTTTGTTGTGACTTCCAGCAACATTAACCATGTTACGATATCTTTCAGCAGACAAGGATAATGGAGGTGTATGTTCCTCTCCTTCCATTGCCCAAGACAACTGTAGGCACTGATGTCTCTGCAGCCCTGAGCAGAAGGAATGGCCTGGCCCTCAGCCTAGGCGACAATGCACTAATGAACCAAAACAAATAGAGTGAAATAAAGGTCACAGGAAAGGCAAAATAAACAAGGGCATGCAACGGGAAACACCACAAAATTAGACAGAGCATGGAATGAAAACTGCAATTTATTTGCAGAGATCAGAGATGTCCTCCTTATTCAAAGAATGGGTTTTCGTTTCTTTCACTTCTGATGCTGTCATCAACCAGATCTTATCCATTTTCCAGACATCCACATTCCCTCCATCTTCCTGCCGCCTTATCAGAGATAGAGTCGTCCTTACCTACCACTCTATGAGGCTCTGCACCCAAAACATCATTCTCTGCAACTTCCGTCACCTTCAATGGGATCCTACCACCAAACGCATCTTTAGCTCCCCCCACTTTCTGTTTTCCACACTGTGATTCCCTTGTTCATTCATCTCTCCCTACTAATCTCCCTCCTGGCAGGTGTCCCTGCAAGTGGTAGAAGTGTTGCACCTGCCCATTCATCTTCTCCATCACCTCCTTTCAGTGTCCCAAATGGTCATTCCAGGGGTCATTGGCTGCATCCAGTGCTCCTGATGTTTCCTTCTGTATAGTGGTGAGACCCAACCTAGTTGGGGGATTGCTTTGTCGAGCACCTCAGCTCCATCTGCAAAAAGCGGAGTTTCCTGGTGGCCAACCATTTCAATTCCCATTCCCATTCCTATTCTGACATGTCAGTCCGTGACCTCCTCTTCTGCCAGGATGAGACCACAGTTAAGCTGGAGGAGCAACACCTCATGTTCCATTACACTAGCCTTCAGCCCCATTCCTTTCAAGTCCTGATGAAGGGGCACAGCCCGAAACATCGACTGTTTATTCGGTTCCATAAGCTCTACCGGACCTGATGAGTTCCTTCAGCAATTTGTGGGTGTTGTTCTGGATTTCCAGCATTTTGCAGGATCTCGTGTGTTTACTTATTTGCAGTTCTGGTGAAGAGTGTTTGACTGTTTCTCTTCCCACAGATTAGGCCTGACCTGAGTATTTCTGCCTTTTTCTGTTTTGTCTTTATTTTGATGTTCAAGCTGCATTTGGTGTCAGACTGAGCATTATGTTTAGGATGAGATCTGGTGAGAAGATGATGCAGGGGAGAGGCCATGTAGATAACAATGCTCAGAAAAAATGTTGAGGTTTCTGCACATATGTTTCAACCGATGCTTACAACGCGTTTTATCTGAAGTGCATTATAAATGACAAAGAGTTATAACAAACAAAATGTGAAAAGACATGGAAGCCATGCAGTCTACTTGTAAAGAAGCTTTTGCTACTGATATCGGTGATGTCAGAAGATGAAGATGATAGACCCGAGGCCTTTTTGAGATGGTAGGAATGTGTGTCACAGCATATGTGGTTCTCTGAAAAGTTGCATCTAGAGGGCCTTCCACTTCCCTGACACATACTTTGACATTCCTAGAATCTTATTTTTGAAGTGGAAGGTCAGTTGCACAGGCTCAGAACGGGTAGTGACAAGCTGTTGTGCTTAAGTTTTATTTTCAAGGTTGCATATGACAGCGCAGTAGTCAGAACAGAGAATAGATGAATAATTTCCCTTTCAATTAAAATTCATAAACATTCATATTCTTTCATTGTTGCTTTAGCCACCATTCAATCTTTCTTGGACTTGGTTCTATCACAGGCATCCCATTGTTCTCTTCACCCCTCCTCTTTTTCTGCAACTTAAAACTCGTCAGATGTCTAGCCTTTCTAGTTATGAAGAGTGATTTTTAACCTGCATATTTTTCTTCTCTCTTCGTATATCCTCCTAGACTTCTCTGTTTTATATTGCAGAGTTTTGACATCAATGGTTTTTTGAATTTCAAATGTTGCACATTGCTGTTAGATGATTTCAGGTATATTACGTCAATGCAGCTTTTCTCCATTGACTACATTTTTCTGAAGAAATTGCCTTGCTTCTACTGGTTTTTGAGTAAATTGACTTTTTTCTCTACAGTACACTGTGTCATATACCCTGCCCTCATTGACTGATGCTGAGCTGTCAATAAATACTTTTTTTCTCCAACTAATAGTACATGGATGTCACGAGCAAATCTGATAATTCATTGCTCATTTCTAACTAATAAATTGAGTAATTAAGAGTTAAATCAATGAGGTTTGCTGTCACAAAGTTTATAATCATCTAGTAGCTTCATAATAGCAAAATTCTAGATCTGTTTAATTTAAATTTAACTGGGATGAGGTTTAAACACCTCTCCAAATCAATAATCTAGGTCACTCAATGTTATTCCCCTGGAATCATGTTTCCTTATCTAGACTGAAAGTTATGAGTGTTGTAGTGATTAAGCCAATGTTAGGATTTTGTGGTTTGCAAGCTCCAAGTTCCTACACACCACAACAGTAAATTAGTTTCTCATTAGAGGGTCTGGCTACTTAAGTCCTAGAACTTCTGTTTTTGTTCTGAGGAAACAGTTGCAAACCTTTGTGAAGTGCATTGATTCCAAACACCTTATCTCAATGGGAATTAAAATGTTAAGCCTTATTGGTCTGGAGTCCCCGACAAAGAGAGCTTCTAGAATTTCAAATGTTGATTTTTGTGCAGTTGTTAAGTGGAGTACAGGCAATTGTCTGCAGGAAGTGTTAAACAGTGGGACCACTTGATTTCCAAATTAAATGTGCTGTATTACATTGCATCTTTAATTTCAATAACAGGGTGAAGCTTTCTAATCTAACGTTAGGGAATTTCATATGATAATAGAAATTTTAAAATCACCAGACTTTATTGTTTTAAAGTGTGTCACACCCCCATTACTCCAAGTCATTCCAGTTTTATATTTAAATCAACATGTAATGAATTTTCTGATCAACATTCTTTCCTCAATCATACACCATCAAACAGAAAGTAACTCCCTACATGACTCCATTGTCCATTCATCCCTCTCCACAGATCTCCCTCCTAGCACTTATCCTTGCAAGCGAAACAAGTGCTACACCTGCCCCTACACCTACTCCCTCACTATCATTCAGGGCCCTAAACAGTCCTTCCAGTGAGGTGACATTTCACCTGTGGGTCTGTTGGGGTCATTTACTGTGTTCGGTGCTCCCGGTGTGGTCTACTGTATATCAGTGAAATTGACGTAGATTGAGAGACCAATTTGCTGAGCATCTAAGCTCCGTCCACCAGAACAAGTGGGATCTCCCAGTGGCTGGCCATTTTAATTCCACTTCATGTTCCCATTCTGATATGTCCATCCATGGCCTCCTCCACTGTTGTAATGTTGCCACACTTAGGTTGGAGGAACAACACTTTATATTCCATTTGGGTAGCCTCCAACCTGGTGGCATGAACATTAAATTCTCAAAATTCTGGTAATGCCCCCCACCACACCCCCACTTCACCATTTCCCATCCCCTTTTTCTTCTCTCACTTTATCTCCTTGTTCACCCATTTCTTCCCTCTGGTGCTCCTCTCTCCCTTTTCCATGGCCTTCTGCCTCTTTCACCAATCAACAGCTCAGCTCTTTACTTCATCCCTCCCCATAACAGGTTTCACCCATAACTTGGTGTTTCTCTCTCCCTTTTTACATCTACTCCTCAGCTTTTTTTTCTCCAGTCCTGCTGAAGGGTTTCGGCCTGAAACATCCACTGCACATTTTTTCCATAGATGCTGGCCTGCTGAGTTCCTCCCACATTCTGCGTGTGCTGCTCTTGTTTGTAACTCGTTATTGACTTGTTTCCTTGTTGGATCTTGAAATGTTCAGAATATTTTTACATCGGCATGGCAATTCTCACTGGTGTTGGAAGTGAACTGCAACATGACGATGCACCTGGTAGATTTGCCACCCCATAGCTCCAGCAACGCTCGTTGACCGCTGGAGATGTTCCTGTTCTTTTCAGTGACCTTATGAAATTCTTGTTTCCTCCAATATCCCAATGATCAGCTGATGGTTTTGTTAGTTACTAATCCCGAGTTTAGGTGGTTAGTAAGAGAAATATGGTGTAGAAATACCACTTGAAAAAGAATGGGTTGCAGAGTGATAAATGGAGTCATTCAGAGTTTGCTGATACTGGCATGGACTCGATGGCCCAAGTGTCCTGCCAAGTTATGTGAAATTTGTGAATATGAGAAACTGAGAGAAAGCGATGTGTCTCTTCATAAATTACACTTGCCCTGTCATGTCTGGGATTAACTGTACTAAAATGGGGCATGTTTCAGCACTGTACATTAGAGGAGGTTAATAATTCTATACAGAGCCATTCATTTAGAATCAGAAAGGTGGCAGAGGAAGAGGCTTTGAGGCAGTAGGTGTTAATTGGCAGACCAAAGGTCTGCACCTGAAAAACCAGCAGTCTATTTCCGTCCACAGATGCTGCCTGACACGTTGAGTTCCTCCAGCATCTTGTCTCCATTGCCTTTATCTGCTACCTTGCTGCGGTGAGTGGAAATTCTGGCCCTGCCAGCCACTGATCCTGGTGCTGGATGAAGCATTACGACGTCACTGCGGTTTGTCTTCAGGCGAGATATTGTGCAAGAGTAGTAATGAAACCTTTGGGACAGGCTAATGAAGACTACAATGGTGTCAGTCCTCCCATTCTAAGCACCAGAATAACGTTGGTCAACTTTACAGGTCAGCCAGGATGGTATCAAACTCATTATCAACACAGAATAACTCTGTGTCTGCTGGGTTTCTTTGCGTGCAATTTGAGATTGGATAGTGTGGTATCAGCTAGATAGACTTGGCAGTAATTCTGATGTGAACCAGAGCATTTGAAAGGCAGGTTCCCCCACATCTAATATTCATATTACCACCATTCTGGATCAGCCTTGTGTGTTGAATGTCCAAGATGAAACGATGAAAGTCTCTCTGAAGGGAAGCTTGGCTATCATTAGCTCTGTCAGTTACCAATTCCTTCAGTTTAAATGGTGTGGGAGAGGGGAAAATCCCTTCACTTTAGTTCTGCAGTTTTTATATGTTAATCCTTGCATTCTGCCAAAGGTCCCAGCTCTGCAGCTACCTATCAAAATCTTTCAGTAAGCAGTAAGATGGATTTCAAGGTTGTTCTAGTCATTTCAATAGCTTTCACATAAATCTATACTGGTGCATTTCTGCAATAAAGGCTATAAAGGCATCCTTCCAAAATGGATTAGTGATTATTCAAACATTATCCGGCTGCTATTCCTGAGCAGGCATTTCAATTACATTGTTTCCTCTCAAGCAGGTTTCCTGCAGTGACCCTGACAACTGGTAGCAGTTTGATGCCAATAGATTTAAAGGAGCACTAGAACTTACAGTGTCCCAGTTTTTCACTTTCACCTTCACAGTCCAATTGAATAGAAAAAAGAATATTCTCTCTTCGACACCCAACCACCTTCCCTTAGGAATTTTCATCTTTCATGCTCTTCCACTTCTCCGTGGCTTCTATCTGCTTCTCAGTTCCTCTTTTTATTGATGTCTTGTGATCCTCATAATTTTCCCTGTGTGGCATTGCTGATTGCCCCTACACAGCTGTTAACTCTTTCTCCTTTCCCTCTTTGATTCAGCTTCCATCCTCCTAGAAGTTCCTTTTATTATTCCTTGGCTTTTTCACTTGGCCCTTCTTAAATGTTTTTCGATTTGATTTGAGGAATAACAATGACTTAATAATTACACTGCTAAGATCACATATCCTATTTGAAAACAGCAATACAACAATTCCTAGCACAGAATGTAAAGAAACCATCAATCCCTCCAATTTATCCTTCTCTTCAATCATCTTTCCCCTCTTGTTCAACCAAAGGTCCAAAATCAGTGTTTTAAACGGGTTTAGCATAGCTTTCTGAAGAAGTAACTAATGAAACTGTGTGTGATATTGGTTTAACAGCACTCCAGTACTTGGTTCAGTGAAGGATTAATCCAGCACTTCTGCTGATCCTGTTGGGTAAGATGGCCTAACGTTCCTAACCCCTTGTCCAAGTACCAGCTTGACTCACTTGACCCTGATAGAGAGAGCCTTGGTCTGTAACTTCTGGAAATTATCTCAATAGATAATAGATCTGCAGTGAGGTTCTGGGAGAGAGGAGCCAAATCTTAGACATTAAACTCAATTCCTGACAACATACTAGGCTAACACAAAAGCTTTCATTGCACCATTTGAGATCTAGTTTATAACCCTGAACCAAGATAAGTAGATTCATTGTTGAATGGCAATAGAGATGATACTGATATAAAATAATATAAAACAGATGACATGATATAAATAATGTTATTGTAGTAACTTCACTTTAAGAAACATTTATTTGTTATTCATTAATTGTGTATTTTAAGAGTGTCCAGGAATATGGGTGGCAATGCAAATATAGAGCTTGATAAAAGGACTGAGAATTGGACCGAGCATCTGCAAGTTGGATTGTGCAGGTAAATCTTTGAATAGATAGATAGATAGATAGATACTTTATTCATCCCCAAGGGGAAATTCAACATTTTTCCAGTGTCCCATACACTTATTGTAGCAAAACTAATTACATACAGTATTTAACTCAGTATAAATATGATATGCATCTAAAATCACCCTCCCAGAAAGCATTAATAAATAGCTTTTAAAAAGTTCTTAAATAGTTTACTGAAGTGCATTGAGTGTAAACTTAAGCTTAGTCCTAACCCCGGCACTTTAACATGTCTTGCCCCTGGTGGTTGAATTGTAGAGCTGAATGGTGTTGGGGAGTAATGATCTCTTCATCCTGTCTGAGGAGCATTGCATTGACAGCAACCTGCCACTGAAGCTGCTTCTCTGTCTCTGGATGGTGCTGTGCAGAGGATGTTCAGGGTTTACCATGATTGACCATAGCCTACTCAGCGCCCTCTGCTCTGCCACCGATGTCATACTCTCCAGTTCTGTGCCCACGACAGAGCCCGCCTTCCTTACCAGCTTATTAAGACGTGAGGCATCCCTCTTCTTAATGCTGCCTCCCCAGCATGCCACCACAAAGAAGAGGGCGCTCTCCACAACTGACCGATAGAACATCATCAGCATCTCACTACAAACATTGAATGACGCCAACCTTCTGAGGAAGTACCGTCGACTCTGTGCTTTCCTGCACAGGGCATTTGTGTTGACAGTCCAGTCTAGCTTCTCGTCTAACTGCACTCCCAGATACTTGTAGGTCTTAACCTGCTCCACACATTCTCCATTAATGATCACTGGCTCCATATGAGGCCTAGGTCTCCTAAAGTCCACCACCATCTCCTTGGTCTTGGTGATATTGAGACGCAGGTAGTTTGAGTTGCACCATATCAGAAAGTCCTGTATCAGTTTCCTATACACTTCCTCCTGACCATTCCTGACACACCCCACTATGGGCGTGTCATCAGCGAACTTCTGCACATGGCAGGACTCCGAGTTATATTGGAAGTCTGATGTGTACAGGGTGAACAGGACCGGAGAGAGCACAGTCCCCTGCGGCGCTCCTGTGCTGCTGACCACTGTGTCAGACCTACAGTCTCCCAACCGCACATACTGAGGTCTGTCTGTCAAGTAGTCCGTTATCCAAGCCACCATGTGTGAGTGAAGAAAACTGAAGATACTGGATATCTGTAGCAAAATAAGAGAATGCTGGGAAAACACAGAAGGTCAGGTATCATCTACAGAAAGAGAAGCAGTAAATATTTTAGGGTCAGGACTCTTCATTAGAGCTTGGAAAAAGTTAAACACAACCGAAGAGAAAATAGGTAGAACAAAGGAATTATATCTGATGGGGTGAGACCAAATAAACAGCTCTGAGTTACTTTACTTTAGTCTCCAATCGCTGGTTCGTATTCCTTGAAGTATTTCAATTTGAATGGGTTTTCATGTCTTCGACTTAGAAATTATTGAAAAACCTCCAGATTGCAGTGTGATATCAAGAACTTTCAGTGTGTGTGTGTGTGTGTGTGTGTGTGTGTGTGTACTCACACACAAGCACACACACACACACTTAAAAACCATTTGTTTTGCATGGTATGATTCTTGATATATTTTTGCATCCTGACACTGTAGTTTAACTGAGTTCCTGTCTTTAATAAAGGATGCTCTGTTTATTGCTCTACCTTAAGCCTATGTCTATTTGCTTTTGCAATCAGCAGAACAAAAACTCCAAGATACTAACCAGAGATTCAGCTCATTTGGCCTTCTGCAGGGAGTTAAGGCAACTTAAATTTCTTGCTAGTATGGACTCATTGTTAATATGGCAAATCTAAACAATTATACAATAGCTTCTGATACATTTTTAAGGTCCCCACGGATAAGAGCGAAAATTCAAATGCTGCATGATCTGCTTCCATGATGTTAAATGTGACCACGTGTGGTTTCTAGTTAAAAGTCAACACAAAGTAAACCATTGAAAAGAGTTGGGATTGATTGCACCATAGGGGACTGAACGGATATGGGGATTAGGCAAGTAGGGAAGTGAAGCCATGATATTGACTGGTTGAGTATGTCTGGGGAGTACTATAATTCATTTCTGTACATTTATCTAAATTTGTGTACATTGCCAAAAAAGTCAAAGCTGTCCCTCACAACAAAACAGCGACTCCTTTGCTTGCATCTTTGGAAACAGCTCTATTTCCTGCTTTAATATCTCTATTTTTCCCTTTCACGGTTCTTTTGAAGACCCTGACCTGGAGTTACATGCTGACTTTGGTTCTTTGCTGGAATGGGACCTGCTCTCAGGGTCTCAGGACTGGCCGCTATTCGATATACCAAGGAAGCAGCCCCGAAGACTAGCACACATTCCGAGTTTTGGGATTTCGTGGCTCTGGAGGCTGGCGGACTGAAGGCCAGTGCCTCCGCAGAAAATCGGTGTGTCGTGGGAGATGGAAGATCGAAAGCAGCGAGCTGGCTGCTGGCCGTGTGCCCAGAGACCCGAGTTCTTTGGGCACAGAGCTCCGAAAAAGCAATGCAACAGGCTTTTAACATCATAAATCAGCAAGCTGTTTATTATGTCTCCCCTCTCACTGAGAAACGGGGACACCTCTTTCTCCCTTATTAGTGAGAGAGCGTGTGGTATGTTGAATTACCAGGTGAAAGAGTAGTCTTTGGGGTACTGCAAGACTGTGTCTTTATTGATGCTTTGCTGCACGCTTGAGTGCTCGCTGGGGGGTGCCGATGCTTTTTTTGCTGGTGGGGGGAAGGAGGATTGTTGCTTTGCTTCTGCTTATGATTGGGAGGGTGGACCTGGGGTTTGGGTTTCTAACATTTAACTGTCATTTATTCTTTGGGGCACTCCTCTGTTTTTGTTGATGTTTGTGAAGAAAAAGAATTTCAGGATGTATATTGTATACATTTCTCTGACATTAAATGTACCTTTGAAACCTTTGAACTTGGGATGGAGATAGTTGCCCAGCATTCCCAGTCTTTTAAAGGTCACAGAATACTATCATCAACATGTTGAATGATTTTAAAGCAGATTAAATACGTTAACTACAAGAAAGGAAGTCCAGTTTCTCAGACAGAATAGGTGCTGGATCAGAAGTTGAAAAGATAGTCCCAATTTGCATCATGAGGGAAACAAGACTGTGACAGTGTTGGTTTAATTCCTGAAAGGTCACTGCCAATGGACTGGAGGCAGTTAAGAGAAGGGTTATCTAGTTGTCTTATGAAGAAAATTTTACTGTGGTCTAGTCTGGATGTTAGAGGAACCATAGGGAATTTGATTAAAACATACAAGGCATGACAGATGTGAAAAAGGCTCTCTTGGTAGAGAATCTCGAACAAAGGGTCATTATTTAAAAAAACACAACATAGACAAGGCAGAATTGCTTCTCTCACAGAACTGAGAGTCTTTGGCAGTAGAAGTGGCGACTTTGGATATTGTTAAGCTGGTGGTAGGTAGAATATTAAGAAGCAAGGGTTGTAATGTTATCGCAGGTTGATGTGAGATAAGAGTTGACATCAAGTCACATCAGCTGTGATGTTGTTAAATGATGAAACAGACTCAGAAGGCTGAATGGATTACATCGGCTACTTGGTATATCAGGTAAGAAAATGTCCCAATATAACACTGAGAACCTGGATAGGCACATAGAACTCTTTTCCTGCATCACTGGAGTGTAGTATTAGGAAATTATAGTTCTTGTGTAGATAGTACCTTTAAACATGAATTTGAAAGTATATTGATGTTGCTGTAATTATTGTAACCTGAAGGGGAACTACCTTGGAAAGTTGATCATGAAGGGAGAAAAAACAAGTCATACAAAAATTTCTCCCAGAAATAAGTCAAAATATAATATGGAAATAGGACGTAATTTTGTACAAAAATATTACTGTAATGTTGCTGTGTAAGGATTAAAAAGGGCTGTTGCCTGTGAGACTGCCCTCCATGTCTGCAGTTGAAGAAATAAGTTGTGTACTTGCTTTTGAAGGTTGCTTGGAGATTTTCACTTACAATGATGTTTTTCCTTCAGTTTTACACACTCTAAAATTCCTTCCCTGAACCTTGTTGCCATTCTGCCTTTCTCTCTCTTCTAATAAAATGTTTTGTGCAAGCAACCAGACTTCTGGTTTATCTTAATCGTTAACAATTTTCTCCTGGTAACACTCATGCAAAACGCTTTGGGATATTTTGCTATGTTAGGAGCACTGAATAAATGAAATGGGAATAGAGCTGAGCTGATGTGTAAAGGCAAGTGCACCTCCCTCTAGAGGCCAGTAAGCGTGCAACTTTTAAAGGGACAATGACAACCTGACCCACTTTGAGAAACTTCAAGACTGTGGTTTCTAAGCCTCCAGCTCTGAGCAGAGTGTTGAACAAATATTAATTTGCTATCAATGTGAAATGAGGAAAAAACCTTGACAGATGGTAAGAAAATCCTGATGTCTTTACGGGCCCGTGCAGATGCAATTAAAGCACCATTCCTCCCAAAGCTAATTATGTCCTCAGTATGATCCTCATATCCACAGCAAACAGGTTTTCCTAAGACAGAACTGAAAGCCACAACAGATTGTTTGAGAAAGGAAGCAGAGTGCAATAATAAATAATCTAATGGTGCAAAAAGGGCAGGAAGTCTGTTCAACTTTAAGTGTCATTCTGTGCCTTTTCTGAGCAAGAACCGTCACCTGTATTAGAGGCTAGAAAATCCAGGTAACACACAAAAAGTATTCACAAAAGTACTCAGGGAATCAGCAACCCCTTCAAAAGCCCTCCGAAAAAGCAACAAAGTGATTAAACAAAACAGGAACTCTTCCCTGGACACCGTGGGCTTTATATTAAATAATCCAAAGCGACAAGCCTCACGTAGGGATCTCTGACCAAAGTACATGTAAGTCTTTCACCCAAATATAAAATGCTGGAGGAACTCAACAGGCGAGGCAGTTTCTATGAATAAGAGTCAGTAGTTAATGTTTTAGGCCAAGGGGCTTCATCAGGACATAGCAAAAGAGTCCAGTCCTGATAAAGGGTCTCAGCTCGAATGGTTGACTGTTTACTCTTTTCCATAGACGCTGACTGACCTGCTGAGTTCCTCCAGCATTTTGTGTGTGTTGCTTCAGATTTCCAGTATCTACAGATTTTCTCCTGTTTCTGAATCTCTCACCCATTTATTATTTAGCTGTTCTGCCCCTTTTCTAATTAAAGCCGATGGATCAGTTACCTGCCATGGTTAAAATCTGTCATCATGCTCTCAGCTCTGACTTCAGTCCAGTCGGTTGTTCATAAGAATTTTGAAAATATGGGTTTCAAATGCTGAATGGGCGTTCTCTATTGAAGGTCCTGCTGATGCAGCAGAAATGACTGCTATCAAAAGCACTGCTTCAGAGCAAAATTAGCTTGAAAGCTTGATAGATGACATGCATCTAATGATCATATATCTCTTGTACCTTCTGCGCATCTGTCACAGCTTCTGACTCGGAGGTATTATTGCTGCTAACTGACAATGATAACATCACTCAAAAAGAAAAATGTTGCATTTATGTAGCACCCATCCAAAAGGGTACTTATCATTGTGATGCAGGGAGCTGGGCTGACAAATTAGATGCTGCAAGACTCGGTGACCTAGTGGCACAGCTCAGTGACTTGCTGCCTTGCAACAGCAGTGGCCAGGGTTCAGTCCGAGTATGTGCTACTGGCCGTGTGGAATTTGCACATTTTCTCCATAAGCACGTGGGTTTCTCCCTTGTGATCCAATTTCCATCCAAACTTCCATGATCAAAGTACATTTATTATCAGAGTATGTATACAATATGCAATTTTGAGACTCACCTTCTTGCAGGCAGCCACAGAATAAAGTAACGTATTAGAACCCAAGATATACCACACACAGCAAAGAATGACAAACATCCAATGTGTGAAAAAGAACAAATCATACAAGCAATAAAAAATAAAAGAAAACAGACATGAATCACAGAGTCCCTGAAAGTAATTCCACAGCCACAGAGCCCATTCTGTGCTGAGATGAATATAGCTGCTTCACATCACTAAGCCCTGCTGGTGGTCAGGGTAATTGGCCTTTGTAAAATGCCTTCAGTATAGGGTGAGTCAAAGTCATATTCATTGTCATATGTATAATTACATGTATGCACAGCTGCAATGAAATTCATACTTACAGCAGCATCACAGACTGCATTAGCAATTCAACATTCACAAGAAAAACATAAATGAAACAAAATTATACAAGAAAGAACAAAGCAAAACAACATCGATTACAAAGCAAAGTAGCTATCCTGATGTCAAACTGAGGTGGCGAGGAGGATTGTGCAGGTTACTTCAAGAACTGAATGTGGTTGAAAGGAAGTGGCTGTCCTAGAACTTGGTGATGTAGGACTTCAGGCTTCTGTATCTCTTGCCTGATGGTAGCTGCATGACATGGCCTGGATAGTGGGGGATCCTTGATAATGGATGTTGTCTTGGAATTGCAGAGAATTTGTGGAGAGCAGGTTACAGGGAAAGTTGATGCATTTACTCTGTGAGAAGGCAGGGACTAGATGGGCTAAATGTTAGGAATTCTGAAAATATTCCACAAATAAAAGTGGAATATGAGTAAATAGTACAAGGGGAATTTGTGTCTGACTGTGTTTGAGAGTTTCACAATTAGTTACACACACTTTTAATTCCATTTAAGTTAGTAGAAGAGAAGAATACAACAACAATGAGACATATTTAAGCTGATGATTAACAGACTCCAAAATAAACACATCCCACTAAAACATAAGAACAAATTACCCATTATTACCAAACCCTATTATTAATCCATCCCTTTCTCGAACTCCATGTCTCCATTTCTGGAGACAGACAATCTACTGATAACTTTTATAAATGTACTGACTCTCAAAAAGCAACACACACAAAATGCTGCAGGAACTCATCAGTCAGGCAGCATTTATGGAAAACGAATAAATTGTCGACACTTTGGAGCTATACTGTTCATCAGGATCGGAGAATAAGCAGGACAATGACAGAAATAATGGGTGGGGGTAAGGGAATCAGGACAATCTAGAAGGTGATAACTGAAGCCAGGTTGATGGGGGAGGAGGGATAAAGAAATAAACTGGGAGATGATAGTGGAAAAGGCAATGGGCTGGAGAGGAAGGAATCTCAAGTCGTCACTTTTTATTGACATTTTGACCATAACTGCTGGTACAGTATACAATAAAAACAAGGCAATGTGTTCAGTACCATGGTGCTACACGAAACAATACAAAAACTACACTAGACTACAGACCTACCCAGGACTGCATAAAGTGCACTAAACAGTGCAGGCATTACAATAAATAATAATCAAGACAATAGACACAGTAGAGGGCAGTAAGTTGGTGTCAGTCCAGACTCTGGGTATTGATGAGTCTGATGGCTTGAGGGAAGAAACTGTTACATAGTCTGGTTGTGAGAGCCCGAATGCTTTGGTGCCTTTTCCCAGGTGGCAGGAGGGAGAAGAGTTTGTATGAGGGGTGCGTGGGGTCCTTCATAATGCTGTTTGCTTTGTGGATGCAGCGTGTGATCTTCTCAGCTGTCCTCACTATCCGCTGCAGAGTCTTGCAATCTGAGATGGTGCAATTTCTAAACCAGGCAGTGATGCAGCCGCTCAGGATGCTGTCAATACAACCATTGTGGAATGTAGTGAGGATGGGGGGTGCGGTGGGAGATGGACTTTCCTCAGCCTTCGCAGAAAGTAAAGACACTGCTGGGCTTTCTTTGCTATGGAGCTGGTTTTGAGGGACCAGGTGAGATTCTCTGCCAGGTGAGCATCAAGAAATTTGGTGCTCCTAACAATCTTTACCGAGAAGCCGTCAACGTTCAATGGTTAGTGATAGAGATAAGGCTCTGAGCCCTCCTGAAGTCAACAACCATCTCTTTAGTCTTGTTCACATTCAGAGGCACTGCACCAGTCCTTTAGCCACTGAACTTCCTCTCTGTATGCTGACTCGTCATTCTTGTTGATGAGACCCACCACGGTCGTATCATTGGCAAACTTGATGATATGGTTCTGGGTCAGCAGAGTGAACAGCAGTGGATGAACACACTGCCCTGATCCCGATCCAGACTGACTGAGGTCTCCCAGTCAGGAAGTCTAGGATCCAGTTGGAGAGGGAGGTGTACAGGAGAGTGGACCATGGGAGAGAGGGAAGGAGGAGATGATAGACAGGTGCAGAGATGAGGTAAGAGGACAGAGTGGGGAATAGAAGAAGGGGGAATGGAAAAAAATTACTGGAAGGAGAATTCAACATTGAAGCCTTCAAGTTGGAAGCTACTTAGATCAAATATGAGGTGTTACTCCACCAGCCTGAGAGCGGCCTCATCATGGTAGAAGAAGAGGGCATGGACCAACATGTTGGAATGAAAATGAGGATAGGAATTAAAATGGTTGGCCACTGGGAACTTTTTATGGAATGATTGGAGGTGCATGGCAGATCAGTCTATCAATTTATGTTGGGTCTCACAATGTAGAGGAGGCCACATCGGGAACAGTGGACACAGTAGTCATTCCACAGTCGTGGATTCCACATTCCAGTTATTTCCTTTTCCCTGTGTCCTGCTGGGCACCTTGATTAAGGCACCTGATTTTCATTTCGTACTGCTAACATAAAGGCTCCAGGTTACAGCGGTTATTGCTGGACTGTCACCAGAAACCAATCACCGGAAACCAGTCATCTCACCGTAGCCGCTGCGGTTATGCTCAGCCCTAGCCTGCTGTGAATCATGGACTCTAGTCGCTTCGGTGCCTGTGGCTGCTTAGCGAATCCAGTCGTTCTCGTGTCCAGCTGGGATGCCCGCCCTTTTTGCCGCTGCTCTGAGTAAGGTACGAATTCTGACATTTTTGTGCCCGGCTGAGACTGGGTCGAGTCGGGAGATTGTCGTCTGCAGTTCCTGGGTCAAGTCAAGTCAAGTTTCGAACCCGAGTCAAGTTCCAGGCCAGTCCATAAGTCCAAAGACCATAAGATAAAGGAGCAGAATTTGGCCATTTGGCCCATCGAGTCTGCTCTGCCATTCAATCATGGGTTGATTCAATTCTTCCAGTCATTCCCACTCCCCTGCCTTCACCCCATACCCTTTGATGCCCTGGCTACTCAAAAACCTATCTATCTCTGCCTTAAATGCACCCAATGACTTGGCCTCTACAACCACTCATGGCACCAGATTCCACAGATTCTACCCTCTGACTAGAGTAATTTCTCTGCATCTCTGTTCTAAATGGATGTCCTTCGTTCCTGAAGTCACGCTCTCTTGTTCTAGAATCCCCTACCATAGGAAATAACTTTGTCGAGTTCTGAGTTCCTGGGGTCGAGTTGAGAGCCTGCTGAGAGGACATTTCCAGGACATTAGAGAGTTGAGAGTCCAGTTGAGTGTTGCAGGCCATTTTGCTGCCACTCCAAGCCTAGATACAAATGGACTGTCATTGTGTGGTTCTGTCTCTTTGTTGTCCAAGTCCATCCAGCTGAGTAGGTCCGGCCATTTGCCGCTACTCTGAATTGAGTATTCTATCTCCTCATTGCCCAAGTCCTAGTCCAAGTCCAAGGCTCATGGTCCTAGTTCAAGTCTAGGCTCATGGTCCTAATCCAAGTTCCAGGCTCCAAGCCAAGGAGAATGTTCCAAGTCCAAGCCAAAATCCAGGGTTCCTAGTCCAAGTCGAGTCCGAGTCCAAGTCAAATCCAGGTTCCAAGTCCAAGTCAAGTCCAGGTTCCAAGTCCAAGTCCTAGTCCAGGTTTTACCAACAACACACACAAAATGCTGGTGGAACACAGCAGGCTAGGCAGCATCTATAGGGAGAAGTGCTGTCGACGTTTCGGGCCAAGACCCTTCGCCAGGTTTTACCAGTTTGTTATCCAATGTTTACATCCACGTTGGCATTTTGTCCTCGCTCCCTGGCCTCTCTCGTAACTACCAATAAACACTGTTCTGTTTATAACTTCCTCCGTGTCTGTGTCCTGCACTTGGGTCTGCTCTCAATGTCCCCTTGTAACATAAAGAGGAATAGCATGTTTAAAGGATGCAGAATGAGAAGAGGTATAGTCAAGACAGCTATGGGAATTGGTAGGTTTATGAAAGATATCAGTAGACAGTTTGTCTCTAGAGATAAAGGTGGAGACTGAGAAATAGGAGAGAGGTGTCAGAAATAGACCAAGAGAAGTTATGGGCAGGGTGGAAGCTAGAGGCAAAGTTTATGAAATTGACGAGCTCAGCATAGGTGCATGAAATAGCACCAATGCATTTGAGTATGTCATACAGAAAGAGTTGGAGAGAATTGCCACGGAAGGCTCAGATGTGGATTGTTCCACATAGCCAATGAAAAGCTAGACATAGTTGTGGTACATATGGGTGCCCATGGCTACACTTTGAGCTTGGAGAAAGTGGAAGGAACTGAAAGAAAGATTGTTGAGGTTGAGGACCAGTTCCACCAGATGGAGGAGGGTGGTGGAGGGGAACTAGTAGGCCCTTTCCTTGAGAAAAATGCAGAGAATTTTAAGGCTTTCTTGATGGGGAATACAAGTGTATAGGGACGACATCCATGGTGAAAATGAGGCAGTCAAGGAATCGCAAGTTGTTGAGGAGATGGAGAGCATGTGAAGGGTCATAGATGTAGGTGGGAAGTGACTGAACAAAGGAAGATAGAATGGAGTTGAGGTAGGTGAACAGGAGTTCAGAGGAGCACAATCAGACAGAGGCAATGAGCCTACCCAAACAGTCAGGTTTCTGGATCTTGGGTAGAAAGTAGAAACAAATGTAGGGTAAGGGAACTAGGAGATTGGTGACAGTGGCTGGGAGATCTCCAGAGTTGATGAGGATAGTGATGGTGCAGGAAACGGTACCATGATGGTCTGGTAGGGCCCTTTTCAAGGGGTAAGTAAGAGGAGGTATCTGAGATTTGCCTCCTGTCCTCAACAAGACAGAAGTCAGTCCATTACAGTATAACAGCCCCCTCTTTGTCTGCTGTTTTGATGGTGAGTTTGGGATTCATACAGTGAGAGTGGAAGATAATGCATTCAGAGGGGGTAGGGTTCGAGGAGGAGAGAGGAGTGCTGACATCGAGCCAGTTGATGTCCAATTGGTATTTGGAAATTAAAAGATCCAGAGCAGGGTGTTCAAGAAGAGGAGGAAGGTTGGAAATGGTACATATTCTCAATCCATTAGCTGTAAAAATGCTTCTCCCTTTTCTCAGATCCTCTTTCTCCTCTGCATCTCATCTCCTGATGAGGTTTCCATCACAGAACATCTGAAATGTTCTCCTTCTTCAAAGAACAGGGTTTTCCCTCTACTACCATTGTCGATGTTCTCACCTTGACCTTCTCCATTTCCCGCACAGGGATGGTGTTCCATTACACCTCACAAGCCTCTGTATCTAGCATAGAATATTCTGTAGTAGCTACCATCTACAATGGGATCATTTCCCTCCCTCTAGCTCCCCATTTTCCATAGGGACCACTCCCTACAAGTCTCCCTTTCCCATTTGTCCCTTCTGCCTCTTATCCTTACAAATAGAAGAAATGCTACATCTGCCCTTACCCCTCCTTCTCACCATCATTCAGGGCCCCAAACAGTCCTACCAGGTGAGGCAACACTTCAAAGACTGTGAGTCCCCAGGATCATCTACTGCCTTCAGTGCTCCCTCCCCTGCATTGGTGAGACTGATGCAGACTGGGGAGACCACTTTGCTTAGCATTTTCATTTCATCTGCCACAACAGGTAAGATTTACCAGTGGGCACCCATTTCAAATCAACCTCCATTCTCATTCCAACACATCAATCCATGGCCTCCTCTACTGCCATGAAAAGGCCACACTTACATTGGAGGAGCAACACCTCATGCTCCATTTGCGTAGCCTCTAACCTGATGGGATTAACATAGATTTCTCTAACTTCCAGTAATTTCACCTCCTTACCTTTTTTGCCTATTCTACACTCCATTCTAGCTCACTTCTTACCTCCCCTCTTTTCCTCACCTGCAGATCACCTCCTTCTGGTACCC
Organism: Hypanus sabinus; assembly: GCF_030144855.1. Classification (NCBI taxonomy): domain Eukaryota; kingdom Metazoa; phylum Chordata; class Chondrichthyes; order Myliobatiformes; family Dasyatidae; genus Hypanus; species Hypanus sabinus. The sequence continues at coordinate 40,072,223 of NC_082721.1, read as the reverse complement.
TTCCTCTTTCCTTTTCTCCCAATGTCCTCTACTACCATGTACCTTGTTCTTCAGCCCTTAATTGCTTCCACCTATCATCTCCCAGTGTCTTACTTCATTCCAGCTTCGCCCTCCCACTCACCGAGTCACACCTAACACCTGCCAGCTTGTATTCCTTCCCCCCATGCACATTCTTATTCTGGTTTCTTCCCCCTTTTTTTCCAGTTCAAAATGCTGGCTGTATATTCATCTCCACGGTGCTACCTGACTTGCTGTGCTCCTTCAGCTTTTTGGGTGTGTTCCTCTCAGCTTCCAGCATCTGCAGAATTTTGAGTGTTCATCAAACCTTAAATGTAAACTTGAAATGAAAGGAACATGTTTATGCTTAAAAGAGAGCATTAGGGAAAGAGAATGTTAAAAAGAAGTTAAATCAAATAATTAGAAAGCAAAAGAAATCGGATTTTAAACTATCAAGAAGTAGCAAGGATTAATGTGGATATTGTATTGGGCTGAAGTGCTTGTTTCTGAACTGTGCGACTCCATGACTAATTTTTCAGAAAAGTGAGCAGTAAGTGAAAAATTGAGTTAGGGTTATTCAGGCAAGTGTGTTGTTGGCCAAAAGAAATAGTAGTCTGATCAAGGACGGGATATGCAGACAGGCCAGTTGTTTTTGTTTCCCCCATTTTGTAGACTCTGAACAGTTTCTCGTTCTTGGATAATCTAATTAGAGCAACTGAGTGTGGACACAGGAAGCTTCAAGTAATGATCTGCTAAACCCGAGACCATTCTCAACCAAGTAGCCATTTGTTATGTAAAGGGCATGGACTCTGAACTGATCCCCGCTCTGGGACAATCTAATTACAGCAATATCAGGCTATGTCCACACTAGAACAAATAAATCCGTAACTGAAGCCTTTTCTCTTCATTTTGACCCTCCATTCACATTAAAACAGCGTTTTCCTCCCCCAAACACGAAGCTTTTCTAAGACGCCCTCCAGAGTGTGTAAATTTGAAAATGCTGGATTGGCCAGAGCAGTGTGAACGGGGTAACCAGAGAAATCTAAAAACGCTGTCATGACGTGCCGGATCAGATGCTGGCGGCAGCGCACCATTTGATTGTTTTCTTGCACACAACCTAACAATTTCAGAACAGACAGCAACGAGACTGAAGCCAGAAGAGTTAGAAATGTACTCACCAGATACGTTGACCCATAACTTACTGAATAAATAAGTACACTCACTTTTCTGTCCTTGCTCGTACGAAGAGGTGGTTTACTTATTTATGCAAGTACTTCACTGACAATAAATGTGTAACAGCCTAATGTAACATTGTATGGAAATACAAGATAATACTGATGCAGAGGTGTTTTATACATTTAACAAGAGGCTTTATTAAAGCAATAGAGTTAGTCAGTTTTTCAATGTTCATTTTCAGCTGGATCATACTGTCTGTGAACTCCCTGTCAGTTGCCTCCATATGCTCCAGTATTTTTTTTTAGTTTTAAGTCCTCCTGCATGAGAGCCAACAGCTGTCCATCATTTAAGTTTTTATAGTCTGTATCTGTACAAACGCGCACCAAGTCTTTCAAGGCAAGATTTGACACCAAACATGTCGCTTGTTTTCAGTAGATGGGTCCTGCACATGTGCAGTAGGAGGAGATTTGCCGAAATATCCATTTTAATGTGGACAGAAGTATTTTCAAAAACACTTAGTGTGGACGCCTATCGTTTTTTACACGAAACCGGCGTTTTCAAAATTTTCCGGTCTAGCATGGATGTAGCCTCAGAGGAGTAACTACTTGTTATGTGAAATGCCAGACCTGCGATAGGTAATCTCGTTAGACTCTGTCTGGGTTGCCTCATTTAACTGGTTTGGACCACTCAGACACAAGTACACAAGGCTGGGGTGGGCAGAGCCATAAAGCAATATTGGCTGTAGCCCTGCACAATGACCAGTAAGAAGGGGATCCAGGTAGGTCAGGTGACCTTGAGCCAATGGGATGGAGATCCAATGGCTCAATTGATGAGGAACAGTATAGAGTTAGGAGCTCCAAATACAACGGGGCAATAACTCTCCAGCAGCCAGAGACCAACCATCAGGGATAAGGAGGACCTCACGGACACGTGGAGATCAGGACCATGAGGAACGCCTGGCCAGCGTAGCCTCCTTTCCTGGGTAATATCCTTTTCTCTTCATTGACTGTTCATGGACTGTCAGGGAATTCTAGTAGGGTGCACACAGAGACAGTTTGTTAACCCATGTGCTTTTAGTTGAAACAATAAAAGTTACTTGTCGGTAACTACAGATTCTCTGTGCCTCACTGATCATTATTACAATGGGTGATTCTTGTAACGATGTTCAACTCACAGGCAACCACAACAAAATCTTGTATGTTATACTCATGATAACACAGGGGAAGCCGTTTGTTCAATTGAGTCCATGCGAACTCCCAAGGGAGCAATCCCATCAGTTTCATCTTCCATGTTCTTATCACCCAATAGCTTTACAACTTATCATTTTTCATATATCATCTCCGATTTGATTCACCTTGCTGTTAACCTACACTAAAGAGCAATTTACAGTACCTGGCTAAACCACCAGTATGTGGGAGGAAACTGGGGAACCCTAAGAAACCCAACAGTTGATTGCAAGGTCACACAATCTTTGTGCAGACAGTACCAAAGGTTAGGAGCAAACCTGGGTATATGGACATGTGAGGCAGTTGCACTAATTATACTGCCTCACTATTTGTCAGGAAGATTAAAATAACAGTTTTGATCTTAGACAGGGATTATATAGATTTATAATAGAGAATAGAAGTATATTGAATTCAAAGAAAGTCAAACCCCTTATCTCGATGGGTTGCATCTGGAAATATTCCTTAAAATGTTTTATGAAAAATCATTATTAAAGTGAATCACACCAGAAGACTGACAGACTAAAGGTAATTATTATGTCATGGAAAGGAAATGGAACAAACTTGGAGAACTTCAAGGCAATTTCCTTTCCATAGGGCACAAGAAATATAATGGACTTTCTATTCACAGTATGGAAGTAAGATATTCAGAAACTGAAAATATCATAAACAGTAATCTACATTATTTCCAAAAGAAAAGATGATATTTGACCATTGCTGAATGATTGAAGAAATACTTAGAGATGGTATAAGTGATGTAATTTAGTGTAATGTAATTGGATTTCTAAAAATGTCTTTGGTAAATTGGCTCATAACGAGGATCAGAGCCAATGGTGTTACTGAAGTGTGGCCAGAAAGATGGTACAATGCATAAAATGGCTGATAGGGGTTACTTAGATTGTGAAATAATGAGGAATGATTTTTTTTCCCATAACATATGGTGTTGGAACTATTTGCATGAAATACCCCATTTGGAATTAGAAGTACCATATAAAAACTATTCAGATAGCGTGAGATGGCAATGTGTGATGAATATAGAAACACCATAGATAAGATACAAAAAATGCTAATAAATTTATGAAATTGATATCTAGCATAATTGATCAACAACTTTGATATTAATCTGTTGTAGGAATTAAGACTAGCTGCGGAAAGGGAAGGGTGGCAGAGGTAGGGTGCAAGTATCCAATTTACTTAAAATAGCAATACAACTTTACATCATCAGGTGGAAACAGATAAAAAAGCACAAAAAGTAGAATCAATAAGCAAGACAGGGCAGCTACGCTGACCAGATTTGAAACATTTTTAAGTCCTACTGGGGTTGGTGTGAACATAATTCTAGTCTGCATACTTGCTCCGATCTTGAGCTGAAATGTTGATGATCTCTACATATCAGTTCACAGCTTTAAGCCTTTCCAGAGATGACAGAGCTGTGAACAGGTATTTTGAGGATGATGGAGAGGGAGGAACTGTTGTGCAATCAGATTATCTGGTCTCTTGGTTAGGAAGTCTATCACCTAGTTGCACGGTAGGGTATGTAGACCGAGGAGTGGGAGTTTGTTCACCAAAGTCTGTCGGACAATAGTGTCGAATGCTGAACTGAAATCCAGAAACATCTTTCTGAAGATAATATTATCGTTTTCTAGTTAAGTCAGGACCAAGTGCTCGACAGATGTTATGGCATCTGTCATAGAGCACTTCTGTTGGTAGGCATATTGGTGAGTGCCCAATGTGGCAGGAATGGAGTTTTTGATGTCTGCCATTGCCATGGTGATTGGTGGCAGTATTACCGGGTGATAGTCTTTTAGTCCTGGAAGTGTAGAGTTTTTTGGTACAAGGATGCTGGTGACTGGTATGAAGCACGAGGATCAAGTAAAGCATGTTGTTAATATCCTGTCAAAGTTCAGGTGATGGTGCATCAAATTCAAAGCAGACCTGTAAGAAAACAAAGATGTTGATTAAATGGCATTTCCTTTGGGATTGACATTTTAAAAATTGAATCAAGTAGCACCCAAAAACCATTATACCATGCCATCTAACTTGTAAGCCTCAAATGTTTTAAAAAGTTTTGAAAGATTTATTACTGAATATATTTTCTCATGGCATGATTGTTTAATGACCATACCAGATCAGAAAAGCTGAACCTTGAGGCACTTTCATCTGCATCCTAATGTGCCTGTTAATTCAGCTCCTCTCTGTTCTTTTACGTTTCTTTTTCAGCACAGCACATGATCCATGTTCTTCCCTCCAGTCTCACCAGGTTCCTCATGGCACCCAGTGTCATTGTCCACTCTTACGGACACCAATAACAAACAATCCTAGAGAAAAGAAATTCTTATCAGCAAAACATGAGCAGTTATACTCACTTGAGTTTTAAACAATGTGAGAAGATCTTACAGAAATATGTAAGATCTTGAGGTTACTGAAAGATCCCTGCTGAGTAGTTGTTCTCCCACACCACTCCCTTAAGAGGTCTACAGAAGCAAAGGGCATATAATTTCAAAATAAGGACAAATATTTAGTATAGAGGTAAGAAAGTTTCCACACCTCCCCACCCCCCCACTTTCCATGAGGTTTGGAATTCTTTACCCCAGAAATCTGAGGAAGCCATTGAATACAATCAAGGTTGAGATAGACAGAATTTTGGTCACTAATGAAATCATGAGCTATGGGGAATAAGGAGAAAAGTGGACTGAGGCAAAGATCATATTAGTGATGACTTTATTTGAATAGTAGAGCAGACATACTGTTCTTCTTTCTTACATATGTGCTGATGTTCTTACCAGAGCTGAACTACTGAGGAACATGCACCCCTGTCAATTATCCCTGGTTCCTCCTCCTCTACCATGACTTTCTCTCATGTGTAGCTGAAAATGGGCCAACAGCAGTCTACTGTTCTTCCAGAAGAATTTTGTGTTGTTCCGTTCCATCTTGTCCATAGTCCTGCTTCACAACTCTCAGTACAAAGTCCTACAACCTATAGGAAGTAAATGGGCAGCTCCAGGAGAATTAAAGATGAATGTTAGTATTGACAAAAGTAGAACTAACACTCTCAAAACATCAGTTGAAGGAAAAGAAATAACACAAGTCCTGTGCAAAAAAACTTTCCACAGAGACCTGATAGCTGTGAAGCAATTATATTTATTTCAGGTAAATGTCAACCTTTCCATCCTCTCCAGTGCAAATCTGCTCTTGCCAGGGTTTCACAGAAGTCAGCTACCTGGAAACCCAGAGTTAAATTCAATCACCAAAGTTCAATTTGTTTTTTATATGTAATTAATTGTTTCTAATTGCTACCTTAGGTTAAGTCCAAGTTAATGAATTCACACTGGGTTTCCAACTGGCTGATTTAAGTACTCACCCACTGCAAAAACACACAATGTCAGTGGTTGAAATCCATCCACCTAATAGTTTTTAATGTAGACGCATTCCACAAAATGTAATGCAAGATACAAAAGGTGCTTTTATGAAATAGTGGGCATGTGTGCATCCATGCTTATGTTTAAATTAACAATACCACATCGTCTATTGTACCTACTTATAAATATAAATATGCCCATAAGACCATAAAGACATAGGAGCAAACTTGGACTATTTGCCCTATTGAGTTTTCTTCGCCATTCCATCATGATTGTTTCATTATCCCTCTCAACCCCATTTGCCTCCCTCCTCCCTGTAACCTTTGACATCAGTCCTAATCAAGAACCTATCAACCTCTAATTCAAATATATCAAATGACTTGACCTCCACAGCCATCTGTGACAATGAATTTCACATATTCACCACCCTCTCACTAATTCCTCCCCATTGTTCAGAGTTCTCAGCATTCAGTTTCATCTGAAAGGTGACACTCTAAAAATACTGCAGTCCCATAATACTGCACAGAGTACTTGACAACACTCCATAATAAAAGCTGAAGATTTTACCCAACATCCTCTCTCTCCTTCTCTCTCTCTCTCTCTCTCTCAGGTTTAAGTCGGGTTGAATTGAAGCCAATTTGATACTCCATTACTCTGTAGCTTGGGAAGCCTTGTTAATGTGTTCATGCTAAAGACATGTCCAGTTGTCTGACTGAGCTCCTTGGTGTGATGAGGTTCAATGCAGAAATATCCTCTCTCTGAATGTTAATGGCACCATAATCTTAACGGTAGCAACTTAGGTTTCCTCTGTTCAAATATTTATGATAATACTTCAAACAGCTACATTTCCTTTCAAGTAGAAATATTAGGCCTTTAAAAAGTCCAATGACAAATCTTTGTAAAATGCACTCAACAAACACTCAAAATGCATAATGTCAGATTATGGTGCATAAAATATTCACCATAAAGTCCCAACAACAGGCAATAAATGACTAGGATAATAGAGAGCCATTTACATCTGTCCACTTGAGTTAAATTGCTTTGCACTTTCTTCTGCGCTCTAGGGTAGGGAGACAAATGCTGCTGAGAGAACAGCTGTCAGGATCAGAAGATAGGTATGGTTAAATAATGCCACTTGGCCCATCTTAGCTTCATCAACCTGCAGACCATCTTATTCACTAGTATTGTAAATCCCTGAGCAACACTCATAAAATACTGAAGGAACTCAGCAGGTCAGACAGCATCGATGAACAGAAATAAAAAGTTGATGTTTTGGGCTGAGACCCTTCATCAGAATTCGTCACTGTAAAACCCTATTGCTTTTTAAATTGATCTATGAAACAAACTGACCTGAAGAACGGATCAATATTGAATCCTGTAACCCGAAGAATGACATGAGCTCGTAATTCTGTCAAGGGTCATAAGTGATCGAAGTGGGTAATAAGATTTGGCACAAAATATGAATGGCCAACAGCCAGAAGTAGATATATCAATGTTTGTAGTCCTCTGCGGCTCAAAACAGAATTATTAGGCACTGCTCTTCAACAAGTACCTCTCCCCTGACATTTGCACGAGGATACACCCTACTGTCTGTGTGTTTATGCAACAGTTTTGTGCATTTAATACAACATAGAAACACCAAGCTAATTCTTTGACATATGCCTCATATATGCAAATATCACACCTGCTTTGAGTCATATTTATCATTCAGTGTCTTAACTCATTAATACCAGTTATAGATTACTTTTTTGACTAATTTGCAATTACACCTCTGTGCTTACGAGTCATGGAATTAACTGAAATGGAAAGCGTAGATGTGATGAACTACATATACCTGTATGCACACGCCCTCCTCCCCGCTGACAGCTCCTGTGGCTCCTCCCACAGACCATGGCTCCTCCCACAGACCCCGGTATAAAGGCGATTGGAGCCACAGACCCTTCCTCAGTCTCCAGGATGTTGTATGATGGTCACTTGCTGCTTGTGCTTTCTTCCAGCCAATAAAAGCCTACCTTAACCCACGTCTCAGAGTTATTGATGGTGCATCAGTAGATTTCTTTTATCATATCTTATTCAGGAGCAACATTTTCTATAACCCAGTTCCCCAAGGATAGCAGCTACTTGCATTTCAAATTCCTCCACCGCGTCATCTTTTCCTAGTTTTGAAAATTTCTCTGCTCATGCAACTCTTCGAGATCTTAATGTTCCTTCAGCTCTGTCATGTTCTATTTGAATTCTTCTAGTATTCTCTTCCATGCCCTCAACAGATAAGGGCACAGTACCACTGCTGAGTAATACAACTACAACTCAATCTCTGCTTGTTAGCATGGATTTGTAAGACGGTTAATGATGTGATCCTTTGAGGTTTCTATGTTTATATCTGATTTGTCCTATTCTCACATCAGTGATCTCCAGGAGGAAACAACATAATGGGATGTGGAAGAAAAAATATCAGAAGGCCCAAGGGATTGAAGGAAACTAATAGCGTGAATTAAGCATGATATATCATGACAGAAGAGGATTAGCTGACTGGGAGGATTAAGTGACTGAGAGTTATAAACAGAAGGGGTCAAGGGAAAACTCCACAACTCATCTCCAAGAGTGCAAGAACATCGGTACTCAATACTGGAGCAAAAAAAAATAGCAACTAGAGGAACTCACCAGATCGAGCAGCATCTGTTTGGGGTGGGGAGGGCTGATGGATGAGAAAAAACTGTCACTGTTTCAGTTTGAAACCTTGCATCAGGATGGAGAGCGAAGAGGGCAGATGGCCAGTATGAAGAGGAGAAGGGGAGTGGTGAGACAAAGGCTGGTAAAGTGATAGGGGGAATTCCAAAAGGGGGCAAGGAATGGTTGGCAACTGGAGCTGAGAATGGTGGAACTAGGAGACAGATACAAATGGGTAATAGGTGGAAGAATAAAAGTGAGAAATAAAAGGGTGCTGGAGTGGTGAGGGAGGATAAAGGGTGACAGTGGAGGCCGTGCTGGAAGGACACAAAAGATACCAGTACTGTATTGGAAATTATGTAATGGAGGTGATAATGGAACCATTAAAAGTGAAGGATAGAGTGCAGGTGGAATGAGATGGGAGAAGATCCAGTGGGTGAAGTATGTAGGTAGTAGATGGAAGGAACTGAGGGGGAGAGTGGTGAAAATAGATCATCAGAGGATGGTGATGTGGTATGGGGAAGTGAACGGAGAAAGGAGAACTAGAGTCGCATTGGATGGAAGGCTGAGAACATGCAGGTCAGTGGTGGAATAAAATCACATGCACCTAGGGATGACCTCTGCAGAGAGTACAGACACTCTGAAAAACTGCTCACCTAGTCTGTACCTGATTCCACCAATATAGTGGAGGATATATCAGGAGCACCAAATGTGGTAGATAAGGTTGAAGGAGATGCATGTAAATCTGACTCAGCTGTTGAGGTTCCTGGATGGTGCTGAGGATTGAAGTGTAGGGACAAATGTTGAATCTTTTATTGTTGTTGGGGAACGTGCCAAAGGAGAAGGACAGGTGGAATGGGTAGAACAGGGAGTGACAGTTGAGTATGTTCCCTGCGGAAGGTGGAGAGGAGTGGGGAAGGAAAGAAATGGCAAGGAGTCAGATCTCATTGCAGCTGGCAGAAATGAAAAAAAGAAGCCGTGCTGGATACTGAGGCTGGTAGTGTGAAAGGTGAAGACTAGTTGATCTCTGTCTCTGCTCTGTTTGGAGGGAGGTGGTGTGAGAGCAGAAATCGAGTAAATGAAAAGTCTGAAAGTGTGAAATTGGGCTTCATTAACCACAGTAGAAATTAAGCCAAATTTCCAAAAAAAAACATGATAATTTCAGATGTTATAGAATGGGCCTCATGTTGAGAGAAGATGTGGAAAAGTTGGGAAAGAAATGGCAAGCTTAACCAGAAGCAGGTTGGTAAAAGGTATAGTCAAGGCAGCTGTGGGTGTCAATGGGTTTATGAATGCTGTCAATGGACATCTTGGAGACAGAAAGATCGGAATAGGGCGAGCAGAGTCAGAAATAGACCAAGTGAATATGAGAGTGAGGTGGAAATTAATAGCAAGGAAGGAGATGGTGAGTGCTGTAACCAGTCCTAGGAAGAATCAAGTCAAAAATCAGGAGAGCAGTATAAACCACAGGGTGGGGACAGGGGAACAGTGAGAGAAGGAATCTCAGAATTCCTGTCATATAAAGGAGGAAATCTTTTTCAAAGTCAGTAAGCCTCGGAGTGATTTCACAGCAGAGTAGTAAAATAGAAACACAAGACAGGGTAAATGCTGGAATATGGAGCAAAAATAATCAGCCAATGGTGGAGCCAGTGGTGAAAGCAGCAAAGGTGGGGGGAGGGGATGGGGCGAAGGAATCGCCAACATTTTGTGTCAAAAACCCAAATCCTGCATTAGGACTGAGATTGGAGAGGGAAGATAGGTAGTTTAATGAGGAGAGGGTAACTGGTAAGAGAGGGGCTGATCAGCAAAATTATATTATTTATAGTTTTGTTATTAGTCTTTCACAATCCTAGAATGAAAATGCTTCGAAAGCCATTGCTTCCATTAGCCCATGGTCGATACTACTGAAACACTAACATTGTTCCTGCAAGTGTCCTCACCTTCCTTCTGCTGACAAGGTTTTTCAAACCATATGAAATCCAGACTAGCTCAAATCATATGCAAAATAGCTTAACTCAGAGGCCAGTGACCCTGTTTAAATATTTAAGTTGTCCTTTCCCAGCCCTATTATGCTCTGAGTTGGTCGGTTAGAAACTGGTTGAGATTTACTTAGAGATTTTGATCAGTTTTTCTGTCTGTCTGCAATTTTTCATGTACAAAATGGCTGCAGTATTGACAGTGGCTGGCAATGATGATCACAAAGCAAATCGTTGCATTTTGGATTATGGCCATGATTAAGGTGCAATAAGAAACTATCTTCCTTTAAAACTCAGTTGGGCAAAAAATGGGTGGAAGTTACTGTAGTTTCTAAGAGATCAACACAAAATTGGCATAGTCACATCAGTTGCAACTGTGCTGTTATTTAGAAACAACTTAAAGGATATGCCATCTGTCATATACCGAGGCCAAGTCGTTTGAATTATGGAACAGTAAAGGTTAACTTCATCTTTATTTAATACAGAGGCTTTGGTAGAATTGTTAAGCAATGACGTTTAAATGTACACTGATTTGAAAATGTGAATCAGTGTTCAGTGCACAGGAGCCACAATGTCTTATTTGTACCATCCCATTAGAGATGTTTCTTTCCTACTTTTGCATCAATGTAAAGAGGAATCGGAAACATCTGGGCCATGAATTTCACTTTAACAAGTTGCTGGCAGTCGAGCAAGTTGCTCATCTACCACATTGCCTACTATGATGAATATGATCAAGCCTGTTTCAGCAGGCTCCACTCTGCACAAGTGTAGACTCGAGTAAATACTCTGCTCCACACACAGCTCACTGCAAATTATTGGGAGACATATTGTTGTTTGCAGTACTTATAGATCCCCTTCTGCTTAAGAAGCAGTGAGGGAAAGAGACTATCAGAGTGGTATTGGGTAACATATAGATGTTTAGCAAACATGATAGGTAATATGTGTTATATTATAACTTGCATCTTTAACCCAGTTATGATGTCAAAAGAACACAGGAATACCCAGAAAATGGGAGCAGGAAGGGGTGACTCTGCTCCTCAGTCTGGCCCTGCCTTTCAATGAGATCATGACTGATCTCCTCTGGTCTCAGCTCCTTTTCCACATTACCTTTCATTCTTCAGTCTTTCTATCAACATCACTTTCATGCCCCCTATGATGCAATGTATGCCAATAAAATCATACCTCATTTTTCTAAACTCCAATAAATACAGAACTAATTTTTTTAGTAGTTTGTAATAGAACAATCATCTCATCCCAGAAATTAGTTTGATGAATTTGTTCTGGACAGCCTCTAATCCTAGAATATATTTTCTGAAACAATGGTATCTGCTGTACTATTCAAAAATAAAACATCAATTTCATTTGATGGTGCGTGGTTCTCCAAGTGCAACCTCATCAATATCTTCCACAACTGAAACAAGCTTCTCTATTTCTGAATTCCAAAACCCTTGTTACAATGACCTGTGGGGATGGATGTCACTTGTATGGAACAACGTGCAAAATAATGAGTTGCATGATTGTTTCTTCCAGCTGGAAACATTAGCATATGAACAACACTGGGAGGGAGTACCCATGACTCCATGGCTAACACCCTCTCATCTCTCTGATTTGGACATTTTGTGCATCTTTGAGAAAGCTCTGTGCAAATCTGAAAATAAATTACTTCAAAGTTTATATTCTTTAGGAACCAGGCTGCTTACTATTTCTGGACATGGCAACATCCTTCTTTTACCATGCCATCTACTGTACCATTCATAAAACCCATCCAGTTCATTTGATTGGTTGAGATTGAGCAAATTTCCATTTGGAGGAATGGGAATTACTTATAGTGTGGGTGCTCCTGACTTCAGCCCTCAAATATTACTGTGGGCAAAAAGATGACCATCACTTCTATCCCTTACCTCTCATTTGGTTGGTAATTATTGGCCAAGACTCAGAGAACAATAGAAATTGATTATCTTTTATTTGTTTATTTTAATTATGAGTAAGATGCATACACTACAAAGAAAACACTCTAAAGCAAGCACGGCAGTTGTTATATAAAAGACTACAGGTGCAAAGCAAACACAATAGATATTAAACAAAATACTCCAAACTAAAAAGTAAAATTGCAAAGCATTACAGAGGTTATTCTCAGCAATTCATTATTAACTTTAACTACTGTACTGCATATATGGTTTGATTTGAAAATGATTCACCAAGTTATCATTGAGTTTTTCCGTTTGAACAGGTGATCAATCTTGTCTACAATTGCAATGAAAGCTGCCAAAGATTGCTGTAAAGCACCCATATTCATATACAAAAAATACACCCTGTACAATTCCTTTCATTTGGACCTTTCCTTTTGATTGTGTCATTTCTGTCCAGTTTATTTCTTGGTTCTTAAAAGTTTATCAGTTATTCCTCATCATCAAATTTCACAGGTAAGTTACTTGTGAGTGGGAAGACCTCTGAATTTCTCATCAGCTTGAATTAATTGCACTTTAATGCCCATTTAACTCTTGACTTTAAAATTCTGTGGACAGTCATACCACAAGAGCCTGGAGATAAAACAGTTAAATTGTTTTTTGGGCTGGTCACTTGTGTACTTCTGCAAAACAGCTCCTTTTACAGATTCTTTAGTTCATAGACAGCTTTAAACATTTTTAATTGTAAGATTCACTGACTGCTCATGATAAGCCGAGACAGGAAACTTGGTCAATTTTTATTATGTAATCGTGGATCTCTTCAAGTTAGTTTACCTTGGATTAAATGCGTTCTTGCTGTAGGCCTAGCAAGTTATGCAGTCCTTTTTCAAAGCCAAGGGCAAAATCCCAATTCTATTATAGACATTCTGAACACTTCCCAAATTATTCCATCAGATATAAATAGGATAACAGGAGAGCATTGAAGAAATTCCCCAGATCAGCCTGATAGTCATGGGATTCACTACTCTTCAGCAAGAGGTTGGAAATAATAAAGCCTGAGGAATGTCAGTGAAATATTGTTACCTGCTTTATGCATGATACATATCAGCATTACAAGCAATATAGTCAAACAGCCAAAGGGCAAAGGAGATGGAATGCAAGAAGCAGATTGTATGACTGCTGGGCATACTTTAATGCCAACATCTATAATCATATATTGCAGGGGTCAATGGGCACACCTGTCAGATGCTTGGCGTAGGCACTTGCAATCAGTAAGAACGATAGGAGCATGCATTCTTCATACTGATACAACTACTGAGGACACGAGCAAATCATAAGTTATCAGGACCTCGAGTTGTATAGAAATCAGTTGAAGATAAATATAGCGTGCATTGAACAAGAACAAAAAGGTAAATAGAAAAATAGATTATTGATAAGCAAGAACAATTTAAATACATCTCGTTATGATGTTCAAACTGTAGAATAGTATATGTAATTCTAAAGTGTGTAATAGAACATACCTAAAAAAACTTTCATCAGTCTGCGTCATTGGTACTCATATCTTTAGACAAAAAGAATGCATTGTATATTTGAGTATTAATTTTTCTTCAAGATAGAATTTATTGTATGTTTGGTAGATGTAGCATGACAAATGTAACATTCCTCTATACACACATAGAGTGAGTGTCTCCCATCTACCTATTTATACAGTGGGTCAGGATTGAACTGCTGATGGTTATGCAGGAGTCTGACTTAATAAATGATATCAGACCAGAATTTCTTATTCAGTAATGTACTATCTTTATGAACATTGGAAAATTTATTGTAACTTTATTGCAACACTTGACATTAAAATAATTTCCCTTCAGCCCAAGTTAAAAGTTAATACTATGCACTAAATGTTTGTACTCAAATCAACTTTCCATCTATTCATTGAGGCATTATTTCCATGGACATAGCAATTGTATCTTCCACATGCTGCATCCATCCCAGTTATCAACCTGTTAATACTCTCTACAGACTGCAGAAACCTTTTGATGCAAGGTTTTCCCTTTAAAATCAACATGCTGCCTCTACCTACTCCCTCTTTGATCTCCTACTAAGTTTTATACTACCTAATGTTTTGGTCTTCAATATGCAGAAATTCATCCCAATTACCACTCCCCTCCAGTTCCATCTTGTGTCAGTTTTCCATCTGTCTTTGTAAGCCAATTGCAAATGTATAATGTGTTTAAATCTATCAGTTACATACTTGTCTCTTTCAGGGACACAAGAAACATCAGATGCTGATATCTGGAGCAAAAACAAACAAACTGTTGGCGGAATCCAAGCAGCGCTGAAGAGGGAAATGAACACTTGATGCTTTGGATGAAGGTTCTCAACCTAAATGTTGACTGTCCCATTGTTGCCTGACCCATTGTATTCCTCCAGTAGTTTGTTGTTTTCAACATCTTATTCATTTACCCTGTTTTCTTGTTGTCCATACATGAGTTAACAAGTCCACAGTCACTATGCAAATGACATTCTATCATTAACCAAACCAATCCTTATCTTGCAATGGTGCTTTGTCAGAAATACTACCTGTCATCTGCATTTTTGAAGAACTTATTAATGGTTTTTGCTTTAACAACTATCTAACCTGTTGACATTTCCAAAATTTGGGGATGTCTCCAGATAGTCTGAGGTTGAGTTTGTTACCACATTACGAAGTTCAGAATTTTGTGGATTGTCAAAACTACATGAGTTCAGAATCATAGCATTATATAGCACAGAAGTGGACCATTCAGCCCATCGTGTCAATGCTGACACTTTTGACCATCACTAATCCTATTTGTTCATATTTTTCAGTATCCTTCCAAACCTTGCTTACTTAAGTCCCTATCTAAAAGTATCTCTTAATCATCGTGATTGCCTCTGACTTCACCATCTCCAGGTCCCAACCATTACATGTAAAAACTTTCCTCTCAAATATCCTTTAGTACTTCTTCCAGTCACCTTAAACCTATACCCTTTAGTTTTTGAAATCCATACGACAGGAAAAAGAAATCTGATTATCTATCAATGCCTCTTTTAATTTTGTACACCTCTATAACATCATTCCTCTGCTTCTGCGCTCCAGGAAAAGCAAACAGGCTATCCAATTTGTCCCTATAATTATAACCCTTCAATCCAAGCAACTTTCTCTATTTAGCATCACTTTCAGGGAATTATAGACATGAAATCCAAGGACTCTCTATTTAATAAAATTCCCTCGGTCCTTTACCATTTCTTGCACATGCCTATCCCTATTAGGCTTCCTAAAATCACCACTTTCCACTTAATGTGATTAAATTTCATCTGCCAGTGCTCTACCCAACTTTCTGTTGGATATTTACCCTGCTGTAGACTTAGTCAAACTTCCTCATCAACCATAGCACCAATTTCAGTGTCATCTGCAAATTTACTAATTATATTATCTACATCCACATCCATGACATTAGCAAACAACGTTAGCAAAAAACCCTGCACAGATTTCTGCAACACACCACTGATTACAAATATCTGATAAGAGAAGCATCCTTGCACTACTATCCTCAGCCACCTGTCATCTTCAGAGAAGAGTTGGTTAACATGTCACCACCTTCTCTCATGTGGATCATAGAGTAATATAGCATGGAAACAGATCCTTCAGCTCACCTGGTCCATGTCAACCAAGATGTCCCTCTCAGCTGGTTCACATTTGGGCCATATTTCTCTGCACCTTTCCCATCCAAAAGCCTTTTATATGTTATTATTGTACCTGCCTCAAACAATTCCTCTAGCAGCTCTTTCCATAACTGTACTCCCCTTGTGTGAAGTGTAAGCTCGATGGGTGCTTTTACACTCACAATTAATGAGTCTAGGTAGGTTTGTTTGCACAGTTCTACACATATGTGATCTGCACAATCACTGTGGGTCTATTTATACTTCTTTGCAGAATGACTCATTGTGGGGTTCAAACATATGTCTTCACCCACACTCAATATGAGCTTTATACTTCTGTGTTTTAGCACCAACTTGGTTTGATCTTTGCATGATTGCTTTGAACCAATCATTCAGCAACAGGTTTAATGCAAGCAATTGAATAACTCCAGGGCTACTTCTCAGTTCTTTCCATTTCCCTGAAAGGGCCAGAGGAAACAGTGATGACCTGTTGCACCATGTCTTTACTGCCACTTTCATTTGCGTTGCTAATTTCAGAACTTGTTTCTGCTGCTTACTGTGTCATGACTAGGGCCTCCAACAGGGGACCAAGATGAGCCTTAAGTTGCATCTTTCAGACTGTCGGATAGATGTCATTTCATTACAGAACAAGAAAGGCATGGTCATTTAGGAGAGTACAGAGGTGCAGCCTAGATTTAATCCTGATCTCCAGTGTTGTCTGCAAGAAGTTTGCACATTCTCCCTGTGACCCCATGAACTCCCAAGGTTTCCTCCCACTTACTGAAGTACAGAGGATTGGTAGGTTGATGAGCCATTATAAATTGAACCCTAATGTTTAAGTGGTAGAATCTAGAGTCAGTTGATTGGAAAGTGAGGAGAAAACTATGAGATTAGTGTAAATACGTGCTCTTTGAGTTGAGACATAAGAAACTGCAGATGATGAAATTTGGAGCAACATACAAAGCGCTGGGGGAATTCAGTAGGTTAGGCAACATCTCTGAAGGAAAATGGACAGTTGACATTTAATGTTGAGACCCTTCAACTAGACTTCTCTTCTTCCTCTTTTTCTGAGTTAGAGGTAGAAGTGAGTAGTGTGGCTTTGGGAACAATGAGTTTGGAGGCTATGGAGAGGAGATCTCCAGAGGTTATGAGGTCAGTGATGGTCAGGAGACTGTCTGGCATCCAGTTCCCTCTCTGAATGCTGGGTGACCTATTGAGTTCCCCCAGTGCTTTGTGTTAGTGGACTGAAGTTATGTGCTACATGACTCTAAATTAAAATATTAAAATCGGTGGAAAATGCACATCAATAAGATGAATGAAAAGTCATCCAATGAATAAGATGAGGTAGTTACATGGCTCAGTTGAATTATAATTAGCCGCATTGCTGCTTTGGGAAGGATCTGTCACTATGCAGTGGAGGGTTAAAATGAGCATGATTGAGATAGAGGCCCTTTGCCAGAGATGTTTGTAAGGACTAGCAAGGAGAATAGTCTTTGTCATCATCACTTTTCCATCCACGTTTAACAACTGACCTTTGTTTTGCATTTTCCCCATTCCTTCATCTTTTTGCAGCTCCCTGCTATAAAATACGTCCTAGTGTTTTTGTAATATCTTTCATTTCATTACCTCATATTGGCTGACTGAGACAATCAGCGAGCAATCTTCAGTCTGTCTCCAGAGCAGATTGCAGGTAATTTGGTCTGTTGAGTTTGTGCTCAAAGATTGTTACCCTTATTTCCCACTATTTTTTAATCCAACTCCACTAAACCACATTTGCTTCCAATTTGAAGATGTTGACTAAACTCATATGAGTCTGAAAGGTTCAGGGTCTCCATTAGTTTGCGAATACGTGCGGCTTTCTCTTTGGCCTAGGAAAGGTGGAATGCGCTGTGTCTTTGCTTGTTATGGTTTTACAGGACAAGGGAAAATTCTTTGTCCAGGTTATCCATACAATCCTTAAAACCTGATGAATAACTTCATTAATAAATTATGTTAGTTAGTTTGCAGACGACATGAAGGTTGGTAGTGTTGTGGATAGTGTAGAAGGTTGTTTTACCTTACATCAGTTGTTGATAGGATTTACACAGAGAGTGGTGGGTGCCTGAATGCACTGCCTGGAATGATAGTAGAGACAGAAACATTGGAGACTTTTAAGAGATGTTTAGATAGGCTCATCAATATAAGGAAAACAGAAGGATATGGACATTGTGTAGTCAGAAGAGATTAATTTAGTGA
Source organism: Hypanus sabinus (assembly GCF_030144855.1). Taxonomy (NCBI): domain Eukaryota; kingdom Metazoa; phylum Chordata; class Chondrichthyes; order Myliobatiformes; family Dasyatidae; genus Hypanus; species Hypanus sabinus. The sequence continues at coordinate 40,054,002 of NC_082721.1, read as the reverse complement.
GCTATTTGATTACTAATTTAATTGGTTCCGAAAGACACTGTGTGCCCAAGGGCCTGTTCCTGTGCTGTACTGTTCTATGTTCTATATTCAGAGCAGGGCTGAGAATTGGCAGATGGAGTTCAATCTGGAGAAATGTGAATTAATACACTTTGGAAAGTTAAACCTGAAGATAGAGTAAAAGGTTAATGGTAGGATTTTTGACAGTGTGGAGGAACAAAGGAACCTCTGGGTCCATGTTAATAGATCCCTCAAGGTTGCTGCACAAGTTGATGGGGTGGATAAGAAGGTGTATGGTGTGCTGACCTTCATTAGTTGGAGGACTGAGTTCAGGAGCTGTGAGGTAACGTTGCAGCTCTATGAAACTCTGTTTAGACCATCTTTCGTGCATTGTTTTCAGTTCTGGTCACCTTATTATAAGAAAGAAGTGGAAGCTTTAGAGAGGATGCTTAGTAGATTTACCAGGATGCTGCTTGGATTAGAGAGCATGTCTTATGAGAAAATGTTGAGCAAGCTAGTGTTTCTCTCTTCAGAGCAAAGGAAGATGAAAGGTGGCTTGATAGAGATGAATAAGAGGCATAGGTAGAGTGGATAGACAGTGAATTTTTCCAAGGGCATCAATGCTCAATAGATGACTTTAATGTGAATGGAGAAAACTATAGGGGAATATCACAGATAGATATTTTACAAGGAGATTGGTAAGTGCATGGAATCAGACGCATTTCAGATAATTAAGAGAGTTTTAGATAGGCACATAATGGAAGAAAAATAGACCACTATGTTGGGGGGGAAGGCGTAAGGGCCAGATTGATCTTGGAGCAGGTTAAAAAATCTGCATGATGTTGTGAGCTGATGGGGCCTGTACTGTGTTTCATGTTCTTTTCTCTATGAATAGGAAATCACTAACACTTGGGCAGATCACCAGGCCATCTCAGCATGCCACTGTGATGTTGTGCATGAAATGTCAGCTAGATGTTCTGACATTACTCCCACAGTAATACTGTTCATTCCTGCATTGACCCATGGAAACTCCTGTTGTCTGGGCTTAAGCGGGCAGTGGCATCATTGACCTGAGGCCCAGATTCTGTATTGGAACCTAACAGAGAACCTGAATATTTGTAGGATTCCCAGGCTCAAAAATCTGCTCCTTCTCTCTGTGCTGTATTAATCCAGGAGTTGATATATCAGTACCATAACAATAAATACAAATATAAATAAATAAGTAAGATTTATGGGCTCCACAATAGAGTAGCGGTTGGCATGACACTAATGCAGCTCAGGGTGTCAAAGGCTATGAGAAGAAGGCAGGAGAATGGGGTTGAAAGGGAAAATAAATAAGCTGTGATGGAATGGGGATGTGGAGATCTGTCTCTACCAAAGGAGGTGTAAAGCACTCCTTCCCTCTGCTAGCCTGCAGGTCACTCTTGGGCAAGGTGCAGCACCTGCTTAGGCCTCCCTCCCTGTCCAATCAGGGTCAGGTGAAGCTATGGGAGTAGGTGGATGGTCGTATAAGCAGCTGGTGCATATCACGTGTCCTGCTTATGTGACCACTGACAATCTCTGAAGAGTATTAATAATGGTTGTGGTCACCCATCTTGTAAAGATACTGCCCAGGAAAAGGAGATAGCAAACCATTTCAGTAGAAAAAATTGCCAAGAGCAATCATGGTCATGGGAAAGAGTAAGGACAACAGCACAAAGGGGATCTTCCCTCAAGGCAGATTAAAGACAGATGGAAGACTATGATCATTCACCTCATATAACACAGCACATAATGATGATGATAATGGAGTGGTGGGAAAGACTCAATGGGCCAAATGGATTAGTTCTGCTCTTATGTCTTATGGTCTTATGATCAGAGCTCGGATTTCAGTTCTGGTGATCTTCGTAAGAAAGCTTGAATGTTCTTCCTGCATGTGTATGGGTTTCCACCAGGTGCTCTGGTTTCCTCCCACAGTCCAGAGACATACCTGTTAGTAGGTTAATTGGTGATTGTAAATTGTACTATGATTCAGCGAGGGTTAAATAGCTGGGTGGCTGGGCGGTGTAGCTTATTGGGCCAGAAGGGCCTGTTCTGCACTGTATCCCGAAATAAATAAAATAAAATAAAATAAATCAGGCAATTCAAATACACAGCAAAATCAGCTGCCTGGGAAGAGATAAGATGAGCTATTTTTTATTTCATAAGTTAATTTAAATGTCTTCAATTGTCTTAAGTGGATGTTTGTCTTTATTAGTGCTTTGAACTCAGTAAAACATTTCTAACGCTTTCATTTTCTTAAAAAATACTTTTAAAAACACTATCTTTTTAAGCATTTGCAAGAATTCATTAACAATGACAGCTCTGACTGTCAGTGAGGGAGGTATCTTGCCAGCTGCTAAAGCCATTCTGCCAGCGCAGTTGCTTGCCTACACCGATTCAGTTCCTGTGGTCTCCCATCCCATCTGGACCTCTGTCCATGGATACTGTTCCCTGCATGGAACTACAAGCCCTAGGTCCCTACAGCCAGGTGGACAACAATTATGAACACCAGTAATACCTACAATAAAACAAAATACACAAGAGACTGCAGATGTTGGATTATGGAGCGAGGAAGGAGCTTCTGTGGAACTGAATTCCTGAGTGTGTTGATTCCACTCCTCCCCCCGCCAAGGGAAATGGGCAGACAATGTTTCAGGCAAAGATTCATCACCTGCACTGTAAAAATAGAGGGGGTGGTGGAGCAAGAGCTATAACGTGATAGATGGATCTAGGTTAAAGGTGGGTGCAATTGGTAGGTGGAGCCAGGTCGGGGACAGAGGGCTGGGAGATGTTAAGAAGATGTGACAAAGGTCTGTAGATGGTGGAATTTGATAGGAAAGGAGGGTGAAAATAAACAAATAAAGGAGGAAGGATGGGCAGATGGGAAGAAAGGGGAAAGGGGACGTGGGGAGAGAGTCGGTTCCCCAGGTTTTTCTACATTTTGGATTCGGTGATGAGCAGGTGGAGTAGATGGGGAAAATGTGACAGGGGCCTGGGGGACAGATTGAGAAAGAAGGGTGTGCATGAGAGTGCCTGGGAGATTAGAAGGCGAGAGAAGGGAAGAGAGGGAGAGTGCACTACTCAAAGATAGAAAACTCAGTGTTTATGCCACTTTGTTGACCCTCTCAAATCCATTAATTGACTTCTGCCAAGCTTTCATTTTGGTTCTGAAATATAAGTGGCCTCCAGAATCCATTCTGGAACCTCTGCCTCTTATGTCTTTGCCAGCGGTGTTAACATTTTTAATTTAATTACTGTAAAAATTTATTGGTTTGTGCAATTCTTTATTAATGTATGGAAGAACTGTCCTCTAACTAGGATAGTACTTTATGATGAGACCGCTTTTATTATTTTTGGATAGCTGCTGCTTTAATTTGGCCTCATCAAGTGTTATCAAGCATGACAATTTTTAAACCGTATTGCTGCTAAGATTCTCACCTCAGATACTGTATATGAAGCCTGTTTGGGAAACTGCACAGTGTTCCTTTGTGCATGAAGCTACCTTGATAAGCATAATCCCCATCAGACTTAATACAGGATTGACATTACTGTTGCAAACTTTATTATAGTTAATGATCTATGTGGACTTTGATCAAATTAATTGCTTCCATATGCTTCATGTTAAGTTTGCTCTTAGCTGGTAGTTCTGCCCGGCAGGACGCCTGCCCAGGGTTTCTACCTCCAATAACACAATGAGTCATCTTCCATTCAAGATGGCGCCTAAGTACAATGCTCATTTGGTTGACATCTTCTAGTAGATCATGAAACTTTTTCACTTCTTTTATGTCTTTTACATTTGTTTCTCATCTTGAATGTGATTCTGGAACTGTTGGAGCCTGTGTTTCGCTGCTTGGAGATTGTTTGGGTGCTTCAGAACTCTGCTGTCTCTGAGAGGATTCTGGGAGGGAGAGGAAGTTTGCACAAACCTCATGGCAAGAAGGCTGTAGGATGGCACACGAACTGATGTTTGACTCAATTTTGACAATTAAAATGACAAGAGCGATTGAAACATCAAGGTGTATGTGGAAGGTTGGAGATTGTTTTCATTTTCCAGTGCTCTGCAGTCCCCAAGAGGGTTCTGGGAGACAGTGAAAATGTGTGAGAACTTTGTGCTGAGCAGGCTGCAGGTTAGGGCACAACCAATGTTTGCCTCCATTTCGCTGATTAAAGCTCCCATTGTTTGTGGATTTAAATAACAGGGGAGATTGAAGCAACGAAGCAAATGCAGAGGGGTGAGAGCTAGCTGTCTATCTTTTGATCATTCTGTAGCAGACTGGGAAAGTTCGGCTGCTGGGCTGGGGGTGCGTTCCTCAGGTTTTTCTACATTTTGGATTCGGTCTTTGGACTATAGACTCATTTTTTCAGTCTTATATTTTTTATAGTCTGTGTTTTTATCGCCTGATCTCGGTCTTTTGTGCAGAAAGGGAGATTTGGGAGTTGGTTGTGTTACGAACCCCATAACTGGGTCACTTACCAGCAAAGATAGAGAGGTCCATTGAAGTCTGATGGTACTATTTTTAACAGTATTTATTAGTAAAAATACACAAAAATAATATCAATGCAAACATACAGATAATATACATTGTCAATACTAAATCTAAAAGTGTGGGTATAATAATAATCAATAAGAAATGAGCTCTATCGTTGTCTAGGGGATAAATGTATTGTCCAATGGAAATATAAGTCACTCAGTTCATGCAGGCTGCAGCCTTGGTTGGAGTCGAGAGAGAGATTTTGAAAAACTTGTCAAATCCTTTTATGATTTTGATCTGTCAGAGTCTCGTTGGTGTGGCCGTTCACTTGTGGCTTCTCCTTTAGCTAAAGCTGTTCTTCCGTGGCGAGGCCGCCAGTCCCAGGCAAGGAAAGGACGCACACGAGCCCCCCACTGGCTGTCGCTATTAAACGCTGTCATGGGATTTCTAGCGTTTCTCCTGTTGAGTCTAAAGGGGTTGTTCCCCAGACCCTCTTTTATCCTTACCTATGGGGTCTCAGATGCCAATCAGGTTGGGATGATGCAATCCCTCAACCAGCCCACTCTGGTCATCCCCTGAGGGGCTTCAATGAATAGTACAGTACTCAATACACAATTCCGTCTCCGAGACAATAGCCATCATCAGGGGTTTTTGTTTTGCTGAGGCCAGGACACATACCAAACCTTGAGGAATCTGCGTGTCTCTCTCTCATTTCCTGGGTCCCAGACCCGAATTAATAGTGATCTTGCGATTCTCAAAAAGGAGGGGGTGACTTTGTACCATTCGGCCCCTCAGAGTTGTGGCGCATTCGTAACAGCGGGCCTGGTCTGTTTTGTTTGGTTTTTGGAGTGGTAAGAGGGATTTGGAGGTTGATGTGTCTGATCCAACTTCTGTCTGTTTTTTTGCAAGGAGGTGGGATTTGGAGGTTGATGACTGTGCCACCATTCTTTTCTTTCTTGGTTTATGGCTGCCCAGGGAATTGAGGAGCTTCAGAGTTGATAATAAACAAACCTTTGAACCTTTGAACCAATTCACCATTGGAGGTTATTGAGATTTATGGTCATGGAGAGGTATAACACAAAATCAAGCCCTTCAACCCATGTCCACACCAAATATCAACCACCCTTTACATCCCACACTATCATTAACTTCCTCCTGATACTATCACTAATCTGCACTAGGTGAAATTTACAGTAGCCAGTAGCAACCCACACACACTTAGGATGTGGGAGGAAATTCACTCACCAGGAGGAAACGCACATGGTCACAGGGAGAGTATGTAAACTTCACTCAGTCAAAACCCAAAGGCAGTATTGAACCTGGGTCTCTTGCACTGTGAAGGAGTGGCTTTACTATCAGTGCCACTATACCATGCATGTTTCCTGACACAATCTATCATTGGCTATTCAGTTCTGCCTTCCTGCATTTGAGATGCCTGATAACAACGCACCCTTCTCCCACCTTGAACGCTTTGTATTTCCCTGCCCCACCAGCTCCACCTCAACTACTTGTTGACCTTTTCACCCCAGCCTATTTCACTCTCCCTACAGACCTCACCACAACCTGCTCATCTCATTCTACCCTGCCCCACCCTGCCAATCCTGTCACTTATGGACAAACATGCTCTAACATTGCGTGGCTTAATAACTGCTCTAATAACTCATACTATGACAGGAGGCAAAATACTTATGTAAGTTTATTATTGTATTTTTTGCATAGATTATCTCCAAAGATTCACAATTTGCGAAACCACCATTCCTCTTGTGCTTCAAACTTTACAAACATGGACTTCAGTTCTTAAACCTTTCATGTCTTGTTGCTCCTTTGTGATGCTCCACCTGTTCATAGATTTGGTTACCGGTGCTTAACCTCACACATAAACTGCCTTTGTGGCATTTTTAAGCTCTGCGTGACCCTTGAGAAAGGAGCAGGGGTCCTACACGATCACTCATGGTGGAAGCCAGAAATGGTGGGGACTGGGAATGTAGAGAACATTGAGTGTGAGTTCAAAACATGTAATATCAAACCAGGCTGGGTTGATACTAACCTACTGGCTTGCTTCCAACCACTTTGTGCTCTGTCCTTGAATTACCTCTCCAAAGAATCACAAAACAGTAAGAGAAGGACACAAGTTTGGTTATTGGCAGTTTGACTGGTTTATATGACAGGAATCACAATTCTTCATCCTAGAGCTAGACCAGGACAGATTACTGGTTTATAGTGCAATTGCATCAGATGTAAAGCGACACTGAAGTTGAATTGCAAATGAACATGGAAAACTTTACAGATACATTAAGTCTGCTCATTAAAATACATTTATGCTGAATTAGTCAATGCAACAATTCCTTTTAAGTAAATTTTTCCAATTAACTATATGCGAAAGGATTCTGTCTTAAGCATAATTGCCATTCCAGCTAAAAGTTCTATTAGCTGTTACTTCAATTTCTTTGTTCATTGCATGTATAACACCCAGGGAAGGGTTTCACTGCTAATGTAATGGTCTTTCTGTAGAAGCACTGCTAATGGAATGGTTTCTCTGTAGCAACAGTGCTTGGGTTATGGCTAGAGATAACGAAGGCCTTGGAATGTGTGTTGTCCAATAAGGGGAATATTTTTTCTTGTTGTGTGCCTGAGACTGAGATTATTTGGGTCATTTGTTCGGAGGAAGATGGAGAGAGAAGATGCCAGAAAGGAGCAGTCATAGACATCAGAAAGGAGTGGACTTGAAGTGGGGTTGTGAGTCGACGAAGCCCGGGGAAATCGATGGAGGATATAACAGAAGGGAAATCAGGAGATCCAACTTGTGCACATCAGACTGTTTCTTTAAAATTGACCATTTTCTTTTAGTTTTTCTTCACTAACCCTTTAGTCAAATTAAGAGTTATAAATCTTAAGCATTTAATTGTATATGGTGTACTGTCTGTTATTTTGTGGTAGTGATTTGTAATGGGGGACGAATCACACAGCATCCACACAAACAAAAGGTTTTGCACCTCAAATTTCACATGCTTGGTGGAACCAGAGATTGCTTTCCCTAGACTTAGGCGGCCGACAGAACCAGAGGGTTACAATTGTGGGGGCTCATCTGGGATTGATGTCATTAGAAGCTGTGTGATTGCCCTGAGCATTGAACTAGTGGGTTGTGTATTTAAATCTGTGCTAAACTATTGTCCAGTAAATTGATTATGATATGTGGTTATGGATGCTGCCAGTGTCACAACCACGGATTTGGCAGCACAGCAGATACAGCAATTGCACTAGTGAATATGCACATCAGCTAATTATTTAATTGTGATCATATTTAACTCCATTTATTCCATCATAGTATTTGTCGAGACTTGGATACTACAATGCTTCACTGCCTGCATTCCCCCTTGCCTGAGAAATTGGAACGTCGAGTCAACTGACTCTGAAAACTAGTAGTTTTGTTTTATTCTTAGTTGTTAGCTGTTCATACTCCTGACCAATTGTTAATTTGACTCTTAAGTCCTGTTAAAGCTGTGGGTAAAGTTAGGACTGCGGGGTGGATTTTTGATAAAATGATGGGCACAGACAATTTTTTTGTTCAGACTAGCATAACGGCAGTGGAACTGCCTGGTAGTACTAGGGCCCCAGGGGAGGGGAGACCGTGGACTCTCCATACTTTCCAGGAGGAGGAGAGTGCAGGGGAGTGGGCTGAATCGCAAGTCTAGTCTCCCATTGCTGGGGGCAGAGACTTCAAAGACAGGGTTCTCTAATATTTGCTTATCGAGAGGAAGGAGTGGTCTGATTTGAAATTTCCAACGAGTCCAACAAGTTCCAGCTATCGTACACTCCGCCTGTTCTCAGGAATGAAGTTTACCCCTAAAGGGGAAGATGAATATGAGACTTGCGCAGAGCAGCCCTCTCAGTTGTTAGATGAGTGGCAGTGCTCTGATGATGTAAAACGACAACAATTGGTTGAATGTTTGATTGGGCGGGTTGCTGACTTAGTGAGAACCGTAAAGGCACGGAATCCCCTTGCCACTTCTGTGACCTACATGCAAGCACTAGAGAAGGTGTTTGGCTGAACGGGAAACCCAATAGAGCTTATGACAGGGTTTCAGAACATGTGTCAGGAGAAGGGGGCGAAGCTTTCTGCCTACATCTTTTGGCGAGAGAGGCAGCTAAATTGCTTGCAGTGCAGAGGGGCCAATCAGATGGCTGAGGTCGATCAGTTAAGTATGGACCCTCTTTTGTTAAGCTGATCAGAGAAGTACAAAAAGAGGAGAATGTGTCAGAGGTATGGGAGGCCTTTCTCTGTATGGGTACATTCCTCAGTAGTAGTCCCCTGCGGTGGAGTGACTGCAGATCCACAGATAGCCTGTTCCGGGCAGTGGTTGAGAACTGAGATGTATCAGGATGTCCCAGTTGTTATCAGCGGGTTTGACCCCCCCCCCCCTCCATATGATGGAGCTAGTAGGGAGATGGAGCCTGTAAGGGGACGGACTATGCAGAAGACTGCTGACAGCCAGTGTCACTCGAGAAGGGGAGCGGCTGGTATTGTGTCTTATAACTGTGGTGAAGAGGGACACTTCAGGTGGGGGTGTGAACGATGCGAAACCCCGTGAAGAGTGAACCCCTCAGGAGTGTCTGAGGTCTTTGATATATTAGCGCTAGTTTGTCCAGACCCCATTGAGAAGGGTGGCATTTCAATTCTTGTGGGGACCAACACTCCTATTATGAAGAGGCTCATTGGAGCCTGCCAGGAGAAAGCTTGAGAGAGCTTCCTGAGAACATTATCCGTTCGCGCGGTGTTTGAAGTAGCTTTTGAGGAAGTGCATGGCTGCATTGGGCCGGATAATGAGTTTAGACAAGGGACTGTGTGGTTCACCCAGACCAAGGAAATCATGTTACAGCCGGGTAAGTAGCAAGGGAAATGGGGAGCCTCAAATTTCCTGGAATGCCCGAGAGCGAGGCCTTCTTGGTGGATGCTCCGGAAGACCACGAAGATGAGCCAGGCGTGCCTGCTGGGATATTAGTGAGGCCTGAACTGCAGAAGCCCTCAGTGGTACAGGTGAGCAGAATGGCAGTGATTGTCAGGAACTCTACGAAAAGGGAGGTCACCTTCAAGTGCGGGATAGTCCTGGCGCATCTCTTCCTAGTGATGGCAATGTCTGGTGCCCCGGTGACCCGGTGAGACAAGCTGGAGAAAGGGGGAAATATGACCACTGAGTCATTCAACTTTGGGGATTCCCCGGTACCTGTGGGTTGGAAGAGGAGTTTGATAGAGAAGATGTTGAAACTGGAAGATGTTTTTTCCATTGACGAGTTTGATGTGGGTTGTTCCAATAGCACTCGTCGCATATTCCGGGTGACAGAGAACTCCTCGTTCAGAGAGTGATCACAGTGACTGTCCCCTACAGAGGTGGAAGATGCTTGGCAGCATTTGTGTAAGTTGAAGGAGGCTGGGATCATCACTGAGTGCAGAAGCCCTTATATGTCCCCAATAATAGTGAACAGGTAGAAGAATGGGAAGGTATGGATGTGTGAGGACTATAGGATTAAAGGCACACTGGCCTGTCTGAGTGGTACAAAGTGGTTCAGTGTGCTGGACTTGAGGAGTGGATGTTACCAGATCCCCATGAGTAAGGGTGACAAAGAGAAGATGGCATTTATATGTCCACTGGGATTCTTCTGGTTCAAAAGGATGCCCCAGGGCATATCGGGAGCCCCTGCGACCTTCCAGCTTGTCATGGAGAAAATGGTGCAGGATATGAACTTGCTTGAGGTATTGGTATATCTGGATGACCTCATGGTGTTTGGATTCACTTTGGTGGAACATGAAGCAAGGCTTCTGAGGGTGCTGGGCTGCCTGAAAGCTGAAGGGCTAAAACTTACCCTGGACAAGGGCCAGTTCTGCAAGATGTCTGTCAGCTATGTTGAGCATGTAATCTCATGGTTAAAGTAGTTATGGACCCAGATTGGCATCAGTGTTCTCAGCTGGGCCCAGGCGTAGAAGATAAAACATGCTGCAGTGCCTCCATTACTGAGAGAATGGTCCAAATTGGAGATGAGGAATCAGATCCTATAGTGGGTCACGTCCCCTCCAGGGTGGCCTCAGTGTTCTCAGCTTGTTCTGTCAGAGAAGGTTTGGAGGACTTTGTTGAAGTCAATTCATGATGATTCTGGACATTTGAGGGTTGGAAAGACCTATGGATTGCTCAGAGATCTGTTTTACAGGCCCCAAATGAAGCCAGAGGTCAAAGAATACTTTAAGTCATGCATTCAATGCATATGGAGAAAGACACTGCTCTTGAGGGCTGCTCTGTTGTCCCACTTGCAGAGTGCGGAGCCCGTTGATGTGGTGTGTACAGATTTCCTGTCGGAAGGGCCAAATGCCAGCAATATGGCGAATGACTTAGACATCACAAATTACTACACCAGATATGCACAAGCTTTCCCTACCAATGATCAGAGGGCATCCATGGTGGCCAAAGTGTTATGGGAGAAGTATTTCTTTAATTATGGCCTTCCCAGGATGATCTATAGTGATTGGGGATAGAATTTTGGGAGTAGGCTCATACATAAGTTACTGAACGTGCTTGGAGTCAAGAAGTCGAGGACTACTCCTTATCACCCACAGGGTGATCCCCAGCCCGAGATGTTTAATCAGACCATTCTAGGCATGCTCAGAACCTTGGAGATCAGCAAGTGGAGTCAACATATTGGACATCTGATCCACTGCTACAACTGTACCTGAAATGAAGCTACTGGGTACTTGTCATGTTATCTTATGTTTGGGTGCAAGGCGCCCATCAACCTTTGTTTTGGGACTGATGAGGAGAACCTACCACCAAGGACCTGTCGGAAGTATGTGCCTGATATGAAAAGGGAGCTGAAAAAGGCTTATGAATTAGCTGCTGCCAAACAGATTCAAGGAACGAAGAGGACGTATGATCAAAAGGTTTGGTTATCCCCACTCATGCCAGGAGACCGAATCCTCATAAGGAATTTGGGGCTACTTGGGAAGCACAAGTTGGATGACCACTGGGCAGCTACACCCTATGTGGTGGAGAGTCAGATGCCAAAACTACTAGTTTTCTGGCTGAAACCAGAGGATGGGAACGGGCCTGTCAAGATTCTCCATCGGAACCACCTTCTGCCTCTGGGACAAGAGATGCAGGTTGACCCACAGCCCGACCTGGAGCCTACACCTAGTAAGAAGGCTCTGCGGTGATGCGGAGTGACTGAAGGACCAACAGCAGGAGAGCTTAGACTGGCCCCCGCCCCGAGTGGGATACTGATTTGGAGGATGAGGAAATGGCTGTTATTTGCTAGCTCCTCAATGACTGAGGAAGAGATTTCTAACTTTTCTCATGCTGAGTCAGGTGAAATCAGGATGGCTATCTGTGGACAGCCTGGGTCGCAGCAAGACCCTACAAGGGATGAAGCAGGGATCAGCTAAGGGACAGAGGGTTCTAAGTTGCAGGAGAGCATGATGAAAGACTGGGGGAGGCCTCACCAGGTAGACCAGAAGTATCCCCAGTAGTGTCGGAACCTGAAGAAGTAGATGAGGGGGTATGGAGGTCTTAAAGAATCAGGAGACCACCAGATAGGTTGGCCTGTGTAGCACTGAGGAAACAGAATGTGGCATCAATCACCTTGGGGAGCTATGTCACTGCCCTTTACACCTGGTTTGGACTATGTGCTTTGCATGAAAGGTTGGCAAATTTCTCAATGTCATGAGGACACGACTAAATTTGGTTTCACTGCTAATATAATGGTATTTCTGTAGAAGCACAGCTAATGTAAGGGTTCTCTGTAGCAGTAGTTTTTGGATTACGTATGGCTAGGGATAACGGGGGCTGTGGAATGTGTACTGGTCAATGAGGGGAGTGTTTTTTTCTTGTTGTATGCCTGAGACTGAGATGATATGAGTTTTTTTGTTTGGTGGAAGATGGAGAGAGAATATGCCAGAAAGGAGTCGTTTTAGACATCAGAAAGGAGTGGGGCTGGGAATTGACGAAGCCCGGGGAAATCAATAGAGGGGAAACTGGGAGCTCCAACTTGTGCACATTGTGCACGTTAAAATGGGCCCTTCTCTTTCTGTTTTTCTTTACTAACCCTTTAGTCAAATTAAGAATCATAAAGCTCAAGAGTTTAAATGCATAAGGTGTACTGTCTGTTATTTCGTGGTATAGATTTGTAACAGGGAAACGAATTACACAGCTTCCACACAAACAAGAGGCTTTGCACCTCAAATTTCACACGTTTGGTGGGGACAGAGATTGTCTTCCCTAGACTTACACAACCCACAGAACCTAAGGGTTACACATGTAATATAATTTATACAAACTGTAACTGTCTCCTACTTCCTTACTAATGAATAATATCATTAATAATAAAATCATCAATCTGAAAATTCAATCTGGAATATTTGCTGCTCAACCTTATTAGCTGACAGCTAGTAAGTGCTGTATGAGATGTTTCCAAACAATTGGTCAGATTCACACCTACCATCTGTTAAATAAATTCATTTATGGTTGCAATGGTCCTTAAAAAAATAGGCTTTAATAAGTGTTGGTGTTAAACTGACCGGGCTAAGATCTGAGACCCTTGCAGATACAAGAATAAGCACAAGTCTGATAGAATAAAAGCCTTTCTTCCACTTGCCTGTCCTTTGGTACAACAGGTGTGTCTCCACAATGCCCTGTCTTTGAATGTTAGAAATTATCAGAGCCCCTAAGCAGCAAACACATATGTTAACCACAGCTTAGTTATGCTGGATTATTGCTCTGAGTTAGTAAATTATGGGTTACGTCTCTCTCCAAATGGAAACCACTCTGTATTATTTTATCTCTACTAATAATTTAATGTTGTACTAAGGAACTGCTTCAGCTGCTGGGGTTGTCTACTGTATCCAGTGCTCTCCACGTGGCCTCTTCTACATTGGTGAAATTCTAGGTAAATCAGGGGTCTGCTTTGTTGAGAACTTACACTTCATCTTCTTGGTGGTCAGTCATTCCAATTCCTATCCCTATTGCCAAACTGACACGCCAGTCCATGGCCAATTCTTCTGCTATGATGAGGCCACTCTCAGGGTTGCAGAGCAACACCTCCTGTTCCATCTAGGTATTCTCCAATCTGATGGCATGAACATCAATTTCTCCAGTGTCTGGTGATTTCTTTTTTCCCCTCCACCTTCTTGCTTCTCCATTTCCCCACTTACCCCTTCTCCTACCCTGCCTATCTTCTTCCTCTGGTGCCCCACCTCCTTCCCTTTCTCCCATGGTCTGTTCTCCTCTTCTATCAGATTCCTTCTTCTTCAGCCACTTGCCTTTTCTATCTATCATCTCCCAGCTTCTTACTTCTTCCTCCCTCCCCCACTCCCCTGGCTTCACCTTCCAGCTTGTCTTCCTTCCCTTCCCTCCACCTGCTTATTCTGGCATCTTCCCCATTCCTGATGAATGGTCTTGGGCAGAACCATCAACTGTTTATACATTTCTGTAGATGCAGCCTGACCTGATGAGTTGCTCCAGCATTTTGTGTGAGTGTTACTAAGGACCTGTTGTTTAGTTCAGACTGTAAACCCACTTGCATTAACAATTGGCCAGTTTCCAAGGCACTTTTCAAGTAAGAATGGGCAATTTCCCTCTGGGTTTTTAGCTATTGTTTATCCTTCAACCAGTATAAAGATAGATTAGCTGGTTATTATTTTGTTATTATTTAGGGATCTGCCTGTGTGCTAATTAGTTGCTCTATGTTCTGCTCTAATACAATCACTGTATTACAAAACTACTTTGACTATAAAGAACTTAGGGCATTCTGAAATGAAGAAAAGTGCATTATAAATATAAATTTCTCTCACTTCTTTCTGTGACCTGCAACAAATAATGGCATTCTTCAATACAGAGGAGACTAAAACAATGTACCTGTAGGTCCTGTGAGATGATGCTAAGAAATATTTGTACCTTAAAACATATTCCTCTCTTTTATTGCCTGTGCCTGGCAGTGCTGAGATATGAAGCTAGTTGGACAGATCACAAACTCCGATCTCTCTGATTATAAGTGAGAGAAATAGGAAGCATTGAAGACTGTAATCTGTTTTTCAAAGAAAGGAATTCCACACTTACCTTGTTCATCCTGCAAGTTTTCAGTTCACACCAAGAGACATGATAGTTTGTGTCTTCTGAGGTAATCTTTTCAGCCACATGGTCAAAAAACAAGTAGCGTTTCAGCTTCTTGGAACAATTATGGACATGTTTTTGCCAGCATTATACAGATAAAGAAAAGAAGGCAGTCATTGGTTTTCTGATTGGCGTTTATGGCAATAAGCAAAGAAAGTAGGGTTAAGAAGCTCTGCATCTGCTAGGTTGTTGTTACCCACAGACCATAGTCTCTGAATAAATGATCTACCCTTTGTGATCAAGAGGAGCGAAATTACTATCACTAGATCAATGGACTTCCCGAGTCTGTGATTGCTTAGTCATTAAGTATGGATTTAATTTGCCTTTGGATTTATAATGAAACTCAGTAAGGTTTATGCTTTTCCCTTTGTTTTGAAAATTCAAAGACATTAAATCTCCTAGGGGATCCTCGCAGGTCTCCACCACCAGATCGCCTACACAATGGGTATAAGAGGGTGAGATGAGGTAACCATTAAATGGCTCGATCCAGAGAACGGACCTGCTGCATCCATTGTACCTATACATCTGCTGCCAGGCAAGTGAATGATTTCTTGCAGAAATTCAACCCAATAATCTTCATCCAAAGCTTGAGTTCTTAAATAAAATTGATAATTTTGAGGATTTAAAATCAATCATAAAATAAGTATTTTACAAACATAGACTTTTCTTCATTAATTCTTACCAACAGTTTCTGTTCTCCAGAAGGATTATTTTTCCTTTCCCTTTTTTCTTCTCCATAATTTTTTTAACCTGGAAGACCTCCATGAATGTTAATTATGGGATGTTAAAATGTAACTAAATTACATGCAATTTCAAGTGAGTCATTATCAAGCATCGAGCCATGTCTGTTGGCATGGTGATACATTGGCCCTATTTACATAGCAGCTCCTGATAATGTGTTTTTTTTCCAGAGGCTTGGTTATTGTAATGTTGTCGCATTTTGTTGAGTAATTTTGTGATTTTCATAATGCAAAGGCAATAAAATGGTTCATCATAAATCAGGCAATGGGATTATCCAAGTAATTTGACTTGACGCATCAGGAGGCAACTTTGTTCTGACAGAAAGCAATCCAATCAATGTTAAAAAAAAATGTACATAAGCATTTGCATGTAGTTTTATAATGAAGTGGAGCTTGTTGGTATTCCTCATCGTCAATACAGGACTAATGAGATTAGTTAGTTTGATAGATGACTTTCCCTCTACTCTAGCTTCTAGCCTCTCCAATGTCACAATCATTTTCATTCTTATTTTATCAGTCTCTGGTCCCCTGAACTTTGTTCCACTTGTATGTTCCAAGCACAACATTTCTCTTTTCGATGCATAAAAATAAAAAAGAGAAAACTGCAGATACAAGAAATAAATGCTGTGTAAACTCAACAGGTCAGAGAGCACTGTTTCAGGCCAGAACTGAGACAAAGGGAAACATGTTAAGGTGGGGAAGGGCAATTGGCGAAACAAAGACAATGTCTGAAATGAAATATCCATTAAATGGTTCTTTTCAGTGCGGTGTCGATCACAAAATCATTACACAGTGCATTAAACCAGAGCAAGTATAACAAGAACAATGCAGAATAAAGCGTTAAAGCTATCAAAAAGAGCAGTGTGGGTTTACGATGAAGTGGAACATCATAATAAGGTGGATTGTGAGGCCAAGACTCTATCTTATCATATATTACTCTATGGACATCATTAAATGTCAGTTAATTGATAGGAGACATCCTTGAAAATCAACAGTAAAGGTCTATCTCCAAGAAACTTACCTTATTGCAGCACTGGAGAAGTGGTCCATGAGGTCCATACCACCCTGATGAAAGAAGTCTCACATCCATTCCCCCCATTCCTATTTTGATGCACACTTACAACTTAATCTTTCTCATTCACGTCCTTGAACTTCCTTTTGACTCTTTTGTCATATAACTGATGTCATAAATTGCGTTAGCTAATTAACCAATAAACACTTCTTTGGAACGTGGGTGGAAACCAATGTACAGACATGAAACACACATGGTTGTAGCAAGATTATACATGTCTGTATACAATTGAACTCCTTACCATCAACAGCCTGTGCTCCTCATCATGATCCCCCAACACTTTAAAATCCAAGGCAACTGACATTGGCCAAGAACTTGATGCTGATGTAATCAAGGCTGGTATACACAGAAAGTATCTTGGACTGTACTAAATCAAGTACCACAGATATAGTATTGAATTAAGATCCACTCTGTGTTCGAAAGTGCAGTTTGTTGTGGTGGGGATCCTTAGTAAATATTTCTCATTCAACTGATATGTCTATAAATTAGATATGCCTAAGAAATGGTTATTGACATTTATGGCAGCACAAAGAACATGTAGCTCATAAGTTCAAAACACATTGACAAGCCTTGCATGTGATTTTCCATAACACCATAAGACATAGAATTAGAATTAGGCCATTTGGTCCATCAAGACTGCTCCATCTCATTCTCCTGCCTTCTCCCCAATACCTTTGATGCCCTTACTAATCACATCCACATCTCCACATCCATTTTCTCTAGGCTTTTTAGTATTGGATAGGTTTCAATGAAATCCCCATTCATTCTTCTAAACTCCAGCAGGTACAAAGCCATTAAACACACCTCATACTTTAACCCTTTCATTCCCAGAATAATTCCCATGAATACCTTCTGTGAATTTCTCCAATTCCAGCATTATCTTGTCTTAGATAAGGGGCCCAAGATGCTTGCAATACTGCAAGTGCAGTCTGACCATTGTCTTATATAGCCTCAGCATTACGTCCCTGCTTTTATATATTAGCATTTTCTTTCTTTACCACTGACCTAACCTGCTGGTTAATTTTAAAGAATCCTGCATGATGACTTCCAATTCCCTTTGAACTTCTGATTTCTGAATTTTTTCCCCGTTTAGAATGTAGTCTATCTCTTTATTCCTTCTAACAAGGGACATGGCTATACATTTCCCTAAACTATATTCCATTTTCCACTACATTACCCATTCTTTTAATCCATCCAAGTCCATCTGCAGACTCTCTGCTTTCTCAACACTACCTGCCCTTCCACCTATTTTTGTATCATCACTTCTGATGTGCTCTTACTGACTGCAAGACAGGTAAAAGGAGTTGGGTAGGTTCAGGATCTGGTTTGGTACTTGGACATCACCTCAATGTGAGGTCTAGGGGTGGAGCAAGTGGAAATTGGGACATTCATTTGGTAGCAGTTCCAAAAAGAGTGTGTGAATGGTCCCTGTGGATCAGAATGGGACAAGATCCATCAGAGGTAGGTGTTAGGGATATTCGATGATTAATTGGAGTATGAGTGGAATTGTTTGCTTGGGTTCATTGGTGAATGGAAGGATGGTGGTGAAGGATTATTGTTCAGAGAGAAAATGTTCGGAGTATGTTAACTGAAGTGTAATGGTAGTTACTGGGATGAGGGTCAGGCCAGATAAAGGTGATGATTTTGGAAAGAATGCAAGTCACTCCAGAAAGAGGTTTATATTGGTGCAAGCAGTCCCATTTAAGCAGGGGTCTAAAAGGAACCTAGATTTCAGTGCAGAATTGAAATGCACAATGACAGGTACCCATTAGTGCTAACGCAAGAGTAACCAGCATTGTAGCAGGCTGCTTGTGCATGACCGGCCATGGGTTCACTTTAGAAATCATCATAGTGCTCCCTGGGAATACATTGTGGTTTCCTGAGACACAGTGTACAAGTCCAGGTCCTCAGTGTAGAGTCATTGAGTCATTGAGTCATACAGTAATGAAACAGGCCCTTCAGCCCATCTAAACATGTCCAAACCATTAAAACTGCCTGCTCCCATTGACCTGCACTGTGACCATTGCCTTTCATATCCCTACTATCCATGTACTTATCCAGACTTCCTTTAAATGCTGAAATCAAGCTCGTAAACACCACTTGTGTTGGCAGCGTATTCCATGCTTTCATGACCCTCTGAGTGAAGAAGTTTCCCCTCATGTTCCCTTTAAACCTCTCATCTTTCACTCTTAACCCATAACCTTGTTGTAGTCCCACCCAACTTTAGTGGAAAAAGTCTGCTTGCAATTACTCTATCTGTACCCCTCATGATTTTGTGTACCTCTATCAATTCAAGTCCTTCAGAACCGGCAAGATCCTTGTAAACTTTCTTTTCACTGCTTCAACCTTATTTACATCATTCCTGTAGGTTGGTAACTATAACTGCACATAATACTCCAAATTAGCCCTCACCAATGTCATATAAAACTTCAGCATATCACCTCATCTTTTGTACTCAATTCATTGATTTATGAAGGCCAATGTGGCAAAAGCTTTCTTTATGACCCTATCATCCTGTGACACTACTTCCAATGAATTACATACCTGTATTCCCAAATTCCTTTGTTCTACCACGCTCCTCAGTGCCCTACCAGTTACTGTGTAAGACCTACCCTGGTTGGTCCTACTGAAGTGCAAAACTGTGCACTTGTCTATTGAGTGGGGATGCTTCTCATTATGATCCTCAGTGACTGACTTCTTCTTTGACAATGTAGCTGCTAAGTCCAAATACCCCATCCAATAAGGCCTTTCTTCACTATTTTATGTTTCAATGCATCTGCATTTTGAATTCCCAAGAATATCATTCCAGTCTGTTTGTGTGCTCCTTGTGGGATCCCAGGGAATTAGAATGTACAAACACAGTACACTTTCTGTACTACAAGACTCACTACATTTCAAAGGTGTTTCCTTGGCTGTTATAGATTGCCCTGTCATTAATAGCACTATATAAATGCAAATCATTTCTTTCTTAATCCACCAGTAGTAATTCGTCTGAACAGATTTATTACTGAGAGATCAGTTCGTGTTGCAGTACCAACACATGTGATTTGAAAAACATACATGCCCTAAGAAGGAGTAGTTATTCTGAGTCCACCAGCAGTAAAGAGGTGTCAATGGTGAAATCTGCTCTTTAAAGCTAATAATAATTCTTTGCAGATCTTTGTTCTGAGCTGACAGTAATCTTTCCCTTTTCAAATGAATAAGATGTTCAATGTGAAAGCTTTAATATTCCAAGTATCGTGTCCAGGCACCCAGAGCCCCTATATTCTAATTACTTTGGCTTTTTAGCAATCAGAATGCATTGTACATAAATGGCATCAGAACAGAATGAGGAATTGTCTTGGAACTCGACTTTGTAATATTGCTGAGCATAGCTTACAGATTTGAATTCTGCTTGAGGTTATATCGATGCTGGCAAAAAAATACCCATTACACAAAGATCTGTCACCTTTATAATCATTAAAAATACAGAACGGAATTAAAATTTGCAGTTATATTTGTGTCACCAGTCCCATTGGGGAAATTGTTCAAAGCCATATTTACTAAGTGCTTAGGAGGTGTTCTCTGCTTGTTATTGAGAGTGTAACAAAGGAAGTTACCATGTGGTATTATACCAGGCTGGACAGACTGCTGGGTAAATGCACATTGACTTTCATTCCATCTTACTTAAAAATACACTCATTTGTGACTTAGTGAATTCCCAGTGGATGCAGCAACTCATCTCATGTATCAATCTCCTTGCTTCCCCAGTTAAAAATATCAGTCTAAGAAAGTGGGTATAACAAATAAAGCCATCATTTACAGCCCATTTGAGGTGCCCTTGAGAAGATAATGAGGGGTCTTCCTCTTGAACTAGAGCTATATGTTTAGTTAGAGAATTCTAGAATTTTAACCAAGCAGAAAGGAACAACCAAACAGCTTGGAAATTCAAGCGTGGAGAGTGATATCAATTATGCTTTATAATAGTGTTGATGATTTGTACCGTGCTTCTGAAATTAAAAATTCGAAGGCCAAAGTAAACGTATTATCAAAGGACATATATTTCACCCTATACAACCCTGATTCGTTTTCTTGTGGGCATACTCCATAAATTCATAATAGAATATTAACCATAATAAAATTAGTGAAGGACTGCGCAAGCTTGAGCATTCAGCTAGTTGCAAAAGACAACAAATTGCAGATACAGAAATAAATAAATAAACAATAAATATTGAGAATTGAGATGAAGAGTCCTTGAAAACTTGTCAACAGGTTGGGGTATGGCTCAACTGCGGAGTGAGAGACACTAAAGCAGGTTGATAGTTTACAGACTTAACTGCGAACAGTGTTAAAGAAAAAAGAAAACAATAAATGCTAGGCCAAATAGGCCCATTAACTAAATCTCTCAAATGGAAAACGTAGCCTACACTGAGCCTGAAAAGAACAACTAAGAATAAAATGAATACCGCCAGTGTTCAGAGTCAGTTGACTTGACGGTCCGATTTCTCAGGCAAGATGGAATGCAGGCAGTGAAGCATTGCTGTATCCAAGTCTTAACAAGCACTACAACGGAACAAATGGAGTTAAATACAATCACAATGAAATAATAGGCCAACACGTGCATATTCACAAGCTCAATCGCCGTATCTACTGCGCTGCAAAATCCATGGTTGTGACAACCCCCCCCCCCCCAGGCGTAGCCCCTGAGGCGCCACAGACTTGTGTCTGTTGGAGGTCCTGATTGAGGGATGTGTCCAAGATGTCCTTCAGTGATGCTGGTAGGTAAGTGTCATGGTGTGCACTGCCAATACTGGAGCCAAAGACTTCCATGTAGAGCCAAAAACAAGAGCTTAGATGGAGGTAGCTCCATCAAGTGACACCGTGAGATGAATCATTCTCAAAATGAGGACCCTTTGATTGCAGCTAATCAGTCATCTGCTTTAACAATAAAACTAGCACAGAATCCCTGAGCCTATCAAAATAAACTTAACAAACTTAAACAGAAAGCACCAGGAAACCTCATTACCAAGAGTGAGTTGCTCGAGAAAAACACAAGGAACTTTTAAACCATTAATAATTGTTGTTGAACAACAATTAACCAATTCAGGTGCTCCAAAAACCTCCGAGTTCAATGCTCTCTGGCAACCTGCACAGGCCTGAAGAAGTCACTACAGGACCCCTCTCCCTATAGCTCACACTTGATGACCTGAAAACTCAAGATCCAGAGAAGACTTGAGAAACCTGGGGAACTTGATAGGGAGGCATAGAGAGCTCGAGGGGCAGGGAGACTCAGGGATCCAGAGAAATGGTGAGGCATGGGAATCCCAGCAGACTGAAATCAAGAAACCTCAGGTGGTGCCGAGAGGGCAGCTTGGGAGTCCTCGAGATGGGGAGAATATTTGAACAACCCTAAACACATTGAATAAGCCTTGGAAACAATCGGAAAAAAATAAAAACCTTGGGAACATAGTGAAAAGTCCTTGGGAAACCTTGACAACATGCAACTTGAAATCTAAAACCTAGAGAAGGAGCCTTTTCAAATCTTGCTGTATTTTATCTTTCGCTATTTTTTCCAGAGGCAATTAGGATGTACTCTCAATTTTACAGATCAAGACAGCCTAGACAGGTTTCTTTCATCACTAAGCTAGCTGGGTCTCTGTAGATCTGTTTAATTTGCTACATGAAAGTTCAATTTTATCAATCTGTACAATAGCTCTCATTAAAATACTCTCGATAGGGTTACTTTACTTGAGCCAGGGATCAGCTTTTGGAGTAGGGATCTTCCAGAATTTATACTACTGACTTGAATGATGATTTGTTGAATCAATTGATAACCTTGTTTGAAACACTCATTTGTTATGCAGACCTGAGTCATGGGACCACAAAGCTGGGAACCTGGGTATTTGTGACTTGAAAGCTTGGAATAGATACCGGAGAAACTCAATGTAGACTAGAGAAGCTCGGCATGTAGACTTGGAACTCTCGGAATGTAGAGTCAGGACATGCGCTGAGAGTAGAAGGCACCCTTACCTCAAGCCACCAATGTCAAAACGTCACTGTTCAAATTTCACTGGGTCCATTACTTGGCAAGATCCTTCTGTCACGATGGAGACAGAAACAAGAGTTTATACATAGGAATTACAATGGAACATTATTGCCTCAAAGCATTACTCTGACCAATGAATCTCATGGCCAAGATCAGCTGCTCTCTCTCCGCTGGGTCCTTCTTTGTGTGTTCGAGACTTGCTCTCACCAGGTTTGGATATGACTCAAGAGCGGAGTTAGAGACACTGAAACAGGTTGATAATTCACAGACTTTAATGCAAACAGTGTTAAAGGGAAAAGAAAACAATAAATGCTAGGACAAACAGGGCCGTTAACTAAAACACTCAAATGGAAAACAAGGCCTACACTGCGGCTGAAAAGAACAACTAAGAATACAATGAATACCGCTAGTCTTCAGAGTCAGTTGACTCAACAGTCCGATTTCTTAGGCAAGGTGGAATGCAGGCAGCGAAGCATTGCTGTGTCAAAGTCTCAACAAGCACTACGACAGAACGAATGGAGTTAAATGCTAACACAATTAAATAATAATAATCAGCCAACATGCATATTCACAAGTGCAATTGCCACATCTACTGCGCTGCCGAATCCGTGGTTGTGACAAAGTGAGTCCATAGGTTGTGAGAACATTTCAATGATGGGGCAAGTGAAGTTAAGTGAAGTTATCCCCATTGGTTCAAGAGCCTGATGGTTGAGGGGTAATAACTGTTCCTGAACTTGATGTTTTGAGTCCTGTACTTCTTCCTAATGGCAGCAATGAGAAGAGTCCTTAACCTTGATAGTGGGGGTCCCTGATGATGGATGCTGCTTTCCCATGACAAAGCTTCGTGTAGATGTGCTTAATGGTGAGGAAGAATTTACCCGTGATGGACTGGACCGTAGTCACAAGTTTTTGTAGGATTTTCCATTCAAGGGCATTGGTGTTTACAGCTAAGCTATGATGCAGCCAGTGAATATACTCTCCACCACACATCTATAAAGTTTATCAAAGTTTTAGATGTCACGCTGAATCTTCACAGACTCCTGAGGAAGTAGAGGCACTGATGGGCTTTCTTCATAGCTGCACTTACATGCTGAGCCCAGGACAGGTCTCTGAAATGATAACATCAATAATTTAAAGTTGTTGACCCTCTCCACCTCTGATCCTCCGCTGAGGACTGGCTCATGGACCTCTGGTGTCCACCTCCAGAAGTCAATAATCAGCTCCTTGGTCTTGTTGACATTGAGTAAGATGTTGCTATGGGGCCACATATCCAGTTTTTCAATCTCCCTCCTAAATGTTGATTTATTACCACTTTAGATTTGGCCTTTGACAGTGGTGTCATCAACAAACTTGAATATGGCATTGGAGCTATGTCTAGCCTCATAGTCATAAGTGTAAAGTGAGTAGAGTGGGGAACTAAGCACACAGCCTATTGGTGCATCTGTGCTGGTAGAGATCATGGTGGAGATGTTGTCACCAATCTGAACTGACTGGAGTTGCAAGTGAGGAAATCGAGGAACCAATTGTACAAGGAGGTATTGAGGGCAAGGTCTTCAAGCTTATTAATTAGTATTCGGAGATGATGGTACTGAACACCGAGCTGTAGTCGATAAACAGCATCCTGATTTATGCACCTTTGATGCCCTGATGTTCCAGGGTTGAGTGATGAGCCAATGAAATGGCATCTGTTGCTCTGGTAGGACAATTGGAGAAGATCTGAGTTGCTTCTCTGGCAGGAGTTGGTACATCTCTTTACCATTATTGTGGATGTAAGTGCTGCTGGACGATAGACTTCAAGGTAGGTTAGTACGTTCTTCTTAGATACCAGTGAAAGTGAAGTCTGCTTGAAATAGCTGAGTACCTCAGACTGCTGAAGCAAGAAGCTAAGGATCTCACTGAACACACCAGCCAGCTGATCAGCACTTTAGTAGTTGGCCATGGACCTCGTTTGGGCAGAATGCTTTTTGTGGGTTCACCCTCCTGAAGGCTGCTCATATGTCAACCTCAGAGACTGAAATCACATGGTCATCGGGGGCTGTGGGAGTTTGTGATGGTTTCTCCAGGTTTCAATTGCAAAGTGAACATAGAAAGCACTGAGCTTAGCTGGAAGCAAAGCCCTGTTGTCACCTATGTCACTTGATTTTAATTTTTAAGCAGTGATAGCATTCAAGCCCTGACACAGTTGTCAAGCATCCTTCATTGATTTAAGTTTAGCCGGAAATTACCACTTCACCAGTGAGATGGCTTTCTGGAGATCGTACCTGCACCTCTTTTAACTTTCTTGGTCACCAGACTTGAATGCCTCTGATCTGGCCCTCAGCAGATTTCAGATCTCATGGGTCACCCAGGGCTTCTTATTGGGGAAGATTCTAAATGATCTAGTGGGGATACACTCATCTATTTTAATAAAGTCTGTGACAACCATGGTGTTTTCAATCAAATCTCTAGATGAGTCCTTGAACACGGTCCAGTTCACCAATTCGAAACAATCTTGTCACCGCTCCTCTGCCTTCCACAAACTCTTCTTTGTTGTCCTAATCTCGAGAGCTTTGTTCTTCAGCTTCTGCCTATATGCAGGTATGAGAAAGACAGCCAAGTGATCAGATTTACTAAAATGTGGTCTGGGCATGGAATGGTAGGCATTCTTTGTCTTAATAAAAGAGTGCTCATTCATTTCATTGCTATAAAATGAAACCACAAAGGATTGTTGTGATGGGTTCTTATAGCGTTAATACAAATCAGTATGTTGCTCATAGAGAGAGAGAGAGAGAGAGAGAGATGTTTCCACACATTTGCTGTTCTCATCCTTCTAAACAGTGAACACTGTGAACTAGCAGTTGTTGACAACAAAACATGGCATATTGCTGAAGAAGTTCCTGGGGGGTAGAACACACTCCATAATCCTTCCCCTGCTGCAGGTGTTGTTCATCCAAATCTTTGATACCCACATCTCCTGACCCTCTTTCCACCTTCAGCTCAGTGTCCAGTTCTTCTTTATAAGATAACTTACTTCACCACTGTTTGCCACTGGGCATTTCACCCATGGATGCCACAGTCCACCTCAAACCTTTGGAATTCCCTTTCACATGGAAAAAGCATATTGTCACTAAAACTAATGACCTTGCATTTTTTTGGAACTAAGTTCATCACACTCTTCATTGTACCATACTAAACCATCAACTATTTACATCAGCCACCCAATTTATCACTGTGCATTATTGGTCCATAGACTGTCTACGTTACAAAAGTTCAATTGTTACAACAGTCTGATGGAGAAAATTCCTTAATAAAAGTAACACACACAAAATACTGGATGAACTCAGCAGATCAGGCAACATCTATGGAGGGGAATAAACTGTTGATGGTTCAGGCTGAAGCACTTTATCAGGACTGGATGAAACGTCGATTCTTTATTCCCATCCATGAATGCTGCTGACCTGTTAAGTTCCACCGACATGGAGTGTGTGTGTGTGTGTGTGTGTGTGTGTGTGTGTGTGTGTGTGTGTGTGTGTGTGTGTGTGTGTGTGTGTGTGTGTGTGTGTGTGTGTGAGTGTGTGTGTGTGAGTGTGTGTGTGTTTTGCTCTGGTTTTCCAGTATCTACAGGATCTCTTGTGCTTATATCTTTGTTACAGGTGAAGCTGAAATCATCAGAAAAAGAGGGCTTGATGAATACAGTTAAACACATCTGATTGATGAGAGGTTTTAACCTGAAGAATTAAACGATTTTCTTTTATTGGCATGTCTGCTGTCTATTTCTATTTCAAAGGCCCTCTGTTTCACTTTAATACACACTTCTTAGTAATCTGCTTCTATCAAAAGACTTTAATCTCAAAGCATTTTGGCTTAAATCTCCCACACCAGTCTCTTGTAACATTGGCCTTTACACAGCCAGACCACACAATGGAGCCAGCATAGCTCAAGAACTCTACCTGACTATCTAAGTGGGGGAAGTAGAAGCTGTTTCTTTTCATTCCGATTGCTAGCTCTTCCAGTAGGAAATGTGTTGATTAAAGGCACAAAAAGTCCAAGAAGACAAACACTGTCTTTGTTAAACAAAGGGATATCACATGCCACCATCAAAGTTGCTTCGGCTGCCTGGAATAACTTTAGGGAAAACTATAATAAATTCATGAATCAAGTTGAAATTCAAGTTAATTGTCATCTGCCTGTGCATATATACAACCAAATGAAACAACATTCTTCCAGATCACAGAGCACTTGCACAAGATATATCACACATAACACGTAAACCAAAATAAAATGCAATTAAAAATGCATGTAGTAAAGTTCAGAACAGGTAAATAGCATACAGTAAACAGTACAGAAAAACACCTTGCTGTCCTAGTGATGAGACCTCAGTGATGGCAGGGTATTCCTTAGTCTCAAAGCCTGAAGGAAGAAGCTGTTATCCAGTCTGAAAATCCTAATACTGATACTTCTGTACCTCCCTGTCAATGGTAGTAGGTCAAAGAGATCATGGGCTGGGTGGTAGAGATCCTCAGCAATGCTTTGGGCCTTTTGTCCATAAAGCTCCTGGTATATGTCACAAATAGGGGACAGGGAGACTCGGATGATCCTCTCAGTGGTTTTTACTGTCCATTGTAGGGTCTTGTGGTCCAATGCTTTTCAGCTTCCGTACCACACAATGATGCAGCCAGACAGGACACTCTCGATGGTGCTCCTGTAGAAAGTTGTTAGAACGGGGGCAAGGAGTCTTGCACACTTTAGTCTCCTCAGAAAACGTAGATGCTGCTGTGCATTCATGAATAGTGAAAAGGTAAAGGTTAGATCATCTGTTACATGCACACCAAGGAACTTTGTACTTTTCACTCTCTCCACAGTAGAGCCATGGATGTGCAATGGAGAGTGGTTGACCTGTGCTTTCCTGAAGTCCGGAATTATCCCTTTTGTCTTGTTTGCGAGACTCAGATTGTTGTTCTCACACTATCTGACAAACCTCTCTACCTCCTCTTCGTATGCTGACTCATCGTTGTTGCTGATAAAGCCATCCTCTGTGGTATCATCAGCAAACTTGATGATGCAATTTGTGCTGAATCTGGCAGTGTAGTCATGAATCAGCAGCGGACTGAGCACACAGCCCTGGGGGTGGGGGGTCACCAGTGCTCATTGTGATGGAGTTGAGATGTTGCTGCCAACTCGGACTGACCGGGGTCCTTCCAACAAGAAGTCCAAGATCAAGTTATAGGGAGCTGTGTTGAGTCCCAACAAGGGGAATTTATCCACCAGTCTCTGAGGAATGATCTGATAAATGCCTGGCTGAAGTCTATGAACAACAACTTGTGCACAAGGCATCATTTTCTAGGTGGGAATGGAGGGCAGAGTCTAAGGCATCATCAGTGGACCAGTTTGAGTATTAAGCGAAGTGGAAAGGGTCCAATATAGCTGGAAGTTGGAATTTTATATGATTCATTACCAGTCACTCAAAGCACTTAGTGATAATTGAAGTCAGTGCCACTGGATAGTAATCATTTAGGTCAGTTCTCATTTCTCTCTTTGGCACTGGAGTGATGGTAGCTGCCTTGAAGCCTGCAGGGACAGTGGATTGTTTCAGAGAGATATTAAAGATGTCCATAAAGACCTCTGTTAGCTGGACTGCACAGTCCCTCAACCACCTGACCAAGTATATCGTCTGGTCCTGCAGCTTCACATGGGTGTACCATGGCTAGGGTCCTCCTCACCTTGGCTGTGGCCAGACAGGGTGCCTGTTCCTCAGGAAAAGAGGGGGCTTTCCTTGATGTCACATCATTCAATTGCTCAAATCATAGTATAGGAAGCATTCAGTCTATCAGGAAGGGAAGTACTGCTGTTGTTGATGTGCAGGGTGGACTTGCAATTGTTTATGGCTTGCATACCTTGCCACGTGTGTTATACGTCTCTGTCACAAACTGTCTGTAGAGTATCTGTGCTCACTCATGCTTTCCATTTCTGATGGCATGGGAGAGTGCAGCCCTTGCTGACCTTAGAGTCATCCTATCCCCCTATTTGAAGGCAGCATCCTGATTGCTAAGCAGCGCACAAGCTATCGCATTCAGCTACAGCTTCTGGTTTGCCCTGGCAGTGTGATGTTTAATCATGGTAACATCTTCAAAGCACTTCCCCATGTAGCCAATCACTGATCCCACATATTCATCAATGTTGACGTGATGATCGTAGGCAGTCACCTCCCTGAATATGCTCCAATCCATGCTTTCAAAGCAGTCCTGCAGCACTAAGGTAGCATCTTCTGGCCAGGTACTAATCTCCCAGTGAAATGGTTTGACTCACTTAAACAGTTTTCTGTATGCAGGGATTAGCAAAATAAATACATGGCCTGAGTATCCAAGGTGAGGATGGCGGATAGCCTGGAAGGCTCCATGAATGTTAGCATAAACCAGGTTTAATATATTCTCTTCTTTGCTTGCAAAGATAATATGCTGCAAAGATAACTTTGGTAGGACTGTTTTTAAATTGGTATAATTAAAGTCACTAGCAACAACGAAGATACTATCAGAGTGAACACGAGGAAATCTGCGGAATCTGTGTGTTGTTTACTATCAGGGTGAGTGGCTTCAAGGATGCAGATTGCACCGTAGAGGTCTGCAGCGCTTCTCCAGCACTGTCACAAGGTGGGGGGGGGGGGTATGTAAACAGCAATACTCATAATGGCAGTGAACTCTCCCTGCAAGCAGAAGGGCCTACACTTCACCATTAAAAACCCTACCTGTTGTGAGCTGTGGGCCATTACTACCGAGACGTTCACACACATGTTCTTACTGACTTCTATTATGTTTTGTAACTCCAAAAGAAGAAATATGTACCCAGGGTGTGTGGGATGATTATGTTAACTGCTTTACTGAGGCAATGAGAAGTCTAGGCAGAGTCCACAGAGGGGAGGCTGGTTTACGTACTGTACTGAGCAGCATACACAGCTCACTGTAGCTTCGTGAGGTCATGGGCAGAGCCGCAGCCTTACCAAGCCTTTATGTATTCAGGAAGGATGCTTTCTATGGTGCTTTGGTAAAAGCTAGTCAAAGAGGACGTGCCAAATTTCTTCAGCCTTCTGAGCAAGTAGAGGAACTGGGTCACATTCTTCAAAGTTCAAAGTAAATTTATTATCAAACTACATATATGACACCATTTACTACCCTGAGATTCATTTTCCTGCAGGAATTCACAACAGAACAAAGAAATAAAATACCATGAAAACCTATAAAACCTGTCAAGCAACCAAAGTGCAAAAGAAGGCAATCAGTGCAAACACAAAAAAAAAATTATAAATTAACAAGCAAGTAAATAATGCTGAGAGCATGAGTTGTAGAGTTCCTGAAAGTGAGTCCATAGATTATGGTATCAGTTCAGAGTTGAAGTGAGTGAAATTATCCATACTTATTCAGGAGCCTAATGGCTGAAAGGTAATAACTGTTCCTGAACCTCATGGTGTGGGATCTAGGGCTTCTGTACCTCCTTCTTGTTGGCAGCAGCAAGAAGAGCGGATGATCCATCGATGCTGTGCCTATGATGGACTGTGTTGTATCTACTTCTTTTTGAAGGCTTGTCCATTATTAAACATTTATCTTTCTACACCACAAGCCATCAGGATACTCTCCACTGTGCACCTATAGAAGTTCATCAATTTTTTAGATGACATACTGAATCTACACAAACTTCTAAGAACGTTGAGGTGCTGTCATGCTTCCTTTGTAATTCTTTACATGCTGGTCCCAGGACAGATCCTCTGATATGATAATACCAAGGAATTTAAAGCTAGTGACCCTCTCCACCTCTGAACCCCTAATGAGAACTGGCTCATGGACTGGCTTCTTCTTCCTGTAGTCAATAATAAGCTCTTTGGTTTTGCTAAGGCTGAGTAAGGTGCTGTCGTTGTGGTAGTATTCAACCAGCTTTTTAATCTCCCTCCTATGTGCAGATTTGTCACCATCCTTGATTCAGCCAACAACAATGGTGTTATCAGCAAACTCAAATACTGCATTGGACCTGTGCTTAGCCTCATGGTCATAATAATAAAGTGTGCAGAGCAGGAGTTAAGCATACATCCTTGTGGCACACCTGTGCTGATAGAGATTGTGGAGGAGCTGTTGTTGCTAATTGGTACCAACTGAAGTCTGCAAGTGAGAAAGTCAAGAATGCAGTTGCACTAAGGGCCAATTGGGGATGAACAGCTCAGTGGATTTCCATTAGGGCTGGCCCTGCCTTACTGCCACGGTGCTGTGTTGCTAGTGTAACCCTCCGATTCTGTTGGCTGTGTATGTCCAGGGAAGATCATCTCTGGCCTCACCAAACATGTGAGATTGAGGTGCAAACCCTCCTGTTTGTGTGGATGCTGTGTGATGTGTTACCCTGTTATAAATCAGTACCACGAAATAATAGACGCTACACCATATGCAATTAAATGATTTAACTTTATGATTCTTAATTTGACTAAAGGGTTAGTAAAGTAAAACAAAAAGAAAAGGGCCCATTTTAACAGAACAGTCTAATGTGCACAAGTTGGAGCTCACGATTTCCCATCTGCTGGTCGTCCACCAATTTCCCCGGGTTCGTCAACTCCCGGCCCCACTCCAAGTCCATTCCTTTCTGGTGTCTAGGACTTCCCCTTTCTGGCATCTTCTCTGCCCATCTTCTGCCGAACAAAAAGCCCTAAATTAACTCAGTGTCAGGTACGCAGCATGAAAACACACTCCCCCCATTCCAAAGCACTGTTATCTCTAACCATAGCCCAAACACTGCTTCTACAAAAAGACCAGTACGTTAACAGTGAAATCTTTCCCAGGGTGTTACACTAGTGATGGAGCTTCTTCACTCTGCCCGTGTCTGGAATGCTCTTCCATGCTGCTTTCATTGCCAGCTGCTTACAAGGATCATTCTCTACAGTCAATTTGCACACTGTCTGCTTGGCGTGGGCAATTGCACTGTCTGAAATGCAGAAATTGAAATGGAATTGCATTGAGATCTAGTATTAGGAGTTCAGTAGCAAACAACAGAGAATCTGAAGATGCTGGAAATTAGGAGTTTAGTGATTGGTTTCCAAGAGATGATGGTGTTTAATGCTGAGCTGTAGTTAATGAAGAATATCCTGATGCATGCATATTAAATGTCCAGATGCTCTAGGGCTGACTGAAGAGCCACTGAAATGGAATCTGCTGTTAACCTGTTGTGACAGTTGGCAAGTTGGAGTGGATCCAAATCACTCCTCAGGCAAGAGTGGATGTACATGCTACTGACCGATAGTCATTGACACAGGTCACCATGTTCTTGTGGGGCACTGATATGATTGAAGCCTGCCTGAACTAGGCAGCAACCTCAGACTGCTGAAGTGAGAGGTTAAAGATGTCAGTAACCACTCCAGCCAGTTGATGAGTACAGCTCTTCAGTACTTACCTGTTACACCATCTGGGCAGATGCTTTCCGTGGGTTCACTCTCCTGAAGGGTGTTCTCATTTTGGCCTCAGAGACTTAACTCACAGGGGTCTGTGGGAGTTTGTAAACGTGCTATTATGTTCTATTCATCAAAGTGAGCATAATAGGTATTGAGCTGATTTGGAAGTGAAGCCTTAGTGTCATAATGGTTTTACTTTGTAGGAGGTGATGGCGCTCAAGCCCTGCCACAGCTGTCGAGCGTCCCTCTGTGATTCAAGTCTACTCTTGCCACTTCACACATGAGGTGGTTTTCCACCAGTTGATTTGCTCAGGTCTTCAGTATTTGGCCAAGTTCAGAGTTTGGGTCAAATGCTTTCTACAGGTTCACTCTTAAATCTGATCACTCTTTCCACCGCTGTCCCCTCAATGAAGACTATTGCATGTGCCTTTGGCTTCCCCTTCACGATATATGGAATCAATTCCTTGGTCTTGCTGACATTGCGTGCAAGGTTCTTGCTGTGACACGACAACCAGCCAATGTATCTCAATCCTGCACACCTCACTTAATCCTGAATAGGATCCAGGGGCGACATTTACTGAGATACACTACTGTGTCTCAAATTAACCCAGAACCTCTCCTATCTCTTGTGTGCAAGACTTACACTGTAAATCCACCCTGGGAAGTGTTATCAAACAAAGTGACCAAATTACCTTAATGTAGCAACTGGCAACACAGATAAATAGGTAGATGGGGTGGGGTGTTGGCAGTGAAGAAGGCATTAATTATGCTTGCCTTTCTTAGTTAGAGCTTTTAATACAGCAGTTGGGATGTCATGTTGCAACTGTCCAAATCAATGGTGAGACCACACAGGTTATTTTGTGCGATTCCTGTTACTCAGGAAGGTTTGATTACACTGGAAAGGGTAAAGAAGTTTCATGAGGGTGTCACTGGGACTAGAAGATTTCAAGTCAAGTCAAGACACTTTTATTGTCATTTCGACCATAACTGCTGGTAGTTATAGTAAAAATGAGACAACGTTTTTTCAGGACTATGGTGTTATATGACACAGTACAAAAACTAGACTGAACTAC
This sequence comes from Hypanus sabinus, assembly GCF_030144855.1. Classification (NCBI taxonomy): domain Eukaryota; kingdom Metazoa; phylum Chordata; class Chondrichthyes; order Myliobatiformes; family Dasyatidae; genus Hypanus; species Hypanus sabinus. Next base: position 40,021,057 of record NC_082721.1, on the reverse strand, counting down.
ATAAAAAACAACACTGGACTACAGACATACCCAGGACTGCATAAAGTGCACAAAATAGTGCAGGCATTACAATAAATAATAAACGGGACAATAGGACAGTAGGGTGTCAGTCCAGTCTCTGGTTATAGAAGAGTCTGATAGCTTGGGGGAAGAAACTGTTACATAATCTGGTCGTGAGAGCCCGAATGCTTTGGAGCCTTTTCCCAGATGGCAGGAGGGAGAAGAGATTGTATGAGGGGTGCATGTGGTCCTTCATAATGCTGTTTGCTTTGCAGATACAGCATGTAGTGTAAATGGCCATAGGGGGGGGGGGGGAAGAGAGACCCCAATGATCTTCTCAGCTGACATCACAATCCATTGCAGGGTCTTGCGATTCGAGATGGTGCAATTTCTGAACCAGGCAGTGAAGCAGCTGCTCAGGATGCTCTCAATACAACCACTGTGGAATGTGATGAGGATGGGGGGTGGGAGATGGACTTTCCTCAGCCTTCGCAGAAAGTAGAGACACTGCTGGGCTTTCTTTGCTATGGAGCTGGTGTTGAGGGACCAGGTGAGATTCTCCACCAGGTGAACACCAAGAAATTTGGTGCTTTTAATGATCTCTACCGAGGAGCCGTCGATGTTCAGTGGGGAGTGGTCGCTCCGTGCCCTCCTGAAGGCAACAACCATCTCTTTTGTTTTGTTCACATTCAGAAGCAGGTTGTTGGCTCTGGACCAGTCTGTTAGCCGCTGCACCTCCTCTCTGTAAGCTGACTCATCGTTCTTGCTGATGAGACCCACCGTGGTCGTGTCATTGACAAACTTGATGATGTGGTTCGAGCTGTGTGTTGCAGCACAGTCGTGGGTCAGCAGAGTGAACAGCAGTGGACTGGGCACACAACCGTGGGGGGCCCCTGTGCTCAGTGTGATGGTGTTGGAGATACTGCTTCTGATCCAGACTGACTGAGGTCTCCCAGTCAGGAAGTCTAGGATCCAGTTGCAGAGGGAGGTGTTCAGGCCCAGTAGGCTCAGCTTTCCAATCAGTTTCTGAGGGATGATTGCGTTGACTTCTGAACTGAAGTCTATGAACAGCATTTGAACGTATGTGTCTTCTTTGTCCAGGTGGGTCTCGGCCAGGTGGAGGGTGATGGCAATGGCGTCGTCTGTTGAGCGGTTGGGACGGTACGCAAACTGCAGGGGGTCCAGTGAGGGGGCAGCAGGGTCTTGATATGCCTCATGACAGGCCTCTCGAAACACTTCATGATGATGGATGAAAGTGCAAAGGGACAGTAGTCATTTAGGCAGGACACTGAAGACTTCTTCGGCATGGGGACGATGGTGACAGCCTTGGAGCATATTGGAATGGTGGCGCTGCTCAGGGAGATGTTGAAGATGTCAGTAAGAATATCTGCTAGCTGGTCTGCACATCCTCTGAGCACTCTACCAGGAATGTTGTCTGATCCAGCAGCCTTCCATGGATTGACGCTGCAAGTTGTAAGGAGAGTTTGAACAGACAATAGTATTTTTCCCTGGAATGTAGGAGGCTGATGATGAACTTAACGTAATGTGCTATGAGGTTTCACTGCTAATGAAATGGCCTCGCTGTAATGTTTCACTGCTAAGGTAATGGTTTCTCTGTAGCAGCAATGTTTGGGTTATGACTAGAGATAACGGAGGCTAGCTAATGAGAGGCATGTTGTTCTTTCTTGTGGTTTTGGGAGCAGGGATTTTGCTGTCTTTTGTCAGCGAGAGATGAAGAGAGAAGACACAAATAGAACGAGTTGGTAGACCACTGGACACAGTAGACTGGGAGCGAAGATCTGATGATCAGCGACACTCGGAGGTTGATGGCGTGGGGAGGGGGGCGAATGGACGATTCCCTGTGCTCCAACGTGCACATTAGACTGTTTCACTGAAATGGGGCCTTTTTCTTTACATTTTCTTTACTAACCCTATAGCCAGATTAAGATTTATTAAGTTCAATTCTTCTGTCTAATATTTTGGGGTTTGGATTTGTAACCGGGCAGCACATCATGCAACATCCACACAAACTTTGAGGAGATGCGAAGGGAAAGGCTAACTTTGAGGAGGTGTGAAGGGATTTAGAGAGAGTGGATTGGGTCAAGTTGTTTTATGGGAAGGATGTAATAGAGAAATGGAGGTCATTTAAGTGTGAAATTATGAGGGTACAGAATCTTTATGTTCCTGTTAGGTTGAAAGGAAAGGTTAAAGGTTTGAAAGCACCATGGTTTTCAAGGGATATTAGAAATTTGGTTCAGAAAAAGAGGGGTGTCTACAATAGATATAGGCAGCATGGAGTAAAGGAATTGCTCGAGGAATATAAAGAATGTAAAAGGAATCTTAAGAAAGAGATTAGAAAAGCTAAAAGAAGATACGAGGTTGGTTTGGCAAATAAGGTGAAAGTAAATCCAAAAGGTTTCTACAGTTATATTAACAGCAAGAGAATAGTGAGGGATAAAATTGGCCCCTTAGAGAATTAGAGTGGTCAGCTATGTGTAGAGCTGAGGGAGATGGGAGAGATTTTGAACGATTTCTTCTCTTCGGTATTCACTAAGGAGAAGGATATTGAATTGTGTAAGGTGTGGGAAACAAGTAAGGAAGTTATGGAACCTATGACAATTAAAGAGGTGGAAGTACTGGCGCTTTTAAGAAATTTAAAAGTGGATAAATCTCCGGGTCCTGACAGGATATTCCCCAGGACCTTGAGGGAAGTTTGTGTAGAAATAGCAGGAGCTCTGACGGAGATCTTTAAGATGTCATTAGAAGCGGGGATTGTGCCGGAGGTTTGGCGTATTACTCATGTGGTTCCATTGTTTAAAAAAGGTTCTAGAAGTAAGCCTAGCAATTATAGACCTGTCAGTTTGACATCAGTGGTGGGTAAATTAATGGAAAGTATTCTTGGAGATAGTATTAATAATTATCTGGATAGACAGGATCTGATTAGGAGTAGCCAGCATGGATTTGTGCGTGGAAGGTCATGTTTGACAAACCTTATTGAATTTTTTGAAGAAGTTACGAGGAATGTTGACAAGGGTAAGGCAGTGGATGTAGTCTATATGGACTTCAGCAAAGCCTTTGACAACGTTCCACATTGAAGGTTAGTTAAGAAGGTTCAGTCGTTAGGTATTAATGCTGGAGTAATAAAATGGATTCAACAGTGGCTAGATGGGAGATGCCAGAGAGTAGTGGTGGATAATTGTTTATCGGGATGGAGGCCGGTGACTAGCGGGGTGCCTCAGGGATCTGTTTTGGGCCCAATGTTGTTTGTAATATACATAAATGATCTGGATGATGGGGTGGTAAATTGGATTAGTAAGTATGCCAATGATACTAAGGTAGGAGGTGTTGTGGATAATGAGGTGGGTTTTCAAAGCTTGCAGGGAGATTTATGCTGGTTAGAAGAATGGGCTGAATGTTGGCAGATGGAGTTTAATGCTGAGAAGTGTGAGGTTCTACATTTTGGCAGGAATAATCCAAATAGAACATACAGGGTAAATGGTAGGGCATTGAGGAATGCAGTGGAACAGAGAGATCTAGGAATAACAGTGCATAGTTCCCTGAAGGTGGAGTCTCATGTAGATAGGGTGGTGAAGAAGGCTTTTGGAACGTTGGCATTTATAAATCAAAGCATTGAGTACAGAGGTTGGGATATAATGTTAAAATTGTACAAGGCATTGGTAAGACCAAATTTGGAATATTGTGTACAGTTCTGGTCACGGAATTATAGGAAAGATATCAATAAATTAGAGAGAGTGCAGAGACGATTTACTAGGATGTTACCTGGGTTTCAGCACTTAAGTTACAGAGAAAGGTTGAATAAGTTAGGTCTCTATTCATTGGAACATAGAAGGTTGAGGGGGGATTTGATCGAGGAATTTAAAATTTTGAGAGGGATAGATAGAGTTGACGTGAACAGGCTGTTTCCATTGAGAGGAGGGGAGATTCAAATGAGAGGACATGATTTGAGAGTTAGGGGGCAGAAGTTTAAGGGAAACACGAGGGGGTATTTCTTTACTCAGAGAGTGATAGCTGTGTGGAATGAGCTTCCTGTAGAAGTAGTAGAGGCCAGTTCAGTTGTGTCATTTAAGGTAAAATTGGATAGGTATATGGACAGGAAAGGAGTGGAGGGTTATGGGCTGAGTGCGGGTAGGTGGGACTAGGTGAGATAAGAGTTCGGCACGGACTAGGAGGGCCGAGATGGCCTGTTTCCGTGCTGTGATTGTTATTTGGTTAAACGAGATTTCTCAGCTTGGCTGGGCCAGTGGCTATCTTACCCTAGACAAACGTATGCTGGCCCATCCACAGGGTTACAATTGTGGGGATATCATTTGGGATTGGTTCTTTTGGATGCTGTGTGATTGAACCAGTGGGTTGTGTGTTTAAATCTGTGCTTGTATGGATGCTGGCAGGGTGGAGCGCTGATGTGCCTCCATGTGGTTACCAGTAACTAATGCGTGCATGTTGAGTGGGGTGGATATTTATACCCTGGATGAATTGTTAATTCGATTTTTGAGTACAGGTTAAAGCTGTTGGCAAAGTTGAGGTTGTAGCGCAGGGGTCTGATAAAATGGCGGGCTCAGACCTTGTTTTGGTTCAGACTAGTGCTGATGTAAGAGCGGTGGAACTCTCACTTCTATCAGTGCCCCAGGTGAGGCGGGACCATGGCCTGTCTATACTGTCAAGGAAGAGGGGAATGTAGTGGAGTGGGCCAAGTTACAAGTTGAGCTTCCCATATCTGGGGGTAGAAACTTCAAAGACGGCGTTCTATCGATGCTGAGGAGAGAGGGGAAGCAGTGGTCAGATTTGGAATGTCTAATTAGTCTCCATCCCCCAGTGAAGAGTGAGAATTCTGAGTTAGTATGTGCCCTTACCTCTCTGGCGAATAAATGGAAAAATGCTCAGGTTCACAGTTCCAGCTATCGTGCACTCCGCCTGTCTCAGGAATGAAGTCTATCCCTAAAGGGGAAGAGGAGTATGAGGCTTGGGCAGAGCAGACCTCTCAGTTGTTAGATGGGTGGCAGTGCTCTGATGATGTAAAGCAACAGCAATTGGTTGAAAGTTTGAGCAGGTGGGCTGCTGGCATAGAGAGAGCTGTAAAAGCACCGAAACCCCTTGCCACTTCTGCGGCCTGCATGCAAGCACTAGAAAGGTGTTTGGTGCAACGGGAAGCTGATTGGAGCTCATGACGGGGTTTCAGAATTGTGCCCGGAGAAGGGGGAGAAGCTTTCTGCTTACATTTCTCAACTTGACCAGCTTGTGGTCATTCAGGCGGCTGAGGTGGATCAGTTAGGAATGAACCAGATAGCCAGGGGCGCCCAGTCCCATGACCTGATTGCATGGAGTCTCTGAAAATCTCGTAAGATGCGGCCCCTCCCTCTTTTGTTGAGCTGATCTAAGAGGTATGGGAGAAGTATGTGCCAGAGGTGTGGGAGGGCTCCATCAGCAGGGTGCAGTCCTTGGTGGTAGCCCCTTATGGTGAAGTGACCTTGGATAGCCTGTCCCAGGGAGTGGTAGAGGAGATTGTGGCCAACTTGAGAACTGAGATGTCTTGGCAATTTTCAGCGGGTGTACCCCTCCCCATATGATAGAGCTGATGGGGGGGGGGGGTAGGACCCCCCAAGAGGACAAACAATGCGGACAGCTGCTAGCTAGTGTCTCGCAAGAAGGAGAGTGAGCCCCCGAGTACCTAAGCAGAGAGAGTCGTTAGGAGAACTTAGAGGAAACCCATTGAGGAAATGGCCTGGTGTCTCTGGGGGAACACGTTTCCGGCAATGTACCAAGGAACCCCCGAAAGCCAAAAGCCCTATTCTTGAAGGCTTAGTGGGACCACGCTCCAGTGTGTCACTACAGATAGAGGGTATTTATGCTAAAGTCATTCTTGACAAGGGGTCGCAGATCACGTTGTTGTACCATTTGTTTTACTACCGGTATCTGAAGCATTTATCATTGACACCATTCAGGGCACTGGAGATCTGGAGTCCCAGTGCTGGTGATTATCCTTACGATAGTTATTTGTCAGTGAAGCTGGAGTTTTCGGAGGACAGTGTCTGAGGTCCTTGATACATTAGTGCTAGCTTGTCCGGACCCCATTGAGAAGGGCGGCGTTTCAATTCTGGTGGGACCAACACCCCTCTTGTGAGGAGGCTCATGGAGAAGGCAGGTGAGAGCTTTCTGGACACCTCGTTCGTGTACCCGGTGTTTCAAGCTGCCTTTGAGGAAGTGCGTGGCTGCATGGGGCCAGATACTGACTTTAGACAAGGGACTGCGTAGTTCTTGAGGGACCATGTGGTAGCAAGAGTTGTTGAGTGCCGTCAAGTTGCGGTCAGCTCATGGTGATCCCATTGTATGTTGTATATATCCATAGGGTTTTCTTGGCAAGATATGGAAGTATCTTACCGATACTGCTGCTGCCTAGGTTGGGACCTGGCTGGATTCGAACTCAGGGCTATCCATCTTGGAGTCCAGTGCAGATGCCACTATACCATCGGCCAGCCCAAACCTTTTAGCAGAGGCATTATTATGTTTCAGAAAGCCGTAGCAACTCATTTATTCATCACCAAAAAACTGATTCCAAGCGTGCTAAAAACTCTTTATGTAATTACATCATCACTTCCACCCAGCCTCTTACAGTGAAACCCCAATGTTACCCTTCACAGCACCCCCTGCACCTCCTCAAGAACTCACTAAATCCGGCATTGTGAGCTTGCCTGGAACTCAGAAGAGCCAAGTAGCTTGGGTCCTGTGTTCCAAGGGTGGAGGAAATGCAGGTGCCACTGGCTCGTCCAGAGGTGCGTTGACACGCTCATGGTCACATTGTGACAGCAGGGGTATGGTAGCGGAAAAGACCAAATCTTGGAGGGCCAGTTTAAGGCAGTCTACCAAAATACTTTCAGGGTTACCCCTCTTATCTGTTATAAGTCTTTTCCCCACATTCCAAGATGCAGAACAGGCCATCGTAAGGGGGCCCAAGGGGAAGTTGCTGTGCATCATGGTGGACGAAAGCAAACAAGACAGAATGTAGATCAACAGATACCTAAGACAGCTGTGAACCATGACGGGAGGTAGGAATAGGTGAAAAGGAATTGTATTGAAACACCCTGATTTCCTTGGCTGTGTATGTCTAGGGAAGACAACCCCAGCCCTACTAAACTCATGAGATTGAGGCGCGCTTGATCCCACCCCAAACCCCGGTTAGTGTGGATGCTGTGTCATTTGCTACCCTGTTGCAAATTAGTGCCACAAAATAAAGTACACTGCATACGATTAAAGGAATTGTATTTATGAATTTTAACTTAACTAAAGGGTTAGTAAAGAATAACAAAAGGAAAAGGGCCCAATCTACTTAAACAGTCAAATGTGCACAACTTCTCTGTCACTCATGCATTGGGCCATTGATCAATGTAAAAGCACACACCACCTTCCGAAAGTCGCTCGCAATCCATCTCCAACAAACGGGTCTCCCACCAGATTGTGTGTGTAACGTGCTGTAAGGTTTCACTGCTAAGGTAATGGTTTCTCTGTAGCAGCAATGTTTTGGTTATGACTAGAGATAATGGGGGCTTTGGAATGCGTGCCATCCAATGAAAGGCATGTTGTTCTTTCTTGTGGGTCTGAGAGAACGGATTTCACGGTCTTTAGTCGGCGAGAGATGGAGAGAAGATGTGAGTGGAAAGAGTTGGTAGACCGCCGGGCAGAGTGGACTTGGAACGAGGGTTCGAGGGTCCGTGACGCTCGGAGGAGGTCGATAAAGAATGAATGGATGGAACTGTGGCCTCCAACATGTGCATTAGACTGTTTCATGTGAATGGGCCATTTTCCTTTTCTGTTTCTTTATAAAGCTCAATCGTTTAATTGCATATTGTGTACTGTTTTTTATTTTGTGTTACTGGTTTATAACAGAAGAACACATCACACAGCATCCACCCAAACAAGATCTCTCAAGTTTGGCTGGGCTGGAGGCTGTCTTCCCTTAGATTCAGCCACTAACCAAACCTGAGGGTCACATATGCTACGACCTGTTCTCCCTTGTGTCTTCTCTTCATCTCTTCTTGAACAAAAACTCCAAGCCCAACCTTCATGTCCCTCACCAGAGACAACTCCCCTGAATCCAACCATCTTAATTGGATGGCACACATTTCTCCTTTCTCTCTTATCTTCAACAATAACTCAAATATTAGCTGAAAACAAGCAGTTTGCACAGAACTGCTGAAATGAAACACAGAGCAGCACAAAATTCAGAACAGTAAAAATCTGAACCAGGGCATTATGGTATTTACTGTGGAGGGTAAAATGCTGTTGAAAGGCTGACCAGGCAGTCGTGGTGTCAGGAATGAAATCATCGGACACTCCTAATGGCTGTCAACATACCACCTCAGCCATAGACAGCTGCAGGTCCTCTTTTGGAGATGTTCTGAGCCCCAGTAGGACCCACAGGAGGTGGATCATACTAACATTCTTCAGTCAGGAAATCCCTCAGAGTAGCCTATAAGGAGCGGTGAAACTGTTTGCATAGGGCATTGGACTGATTGTGATTTGTCGTGGCTAAAATCGAAGTTCTGGGCCATTGCAGCCCAGAGGTTTGATATGAAGTGGGGACCGCGGTCCAAACCAAGCAACCCAGGTGTGGATGGATGCCTGAGGCACGTCTGCGGCCAGTATCAATGTTAGGGCGATGACTACTGGCTACCTGGTGGTACATTCCACTATGGTAAGGAGGTGCAGGAAACTGTGGGAAGGGGGAAGAAGACCAACAGTTTCCATGTTGACATGGTCAAACCGTCGGTCATGATGGTTAATTTTTGCCCGCTGGCACTCCACACAGTCTGCAGTCCAATCAGCACATCCTTTCTGAGGTTGTGCCACACAAGTTTTAATGCAGCCAGTTTCCATGAGGCCTTCTGGCCTGAATGCAAAAGGCCATGTATGGAGTTAAAGACGGTCTACCTCCAGTTTGCGGGCACTATGGGGTACGGGCTAAAACTTGAGATCGCACAGAAGTGTAACACCACTTTCATAAAAATGCTTGGTGTTGTCAGCAGAGATTTCTCAAAGTGTGAATTGGGCCTCAGTTTGTACGAACCAAGCAATGGGAGTTTGCTCCCGATACTCTGGCAGTTTCAGAGCGACTGCATTGAGTAACATGTTCAATAACTCTGGAGATATCCGAGAGCATCAGGGATATAGGTTTTTGCAAATAAATTGGTGGAGGCGTTTAATGCTTCAGAAAAGCTGGGAAGAACCAGTTGTAGCATATGATCCGGTGAGGGACCCGTTTGTTCGAGGTGGATTGCGAGTGCCGATCGGAAGGTGGTGTGGCTTTCACGTTGACTAAGGGCTCAGCGCGTGAGTGACAGAGAAGTTCAAGATGTTCTCCAACTTGTGCATATTTGACTGTTTAATTAGAATGGGTCCTTTATTTTGTTGTTCGTTACTAACCCTTCAGTTAAGATTCACAATTATAATTCCTTTAATTGTATGCAGTATACTGTCTGGTTATTTCATGGCATTAATTTGTAGCCGGGGAGCAAATAACACAGCATCCACACAAACCGGAGTTTGGGGTGGGATCGAGTATGCCTTATTCCCATGAGTTTGTCGGCACAGTCAGGAAAGCCCTGTTTAGGTCAGTCTTAGTTTTCCCTTTAAAATTTTTAATACCTCACATTGTCTTAAATGTTATCATCGTCATCTTTTCTGCCTTCTCTCTTCCTCTCCCTCACTCCTTCCCTCCTTCCTCTCTCTCTCTCTCTCTCTCTCTTCTGATTGTGGATGGACTGTTCATGGAAACACAGTGGAAGACTTGTGGTTTCCCTAAAAGCCGAAAAGTAACAAATCCATGTGTCACCTAAGGCGACAGCAGGCCCTTCTTTACAGTAAATGATCACCAGTAGGACTCTTGACATGCCTTGAGATTTTCAACTAATTCACCATTAAATATGCCATCTGCCAGCTGAACTCCTTGGGCCCAGCAAGCTGGTGAGTGATGTGATTACCACAGCTTGACAGCAAGGCCAGTGATATGCTGACTAAGTTGAATGAGTTCTCCCACAGCCTTGGGATCCTGGCTGCTCCCCCACAACAGTGGGCAAATCCAATCATAATTCCAGCCTGTGTCATAAGATTGTGCATTATATTGCACTGCACCTGGTAAGCAAAGAGCATGTCAGAACTCATGAGACGATAGAGCTGATTCCAGGCAGCGGTCCAAAACTACCTGATGTTGTAAATAATGTTTATTTTTCAAGACTTGGGTAGTGTCTCTCTTCTCTTCTGAATAGTCTCTGCTCTCTCTTGTAAAGAGCCTAGGTTTGTTTGTTTTTGCTACGGTTGTTTCTACCTGCCGTTGGTACTGTTTGACAATCACACTAAGAACATGATTTGATGAATTGACTGAACTTGTCACCTTCAATCGTGTCTGTCAGCATGAATAAAGACTAGTGATAGCACCTGTCAGAAATGAATGATTCAGTATTCTGCCAAAGCAAATAATCTGATTACAGGCTAGATAGGTATGGTTTATTACCCGAATTCACCCAAATATATATCAAATTTTGCCTTGGCAAACTATGCAGTCAGACTCTGTGCCTCACTGCCAAGAGCAAATGCATTTTCTGCTATTACTTCCTGTCCTCTGTGCAAGGATCAGATATATAATAGACACTCTGATATTACCACACAGTTCATAGACATGTACAGAGACACAGAGGACTTCACATACTAGGTTCTGGAGCAACAAAGAATCTAATAGAGGAACTCAGCAGGTCAAGCAGCATTTGTGGAGGGAAAGTTCAATTTTTACTGTTTTCCACTTCCCCCTCTCTCTCTCTTCCCCTTTGTCTGCCTCCATTTATCATTCACCTGTCGCCATTTTGCAATTCCAAACCCACCACCCCCCCACCACCTGGCACAACCTGCCTGTCACTTTACACCCCTCCTCAGTCCACTATCACCCTGGACTCCTTTCTTGCCACTCCCCCTCCTCTTTACACTGGCTGTCTTCCCACTCCACTCTTGCTGTTTAAACCCGTTCTAGCAGATGGGAAATTTAAATTCAATTAAATAATTGACTGAAAATCAATTTTTTTAAATGGCTAGTCTTGGTAGCAGTGATCATGGAACTGGCTTGTTTTAGAAAACTGTCTGGCTTACTTCCCTTTCTGAGAGAAAAAAAATCCACTATTTTTAGCTGTTTTTTGAAAAGACTTGGAAAGTTAAAACAGACCAAGAACAAAATGGATTGGACCACCTGGTGCTGCATAAGAAAGACTGCTAAGGCTCAGGAAAGCGGTTCACCGCCTCTTTCACAACAGCAACCGGTTATGGGCAATAAATGCTGCATGCATCCCGCAAAGTCGCATCAACCACTCAAACTCTGCAGCTCACCACCCGCCACGTCATGCTTTTTCAAAGACATTTTGTACTCCCTGGGTCTGCACGGAAGCTTACTTCAGGCCTGTGGGGTTGTAAATTTTCAATACCTGAACTTGGAATCAAAACAATCTGACCTGGAAACATTGTCAGTTGATTAATGCCTGATTTCCTAAGTGCTGTAGAATATATACCTTCCATAAAGCATAAAAGCTGGAGTCCCGTAAGCATAAGGAAAAGCTTGGAATGGTTGGTGTGAGGGCAGAGTCGGAGTAACTCATCTGTTATTGTTAGGAGTAGCAAGGTACAGTGAAAAATGTTTACTGCACTCCTGTGGTGAACTGCATATACCTGTCTGGACACGCCCCCTACTGACTGCTCCTGTGGCTCCTCCCACAGACCCCTGTATAAAGGCGATTGGGGCCTGAGCCCTGCCCTCAGTCTCCAGGATGTAGTATGGTGGTCAACTACTGCTTGATCTTTCTTCCAGTCAATAAAAGCCGATATCTCACCTTCACGTCTCAGACAGAGTTTTTGATGGTGCATCAATTCCTTCCAGACAGATCATACCATGCATAAGTACACTGAGGAACTATAATAAAAAGCTAGATTGCAGAAATAGAGTGTTATAGTTACAGAGAAAATACAGTGCAGGTCGACAGAGGTGTGGTGATGTCAGTGTACATTGTCAGCACAGATTAGAAATCCTACCTCAGATCACTGTGACTGCCGGATTGGTGAGCATTTGGTGCTGACACCGGGAGCAAAGTGCAGAGCAGAGGTTTCTTCCTTGACATTGACATCCCTCACCTTAACAAGAGAACCCAGCAGACAACCAGAGAAATATAAATTACCAATGGTTAAATTCTCTGCTTAAAACAATGGAAAATAGACCAGCCCTCAAAAAAATCTTCAAAAATGACAGCAGGAAGGGCGATAGGTCCAGGGTCCCTGGTGTGTCAGAGCAGGAATCAGAATGCAGAATGGAATGAAAGGAACAAAGATGGGCCGTAGTAAGAAACAATCAAGGTACAATTAACCTCAACTAAATTTATAGAACCCAAGTCAATGTATGCTTGGAACAACTGTAGTTATCAGATATGGTTTAAAGCATTGATCTGACTGCAAGAATACTGTGATTCAGAAGATTTAATTAAATATTTTTGAATTTATTGAGACAATTAAGTTAGAAAATGAGGGGGTCTTTTAAGACTCTCCTGGATAGGTACATGGCGCTATAGAGGGCTATGGGTAAGCCTATAGGTAGTTATAAGGTAAGGACATGTTCAGCACAGCTTTGTGAGCCGAAGAGCCTGTATTGTGCTGTAGGTTTTCTATGTTCGATGTTCTAACAGCAGCTAGCAGAATGGAATACACCTACTTAGAGAAGTGATCCACTGGAATTGTTGATGCCTGGATGGCCACTGTGGGAATGTCCAGTGCAGCCTTCAGAGAACAAAAAGCAAGGCCACATCAATTTACTGAGAGAGTTTACTGCTCTCATCACTTAACTCTATTTGCTAATATGAATCTGAGGCAGTATTTGTGACAATGTATGTAAGGCCTTTTTATCTTCCCTAAAGCATCATGCCTAGTGCCAGATGTTTTCCTCCAGATGGAGTCAGTTTCATTGCCTTTGATAATACAGATCTCAACCCTCATTATTTTTCACTTTGTTTAAGATGTGGAAGAAACAAAGAAACATACTTGTTTGATTCAGGCTGTTATACTTGGCCATTTGCATTATCAAGTATACTGAAATTGGTCTATTTATTGGCTTGAGACTGCTTAGCTAGTTGCAAACACATTAATGGTACTTTGTCACAAACCAGTTCATTTTAATTAGATTAGTATTTGTTGAAACATTAGATAGAGGAATTTCACTCCCACGTTCACTAATAATGCTGCACAGTGAGATTTTCATATAATTAATGATAACTGCTTCATAACCTTATCATCACAACTTCAATTGTATTTTTGTGCCAATGTGACAGATGCTGGTAACGTAAAGAAGTTATGATCTTCACCTGAGTGATTAGGATGGCCCAATAACTTGACAATTCACAGAAATCTTGCTTGGACTTTATTGGATGTGGGTCTGTGGTTTAGTGAGTGCTATCCTCTCATTCAATGGAACAAGGAGACTGAGCAGTTAACTTACTGGGTATGAAATATCTATCAATCAAAGAAACGAAAAGTCTTTTTTATTCTAGGAATTCCAAGTCAGAGGGGCTCCTCACAAACTGCTGATGACCCTAGAGTCACGATCCATCAACTGCATTTTCCTATCACTACACTCAGCCCCCCCACCCCCGCACCCAGCCTAACACTTTCCCCGATCTAATAACCACATAAAAAGTGTTGCTGCCCCCTTCTGTCATTGAGGATTAGATATTAAGATGGCTCATTTCACCCAGCTATAACTCCCAAACAGTGTACATTTTGATATGGTACTCTTCTTCCTGTTAGCTATGTTTCTGAGCATTACAAATGCTTATTTCAGTAAGCAGCAGACATTTCTTATTGGCTTGAGTCTGGAGTTCTGCCGAAATTCTGCTCACAATTTAGCATGGCAATGACTTGATTCATCAACTGGTCTGAGACAGGTTGAGGCAGAAGCCTGAGCATATTAGTAGGGAGCTCCTCACACTGTTCTGTACTCTATAGACTCAGCTGAATTACACAAGTATAGTGGTCAACTGAAAGGATTAATCCATCTTGCACTGTCCAAAAGCACAAGCAAAAATATTGGCTGTTTATTCATTTTCATAGGTGCTGACCTGCTGAGATCCCCCAGCATTTTGTGGTCATTGCTCTGGATTTCCAGCATCTGCAGATTCTCTTGTGTTTAGAAATATTAACCATCTGCCTGACTGCAACAAGTGGTTAAAATGGAAGCAAAACAAGCTGATACCAGTCCCTCAAAGGACATTTTTAATTCTTTAATACCAGTAATGCTGCCTCATTCATATTTCAGCTGTATAACTGTATTCAAGGCTGCAGTGGTGTGTTACCGGAATGCAAGGAGGAACATGACATCAGGAAAGAGGAATCATTATTGTCTCCGAGGCTGCAGATACATCATGTTGGTGTTTTTAGAATGCAGTGGGAACACATCAAGAGAATTCAAGGCTCATTTCGCCTAAATAAGATGATGCCTGTAATGAAGATTAATGCCTTCTTATTTGTACAGATATGCAAGATGATAAAAGAATGCTTTGACATTTAACCCTCTGTCAGCACAGCTTTGCAAATATGACTTTGCCTGAAAATTCAAGAATGTTATTCTGCTGTGTTTTTCTGTCCAGCTAGGCTTTCTCTTATCCAACTTTCCCCATTATTCCATCCACCCTCCCTGCCACTCCCCATCCTCCCTAACACTCCCCACCCTCCCATCCTTCTTAACATTCCCATCTCCCCAACACTCCCCATCCTCCCTGGCACTTCCCTCCCTTTCTGACACTCCCCCATCCTCCCTCACATCCCTATCTGTCCCAACAATTCCATAGCTCTTATTCTGCATGTTTCAATACGTTATCTGTTACCTGATGCTCTCTGAGCTCGTATTCCACCTAACATCACTACAATGATCAATCCTGCCTTTACTATGCAGTCATGCTTTTTATCTAAACTCACTCAGTAACAACTAGATTTAATTAAAGGCAACTACACAGTCATCAATCAAAACTGCGTAGTTTTAATAGTTGCTAATCTGCAGCAAATTGATGGAGCTTGGCGGCTGAACTTGCCCCTATATTCACAGTACTTGGACTGCAATCCTCGTACACAACACCATTGCAAGTTTGATGTACTGGTTCTGTTTCCATCACCATCCATGCAACCATTTTAAATAGCTTGCCCTGTTTGCCACCCGCATTACTGATGGCTCCTTTAGATGCTTACCTGATATCTACTTCATGTTTTCACCACAGCCTGTTTCTCCATTCCTCTTCTGAAAATTCCTAGTTATTTAATTACTATCAACAATTTTCTGGGTCATTAACAAGGCTCAATTTTGAATCATAGCAATAGAGACAACAAGAGCAGGAGAAGGCTCTTTAACCCTTACAGCTTACTGGCCACTCAGTACGATTATCTCTGTTCTGATATGGAGGCTCTCCTGTTACATGCCTTGATTCCTTTTGGATAAAGAATCTATGCTTCTTTTTAAATATATTCAGTGACTTGACTTATACTTTCTGTAGTACAAGTTCATCATCTGAGTGAGGCAAATTCTCTTCATCTCAGCCTTAACTGTCCCATCCCACGTCCTGGGATTGTAATCTCTTTGTTCTAGACATCTCAGCCATGAATAAATGGGTTTCAAATGTCATTCTATATTGTTCTAGACATCCAATGTGAAGAACAACATTGACTGTTATCTAAAATGCACTTATACTACTAGTCCACAGTATGAGGGGAATGTGAGCATTGGCTATTTTTGTGGACAGGTTTGCAAATTGTCCTTTCTCAAAGCACTACCCCATTTGAAACTGACAGCTTTTTTTTGTCAATGACTTTTTGAAATAGAAACAGGGAACCATATAATGGCCCTTTGTATCTTTGGAGAAAATTAACTAGCAACATTTTTTTTAGATGAGTTTGCATTTCAAAAGCTGTGTTTATGTTCCAGAATAACTACAGAACACCCTGAATTTAAGACTAAGAGCCTGAAGGATCCTGCATTTCTAATACATTTACAAAACCTTGTTTGAGTGGAATCTCTATCTGCCAAGGCAGCCACAGAGGAATTGAAGTCCCTCAGGCAGCATAGGGGAAATAAGCAGAAGTTTCAGGTCAGGATCTCCCTCATCTTCAGGATGTGTCCAATTACAGAGCCATTGGGCTGAGCTGGGAAAGGTAGATTTCCCTCCTGGAGCAACCAATCTGCTTAGTGCTTTTATTGATTTTAAGCCACCTTACAATATTTAACCACTTAACTGTGCCAGCTCTATCTTTCCAAAGTAGTACTTCAATCCTCAGCACCTGCAGAGCATGAGAATCATCAAAGTCTAATCAAACCTATGGCTTGATTTACATTTATCATAAGAATAAAGGTTGTTCTACGAACTGCCATGAATAATCCTCTGGTGAACAAAATACTTAGAGTCATCTTTTCCTTTGCTGAAGATTGGGAAAAGGATTGACCAATGGAAAGGGCATATGAGCCAGGTGAACTGGGATAAGAGTTCATCCAATGAAATACCCAGACTTATGCACAACTAGAGTAGGCTACTGCTGAACCAATAGGCAGCATGTTTATGCAAGTTCTGTATCCATGAATTTCCCAGCTCCGTTAGGTTTTGATCATGGTACAAGCACTGTAGTGGTGTCCTGGAGGCATACTGTATGACTGTCCAGTGATGTTAAACAAAGATTGCATCTATTTCTTATCTCAGACAAATCAGGAAGAAGCTATGCAGCCAATCAAGTCAATACTGTCTCAGAGCATCTCTATTAGGTCCCTATACTCTCTATATCTCTGCAACCTAGTCTTTTTCCATGTTGATCCCCCTGTCACCTCTATACTGAAAACTAAGCTATAGTAGTTAATCAACCTACCAACATGTCTTTAGGTTGCAGAAGGAAACTCATACAGCAAAGGACATGCAAACTCCACGCAGATAGCACCTGAAATCAGCATCAAACCCGATCTGCTGGAGCTCGGTTTCAGCAGCAGTAACTATTGCACCTCCACAGTAATTAGTTTATTATTGTCACATTCACCAAGAAACAGTGAAAGACTGTTTTGTATGCCTTCCTGACAGATCATTCTAAACATAAGTACATCAAGGTAGTGCAAAAACAATAACAAATGGCAGAACTTAGTGTTACAATTAAAATGCTGTGCAGATAGACAAGTAAGGTGCAAGGAGCATGAGATAGATTGAGAAATTGAGAGTTCAGCATTATTGTACAAGATGGTTCTGTATTAACTAGAATTTAGAAGTCTAAGAGGCAACCTCATTGAAACCTATCGAATGGTGAAAGGCTTTGATAGAGTGGATTTGGAGAGGGTCCTTCCTTTGGTGGGAGAATCTAAGACCAGAGGACATAGCCTCAGAATAATAATGAAGAGGAATTTCTTTAGCTAGGGAGCAGTGAATCTGTGGAATTCTTTGCCACAGACAGCTGTGGAGATCAAGTCCTCATGTATATTTAAGGCAGAGGTTGATAGATTCTTGTTTGGTGGGGGCATGAAGGGATACGGGGAGAAGGCAGGAGATTGGGGCTGAGAGGAAAATTGGATCAGTCATGATGAAATGGTGGAGCAAACTCGATGAGCCAAATGGCCTAATTCAACTCCTGTATCTTATTGTCTTATGTCAAAGTCTTGATTTTACATACAGTCATATGTGAATGGAGTGCGCTGCCAGAGTGATGGTAGAGATGGATACAATATAGGATATTTAAGCAAATCTTAGATAGGCACATGAATGTAAGAAATATGGAGGGATATGGACTGTGTAGAAGGGAAGGTTTAAATTTGTCCCTATAGCTCGGAACAAAACTTTGGGCCAAAGGGCCCATACTCTGCTGTACTGATCTATGTCCTTTATGCCACATCTTCAGAAGAGCTTTTGACAATATTTAAAGTACATTAATCTGATTTCCACATGATCCCTGCTTCACCAATGTGGTCATCATAACACAAATGATAGGTCTGGACCCCGTGAAATTTTAGCTACAGAAACTCTTCCTTCCCGATTTTCTAAACTTGGACCTAACTTGTACATGAAAGCATAGCTTTTAGCAGACTGCAGTAAGAAACTCATAAAGCTTGACTTAATAAACCAAGCACACTGCAGTCCAGAATCAACACTGGATACTCTTGGTATGTAATCAGGATAGACAGCGCTAGTGCGTTAAATTACTTTTGATGTCAAAGCTGTGCCTACTTTTAATAAAACATCGTGGCAATACACTCTTCCTTTTCATGAAGGACTGGAGCTTGCAGGCAGCACATGTTGAAGGGTCAAGGATGTACAGACTGTAACTTACTGAGAGATGTTGACCATTTGATTGCAGATTGCAGATTCACCCTGTACAAGAAGATCATCTTCACCCAGTGGCTACTTTATTAGATACCTCCTGTATTTAATAGAGCGGCCACTGAGTGTGTGTTCATGTACTGCTGCAGTAGCCCATCCACTTCAAGCTTTGATGTGTTGTGCATTCAGGGATGCTGTTCAGCACACCACTGTTGTGATGCAGAGTTATTTGGGTTACTGTCACCTTCCTGATAGCTTGAACCACCCTGGTCATTCTTCTTTGACCTCTCTCAAATATAAGGTGTTTTCATCCATTGAATTGCCACTCACTGGATTTCTTTTGTTGTTGTTTTTTGCACCATTCTCTGTACTTCTGCAGTGCATGAAAATCCCAGGAGATCAGCAGTTTCTGAGATACTCAAACCATTCCCTCTGCCACCAGCAGTCATTCCACAGTCAAAGTCACTTGGATCACATTTCTTCCCCATTCCTGTTTTCAGTCTGCACAGTAACTGAACCTCCTGACCACCTCTGCATGTTCCTTATGCACTGGGTTGCTGCCAATTTGCATTAATGGGCAGGTGTACGGGTGTACCTAAAGAAGCTGCCATTGAGAGTATGTCGCCAACTATTTCCAGTGAAGATCACATCACATTGCATGTGATCAGTTATTTACCTGGGTGAGAGAGGTAGTACTGACAGACAGATCCAGCTGAGAATCACATATCATCCTTCTGGAGGCAGGTGAAAGGAACCTCCACTACACTGCACACTTTTCTGGTGCTTGAGGAACAATGAACATGACACACAAAACAGAACAACCTGTAGGACAAAGGAGGGAAGGACATGTTTTGGTGGGTGAGGGAGAGGGAAAACCCCTTCTACGGGACGCCAGATGTACTTCCATGTCTTGGGAGAAATTCCTCTTTTGGCCCATGGCTGAACATATAAGCCTTAGTAGTTAACAGTATGCTTCACATCACCAGCGATGTGCGTTCAATTCCCACCACTGCCTGTAAGGGATGTGAACATTCTCCCCATGGGTTCTTCGGGGTGCTCCAGTTTCCTCCCACAGTCTAAAGCTGTACCTGTTGGCAGATTAATTGGTCATTGTCACTAGTCCTGTGATTAGGCTAGAATTAGATTGGGGATTGCCCAGTAGTGCAGCTTGAAGGGCCAGAAGGCCGTGCCTATCTCAATAAATAAATAATAAAATAAGAAACGTTTGTGACACCTTACAGTTCTGATGCACCATCAATAGCTCACGGAGACATGCGGCGAGATATAGGCTTTTATTGGCTGGAAGAAAGAACAAGCAGCAATTGACCACCACACTACATCCTGGAGACTGTGGGGCTGTGTCTCCAATCGCCTTTATACCTGGGTCTGTGGGAGGAGCCACTGTCAGTGGGAAGAGCCACAGGAGCAGTCAGCGGGGGCGGGGGGGGGGGGGGAATGTCCAGACAGGTATATGTAGTTCACCACAAGTTTGTCATCCATTGTTTCATAAAGGGGGTGAGAAATATTTTGAGTTCTAAGTGCTGAGCGGTTTTCGTTCTTTCAATATGAGTTGAAAACCTGCAATGAAAATTATTAATTGGTTTACTGTTGCTATATGTAGCGAGATACAGTGAAACACTTTTGTTTGCATCCATCCAGATAGATCATTCGATACATAAGTATATTGAGGCATTACAAAAGGGAAACAAAACTGAATGCACAACATAGTGTTACAGTTACAAAGAATTGCAGTACAGATACACAAAAAAGATCAAGAGCGACAAAGGTGCAGATTGAAAGAGATAATCATTATCATATAAGGTTCACTCAAAAGTCTTATAACTACGAGATGGAAGCTGTCCTTGTGCCTGATTGGTAGGAATTCTCAAACTTTTGAAAGGGGAGAACAGAAAATGACAGGGGTGGAAGGGGATCTTTGATTATATTGGTTGCTTTAATTGTTGAAGGCACTCAGCAGGTCAAGTAGATTGAGCAGATAATTTGCAGGCTCTGCTGCCTGGGCCATTCTGCAGGATACAGAGAGTACGACAAGATATTTAGCGACCTTCAGTGAGCTGCAGAGCCATGTGGTGCATTAAGGAGGCAACAAACAGTCATCTATGAGGGGAAAGGAATTGTCAATGTTTTAGTTTGAAACCCTGGCATATTGTTGTCTCACAGATACCACTCAACCTGTTGAGTTCCTCCAGCAGGTTACTTGATGCTTCAGATTCCAACATCTGCAGTCACTTTGTTCTTGCTAAGACTTGGTACAGTGAGGATCTGAAGACAGGAAGGAGGGAAGACTCACTCCAGGTAGACACTAATGACGGGTCTGTTCATGAAGAACTCATTCAGCTAAAGCACTTGAGCATGTCAAAGATCAAAGGTACATTTATTATCAAAGTGTGTATGCAGTATACAATGCTGAGATTCATCTTCACAGATACAGCCATGAAACAAAGAAATACCATGGAACCGGTTCAAAGAAAACATCAAACACCCAATGCGCAAAACAAAAAAAAAGAACAAATTGTGCAAAGACCAAGTTACATGCAAAATATTAAACATCAAACTGCAGGGTCCTTGAAACAGTCTAGGAATGTTCAGTTTAGCTCAGTTCGGTTCCACTTAGCACTATGTTGTTCATTGACTGCAGGCTGCCAAGCCATTCTGCCCAAATCAAAGTCACACAGAAGAGTAACAAGAAAGCAGAAACACATTTAACATGAATTCAGAGTCCTCCGGAAATTAGACCATTCCACAAACCACACTGATCAAACCTTGCACAAGACCCTAGATTCTTGCACCTTCCTCCAGCAGCAGTGAATGAGAGGGAGGGAGATTGGTTAAACACAGGCAGATGACGCTGAGCATCCACTCTCCTTCTGCTCTCGTCCTTGTTGATTTCAATCTTACTCAGTGCTTTAATCAGTGAGTTGGTTGAGAACTGGAGCTGATCATGGGTTTACGCTAAGCCATTAGGTGGCATACTCCATTCTCAACCTTGCTGTCAACTACACCAATTTCCCTCAGAGACAGCAAAAGCACCAGATCACCCAGTCAGCCTGTAACACATTATCAAAAGGTAAATTACAGGTCCCGCTTGCTCACTGATTTGTAGTAGAAGTACATTGAAAAAAAAAGAGGGAGAAGAAGAAAGAGAAGTAGTCTTGTGAAGTGTCTGCAGGACATTGCCATTAATCATATTGGTCACTAGTGCCATCTTGCCTCAGCAGATCCCCATTAAACCCATAGCTTCCAACTGTTGTGTCAATCACTCTGCTACCTACGCCCCAAACAAAACTAGCATTATAAAACAAATTATGAAACAAAGGATGTTAGAAGTAACAAGTAATCACTCCTTTGCATTCTTTCTGGTTCCTCCTTCACATCTCAGAGGATCTACTTGGAGCTCAACCTAACTACATGCTGAAGAAATCATGAAGAAGCATTATTATTGAGTATAATTTGTTAGGAGTTTGTAGCGAGCATTTTAAGTAGTTTCATTACTGCCTAATATGGTGGCTCCAATGCATAGGATTGAGAGAGGCTATAAAGGGTTGTAGACTCAGCCAGCTCCAACACAGCACAACCCTCCTCACCATGGAGGACATTTTCAGGAAGAGGTGCCTCTGGAAGGCAGTCCATCATGAAGGACTCTCACCACCTGGATTAGGGCCTCTTTTTATTACTACAATCAAAGAAGAGCAGGAGCCGAAAGACCCATGCAACATTTTCAGAGCAGCATCTTCTCCTCCACAATCGGATTTCTGAAAGGTCTATAAACCCACAAACACTACCTCCCTATTCAGCTTTTGCATTATTTATTTATTTACCATCTTGCATTATACTGCTGTCATGACATACGGCAAATTTCATGACATATGCCAGTGATAATAAATCTGATTCTGATCTAATTTTGCACTATGCTCTCTGGTTCATCTGCACAATCAGGCCAGAGGCTGCTGTGAGTCTATTGAAGGTTGTTGACTGCACCCGACCTGGAAGGTTCATCTTTCTACCAGGCCCTATCAACATGTATGGACACCCAAGACTGGATCCTGATAGAGACAGCAAGCAAACTTGTGCTTGATGGAGTTACTGCCAGTTGCCTAGTATATAATTTCAGCAACTCAAAGTATGCCATTAAACGAATGTCATAGAGAGAGACCACATGGAAATTATCCTTTCAGCCTATCATCTGCGTGTGTCATCAACTACACTTTCACACTAATCCTACATTAAACCAGAGATCATAAGACATAAGGGAAGAATTTCCTCATTTGACTTATAGTGTCTGCTCTGTCATCCAATCACTGCATATTTAATATTCTCTCTCAAACCCATTCACCTATCTTCTCCCAATAACCTTTGATACCCTTAAAAATCTACCAATCTCTGTTTTAAAACCACCCAATGACTTGGCCTCCACAACCTTCTGTGGAAACGAATTTCACAGATTCTCCACCATCTGGTTAAAGAAATTTCTCCTCCTCAATTCCATTCTCCCTGAATTCCATCAACTATCCCCTTCATTCTACCCCTCATCTATGCGCTAGATGAGGGGTACAGTTAGCTTCAAATACAGTTAGCTTCAAATTTTGCATAATAAGCCCCCAGTCAGGATTGTTATATTAACCCCATAACATTATTGTGGTATAATATTGAAAAGAAGAGTTGGATGAGCTGCTCAGATTTTCTATTAAATATTCTTTTATGTTCACTAGAAAGATAAACAAGGCTGTGGCTTACGAACTTAACAATAGAAGGCACTACCAACACCACAGTCCCCCTGAAGACTGCACTGAGTCTTAACTTTGGGTTCAAATATCCATCAGTGGGAGTGGAACCGATAAATTCTGGCTCAGTGGGGTAGGGTGAGTTGGATAGAGGTAAACTGGTGAGCTTTGGAGTATAAATTTATGCATTCTAACTGGTCTGGTTGCAGTTGAGTCAGGTGACTGCATCACCGCTGCTCACTGACATTCACTGCACCTGACAGTTAGCATAGATCCAAACCCAAGAGAGCTCTTTCTTCTTGGGTCCAGATACTTACAAGGGTTCCAAAAGAAGGGAGAAATTTTGAAAGAAATCTCATTCTTAGCTTAATGGTATAAACATTTCTGATCCCTAACAGACATGAAAAGTAGCAAGAGGTGTCAACAACCCTGGGATTGGTGTGCTTGTGCGATTTAGAATTGTAAGGGGACAGAGTAGCCAAAACAAGTGCAGCAATGGGTTGTTCTTAAAGTTGGAGTGAAGAGGGTGGGGAGAAATGGCTGTTTGATGTTGTAGTGAGATATAGATAGGAGGAAAGGGATTTTGGGCAAGACAAGTGCTTATGGCTAGCTCACAGAATGGAATTGGGGAAAGTATATCATAAGAGATTAAATATAAGTTGTTCCAGGAACTCAGTGGGTCAGGCTGCATTGTGGAGCAAAAGGAATAATTGATGTTAGGGTCAAGATCCTATATCTGTCCTGATGCAGTATCAATGCAAAACATTGACTATCCATTTGCCTTCACAGATGCTGACTGATGTGCTGATTTCCTCCAGCCAGTTGTTTTATCCTCCAGATCCCACCATCTGTGGGATCTTTGTGTCTCTATAATGAGAGGCAAATGTTTATTTTTTAAGAGCAGCAGAGATTAGTGATCACCAATTGCTGACTGGGGTTATCCTATAACTAGGGAGATGGTCCGGGGAGGTCCTCATACAGAGAGAGCAGCTACTTAGTGATAACATAGCCCTGCAGGAATCATTGCTTCTTCTCTTGTTCTATAGATTACACTGACAATACATTTACCTCTTCCATTCAGAACCCTTCTACTCCCTCTAGCTGTTTCATGTTTCCCTGGAAACCTTGGCTCGGCCATGGGATCCAATGAAAAGGAAGCAGGAGCACATCATCTATCCTTAACAGCCCACGGCAAAACAACCATTCAATAAAACCATGGCTGCTCTTTTATCTCAGTGCCACTTTCCTGAATTAATCCCATATTCCTTAATATCCCAAAAGTTCTCATTCTCACTCTTGAATACACTCAGTATCTGAACTTCCACAGCTTTCCTGGGGAGAGAATTCCAATCATTCAGTACTTTCCAGGAGAAGAAATACCTTCTAATATTGTGATCACCTACCCGTCAATCTTTGAATCTTTCCCAGTAGATCACGAAAAAAAATACACAAATACTGTTGAGAGATTGTTTCCAGATTGTGGGGTTTTAATTCCGTTTTTTCTGCCCATTGCGCATGCGTGTAGCTCCCCCGCACTACACAGTGTAACTCAGTGGACCCCAAACACCAGGCCGTGAGGAAACGATGTCAGTCAGCTGCACCTTTCCTCATTCCCTGTCACACCCACTGTTGAACTTGAACCCATGTGAGGTCATCAGTCGCCTTAACACAGTGACACCTTCGCGCAGCCGGTGGGAAGTGCCGTTGCTACTGGCCCAGAGCGCAGACAGATGGGCGCCTCCTCTGAACCTGTTTACCGCACCAAATGTTCGTGGGGAACCCAGTGCTAAAATATTTGCAGACGACTTAATTCGGGATCAGGGTTTCATAAGGATCAGAGCAGCTGACTTGCTGCGATTTACTGAAACAAACTTTTGTCAGTCGATAGATCCTACAAAGGGGGTGGGCAGGCGCCCAGTCGCACTCCTCCACTCGGTCGGTCACTCTGTCCGGACTGTGACTGCCGTGGTCCCAGTACGGGGACCTCCGGCCCTGACTTTGTCCTCTACCCACCCACGACCAGCCACACCTGGCCAAGGTGGCTGGCGGCGGGCGGGCGGGAGGCTGGAGTTCGGGTCCGGAGGCTGTCCAATGAGGCAATGAAGCCCTCAAAACTGCTTCAGCACCTTGAGTCCAAGCACCCTGCACTTAGAGACAAACCCGCAGAGTTTTTTCCGCAGAGCGGAAAAGACGTGAGCAAGCGGGACAGCAGCTAAGTGCTGAGAGCCGCGAAAACTAAATTGCGGAACAGACTGGGCATAAGGAACCTGCTTGGAGTATCGCTGTATTCCCGTCGTGTTTAACACTCCCCCCGTCTGCTGGTCTGCAAGAATAGTGTCAATATTAAACCTGTCCGCGTGCAAAAAAGGGTGGGTACTCCTAATGTTTATACACTATTTTTACTTCTGGGTTGCGGGGATTTACTTCCATTTTTTTTTCTGCCCCGGTGCACATGCGTGTAACTAATTGATCTGGAGTCGATCTTTCCTTTCACTAAGGCTGTGGTAGGTAATTTTGGGCTTCGAAAGGTTGGTGACCACTATTCTAATATCAATACTGAATGGCCTGCTCTGTGTCAAGTGCTGTAAGCTGCTTGTACATTTCAAAATGATCACCTCTTATTCTTCTAAACTTAGTGCAGTCTGCATAGACTCTCCTCAGAGCACACTCCCTCTATTCCAGGAATCAGTCTGGTTGCCAGTATATGCTCCTTGGGTAGGTAAACCAGACTTGTACACCAGGGCCCTACATAATTCCAATTACAGGGCTTCCTTTTGTATTCAAGTTCTGTTTTCCTTCATAATTGACTGTAGTACCTATATGTTAACTTCCAGTTTGCATAAGGGAGAACCAGTTTCCCCTGAACTCTACCACTTTTCAATCTTATACCAATTAAAAAAATATTTTTCTATTTTCTCTGCTGGTGATTGAGATCACATATTCCCATGTTATATTCCATCTGCACATCCTTATCCACTTACTTTATCTGTCAAGGTCCTCCAAAACTCTCTGTACCCTCCTCACAATCCATACCGCCACCCAGCTTTGTATCGTCATCAGGCTTGGATATTCTCTCTCCCTCCTCCATCTTTCTTTATTCTCCTATCTGATCTTTACCTATTCTTACCTGCCTGTTACTTCCCCCTGGGTCCCTCTTCCTTTCCTTTCTCTTATGGTCCACTTTCCTCTCCGATCAGATTCCTTCTTCTCCAGTCCTTGACCTTTCCCACCAACCTGTCTTCACTTATCACCTTCCAACTAGCCTCCTTCCCCACCCCCACATTTTTATTTTGTCATCTTCCCTCTTCCCTCTCTGTCCTGAAGAAGTGTTTCGGCCCAAAACATAGACTATCTACTCCTTTCTATAACACAAAATATTCTGCAGATTTTGGAGTCAAAGCAACACACACAACACGCTGGAGGAACTCAGCAGGTCGGGCAGCATCCGTGGAAACGACCAGTCAACGTTTCAGGCCGAGACCCTTCGTCAGAACTGAAAGCTGGTAGCTGCCAGGTGAGAAATCAGTAAGGGGAATGATCAAGGGGTGGGGGAGGGGAAGCAGAGAGGGAATAGGCAGGAAAGGTGAAGAAGGAAGGCAGCAACCAGCCTTTTCCTTCCTACCCTCCCCCCACCTTCTTTATGGGGCCCCTGCCCCCTCCCTCTTCAGTGCTGACGAAGGGTCTCGGCCTGAAACATTGACTAGTCATTTCCACGGATGCTGCCCGACCTGCTGAGTTCCTCCAGCGAGTTGTGCGTGTTGCTTTGACTCCAAAATCTGCAGAATATTTTGTGTTATAGAAAGGAATAGATAGTCGATGTTTTGGGCCGAAACACTTCATCAGGACAGAGAGGGAAAAGGGAAGATGACAGAATAAAAATGTGGGGGTGGGGAAGGAGGCTAGTTGGAAGGTGATAAGTGAAGACAGGCCTGAAACATTGACTGTTAATTTCCATGAATGCTGCCCGACCTGCTGAGTTCCTCCAGTGTTGTGCGTGTTACTCCTTTCTATAGATGTTGCCTGACCTGCTGAGTTCCTCCAGCATTTTGTGTATATGGATATATTTTGCTTGATTTCCTCTCCTCCATGTTATTGATACGAGTTTTGAGTAGATGAAATGCCAGCTCTGTTTCATGGTGCCCACATCTAGTCACTGTCTCCTAGAATATTTATTCCCTGTTTTTAGAGCATTAACCAATCCTCACTCCAAGTGACATTATACCCCTAACTGCTAGTGTGATGCAAGCTTTCCTGCATTTCTGAAATTGGAAATAAAAGTTCTTCTTATTGATTCACTGTTGGAAAATACAGAACTGGTCTTTCAGACTTGATTTCTCTTTAATAAATACACATTAACTCTGTGCACTCCCATTATCAGAGCAAAATTCTATCATTTTTTTCACCATTGTTGCCACCTTAACTGGTCTGTAGTTCTTGCTGGCTCCCTTGCTCTTACATAGTGGAGTTACCTTTGTTATCTTTAAATCTCTGAGATCCATTCCAGAGTTTTTCAGCTCCTCTTTCACTGTAAGCATATCATTCTCTAGTTTTTCTTGAATATTTCCTGCACATTATATTTGTTTAACTTTTCTGTCATTTCTTACTGTTACAGCAATGTTTTATGCTTCTCATTTTAGTGTCAGTATTTTTTGTTTGTTTCTTTCACTTTTCAAGGTCTTGTTCATTCCTTGCTGATCTCTGAAATGTTCCCAGTTCACCGGTTTCCATATCTTTTTAGTACCACTTTTAGCCTTATCTTTTTAACTCAGCCAGCTCCATCACGGACACTAGCCTTCACAACTTTGAGGACATCTGCAAAAGGCGATGCCTCAGAAAGGTGGCATCCATCATTAAGGACCCCCATCACACAGGGCATGCCCTTTTCTCAATGCTACCATCAAGCAGGAGGAACAAGAGCTTGAATATACACACACACTCAGTGCTTTAGGAACAGCTTCTTCCACTCTGCCATCAGATCTCTGACAGTGAACCCATGAACAATTCCTCAGTACTTTTTCTTTGCTCTATTTTTGCATAGCTTATTTAATTTAATGTTTGAAAGTATAGGTCTTATTGTAAGTTATAGTTCTCTTTATTATTATGTATTGCAATGTACTTCTGCTACAAAATAACAAATTCATGACATACGCCAATGATATTAAACCTGATTTTGATTCTGAGTTAAACTTGCAACCAGCATTCTTTATTGTATCATAAATGGGAGATGGTCTTCATTTCTTAATGTAAATAGCAAGCAATAATTAGTTTGATGTTAAAAGGGCAGCTTTGCAAGCAAGTAATCTATAGAGCAGACTTGTTAGTTCACAGAATCTGAGATAAATTCTCAAGAAATACACTATAAGATATTGAGGTATGTTAATTGGGCTTATATTAAACCAGACAACACTGGTTAATTTGTTTAGTGCAAGGAAGTGTTACGTATCCCGTAACTGGATAACTTACCAGCAAAGATAGAGAGGTCTGTTGAAGTCTGGTGTCACTATTTTCAAACGTTTTTATTTATAAAGGGACACAAAAGTAGGGTTAATACATACATTCAGATAGTGCACATCGTCAACATTCAATCTAAAGCGCGGGTATAGTGATAATCATCATTAAGAAGTGAGCTCTGCTGGTGTCTAGGGGTTAATAGATTGTCCGTTGGAAATATAAAAGTCACTCTGAAAGTCTGCAGGCCTCAGCCCTTTGAAAATCGCTGGGTTTTGCGTGGGGTGACCGAGAGAGAGAGATTGGGGGAGAAGAGAAAGAACTTGCCAAGTCAAGATCGTGAAATCGGGGGAGCGTTGGTTTCCTCTCCCCGATGTTAGTTAAAGCGGTTTTCTGTGATTCCAGCCACAGATTCCAATCCCGGAATCTAACGCACGTGGCTTCCTTCAGAATGGCTTCCCGCTGCTGCGGGAACACTCTCTCGTGTCTTCTTGGTGCGTCTGAGGGGGCTGTCCCCCTGAGGCTCTCCTTTATACTTGCTCACGGGGTCGCAGGTGTCAATCAGATTGTGATGATGCAATCTCTCTCTCAACCAGCCCACCTTGCCTGAGGGCTTTTCATGTGGTCTCCATGAGACAATAGTCGCGTTGTCTTTATTCTGTATCCCTGGTGGGACCTGCAATCTGGCATGTTTCTCTCTCTCTCTCCGACTGGGTCTACTGACCCCCCCCCCCCTTTCGACGGGTGCTCTTACGATTCTCACAAAAGAGGGGGCTGGGATCATAACAGAAGCTTGCAGACTGGATTGATAATGCCACATCATTTCAAATAGCTGATCTGTTAATAGCTGGAAGGTACATGTACTCATGGAATCAGATTTACAACATTAATTGTGGGTGCCTGAGATCTCTGTCTCTAGAAGCTTTTAGACCATTTGTGTTAAAAGGTATCAGAAAAAGCTATCACGTGTGTGAAGTCATTCAAGTGACAAAGAAACAGTATAAATGAATAGAGCAGTCCAGGCTTATTGGGAATGGTCCAGAAATATCAAGAAGATTGAGAGAAACATGTGGTGAATTAAAATCTATTCATCTGCCTTCAATTTCTGCAATGGATTTGTTCACCTGCTTATAGCTTATAAAAACTGTACCTGTATTTTGAAAATCCTTTGTGTTTTATAAATTGTTTGTAATTTGGAAGTCTTTTGTAAGATAGAAATCTGTTGTGAATTTTAAATGAGTCTTAAGAATGTTTTTTGAATTTAAATGTGTATTACTGAAAATAAATGAACTACTTTGTTAGCTGGAAATCTCTCCTCCTTGGTAGGGAGGGGGAATCCCACTGCTCAACTAAACTCACCAGAGAGGATAAATAGGGAAGTGAACTAGTCTTTGAAGATTGGGTAGTTATAGTATAACCTCGCTTAAGTGAAGATACCCATGGCTATTTATATTTAATTGTGCTTAAGATTTCTGTTTGAGTTTAAAACTTCACAGTCAGCAAATCTAACACCATCACACTTCTAACTAATACACTCCAAGCCAAGCAGCATCCCACTAAGTACTTTCTGCACCCTTTCCAAATCATCCACATACATCCCGCAGTGTTGTGCAGGAACTGCATATCATACTTCAAACGTGGCCTACCCAAGATTTACAGAGCTGCAATGTGACATCCTGAACATTATGCTTAGTACCCTACTTGATGAAAGCAAATGTGATGTGGGCTGAGATCTCAGTCCATGGTCAGAAACTTGAGACAGTGCAGCAGTTCAAATACCTGGGGGCAATCATCAGTGAAGAGGGATCAAGACCAGAAGCCCTGGCAAGAACTGCACACACAATGACTGCACTATCCAAACTCAAGACAATATGGAGAGACAGCAACATCACCATGAAGTACAAGATCAGACTCCTGCATGCATTGGTATTCTCCATCTTCCTGTACACATGCAAGACAAGGACCCTCACAACAGAGCTACAGAGAAAGATAAAGGCATTGGAAATGAGATGCTATCGCAACATCTTGGGCATCTCATACTTGGACCACATCACAGACGAACAGGTCCGCAAGACCATCCAGCACCACATTGGTCCTCGTGAAGACCTTCTCACAACGGTGAAGAAAAGAAAGCTGAGATCGTACGGCCATGTACCAAGATCCAGTGGCCTTGCAAAGACCGTTCTACAAGGAACTGTGGAGAGGTAAAGAAGGAGAGGCAGACAGAGGGAAGTATGGATGGACAACATTAAATAATGGACAGGGAAAATATTTGTGGTGACCCAGGCTCTGGCACATAACCACAACAGATGAAAGAGACTGGTGCTAAGCTCGCCCTGACAACTCCACCAGGAGTGAAGAGCACAAGGCAAGGCAAGTGTGGTGTATGCCTTCTTTATTAACTTCACCAAACAGTGCCTGGCAATTTTGGCATATGCCAGATTAGCACATTATGCAGCATGCAGAATTCCCTCTTAGAATCTATTTTTGAATCCATCCAGCAGACTGTAGATCCCAGAAACTCACTGCAAGAATTATGCTTATTCATTACTTGTTTGCATTTTCAGCAGCTACCTGTGTTATGCTTTTTCAACTAACAACCAATGAAAAAATGAAAACAATTGCTCTTCACTTAATGGAGCAAACCCCCTCCACTTCCATCCCCTTGGTATTGAAAGCCCATCTTTAAACTTCTCTTCTGTAAGGGTGACTATCCCATTCTCTCCATCACTGAAGTTGCATTGAACTGGACCTCCCATACTGTCCTGCTTTACTGCTTTTCACCTCTCCCTGCATGTAATGAACTTTTCTGGATGTGCTGAATCCCCTTCGACACTTCCTGGCTCAGATGATAGATAGGTCCACAATGTCACGAGGTACTATGGTAGTGCTTCATAGATTGCTATTTTACAATTTTTAATTGCTGCCAATGGAAGCATTAAAAATAAAACATATAAAAACATATAAACTGATTTAAACCATTAAAAAGATTATTAGATGATTAAAGAATTAACATGCTCACAAAACATAAACAAAGATAACAAAGACTTTTAAATATTAGAACAAAGATAACAAGGATTTACCGCACTTAAATTTTTTTTAGGCAGTCACCGATCCCATTTACATTACCAAGTATGCTATTTGCATCTGATTGACACTTCTTTTCAGTAAGTCACTATTAGATCGTAAGACATAAGACATGAGCAAAATTAGGCCATTCGGTCTGCTCCACTATTCCAAACTGGCTGATTTATTATCCCTCTGAAATCCATTGTCTTGCCTTCTTCCCATAACCTTGAACACTTCTACTAATCAAGAACCTATCAATCCCCACTTTAAATATGCCCAATTCAGCTGCCTGTGGCAATGAATTCTACAGATTCCCCACCCTCTGACTAAAGAAATTCTTCCATAACTCTGTTCTAAAGTTACCTTACTCTATTCAGATGCTCTACCTTCTGGTCCTAGACTCACCCACTATAGGAAACATCCTTTCCACATCCACTCTATCTAGACCTAGGTATCTATCAATAGATTTCAATGAAATTGACCCTCCATTCTTCAAAGTTCCAGCAATTATAGGCCCAGAACAACCAAATTCTCCTCATAATTTCACACTCTCTTTCCAGGAATCACTCTAATTATCCTCCTCCAGACCCACTACAATGCCAGAACATACTTTCTTAGATAAGGAGCCCAAAACTGTTCACAATACATCAAGTGTGGTTTGACCAATGCCTTATAAAGCCTCAGCATTACATACTTGCCTTTATATTCTAGTCCTTGTGCTCCTTACCACCGACTCAATCTGCAAGTTAGCTTTTAGACAATCCTACACGAGGGCTCCCAAGTCCAGCTGTGCCTCTGATTTCTGCATATTCTCACCACGTAGAAAAGAGTCTATACCTTTGGTACTTCTACGAAAGGGCATGGCCATACACTTCCCTATATTCTATCTGACACCTCTTTGCCCCTTCTCCTAATCTGTCTAAGTCCTTCTACCGACTCCCAGCTTCCTCTGTACTACCTGCCCCTCAACCTATCTATGTATCATCTGAAAATTTGGCTACAAAACCATCTGTCATCCAAATCATTGATATATAATGTGAAAAGAAGCGTTTTTAACACTGACCCAATACTGAATACCACCAGTTGCCAGCAGCTAAATAGAAAGCCCCATCTTTATTTCCACTCTATTCCTCTTGCTATTCAGCCAATCTTCCATCCATGCTGGTATCTTTACTGTAATAAAGAAAGATACAAATAGAATAGACAAAGGAGAATTGGTGGATGTTGTGTACTTGGATTTTCAGAAGGCCTTTGATAAGGTGCTGCACATGTGGCTATTTAACAAGATAAGAGCACATGTATTACAGGAAAGATATTGCATAGTATGTTAGCTGATTGGTAGGAGGCAAAGAGTGGGAATAAAGGGGGCCTTTTCTGGTTGGCTGCCGGTGACTAGTGGAGTTCCACAGGGGTTTGTGTTGGGACTGCTTCATTTTAAGTTATTTGTCAACGACTTGAATGATGGAGTTGATAGCTTTGGCAAAGTTTGCAAACAATATGAAGATAGGTGGAGGGGCAAGTAGTTTTGAGGAAGTAGAGAGGCTACAGAAAGTTTTAGACGGATTAGGAGAATGTGCAAAGAAGTGACAGATGGAATACTATGTTCAAAAATGCATGGTCATGCACTTTGGTAGAAGAAAGAAAAAAGTAGACTATTTTCTAAATGGAGAAAAAGATCAAAATTCTGAGATGCAAAGGGATTTGGGAGATTTCATGCAGAATTTCCTAAAGGTTAATTTGCAAGTCAAGTCAGTGGTGAGGAAGGCAAATGTGATGTTAGCATTCTTTTCAAGCGTACTACAATATAATAGCATGGATGCAAAGTTGAAGTTTTATATAGTACTGGTGAGGCCTCACTTGGAGTATTGTAAGCAGTTTTATTCTAAGAAAAGATGTGCTGACATTGGATATGGTTCAAAAGAGGGTAACAGAAATGATTCTGGGATTGAAAGGCTTGTCATATGAAGAGCATTTGATGGCTCTGGGCCTGGACTCACTGGAATTCAGAAGAATGAGGGATGATCTCATTGAAACATATCAAAAGTTGAAAGGCTTTGGCAGAGTGGATATGGAGAAAACTCTAGCATGGATAAAGCAGAGGCTGATTGGCAGGAGGCAAAGAGTGGGAACAAAGAGAGCCTTTTCTGGTAGGCTACCTGTGATTAGTGATGTTCCATGGGGGGGTGGGGGGGGAGGTCTATGTTGGGACCAATTCTTTGTACGTTATGTGTCAAGAATTTGGATGATGGAATTGATGGGTTTGTTGCAAAGTTTGTGGATGATATGAAGGTAGGTGGAGGGGCAAGTAGTTCTGAGGAAGTAGATATGAACTTAGACAGATAGATTAGGAGAATGTGCAAAGAAATGGCAGACTGTATACAGTGTCAGGAATTATATGGTCATGCACTTTGATAGAAGAAATGAAAGGGTTGACTATTTTCTAAATGGAGAGAAAATACAAAAGCCTGAGGCGCAAAGGAACTTGGGAGTCCTTGTGCAAGATCAGAATACTTGGGATCCAGCACATATGTGATTTTGCCAATCTATTTGCATACTGAATTCCCCCATGGCTATTGTAACATTACCCTTTTTACATGGCTTTTCTATCTCTCATTGTAATTTGTATCCCACATCTTGGCCAGTGTTTAGAACCCTGTATTTAATGCCCATCAGGGTTTCTTTACCCTTGCATTTTTAAAACTTTATCCATAAGATTATATACCTTCTGAATCTGTGTCATGTAAAAGGATTTTATTTCATTTCTTATCAACCGAGTCACGCCCCCCCTCTGCCTACCTGTCCGTTCTTTCAATGCAATGTGTGTCCTTGGAGGCAAAGCTCCCAGCTATGATTTTCGTTCAGCCATGACTCAGTGATGCACACAAAGTCATACCTTCCAGTCTCTAATTGCACTTTAAGATCATCTACTTTATTCCATCTATTGCATGCATTCAAATATAAAGCCTTCAGTCCTGTAGCCAACACCATTTTTGATTTTATCCTCCTTTTACACTGCAACTCGAACACTGACTACAATTTTACTCTGTCATTTGCCTGTCCTTCCTTGAAGTCTCTCTACACACTGCATCTACTCTGATGCCAACAGCCCCATCATCAGCTCTATCACTTTCATTCCCGCCCCCAGCCAAATTCGGTTAAACTCTCCCCCAAGCTCTAACAAACCTGCCCACAGGGATATTTGTCTCCCTTGAGTTCAGGTGTAACCTGTCCTTTTTGTACACATCATGCCTTGCCCAGAAGAGATCCTAGTGATTCAGAAATCTGAAACCCTGCCCCTTGCTCCAATTCCTCAGCCATGCATTCATCTATCAAATCATTCTATCCTGGCACGTGAGAGGCAACATGACATCTGGCTGAGTCATGTCCACAGAGTCTCCTGTCTGCTACTCTAACTATAAAATCTCCTATCACTATTACATTCCTTTTCTCCTCCTTCCCTTCTGAGCCACAGAGCCAGACTCAGTGCAGAGACTTGTTTGCCACGGTTTCCCCTGGTAGGACATCCCTTCCAACAGTATCCAAGTTGTTATATTTATTATTGAGAGGACATTATTCCCTTTCCTTCCCCTAACAGTCACTCAGCTATCTCTTCCTACACTTTAGAGGTGAATACTTTCCTGTAGCTCTTATCTATCACTTCCTAATTCTCCCATATGACCTGTAGGTCATTCAGCTGTAGCTCTAGTTTCCTAACAGGGTTTTTAAAGAGGTGCAGCTTGATGAACCTTGTGCAAATATAGTTATCAGGAAGACTGGATATCTCCCAGAGTTCCCGCATCTCACACAAGGAACATACCATTAACATTGGGCCCATTCTCACAACACTCGCTATGTACTAATAGACAAAGAAAAAAATAAAACATGCTAGAAACTTACTTAGAGCCTTTGCTCTTCTTGCCTAATTCTCTAGGGCCAAAGCTTAACCATTCCAACAATAGCCCATTCCCACAATGGCTGCTCCGCTTACACCTCACTTCTTTTTATTGGCTTTTTCCTAGTGCCTAATAGATAATTATGATTGGAGGTATCACCTTCTTTATAAACCTTGCACTGCCTCTCCCTCAAGTGAAAGCTAATGATGATTGAAGCTCGCCGAAAAATCTCGTAAAGGTCCTGAACTCCTTTTAAGATTTACACTGCCTCTCCCACAAGTGAGTGCTTGTGATGATTGAATTGTGAGTCCAGAGGCAGAGTGGATTTGCAGCTCTTGAGCTACAGTGAGCCTCCAGTGCTTGTGCTTATGTTGCACATATGTGTGGACGTTTGAGATCTGCCAAGACAGAACACCTAGCTCTGGATGGTTCTATGAACATTCATCAGCCTAATTCAATGCAATGCAGATATGACAAAAGTTTTGATAAAGGGTGTTTGACCAGCTGTGTTAATTTTGTTTCTATCTGTGCAGACGTTGCTTGTTTCTAAAATTACCTATTTTGAGTTGAGTGCAGATGTGTGTTGGGATGGTCCGTTCCTTTAG
Organism: Hypanus sabinus; assembly: GCF_030144855.1. NCBI lineage: Eukaryota > Metazoa > Chordata > Chondrichthyes > Myliobatiformes > Dasyatidae > Hypanus > Hypanus sabinus. The sequence goes on along the minus strand of NC_082721.1, from coordinate 39,984,941 downwards.
CTACAGCCTAGATAATCCAGCAGGTACATGTCAACTCACATTTAGTTCTTTAGAATAGCATTGGTTCATTGGCTCAAAATGCCTCCTTCATCAAATATACCTGGTTACTTTCCAATTTATATTTTCCTGAGTCTAGTGGCTCGAACATGACTGGTAAAGTTCAGAGGCTGAGATAAACTTAGGCCTGGGAGCTATACACATCCTCCATGTTGTTTACAGAAATGAACACAGAAAAAAAATTACGTTATAACCCTGATGGCCAGGAAAATGCATTATATATCTGTACTGATACTTAAATGCAAACACTTTACAAAAGATCGACAAACTAAGGCCTTCTGAGGTCTAAATTAATGGTGTTTGCTGAAAAGATGACAGTCGGAATATTTCCAATTTGCATAGCAAGCCAGCATTTAACTGCAGAATCATCGCGTTGCCTGCTGTAATAATGCCACGGTTAAATATAATTGGTCGTTGCTTCCTCTCCCTGGCTGCCTGCCATTTTCTCTTAACAGAATATGACAGCAAGGTCACAGCTAAACTTGTATGTTGGGAGGAGGTGTTGCAATCAGGGGGTGAGTAGACTTATTTCAAATTATATTTTTTATTCGTTTATCTCCAAAAAGCATCTTTGTAATTCGATGTCTTTTATTTTTAATTATTTTGTTGTGAATGTTGTCCTCAGAAAACTAAGGTTACTGATTGAGAATGAAATGCTCTTTTACTCCATACATCCAGCATCAGGCACTCCCAACTCACATACAGCAATGATACATATTAAAGTTGCCTCTAAACTATCTCTGAAATACTCTGAGGAAAAGGCACAGCAGAAGCTCCATGCAAAAAACAAAACTTTTAATAGCCTACCCCAATGATATATTGCAAAAGGAAATCCACAACACACCAGCTGCTGCACTTTACAGAGTGCCTAACAAAATCTTACTTCAGGATCTGGCTATTACTGACGGGATCAGCATTTATTGATAACAAAAGATATAGAAGATAACAAAAAAGGCAATACGCCAAGAAAAAATGAGGTACGAAGGTAAACTAGCCAAGAATATAAAGGAGGATAGTAAAAGCTTCTTTAGGTATGTGAATAACAAAAAAATAGTTAAGACCAAAATTGGGCCATTGAAGACAGAAATGGGTGAATTTATTATGGAGAACAAGGAAATGGCAGACGAGTTGAACAGGTACTTTGGATCTGTCTTCACTAGGGAAGACACAAACAATTTCCCAGATGTAATAGTGGCCAAAGGAACTAGAGTAAAGGATGAACTGAAGGAAATTTATATTAGGCAAGAAATGGTGTTGGATAGACTGTTGAGTCTGAAGGCTGATAAGTCTCCTGGACCTGATGGCCTGCATCCCAGGGTACTTAAAGAGGTGGCTCTAGAAATCGTGGATGCATTGGTAATCATTTTCCAATGTTCTATAGATTCAGGAACAGTTCCTGCTGATTGGAGGGTCACTAATGTTGTCCCACTTTTCAAGAAAGGAGGGAGAGAGAAAACAGGGAATTATAGACCGGTTAGCCTGACATCAGTGGGAAAGATGCTGGAGTCAATTATAAAAGAGGAAATTATGACACATTTGGATAGCAGTAGAAGGATCAGTCCGAGTCAATATGGATTTATGAAGGGAAAATCATGCTTGACTAATCTTCTGGAGTTTTTAGAGGATGTAACTATGAAAATGGACAAGGGAGAGCCAGTGGATGTAGTGTACCTGGACTTCCAAAAAGCTTTTGATAAAGTCCCACATAGGAGATTAGCGGGCAAAATTAGGGCACATGGTATTGGGGGCAGAGAACTGACATGGATTGAAAATTGGCTGGCTGACAGGAAACAAAGAGTAGTGATTAACGGGTCCCTTTCGGAATGGCAGGCTGTGACCAGTGGGGTACCGCAAGGTTTGGTGCTGGGACTGCAGCTGTTTACAATATACAATAATGATTTAGATGAAGGGATTAAAAGTAACATTAGCAAATTTGCCAATGACACAAAGCTAGGTGGCAGTATGAAATATCAGGAGGATGTTATGAGAATGCAGGGTGACTTGGACAGGTTGGGTGAGTGGGCAAATGTATGGCAGATGCAGTTTAAAGAGGATAAATGTGAGGTTATCCACTTTGGTGGCAAGAACAGGAAGGCAGATTACTATCTAAATGGAGTCAAGTTAGGAAAAGATGAAGTACAATGAGATCTAGGTGTTCTTGTACATCAGTCGATGAAAGCAAACATGCAGGTACAGCAGGCAGTGAAGAAAGCTAATGACATGCTGGCTTTTATAACAAGAAGAATTGAGTATAGGAGTAAAGAGGCCCTTCTGCAGCTGTACGGGGCCCTGGTGAGACCACACCTGGAGTATTGTGTGCAGTTTTGGTCTCCAAATTTGAGGAAGGACATTCTTGCTATTGAGGGAGTGCAGCATAGGTTCACAAGGTTAATTCCCGGAATGGCAGGACTGTCATATGTTGAAAGATTGGAGCGACTGGGCTTGTATACACTGGAATTTAGAAGGATGAGACGGGATCTGATTGAAACATATAAGATTATTAAGGGATTGGACACACTGGAGGCAGGAAGCATATTCCCACTGATGGGTGAGTCCAGAACTAGAGGCCACAGTTTAAGAATAAGGGGTAGGCCATTTAGAACAGAGATGCAGAAAAACTTTTTCACCCAGAGAGTGGTGGATATGTGGAATGCTCTGCCCCAGAAGGCAGTGGAGGCCAAGTCTCCGGATGCATTCAAGAGAGAATTAGATAGAGCTCTTATAGATAGCGGGGTCAAGGGATATGGGGAGAGGGCAAGAACGGGGTACTGATTGTGTATGATCAGCCATGATCACAGTGAATGGTGGTGCTGGCTAGAAGGGCTGAATGGCCTACTCCTGCATCTACTGTCTATTGTCTATTGTCCTCTGGGAAGGTGTTGGTGGCAAATGACTGGCTTGCCAAGCCATTTTGTGAACAAAAATAACCTGGAGTGAGTCTGGTGTTACACAGAGTGAAGATGCAGATTTTTTCCTGAGACATTAGAATCAGACACAAAGCATAGGATTAGATCCTTGGCTCCACCTGAGTCCACACCAGCCATTAACCATCCATTTACACTGATCCTACACTGATACCTTTTGCTTAGTTTCTTTACTTTCTAGCACTGTCAAACACAAGGAACAAATTACAACACCCAATTAACCTAGCAACCTGCCTGCCTTTGAAAGGTGTGAGAAATTCTAAAAAATCCATGCTGTCTCAAGTTGGATATGCAAACTTCACAGAGACAGATTCCCAGGTCTTGAATGAAGTCAGCTCACTGATGCTGTAAGGCAACGTCTTTACCAACAGCACCACTGTGCAATCTGAAGAAAATTAACGAATGGCACAGTTGAGCAGTCATAGCTTTTTAAAGGAGAAAAGCAACATAACTGAAATCTTTCAAGGATCAGTACAGTTGTGGTGAAAGCAGTGAAAGGGTATCACAGTCCAGAGAACTGGTTCAATCCGAACCATTGCCATGGTCAGATTAGTATGTTCTCCCTGAAGCTGCCTGAACTTCCTCTGTGTAACCCGGTTTTCTCTCACATCCCAAAGACATGGGGGATGATTGGTTAATCATCCAATATAAATTGACTCCAGTAGGAAAGTGAGTCGTAAAATCGGGGAGGGGGGACAGGGAGATAGTTGACAGGAATGTGAAAAGAATAAAATGGGTCTTACGTAGGATTAGCTTTGAGGGTTCACAGGCTCCAATGGCCCTTGCTTCAGTGCTGTATCGCTCTATCAATCAGATAAGCTTTTAGCAACAAAAATCCTTGTGATAATCCTTACTAATGGCATTTAGTTGTCCCAGATTGTTAAATGAACTGAAATTCCACAAATGTTGTGATGGACTTTGAACCTGTGTCTCTAGATTATTTGTTTAGGCTTCCGGATTACTAGTTGACTATTTAGCACAAAACAGAAATAGAACACTTGGCCCATTAGGTCCATGAAACTACTGGATTTTTCTTAAAGAAGGTGATTAACCAACCTACCAACCACATCCTTAAGACTTGCGATGAACCTTGTACAAACACAAAATCTTGGCATAGAAATGATGCATGGTCTAAAATGAATGCCAGTCTCTAGAACTGACAGTCAACAGCACTACCTATGGTGCCATTATACCAGCTAACTGCAACACTACCACCTATTGTTAAGTCAGAGAAAATCTTGTTTTTGTACTTGGCTCATGCCTTCTTCACTAGTGCTGCTCAAACTTTACCTTAGATCTGCATCTGGTCTCATTTACAGGGGTCATCACACTTCATTATCAGTAAAGTGTTTTGGGACACTTCAAGAACATGCAAGTTAGGACAGAAGGGCAAGTTCCTTCTTTTTTAGTCATTTTTGGTTGAGCATTTCATAAGGAAAATACTAACCCAGCACTCACTGAGAGAGGGTGTTAGCTTTTGTAAGAGTGTGTGAATACATCTCATGTTTGAGAAAATGTGCTCACTCCTGGGGAACAGTAATTAGCTCAAATTGTTCAGTTAAAATATATTAAAAGATTAACAGCCAGTCTCCCAAGTCCTTTCTTCCAAGAACATTTTACTGGTCAACTTGTACATAATGACAAAGTCAGTCAAAGTCAAGTTTAGAACACAGAAAAGCACAGAACTGTACAGGTCCTTCCGACCACAATGTTGTGCAGATCTTTTTGAGTTATAGAGTGACAGAAAAATACTATACAGAAACAGGCCTTTTTGCCCATCCTGTCCATGCCAAATCATTTAAAGTGCTTAGTCCTATCAATGTCCATCTTGACCATCACCATCCATTCCCCTTCTATGCATGTACCTACCCAAACGTTGAAATGAAGCTCACATACATCATTTGCACTGGCAGCTTGTTCCACACTCTCATGATCCTCTGAGTGAAGAAGTTTCATGGAAACATAGAAAATAGGTGCAGGAGTAAGTCATTTGGCCCTTCAAGCCTGCACCGCCATTCAGTATGATCATGGCTGATCATCCAACTCAGAACCCTTTACCTGCCTTCTCTCCATACCCCCGATCCCTTTTGCCACAAGGGCCATATCAAACTCCCTCTTAAATATAACCAATGAACTGGCATCAACTGTTTCCCCTCATGTTTCCCTTAAACTTTTCATCTTTTATCCGTAACCCATGACCTCTAATTGTAGTCCCACTCAATCTCAGTGGAAAAAGCCTGCTAGCGTTTACTCTATCTAAAACCTTCATGATTTTGTATACATCTATCAAATATTCCCTTAATCTTCTAGATCCCAAGGAATAAAGTCCTGACCTATAAAATCTTTCCTTATACTGTAACTCAGGTCCTTCAATCTCAGCAACATGTAAATTTTCTCTGTACTCTTTCAAGCTTATTTACATCTTTCATGGAGTTTGGTGACCAAAACTGCATACAATACTCCAACTTAGCCCTCACCAATATCCAACACTCCATCTCCTGTACTCAGCATTTTGATTTATGAAGGCCAAATGGCCAAAAGCTTTTTTTATGACACTATTTACCTGTGCAGCCACTTTCATCGAATTATAGGCCCGTATTCCCAGATCCCTTTGTTCTAACTCACTCCTCAGTACCCTACCATTCACTGTTCACCTACACTGGCTGGTCCTACCAAAGTACAGCCCTTTGCATTTGCCTGCATTAAATTGCATCTGCCATTTTTCCAGCCAGTCCAGATCCTGCAGCAAGCTCAGACAGTCTTCCCTGCTGTCCACTACACCCCAATTCTGGGTGCCATCTGCAAATTTACTGATCCAGTTAATTTCATGATCATCCAGATCACTGATATAGATGACGAAAAACAACAGACTCAGCACTGATCGCTGTGGCACTCCACTAGTCACAGGTCTCCTGATAGAGAGGCAGCCATCTTCTACCACTCTCAGGCTTCTCCCCCAAAGTCAATGTCGAATACAATTTACTGCTCACCTCGAATGCTATGCGACTGAACCTTCCTGATCAACTTCCCATGCAGGACCTTGTCAAATGCCTGCTGAAGTACATGTGGACAGCATCCACAGACTTGTCTTCATCAAATTTCCTGGTAACTTTCTCAAAGAAACTCTATGAGCTTGATTAAACATGAACTACCAAACACAAGGCCGTGCTGACTAACCCTAATCAGTCCCTGTCTATTCAAATACTAATATATCCAGTCCCTTAGAATACCTTCCAATAACTTTCCCTGCTGGACAATGGGGATTTATCCATCCTAATTTGCCTCAGGACAGCAAACACCTCTTCCTCTGTAATCTGCTTAGAGTCCATTAACCTACTCTAGGATCAATCTAGTCCTTCCCTCCAACACAGTCCTCCATTTTTCCTTCATCCATGTGCCTGACTAAGAGTCTCTTAAATGTTCCTAATATATCTGCCTCCATCACCACCTCTGACACTGTGTTCCATGAACTTACTAAAATAAGTTACCTCTGACCCACCCCCCCAAACTTTCCTCCAATTACCTTAAAAGTATGTTCTCATATTACCTGTTGAAGCCCTGGGAGAAATGAACTGGCTATGCAATCTATCTATGTCTCTTTTCATCTTATACACTTCTATCTGTTCACTTCTCATTCTCCTTCACTCCAAAGAGAAAAGTCCTAGCCTACCCAACCTTCCTCATAAGACATGCTCTCTGATCCAGGCAGCATCCTACTAAATCTTATCTGCACTCTCTCCAAGGCTTTGTCACCATTCCTATGATAAACAACCAGACCTGAATATGTTCCTCCAGGTGATGTCTAACACAAGTTTTATAGAGCTGCATCATTATTTTGCAGTTCTTAATCTCACAGCTAACAAAAACCAACACACCATTTGCCTTCTTAACTACACTATCAACTTGTGCGGCAAATTAGAGGGAACAATGGAGGCAATGGATCCTCCTGTTCCTCCCAACAGCTAAGAATCCTACCATTAGCCTTGCACTCTGCCTTTAAGTTCAATCTTCCAGAAGTGTATCTTTTCACATTTCTCATCCGAGCTCCATCTTCCACTTCTCAGCCCAGCTCTGCATCCTCTCAATACTCTGTTATAAACGATGACATTGTTCTGTACAATCCACAACACCACCAACTGTCAAGTCATTTGAAAACTTACTAACCTACCCTTCCATTTCCTCATCTAAATCATTTATAAAAAGGAAAAGAACAGGAGTTGAAGAATATTTTTCTGTGGAACATCCCTGTTCACCAGAGATAATATTCTCCATCTAATAGCACCCTCTGCCTTCAGTGGATAAGCCTATACTGAATCGACACAGCTGGTTTCCTTGCATCCCATGTCTCCTAACCTTCTGAATTCTCCTTACACAGAGAAACTTATTAAGCATCTTACTAAAACCATACACCCCACATCCACTGCTCTACCTTCAACAATTTGTTTTGTCACTTCCTCGAAGAACTAAATCAGGTTCGTGAGGGATGACCTGACCCTCACAAAACCATGCTGATTATCCATAATCAGGCTATGTTTCTTCAAATGTTCATAAAGCAAGTGTTTAAGAATTCTCTCCAATAGTTTGCACACTATTGATGTAAGAGTCAATGGTCTGTAATTTAGGATTATCCCAGTACTCTTTCTTGGACAAAGGAATAACATTTGCCACCCTCTAATCTTCAAGGTACAACTCCTGTGGCCAATGAGGGCACAAAGTTCATCACCAAAGGTACAGCAGTCTCTTCTCTTGCTTTGCATGGTAACCTGGGGTATATCCATTCTGGCCCTTGGGACTTAGCTAACCTAATATTTTTAAAAAGTTACAGCACATACTTTTTCTTAACATGATCCAGCATATTAACTTATTCTATGCTGACTTCTCTTTTGTCAACTGAATACTGAAGCAATGCATTTGTTAAGCCTGCCCTGCCTTCTCTGACTCCAGGTATAGTTCCTCTTTTCTCCCTGATCAGTCCTACCCTCTCTCTGGTCATCCTCTTGTTCTTCATATACATGTAGAACACCATGGGGCTTTCCTTAATCCAAATTGCCAAAACTCCTGTCCATTCTTAAGCTCCTTCCTGGCTACCTTATAACTCAAGATCCCTGACTGAGACTTGCTTCCTAAACCTTAAGAATGCTTTCTTCTTACTCTTGACAAAATATTCTGCTTCTCTTGTTAACCATGGTTCCTTCACCCTATCATACTTTTTTTTTGCCTCAAGGTGACAAACCTATCCAGAAAGCATGCCCTCTAAATAACCTCCACATTCCCATTGTACATTTGTCTGAGAATATCTGTTCCCGATTTACACTCCCAACTTCCTGCCTTCTAGCACTATAATTCACATGCATCCAATTAAATACTTGCCCTATCCTAGTCTAAAACTATGCTGAAGGTCAAGGACTTGTGATCACTGTCTCCAAAATGCTCACCCATGGAGAAATTTGTCATCTGACCAAAGCTCATTACCTAGTACTAGATCTAGTATGGGCTCTCCACTAGTCAATTGGTTCACATATTGTGCCTGGAATACTTCCTGGACACACCTAGTAAATTGTGCTCTATCTGAGCCTCAAGCACTAACGAGGTGCCAATCAATATTCAGGAGTTGAGGTTACCCATGAAATAATTTTGCATGTTTCCAAAACCTACCAGCTGCTAGAGAGGGAGTCCAGAGAATACTCCAAATAGAATGGTTACTCCTTTCCTGTTTCCGACTTCCACCCACATTGATTCAGTAGACAAACCCTTTCTGCAACTGTGATACTACCCTTGATTATCAATGCTCCCCATCTCTTTCCATCCCTATTGCTTTTGAAACATCGAAACCCCGGAAACTCCAACAGCTATTCCTGCCCTTTAGACCATTGTCATCTGCACAAGAACATTGTCTGTATAGATCCAATGAAATGTAGCATCACAAGCAAACTGCATCATCGAAGAAGCAATCGCAGGAGAAATATAAATTAAAACAACTTATACACAATTTTTACATGAAAGGAAATAATTAGAACAAAAACATGTCCGAGTTAATGAAAAGTGATCAAGGTGGTCATTGTTGCTAACCGGTGGTGCTTAGGCTTGTGCCATCTGGTTGGTTTAAGACCTGAATGGGTGACTGGAATAGCTGATCCTGAACCTCATATTTTGGGCTTCTGTACTTGCTGCAAAATGGGACTGAAACTGCAAGGAAATGGCATGGTCCAGATGATGGAGAACTTTGATGATGGATGTTGTCTTCTTGAGGCAATCTACTTGTCGATACCACTGATGGTGAGGAGGAATGTGCTTATGATAAATACTGAATGGCTACTTTATTAGGTACACCTGTACACTGGCTCATTAATGCAAGTATCTCATCAGCCAATCATGAGGCAGCAACACAATGCCTAAAAGTATGCAGACATGGCCAAGAGGTTTACTTGTTGTTCAGATCAAACCTAAGAATGAGGAAGAAGCGTGATCTAAGTGACTTTCACCATGTCGGTACCAGACAGGTTGGTTTGAGTATCCCAGAAACTGCTGATCTCCTGGGATTTTCACATATAACAGTCACTACGGGTCACAAAGAATGGTGTGAAAACAAAAAATATCCAGTGAGCGGCAGTTCTGTGGGCATAAAATGCCTTGCTAATGGGAGAGGTCAGAGGAGAATAGCCAGACTGGTTCAAACTGACAGGAAGATGACAGTAACTCAAATAACCATGTGTTACAATAGTGGTGTGCAGAAAAGCATCTCTGAACCTTGAAGTGGATGGGTACTGCAACAGAAGACAATGAACATACACACAGTGGCCAGTGCATTAGGTACAGGGGTGTGTTGTGCTGAAACCACTCCTCTCTGCAGCCTCTTACATTCCTTATTTGAGTTCAGATCCTTACGGACAGCAAACCCAATACCATCACTGTTGACACCAATGTGGTCACATTATACCAAGAATTATTATTTAGCAGTGGTCCAACTCAGAGAACTCTCTACAAGTTCTACAGCGCTATACCTAGTACTATAAAGTGCCTAACATCTTGGTTCCTGTAGTTACAAAGGCAAATACTGGTTGATATTTTTAACGTATTAACAATAGAGCAGAAATATGGAATAACACGCCAACTGCTGCTCAAATTGAACATGATGAATAGTTTACCCTTCAAGTCAGAGACTGGAATGATGAAGGGATAGAACATAGAGTAGAATGCAGATTAGACAGACTAAGCCCCATTGTACGACCATGCTGGACACAGTCCATCACAAATTTTAGCAGATTCCAATAATGTAGCAATAATTGAATGCCTGGAGACAACAAACTGGTCCCTTTTTAGATAGAAACCAAGTACCCAGGTGCAGATCACATGCGTATATGATAGAACCTCGTGACCTATCTATATCTTAATCTTTTCCCCTGCCAAGAAAAGTATCAATTCCCAACCACAGAGGAAAGCAATCCTTACATGAAACTGTAGACTCCCGATCTAAGCAAGGTGTTTAGATAAAAGGACCATCTCAAATTAACTCACCCATGTTTGGTGTAGCAAGGCCTGATAGATGATGGCAATTGGTCATAAACTAAAGTACATTGTCCTGAAAAGGCACACAGATCCTAATTCGGCCCAGCAGCAGTCATTACAACAAGTGCTGCAAGAATTGACTCATAAAAAATGTAAATCTTGCATAGATCAGGCCAATGGCTTCTTTGTCACACCCAGTTCTTGAAAGTGACTGGTATTATTACTGTTACGTGGAACCAGCAATAATAGAGATGGAATGGAGTCAGGATATTATTGAAAAATAACAGAGTTTATGTTTCACTCAAGCTGAAACATAGAAAATTAAACAAATGACTAACTTAAACAAAGTAAACAGTGCTATCTGTCTATACCTCCCAAATGGTGTAACTTAGAAACAATTCTCAATAGGGTCTTACTGAAGCACAGTCTCAGAATGTCAGTTCAGAAAGTTTCAGGGATTCACTGGGAATTGATAAGAGAGACTTTTAGATGCAAAGTGTAGCGAAGAGATGATCTTGAAGACAGCAAAGAAGCGAGTCTTTAAGAGGTATGCCAGAAACAGCCACCGTACCTTTCTGAAGGTGGTTCGGCAGACACACAGTACCCAAAAGGTGAGAATTTCACCACATAACTGACAGGAAACGTCCTTTTTCCAGGACTGATCACCACACACCCAATAACTTGCAGAGGTTTACCAAAGTGGGGGTCAAAAATTGATATTTGGATTATCCAGTTCCACAACATATGAAGTAACTCCAACAGTGATTTGCCACAGGGGTGCCTTTCTTCAGTGATCTACCACACCCAGTCAAGGGTTAACACACACGTGGTATTCACAAAGTTTTTCCCTCACCAGAGAACCCACTCCTGTGGATTAACTATGTGACAACCACACTTTCATATTCGAATGGAATCAAAGTCACCCTTATGGGCTACTTAGAGAGAGTCCAAACAGTGATCTCTTTGTCACTAGGTTTCTTCTGTTTCAAACCCTCTCTCTCCTCTTCTCTGCAACTGCCTCCAGCTGTATCAACCGTCAGAGTGATTTATCAATACTCTGGATTGATCTCAACCCCCTTTGGGCTACTTGGAGAGTTTAAACCAGTGACCCCACTCACTGGTGTCTTTCCATGATTGAAACCAGACTCGGCTCTCCGGCGCAATCTGCGCTGCTCCTTTTATACTGTTGGGGTAGGTCATCGCGTGACGCTCACAGAAACAAAGTCACAGATTTCTAGTACATCACATATCATCCCAAGAATTGATACTGGGGTACATAACACACAGATTCCCAGTACATCATGTACCGTCCCAGGTGTTGAAACTAGGGTTCATAACATTACACATACCCAATAGCTCCCAATATCAGTGAACCAGACTCCCAAAAGGTTTTCAGAGTAGTCCACTGATTAGTTCTGCAGGATTCATTCAGACTCTATAAGAATACCAGACGTTTGTATATATATTGAAAATGTATATTACATAGCCAACTCTAACACAGACTGACATTGTCGTTAAAAGATTGACAGGCGGAGACTATGTAATTAACATTAAGAAATTTCAGATCTTTTATATAGTAGTATATTTTCCCATGTATGACAATTACCAATCAGGGACATATTTTACCCCCTAAACTTAGATAAAAAGTTTTTTGAGTAGGATATCCAAAGACCCCAAAAACCTTACAATCAAACCTAGGGCTATCGAATTATGCTGGAGCTTTGAAACCTGACTATGCTGTATTGTCAAATCTATTATATGACGTATGTACACCTAAAAATGAAAAACTTTCTGTTTTTATCCCAAAAGATTCTGAGGCACAAGAGAAATTGATGAACGTGGTTCAACAAGCAATAGATCTCCGGACAAGAGACCAAACAAAATCTCCTGTTCTGCAAATTCGTGTTTCTCCAAAAACTGTTGTCACCATCCGTTATAATGAGGGTGAAGAAACATAAGTCCCCATACACTATGTATCATATAATGTCACCCCCAATGGAAAAGAAAGTCTTTTTGCCTTAGAACAATGTTCCATTACTATGAACTATAGTATTGTATTCCATACATAGTAACTATAGTATTCCATACATTAATTGCAGTAAGACCTCTGCAAGGGGGACAAACCAATTATTATACAAACAGAGTTTGCAGCTTTAAAAAATGATAGCAAATTACCAATGAGTGAATGGAGAGCTACCATAAATAGATAATGAAAATGGCAAACATTTTTACAAGCTTACACCATAACATGGGTATACGTTCCTGAGAATTATGATTTACATTCTACCTAACATGGAAAATGCAGAAGCATCTTCTTCATGACCCACTGTAGCACAACAGACTTTAGAGCACTGTTCTCAAATATGGCACCATGATGGATCAGCAATGAAATTCCAGAAAAGTGGATCCACTCCATTACAGATAGGAGCAGGGATTATAAAAGGAATTTTTTTGTTGGAAAGTCGATTTGAATCTCATGAGTTGCAAGTCCATCCTTTAAGGAATCATACAGATCAACTTGCAGAAGCTAAACCCTAGAAATTATGTCTAAAAGTAGTAAATACAACAAACTATTCTTGATATATACCGACCACTGTTGTCTCTAAGCAGTGTGGGTATACAGCCGCACAGTAACTGAAATGCTCCCACACACATAGCCATTGTTGACACACAGATGGAATTTTATTTTATATAATATTAACATTATTTTGAAATTATGCTAATATAATTTTGAAAACTACCCTATTATAATATTGAAATATGTTGCAATTAATTATGTGTTAATAAAAATAATCCAAAATAATCCATAAATTTTCTGAATAATAAATGTACATGACCTTCACTTTGAAGCATTTTAGAGCTTCAAAGTATTTACATTGTTAGTGTTTCCAGTAACAACATTGTTACAAATTTTAACAACAGACACAGAGTGGAAGTCGGTAGTTCATTGGTAATAAACCGTCAGCCCACTGAATGTCAACTCCGAAGCTCAAAGGTTTATGAAACATGAAAGATTTTCTTTTTGGTGGCATAACCAAGTTTTCAGACAGCTGGCATAAGTCAGAGAACAGAGGGAAAAAAACCACAAACGTTCTCCCACAAACATCGGCAAGAAATGTTCACATCACACAATTTGCATCCAGCAGGCCAACCTCCAGAGCACCATATAACTTCAAAAGAGGTAAGCTTTCTGCAGGTTGCTTGGGATTGGAAAATGGATGTGGACTTGGAAAAAAGCTTGTGTTTCCCCCAGGCATTGCGGCTACAACACTCCAACCAGACATGGTCCTGTGGTCCACAACAGCCAAGCTGGCATATGTTGTGGAATTAACACTACCATGGGAAGATGGTGTTGAAGAAGCTTATGAGAGGAAAAAGACCAAGTGCTCTAAACTGGCAACTGAAGCTGCCCAGAGTGGCTGGAAGACCAAGATTTTCCCTGTAGAAGTGGGATGCAGGGGATTTGTGGCTACATCTATGACCAGTCTATTGAAGAAGATGGGGGTGAGGGGTTATTCACTCCAACAAGCAATTAAGTCCTTGTCAAATGCAGCAGAAGAAAACAGTAATTGGATTTGAATTAATAGGAATCCAAACCCAAGCTGTAGGATGAAGATGCAAGATAAGGGTATGGAACTGAGGGGCGTGTATCTGGGACACCAGCTAGTACCGTTGAGCCCTCTGGAGACATTGTGGGCTTATCAACAAAATGTCAAAGAAGGAAGGTGCCCACCTGATGACTCCGATGAGGTACCTACCCTCCTTGTCACCACTCGAAGCCCACTGCCAACATCGAGAGCGCTGACTTATCAGAGGGATTGAAACATCAAGTCCTATTATCTCTACTACTTTGTACTGTATTTCAGTATAACCTACAATTAATAAATAAAATCAAAAGTTTATGTTTTATTGATTTTCATTCTAAATATTCATAGTATGCACATTACTAAAAAAAATTAAAGTCTCATGCGATTTACAGGTCATGTAAAAATGTAGTGCTCAGAGCAATGGTTGATATGCATAGCTCTAAAACAAATTAAAAGGAATCATTGGTATTGCTCTAACTATCTTAGGAATGTGGAAGCAGACGGAGGGCTTCCGTTCTGGTCAACTACCAAATGGAGAACACACAGAAGTAAACTATTTCCACCTTTGTCCCCTTGGAGGAATATTTAAAATTTTTTATTGACTCGATCATTAGTACAGATATTACACATCCCGAGACATTCCACAGGCTGTTTACACAGCTATGGTAATAAACTAGCAAAACCCACTGTTGGTATGGACCTTACTACTGTAAGAATAGCCAGGGTTTAGTAGTAACTAAGCAATGAATAAAAATTAGTCTGGATGATATTTTAAGAATTTTAGCCATCTTATACTGGAGGCCTCAAATGTTAAGTGATTGTAAACAATTCATTGCAAATTGTAAAGAATGTCTGGCCTATAATAAAGGAACAGTTACAAAGACCACCTCCTATAAGACAAACAAAACTAACTGCACCAATGTAGGTGTGGAAAATTGATTATATAGCCTCATTTTCAACATCCAAGGCAATCCATCTTATTTGAAAGCTCATAGCTATATTCTTGTGGTAGTTAATCTTTGTACAGGATATAAATAGTTACTTCCTAAGACTTCTTGTAGTGAGGCTGTAACTGTAACAACACTCCAAACTCTCATGCCTCTGTAATTCCCCTTACTCCACTGTAATACTGATACATCCAATTTTAGCTTCTCCTTCTCAAACTGCAGTTGAATTCCACCATAGTACGATCATTGTCTCCTAAGGGTTCCTTTACCTTAAGCTCTCTAGTCAAATCTGGTTCAGTACACAACACCCCTAGTGGGCTCAATCTCTAGCTGCTAAAAAAGGCACCTTGTAGGCATTCTACAAAATCCCTCCCTTGGGATCCAGCACCAATCCGATTTTCCCGGTCTACATGCATATTGATGTCACCACTTCTATCATAAAATTGCCCTTTTTACTTGACCATTCTGTGTCCTGTTGTAATTCGTATCCCACATCCTGGCAACTGTTCAGAGGTCTGTATATATCTCCCTTGCAGTTTCTTAACTCTACTCATAAGGATTCTACATCTTCCAATCCCATGTCATCTCTATCTAAGGATTTGATTACATATTTTACCAACAGAGCTGTCCCGCCCCCTCTGCTTACCAGCCTATCCTTTTGATATAGTATGTATCCTTGAATGTTGGGCTCTCAACTATGATCTTCTTTCAGCCATGAGTTAGTAATGCTCACATCATCATACCTACCAATCTCTCATTGTGCAACAGGGTCATTTACCTTATTCCATAAACTGAATGCAGTTAAATACAACACCTTCAGTTCTCTATTCATCACCCTTTTCAATTTTGACCCCATGTTACACTTTACCTAATCCCACTGACAGCAAATCTACCCTATCATCTAATGGTCCATCCTCACAGTCTCTCTACACACTGCATTGAATTGTTTATGAATTACCCCATTCTCAGGCTAATCACTCCAGTTCCCATTTCCCTACCAACTTAGTTTAAACCCTACTCAACAGCTCTAGCAAATTTGCCTGCGAGGATAGTTGTCCACCTTGAGTTCAGCTATAACCTGCCCTTTGCATTCAAGCCATACCTTTGCGAGAAGAGATATCAATGATCTATAAATCTGAAATCCTGCCCCCTGTACCATCACCTCAGCCACACATACATCTGCAAAACCATCCTATTGCTACACTCACTGTGTGTGCCATATGCAGCGAACCAGAAATTACTACCTTGGAGGTCCACATTTCAGCTTCCTACTTAATCCCTGTATTCTCCCTTCAGGACCTTCTCCCTTTTCCCACCTACATTGTTGATACCAACTTGCGCTATGACTTTGGCTGTTCACCCGATCTGAGACATTCCTGACCCTGGCATATGGGAAGCAACATATCATCTGGGTATCATTTTCACATCCACAGAATTTTCTGTTTGCTCCTCTAACTATGAAATCTCCTATTACTACTACACCCTTCTTCTCCCCCTTCCCCTTTTGCCACAGAGCCAGACAGTGCCAGAGACTCAGTCTCAGCTACTTCCTCCTGATTGGTCATCCCTCCCAATAGTATCCATAGCAGCATGCCTATTATTGAGGGGAATGGCCACAGGGGTACTCTGCACTGGCTGCCTATTTCTTCTCCTTCTCCTGATAGTCACACAGCTATCTGCCTCTGCAAATCGGGGGGGGGGGGGGACTACCTCCCTGTAGCTCCTATCACCTCCCCACTCCTGTATGAGCCAAAGACCATTGAGCTGCAGCTCCAGTTCCTTAACATGGTCTCTAAAGAACTGCAGCACAATGCACTTCCTGTACATGTAGTTATCAGGGAGACTGGAGGCCTCCCAGAGTTCCCACATTTCACACAAAGAACATACAATAAAACCTGGACCCATTCCCTCCACACTAGCTATGTACGAACAGACAAAGGGAGTAAAAAATATGCCACTAGAGATTTATTTAGAGCCTCTTCCTGTTTTGCCCAAACCTTTTCTCACCTAAGACTGCGGAGCTAAAGCTTGGCTGCTCTGACACTGCCCACTCCAACAATGGCCGCTCCTACACCATTTTACTTTTATTGGCTTTTGCCAAGTGCCTAAGTGACTACTATGATAATGATATTTTGCACATGTGGTTCTCTTACAATGCAACAAGTAGGACAACGTGTACTAATCATGCTATTTAAAGATTCAAAGGTTCAAAGGTTCATCTTATTATGGAAGTATGTATGCAGAATATAAATTTTAAATTTGTCTTCTTTAAATAGCCATAGAATACAGAAAACCATACTAATAGTTGAAAGAAAGACATCAATCCCTCACCTGCATGAAAAGAAAATAGAACAACAACTCGCAAGCCCCAAACACCCCCAACCCTTCCCTTGCACAAAAACTAACAAATCCATACATATTTGTGCTATACTTATTGTTACAAGAACAGTTTGTATATTTGGTTGACAAAATGCCAAGTTCTGACAGAACAGATGAGATAGCCCTTGTTTAGTTAATGTTCTCTGGAAAAACTGAAAATTTGTGAAGATGTGCCAAATCTTCTCAGTCAGGTAGAGTTGTTAACAATTTAAAGGGAGGAGACCTGAACAATTATATCCAGAGTCTTGAATCATCAAAATGGAAGGAAAATTACACAAGTGGTAATGATAGCAGAATGCCCAATTGCAGCATACAAAAGGGTGTTCACTCCTTTGGGAAGGACATAACCAACTCCTATGCTCAGACACATTTTTTAGTCACCCAGAATTAAAAGAACAGACAGAATTCTCAACAGGAGAATCGTACCCTTCCTTACGTCACTGCATATTTTAAGGTAACCTGATGCTATAAATCTTTTATCCTCTATGAATATTATGTGAAATTCTGTAACTGATGAATAAAATTTTCTGTTACCAAAATGTAAGATTATTAATCCTCAGGCAAAAGAAGACAGCAATACATAATTAGGAACTTATTTACAAGACTCATTTTTCAGAACACCTGAATATATCCAAAGCAATTGCATACACCTCTGTGAAAGAAAGAAATTGTCTTCAGCTCAGTGAAAGAAACTATCAGCTGGCTTGATGAACTAACAACACGAAAGACAGTGATCCAAACTTGCATCAATGAAATGGCAAGCACTGCTTGTGAGGAAGAAAACTTTAAAGATTCAATAATATGTACTTCTAATATGAACATTGATGCATCATTGTCATGTACTTATGGAAAATCATATTGGTAACAAACCTTTCAGGTTTCAGAAATGTGTGCAGCAGAGATTACAGAAGTGAATATTCTAAAGGGAAAACCAGAGAGAATATCCTACATTGGAAAGTTTTCAGTGGGTTTTTAGATCATCAGATCAGGGAGAGCTCTTCTGGCACCAGTAATCTACTGGTCTGTGGAGTGTTAGTCTGCTCTGAAGAAAAGTCATGGCAGGAGTCTGAACTCAAAATTATTTCATGAAGGAGGAACGGGGCTAGAAACTATTTCTTTGCAAAGGGGGTGTAATGGATATTCACTAGACAATGCCAGTTGTTTTTTTTTTTGCCAAGCTCAGCTTTCTAACAGCAACTGATACTTTCAAAAACCAAAAAATTTATTCTGAGCAGGTTAAACTCCCAACCAATATTTTTTGTTCAGTTTCTTGTCATAAGTGGAAGCCAAACTTCAGGTCTTAATGTGTTAGCAGGTAGTAATCATATTGAACTTAAAAATACAGCTTTGTAAACAAATAGCACTATAAAGAGAGCACAGGCTTTGACCTACTGTATGGGTCAGATTGTTCAAGAGATGGAGTATAATGCAATCAGGTAATGTAATTGGTCTGCATCAAACCAGACAACACTGGCTAAGTTACTAGGTTCAAGGAAGCTTGTAGAGCAGACTGATACTATCAATTGGAACATCAAATACATGATCTATCAACAGGGTATTTCTGTACTCGGAGAGACAACCTTCACAGTATTAATTGTAGATTTCTGAGATCTCTGTCGCCAAAAGCCTTTAGACCATCTGTGTGAAAATGTATCTGAGAAAATATCATATGCATGTCAAACCACCAAGTAGGATTAATCAAAGAAAGCGGTTAGAAATGGACAGGGAACAACACGAAGAATGAAAGACAGGATGACTAGTATCCATTTCTCTGCCATTGATTGCTGCACTGGATGGCTTGTTTGTCTGCAACTCCCAAGTTCAAGGAGACACTGAATTACTTGGAGGGAGAGAGAATTTAAAAGAAGTGAGCAGTGTAGTTGGCATATTTTGCACCCTGCGATCCTAAGGAGACACCAGATTGCTTGGAGTGTGTGTGAGAGAGAGTTTAAAAGAAAACAACAGGTTCATTTGATATATTTTGTGTGCCACAGTCCAGAGGAGATAGCAGATTGCTTGGAGGGAGAGGGATTTTAAAGTAAGTGAGCGGGGCCAGTCACATTTTGCACACCACAGTCCTGGAGAAGACATTGGATTGCATATAATTTGATATTTGGCAAGAATCAATAAAAAGAAGTTAGGTGTAAGTGGCAAACATGAGGAAGTCTGCAGATACTGGAAATTCAAGCAACACACACAAAATGCTGGTGGAACACAGCAGGCCAGGCAGCATCTATAGGGAGAAGCACTGTCGACGTTTTGGGCCAAGAGCCTTCGTCGGGACTAACTAAAAGGGAAGATATTATCGGACTCGGCCCGAAATGTCGAAAGTGCTTCTCCCTATAGATGCTGCCTGGCCTGCTGTGTCAATGTCAATGTCAATCCAGTGTCAATGATGACTACACCAACAAGAAGTGCATGCAGCTGCAGCTTCGAACAAGTTGTCTTAAGGAGTTGGAGCTGGGACTAGATGAACTCAAGATCATTTGGAAAGCTGAGAGGTTAATAGACAAGACTTAACAAGGAACACACAAAATGCTGGAGAAACTATGAAAAAGAGTACAGTTGACGTTTAGGAGATAGGAGAGGACAGGCCATGGAAGAAAGAAAAGGGGCAGAGCACCAAACAGAAATGATGTACAGGTAAGGAGATAAGGTGAGAGAGGGAATTGGAATGGGGAATGGAGAAGGACTGGGGGGGCATTACCGGAAGTTTGAAAAATTGATGTTCATGCCATCATATTGCAGGGTACCGAGACAAAATCTAAGGTGTTGTTCCTCTAACCTGAGCGTGGCCTCAATGCAACAGCAGAGGAGGCCCTGGACTGACTTGTCAGCATGGGAAAGGGAAGTTGAGTTAAAATGGGTGGCCTGTTGGAGATACTGCTTTTTCTGGCAGGTGGAATGTAGGTGCTTGGCAAAGCAGTCTCCTAATCTACGTTAAGTCTCATCAATATATAACAGGCCACATTGGGAGCAGCAGATTCAGTAGATAAACGCAACAGACTCACAGGTGAAGTGTTGCCTCAACTGAAAAGCTTGTTTAGCGCCCTAAATGGTAGTGAGGGAGGAGGTGTAGCACTTGCAAGGATAAGTGGGAGGGAGATTAGTGGGGAGGGAAGAATTGACAAGCGAGTCACATAGGGAGTAATCCCTATGGAAAGCAGAAAGTGGGGGGGGCGGGGTTGCAGGAGGGAAAAATGTGTTTGGTGGTGGGATCCCGTTAGTGGTGGTGGAAGGTCCGGAGAATTATGTGCTGGATGCAGAGGTTGGAGGGGTGATAGGTGAGGACAGGAGGAACCCTATCCCTGGTGGGGTGGCGGGAGGATGGGGTGAGGGCAGACATGTTGGAGAAGGAGGTGTCAGAAATGGACCAGGTAAATTTGAGGGCAGGGTGGAAGTTGAAAGCAAAGTTGATGAGCAGGAAGCCGCACCAATGCAGTCATCAATGTAGCATAGGAAATGTTGGGAAGTGACACTGGTGTAGGCTTGGAATATAGACATTTCCATGTAGCCGATAAAAAAGGCAGGCACAGCTGGACCCATGTGAGTACCCATGACTACACCTTTTGTTTGAAGACAGTAGGAGAAGCCAAAGGAGAAATCATTGAGGAGTGAGGATAAGTTCTGCCAGACAGTGGAGAGTGGTGGTGGAGGGGACTGGTTGGGTCTAGTATTCAGAAAGAAATGGAGAGCTTTGTGGTCTTCCTGGTGGGGGATTGGCCTGCTGAGTTCCTCTAGTATTTTGTGTGTGTTACCTGGATTTCCAGCATCTGCAGATTTTTTTTTGTTTGCAATAGGACATACAAGGAGGTAGCTGCATCCAAAGTGCCGGACACCAGTAACTGGATCACCATCCGTAGGGGGAAAGGTGATAGGCAGCTAGTGCAGAGTACCCCTATGGCTATTACCCTCAGCAACAGATATACCACTTTGGATACTATTGGGGAAAGTGACCAAACGTAGGAAAGCCACAGTGGACATGTCATTGGCACTGAGTTTAGCTTTGCAGCTCAGAAGGGGTGAACTTTAATGATAGGGGATCTGTTGGTTAGAGCAAGAGAAAGGAGGTTCTGTGGATAAGAGCAAGATTCCTGCTTGGTTTGTTGCTACTATGGTGCCAGTGTCAGGGACATCTTGGACAAAGTCCACAGAATTCTTAAGTCAGAGGGTGAACAGCCAGAGGTTGCGGTCCATGTTGGTATTAATGATATGGGTAGGAGAGATGATGAGGTCCAGCAAAGTGAGTACAGGGAGTTAGGTGCTGAGTTAAAGGGCAGGACCTTAGGGGATCTGATCTCAGGATTGCTACCTGTGCCACAGCAGTGAAGACAGGAATAGGAAGATCAGACAGTTTAACGTGGCTAAGGAGATAGCTCAGGAGGGGGTGCTTCACATTTTTGATCATTAGGTTCTCTTCCAGGGAAGAGGGGTCCTGTAGAAAAGAGATGGTTTGCACCAGAAATAGAGGGAAATTAATATCCTAGCAGCAAGGTTCGCTAGTGCTGCATGGAGGCAGGGGGTAGGCAGTGGTTTAAACTAGAGTTGCAGGGGAGTGGGAACCACAGTGCCAGTGCAGATAGTAGAGTGGTTGTGGAGAAAGATATTGTTAAGCATACATACAAAATAAAGAATTTAAAGGTCAGGCATGGTGGGACTACTGTTCTGAGTTGCCTATATTACAGTGCAATGAGTGTTGCAGGAAAGGCAGATGAGTTTAGTGCATGGATCAGCAAAAGAATGACAAAATTGTAGCCATTAGTGAGACTTGGTTGCAAGAGGGGCAAGACTGGCAGTGCAATATTCTGATGTCTGTTGTTTTAGATGTGATAGAGCAGGAGACATTAAAAGGGGAGGGATGCCATTACCAGTCAGTGAAATCATCATGGCAGTGCTCAGTCAGAACAGACTGGACAGCTTGTCTAATGATGCTTTATGGATAGAACTGACGAATAGGAAAGGTAAAACCACATTAATGGGATTATCTGATAGACCACCCAACAGACACAGGATGTAGAGGAACATATTTGTAGAGAGATCGGAGACTGTTGCCAGAAACATAAGGTTCGAGGTGATTTTAACTTTTCACATATTGACTGGGACTCCCATACTGCAAAAAGGGCTAGATAGGAAAGAGCTTGTCAATTGTGTTCAGGAAAGTTTCCTTAATCAGTACATGGAGATCCCAATGAGAGGGTGTGTGATACTTGATCTTCTATTAGGGAATGAGACAGGGCAGGTGACAGAAGTTTGTGTAGGGGAACACTTTGCAACTAGTGATCAGAATGCCATTAGTTTCAAGGTAATTATGGAAAAGGATAAGTATGGTCCTTGGTTTAAGGTACTAAATTGCAGAATGCTAATTTTGATGGTATCAGAAAGGATCTGGCATGTGTAGATTGGGATATGCTGTTTCCTGGCAAGGTGTACTTGGTACGTGTGAGGTCTTGAAAAGTGAAATTTTGTGAGTACATTGGATGTGCCTGTCAGAATAAAAGGCAAAGGTAACAGGGTTAGGAAACCTTTGTTTTTGAGAGATATTGAGGCTCTGGTTAATTAAAGGAAGGATATGCATTGCAGGTATAGGCAGGCAGGACCAAATGAGGTACTTGCCGAACATAAGAAACCCAAGAGAGCACTTAAGAAAAAATCAGGAAGGCTAAAAGAAGACATGAGTTTGCTCTAGCAGACTAAGTAAAGAGAATCCTAAGGGCTTCTATGGATATATTAAGAGCAAAAGGATAGTAAGTGAGAAAAATTGTTCTCTGGAAGTTTAGAGTTTTAATCTATGCATGGAGTCAAAGGAAATGGGGGAGATCTTAAATAGATTTTTTGCATCTACATTTACTCTGGAGATTTAACAGATTCCATAGCAGTCGGGCAAAGCAGCAGCAAAGTCACGGACCCCATACAGATTACAGATTATAAATTTGCTGTCTTACGGCAAGTTAGGGTGGATAAATCCCCAGGGCTTGACAGATGTTCCCTCAGACCCTGTGGGAGGCTGATGCAGAAATTGCAGGCCCTAGCCAAGAGGGTAATCAATGTTGTTCTTCAGTGTGAGAAAAGTTCTGAAAATAAGCAAGTGAATTATTGACTGGTGAGCCTGACGTTAGAGGTGGGAAAGTATTCTAAGGGACTAGATATCTAAATATTTGGCTAGACAGAGATTGATTAGATGGCTTTGTATATGGTAAATCATGTCTAACCAATCTTAAAGAGTTTTTAAGGAAGTTACCAAGAAAGTTAATGAAGGCAAGGCTGTGCATGCTGTCAACATGGACCTTAGCAAGGCCTTTGATAATATCCCACATGGGACGTTAGTCAAGAAAATTCAATCGCTTGTCCTTCAAGATGAAGTAGTAACTTGGATTAGACATTGGCTTCATGGAAGAAACCAGGGAGAGGTTGTAGATGTTTGCCTCTCTAAGTGGAGACCTGTGACTTGAGGTGTTGCACTTTGAAAGACCAAACAAGATAGGTTTTACACGGTGATATGGACAGCAGTGTCAAGTGTGGTAAAACAGAGGGATCTGGGAATACAGATCCATAATTCCTTGAAAGTGACATCACAGCTAGAATAGGTCATAAAAAAAAAGCTTTTGGCACATTGATCTTCATAAATTAATGTACTGAGAACAGTGATTGGGATGGGATGTGATGTTGAAGATGTATGAACTGCTGGAGAGGCCTAATTTGGAGTACTGTGTGCAGTTTTGGTCACCTACCTACAGGAAATATGTAACTAAAATGGAGAGAGTACAAAGAAAATTTACAAGGATGTTGCTGAGACTTGAGGGCCTGAGTTATAGGGAGAGGTTATATAGGTTAATTCTTTATTCCCTAAAATGAAAAAGACTGAAGGGAGGTATGATAGAGGTATACAAAATTATGAGGAGGAATATAGATACGGTAAATACAAAAAGGCTTTTTCTATTGAGGTTGTGTGAGACTTGAACTAGAAGTTATGGGTTAAAGGTGAAAGGTGAAATGTTAAAGGGGAACATGAGGGGGAACTTCATCAATCATAGGGTGATGGGATGTGGAATGAGTTGCCGGTACGTGGTGGATAGGGGGGCGCAATTTCAACAATTAAGAGAAATTTAGGTAGGTACTTGGATTGGAGAGGTGTGGAGGGGTATGGTTCAGGTGCAGTTTAATGGGACTAGGCAGTTTAATAGTTTGGCATGAACTAGATGTGCCAAAGGGTCTGTTTCTGTGCTGTAGTGTTTGATGACTCTATATCCCTCTTATGGACCACAAAAAGCATGACTTGAAATAAATACCTCAATTTACCAATAATAAATGGGTTAATTAACTAAGAGCAAAATTCATGGACTAGATGGGCTGACAGGCCTGTCTTGGTGCTGCTATGTTCTATGATTCTGTGACTCTAATTCATTGATATGCCACTTGTAGAAATTGTATCTGTATTTTTGGAAATCCCTTTGTTTTAAAAGTCATATGTAATTTGGAAATATTTTATTAGCTAAAAATCACCTGTGTGTTTTAAATGTGTTTTAAGAGTTTTATCTAAATTTTATCTGTGGAATTCTCTGTCCAATGAAGCAATGGAGGCTATCTCAGTAAATATGTTTAAGACAAGGTTGGATAGATTTTTGCATAGTAGGGGAATTGAGGGTTATGGGAAAAAGGTAGGTAGATGGGGATGAGTCCATGGCCAGATCAGCCATGACCTTACTGAACAGCGGAATAGTCTCAATGGACTAGATGGTCAACTCCTGCTCCTATTTCTTATTTTCTTATTTAAATACTTATCACTAAAAATTAATGAACAGTGTCGAAACTACTTTGTTAGCTGGAAGAATCTCCTTGGTAGTGAGGGGGACACACCAGTCTATTAGCGGGTATTGATATCTATGCTCAGTGTGGAGAATAAACAGGGAAGTGATCTAGCCTTTGAAGAGTAAGTGGCTATAGCATAACCTCCTTTTCGAGACAGTACCCATCGTTTTCTATATCAGATAGGGTTTAAGATTTTTGTTTGAATTCAGAACTTCACAGACAGCAAACCCAATAACATCACACTGCATACTCCTCTTTTTTTTATAAAACTGGCATTAGCTTTTTAGCCTGAGCTAATGATCAGTCAAGTTAATGTTATCTCTCAGGTTAATGTAATCTATGAGGAAATCTGTGTGTACGGAGATCCCTTACTAATGAACACTTGGATATTAAATACCTTTGTAATCAACTCTGAATGCATTTACACAAATAATTGAGTTTGAGATTAGAACAAGATATAGCTGTCTTTGGAAGTTGGATTTTGGGTTGTCTGGAACCAAATAGCATTGATAATCATATTACCAAGTGCAGGTGGTGTACAGGGTGGTTTCCATCCTTGGCTGATATTTATGTTTTACTAATTGCCTTCTCTTCTTCAAGGATGCAGCCCATGGAGTTCATTGTGTTGAAAAAAAAACTCACATACATCAAACTGCTGATAATTCTTTGGAATGAAGAAATGCTTGGAGACAAAAAAAAAAGTAGCAATGAAGAAAATGCTGAAAATTGGATAAAACCTTGGTGAAAACCAATGAAGATCTGGATTTGAATTTGGGAGTGTAAGGAAACGGACGGCATAGATGGAAGCAAAAAGTGACATCATGAAAGGTCAGCCTCTGCAGAGGTGATTCTCGGCTCTTGCACTGATGGTCACATGCCACTGTTAAATATTTGCCCCTACTTACTTTGCCCCTGATCAAACAAATAGGCACAAAAGAGCAAAGCTATGAAACACTTTGATTTCAGTACACTGATGGATGGTCTAGATTTGAAGTAAATCACAAACTCCATCAAACACCTTGTGTGGAAGGATATTAGTGAGCAAATTTAGGAACTGGGAGCATGAATGAGCAAAGATTGGAGTGGGGGTACAGGAGAGAAAACCCTTACAGGAGAGAGTAACAGTATCGAGAGCGGGAGGGCAGGGAAGGCATCTTAACATTGAACGCATGGTTGCTTGATTGGCAAACTGTCTGAAAGTGTGAAGCAACAAGAAAGCTAACATCTGTAAAAGGCCCTGAGAATAAGGATTGATCCCTCAGGATAATGAGATATTTGCTAATATTACCAGGTGGTCTTTGGAAATGTGTTTATTGGAGAATTGGAGGTGCAAATCTGCAGAGAAATAGCAAACAACTGCAGGAAACGTAAAGTAGTGATAGTAGGGGATTTTAATTTTCCACAAATTGATTGGGACTCCCATACTGTTAAAGGTCTAAATGGGTTAGAGTTTGTAAAATGTGTTCAGGAAAGTTTTCTAAATCAATATATAGAGGTATGAACTAGAGAGGATGCAATATTAGATCTCCTTTTAGGAAACGAGTTAGGACAGATGACGAAAGCGAGTGTAGGGGAAGACTTTGGTTCCAGTCATCATAGCACCATTAGTTTCAACTTGATCATGGATAAAGATAGATCTGGTCCTCAGGTTGAGGTTCTAAACTGGAAAAAGGCCAAATCTGAAGAAATGAGGAAGGATCTAAAAAGCGTGGATTCGGACAGGTTGTTCCCTGTCAAGGAGGTCGTTGGTAAGTGGGAGGCCTTCAAAGCAGAAATTTTGAGAGTGCAGAGTTTGTATGTTCCTGCCAGGATTAAAGGCAAAGTGAATAAGGATAAGGAACCTTGGTTTTCTAGGGATATTGGAACTCTGATAAAGAGAGAGATGTATGACATGTATAGGAAACAGGGAGCAAATAAGGTACTTGAGTATAAGAAGTGCAAAAAAAACTTTAGAAAGAAATCAGGAGGGCTAAAAGTGTCATATGGAGGCCGTTGGGAATGGACCTAAATTCAGGACACAGACACTGAAGTACTAGGAACAGGACGGGACAAAACTAAAGGATGGGACAGGTCGCACACTAGGCTAGGGAAGTAGGACCAGGATGAGGGACTGAGAACAAGGAGCCTGGGCATGGACTCTGAGTCTGAGACTGGACAAGGACCCAGAACCTGGGTTTTGACTCGGGTTCGGACCCCAAAACTGGTGAAGATGTGACGAGGCCTGGATTCTTGGAGCTTGAGGCTGGGGTCTTGGGGTCTTGAGGCTCATGGCTGGGGTCTTGAGGCTCGAGGCTCAAGGCTTGCATAACTTGGAGGCTGGAACTTGGAGGCAGACTAGGAACTGTACATCAACATAGAGCTCTATTAGAGCTTTTCGAGGTGGTTACAAGGAAAGTGGATGAAGGGAAGGCAGTGGATATTGTAAACATGGACTTCAGTAAGGCCTTTGACAAGGTCCCACATGGGAGGTTAGTAAGGAAGATTCAGTCACTAGGTAAACATGGTGAGGTAGTAAATTGGATTAGACATTGGCTCAATGGGAGAAGTCAGAGAGTGGTAGTGGAGGATTGCTTCTCTGAGTGGAGGCCTGTGACTAGTGGTGTGCCACAGCGATCAATGCTGGGTTCATTGTTAATTGTCATCTGTATCAATGATCTGGATGATAATGAGGTAAATTGGATCAGCAAATTTGCTGATGATACAAAGATTGGAGGTGGCTTTTGGTACATTGGCCTTTATAAATCAAAGTATTAAGTATAAGAGTTGGAATGTTATGGTGCTATAAGGCATTGGTGAGGCCGAATTTGGAGTATTGTGTCCTATTGTCTCCTTTACCATCACCAACCTGATCAGCTCTGGGGATTTCCCATCCACTACTTCCAACCTCATAGTTCCCATACCCTGCACTTCTTGTTTCTACCTCCTACCCAAGATCCACAAACCTGCCTGTCCAGGTAGACCTATTGTCTCAGCTTGCTCCAGCCCCACCGAACTCATTTCTGCATACCTGGACACGGTTTTATCCCCCCTTGTTCAATCCCTTCCCACCTATGTTCATGACACTTCTCACATTTTGAATTTTTTCAATGATTTTAAGTTCCCTGGCCCCCACCGCCTTATTTTCACCATGGACGTCCAGTCCCTATATACCTCCATCCCCCACCCAGACGGTCTCAAAGCTCTTCGCTTCTTTTTGGATTCCAGACCTAACCAATTCCCCTCTACCACTACTTTCCTCCGTCTAGTGGAATTAGTTCTTACTCTTGAAAATTTCTCCTTTGGCTCCTCCCACTTCCTCCAAACCAATGGTGTAGCCATGGGCACCCCCATGGGTCCCAGTTATGCCTGCCTTTTTGTTGGCTTTGTGGAACAGTCCATGTTCCAAGTCTATACGGGTATCCGTGCCCCTCTTTTCCTTCACTACATCGACGACTGCATTGGCACTGCCTTCTGCATGGATGCTGAGCTTGTTGACTTCATTAACTTTGCCTCCAACTTTCACCCTGCCCTCAAATTTACCTGGTCCATTTCCGACACCTCCCTCCCCTTTCTTGACCTTTCTGTCTCCATCTCTGGAGACAGCTTATCTACTGATACCTACTATAAGCCTACAGACTCTCACAGCTACCTGGACTATTCCTCTTCCCACCCTGTCTCTTGCAAAAATGCCATCCCCTTCTCACAATTCCTCCATCTCCACCGCATCTGGTCTCAGGATGAGGCTTTTCATTCCAGGACGAAGGAGATGTCTTCCTTTTTTAAACAAAGGGGCTTCCCTTCTTTCACCATCAACTCTGCTCTCAAACACATCTCTCCCACTTCCCGCACATCTGCCCTCACACCATCTGCCTGCCACCCCACTCGGGATAGGGTTCCCCTTGTCCTCACCTACCACTCCACCAGCCTCCAGGTCCAGCGTATAATTCTCCGTAACTTCCACCACCTCCAACGGGATCCAAGCACATCTTTCCCTCCCCCCTCTTGCTGCTTTCCACAGGGATCGCTCCCTACGTGACTCTCTTGTCCACTAGTCCCCCCATCCCTTCCCACCGATCTCCCTCCTGGCACTTATCCTTGTAAGCGGAACAAGTGCTACACCTGCTCTTACACTTCCTCCCTTACCACCATTCAGGGCCCCAGACAGTCCTTCCAGGTGAGGCGACACTTCACCTGTGAGTCGGCTGGTGTGATATACTGCGTCCGGTGCTCCCGGTGTGGCCTTTTATATATTGGTGAGACCTGACGCAGACGGGGAGACCATTTTGCTGAACACCTACACTCGGTTCACCAGAGAAAGCAGGATCTTCCAGTGGCCACACATTTTAATTCCACGTCCCATTCCCATTCTGATATGTCTATCCACGGCCTCCTCTACTGTCAAGATGAAGCCACACTCAGGTTGGAGGAACAACACCTTATATACCAGCTGGGTAGCCTCCAACCTGATGGCATGAACATTGACTTCTCTAGATTACGTTAATGCCCCTCCTCCCCTTCGTACTCCGTCCCTGGCATATTTAGTTGTTTTTTTTCCCTCTCTTTCTGCCCATCACTCTGCCTGTTCTCCATCTCCCTCTGCTGCTCTCCCCCCACTTTCTTTCTTCTGAGGCCTCCCATCCCATGATCCTTTCCCTTCTCCAGCTCTGTATCACTTTCACCAATCACCTTTCCAGCTCTTAGCTTCATCCCACCCCCTCCGGTCTTCTCCTATCACTTCGCATTTCCCCCTCCCCCCACTACTTTCAAATCTCTTAGTATCTGTCTCTTCAGTTAGTCCTGACGAAGGGTCTTGGCCCAAAACGTCGACAGTGCTTTTCCTTATAGATGCTGCTGTGTTCCACCAGCATTTTGTATGTGTTGTTTTAATTTCCAGCATCTGCAGATTTCCTCGTGTTTGGGGTATTGTGTGCAGTTTTGGTCACCGAATTACAGGAAGGATATTAATAAGGTTGATAGAGTGCAGAGAAGGTTTACAAGGATGTTGCCGGGACTTGAGAAACTGAATTACAGAGAAAGGTTGAATAGGTTAGGACTTTATTCCCCGGAGCATAGAAGAACGAGGGGAGACTTGATAGAGATATATAAAATTATGATGGGTATAGATAGAGTGAATGCAAGCAGGCTTTTTCCACTGAGGCTAGGAGAGAATAAAACCACAGGACATTGGTTAAGGGTGAAGGGGGAAAAGTTTAAAGGGAACATTGGGGGAGAGGGCTTCTTCACACAGAGTGTGGAATGAGCTGCCAGATGAAGTGGTAAATGCGGGATCACTTTTAACATTTAAGAAAAACTTGGAGAGGTACATGGATGAGAGGTGTATGGAGGGATATGGGCCAGGTGCAGGTTAGTGGGACTAGGCAGAAAAATGGTTCAGCACAGCCAAGAAGGGCCAAAAGGCCCGTTTCTGTTGTGTAATGTTCTATGGTTCTATTTCCCCTTGACTTATGTTAACATCTTCAAAGGGCCGTAAGTGCTTGCAGACATTTGCATGGAGACCCTGGGATGTGTTAGTAATTGTAAAGAGTTCCTGGGAATGTCTATACAGTGCCCCTGGATATGTGTTAGTATTTGCACATGTTCTCTAGGAGCATGTCAGTATTGGAACAAAGTCTCCAGGAGTGTAGAGTATTTGTACAGCCTCTCTGGGGGTGTGTGAATATTTGTACAGGCTCCCTGGGAGTGTGTGAATATTTGTCCAGAGTCTCTGGGAGTGTGTGAGTTTTTGTACAGGGACTTTAGGAGTGTGGAGTATCTGTACAGGGTCTCTTGGAGTGTGGGAGTATTTGTACTAGGTGTCCAGTAGTGTGTGAATATTTGTACAGGGTCTCTGGGAGTGTGGGAGTATTTGTACTGGGTGTCTGGGAATGTGTGAGTATCTGTAAAAGGTCTCTGGGAGTGTGTAAGTATTTGTACAAGTTTTCTGAAAGCATGGTAATATTTATGCAGGTCCCTTGGAGTTGGTTAATATGCATACTGTGTTCCTACAATAGTGGAATAAATAATCAGGAGTCCTGGGAATATTCTACCTTTTTCCATTTTAGTTTCCATCTGTCCCAAAGGAGGGCCTCCAGCTTACCACTTCAGTTCAAGCTCTCAACCAGTCTCATCCTCTTTCTGTATTCTCTCTCACATGCCTATCTACGTTGCTCTTGTTTCTCCCAGCAACCCAGCAACTAGCACTTCTGGAGCAGCCAAGGGCAACCCACGTGAGCACAGAGTGGACTTGCAAACTTCACCAATGTCTCTTTGGAGGTCATGACTTCAGCTTCTGTTAACAAATGGCTTGTCCTGCTGAATCACTCTTACCCTATTTATAGAAGGAGACTATGGTTGGACTAATTTGCTCACAGGTTTTCCTGGAATTTAGACTTTTTGCATGGGAAAGTTCTGAAAAGCATAATTTCAACCTTTGTCATTGTAAATGAGGAACTTCACTTGGCGAATTTTCCCAAGCCAGTTGAATGAGAAAATGGTTTCATTCCCTGACAAGGAAAAAACAAGTGAACCATCACTGGATTCGTATGCATAGGAGCTCTGATTTTGCAGTTCAAACTGGTTATGTGCCTCCTTAAAAGGAATGAGTTATCCCTGACAGTAGTTTGCAAAGGATTTTCATAGTTACTGTACTTCATGTTAATTACAGTGCAGATCCTTCAGATCAATTTATGATACACACTGAACCCTTGGTGCCTTTCCCTGCAAGACAAGTCCTGTGTGAGTCTTTCCCCTGTGAGAGATCCTTCCTCACCCTCTCTGGTCCTCCTTCCTTTCCCTTGACGATTTTACTCTGGCATCTTCCTCCTTCCTTTCCAGTCCCTAAGAAGTCATTCGGCCCAAAATGTCGACTGATTATTCATTTCCATAGATGCTGCTTGACTTGTTGAGTTCCTGCAGCATTTTGTGTATGTCAGAAGATTCCCTTCCTCCACGAAGACTGAGTTGGAAACAACAGACAGACATATACTTGTGCTCAGTCATTCGTTCTGCCAATATTGTTGACATACATTTTTATTTGTCACACTCCCCACAAACTCCCCTTGCCCAGGAACATCAGCATGTTACAGGAGGTAGCACCTTCAGTGATAGCCCCAAGCTATTTGCTTTGGAGCTCAGGAGGGGATGTGGGTGAAAATGAAATGCACAGCCATAGCAACCCATTCGTGGGTGTTATTGCCTCAGAAGCTCATCACACAATATAATTTATCGCTCAGATAGATTTGAAGCACCAGGCGCTTAATGCTGGAGAGCAGAAGCTCATAACCAGAGTGCACACAGACAGCATGGCAGCTGAACTAAATGCATGCAAATTCACACTGAATTCATGTAAATGCATGTAAATGTGCATGTGTATTTCAGTCTGTGAATGTGTGTGTGCATGTATGCAATTGAAACTCCTGCAACCTTACTGAAATGAAAAACTCAATGAGCTGAGAATTTTAGCCGTGTGCTGCAGTGACACAGTTCTGTTCTCTAATCTTCTTGCGGTGGTGTAATTATTTATTATTCATGAAGATCAATGTAGATGAGGGAGTGCCAGCATCAGCAGTGGGCAAGCTTCTCCATCTCTGTCACATGTTCCATGCGTGCGGTTAAACCGTGCTCATAAAGCAGAGTATTTACATGGCCCTTCACCCCATGATGTTGTGCTGACTTTTTAACAAATTAAAGATGAATCTTGTGGTGTTCATGCAAGGATCCTATGTTGGCCTTCAAAATAAATGTTTTAGAAGTGCAACCAGTTAATTGCATGCTTACTATGAAATCCACAATCTTTAAATTCTTGCAATTTAATCATCAATAACTCGTGTAGCTGCATGGATAGAAAATAGTGCCAAGTTGTCAGACCAGAGGGGAGGTTTCTAGCGATATGATTCTAACACTTCCCTCCTACATAGCCCTCCATTTGACTGCCATCCAAATGTGTATCTTAAGAGTTTCTGAAATGCCCTGAATGTGTCTGCCTCTACCATCACCGCACATGGTGGTAGAACTAATACTTTTTTTTTCAAAAAAGAGTCAGATCACCCCTCAGTTGCAAGGGACATCACTGCAGAATCCGTCAGCCTTCTCACAGGAGAGGTCTGGATGAGGAGAACCCTCAGTGCCACTGATCCACGCTCACTCATCTACCTCTCCCATAGCTATTATCACTTGCATTGAGCTAGAACTTGCATGCACCATGAACCACCATATGTGGAAAGAAATATAAGCAGTGGAGAAGAACTGTTGCAGATGGAGAACAGTCTGTCGATCAGCTCAGCTGGTTGTGAATCCTTTTAAAAGCACAATCCTGTACCTTGGCTGGGTTTTAGCCCTTTAGCCTCCACCATATTCTGTTTCAAGTTTTATTTTAATTACCCGCTTTCTTAGCACTTTTGATGGCAGTCAGCCCCTGCCTTGACACCTCATCATCACAGCTTGTATATTATCCTGCGCACCTAACACCTCATTTGACATTGAATGTCATCTCCCATCTCTCTGCAGTTTATAGGTCCTTTGGACGGACTATTTATTACAAGAAAACAATAGCATAAAAATTGAACATTAATTCTTCTCTGCTTCACTAAACATCTGCTGTGTTTCATTCTAACCTTCTCTTAGATCCCTGCAAATAATCCATTAGCCATAAATGACATCAGAAGCAGAGGTCTGCACCCAAAACTCTGGTTTAAAATTTAGTGAAACTGACAGAGAGGGGCAAGGAAAGATTGTGCCAACATATTCTGCAGACTCAAGTGACTTTGTCCACACACCTTACTTCTCTTTTATTTTCAAGGTGGATTTTCTTCTGCCAGTGTTTGTGGTCTACAGGTCAAGCAATGGTTCTTTGTAAGCAATGCGTCATTGGGCTGACAGTGGGGCCTTGCACTTCATCACCGCAGGAACTGCCTGGAAGATGTGCATCCTCAGGGCTGCAAAGTCAGAAGTTATGGGCATGGGTGTCCAGGTTCTTCACCCATTTTGCCAAATGAAGCTTCATGGGAAACCGAAACACCAAGACAGTAGGCGGAGTGTCTACTAATCATCGGCCCCTGTACTCGAGGGGGATCCCCCCTTCTCTCTCTCTCTTTTGATGGAGAGACTAAGCCTGTCAGTTCTCAAAGTGGGGGGCTTGGAGAAGCAAATGGCAAATTGTGACATTGGAACAGTGAGATGCTGGTCTACTCTCTCATTGTTGTAGGAGTCTGTCTGAGATACCACGAGTCTAGTTTGTGAACTGTAGTTTGATGGACTCTGGATCCATAGACCCTTAGGTGTTTCTGCTGTTGCTTGCAAGGTGGGTAGTGGGTATGGGTGCTTCTGCTGGCATGGGTAGGGTTGGGGTGGTCGTTGCTTTTGCTGCTGCTTGTGTGAAGGGTGAGGGGTCTTTGGGGCTTCAACGTTTCTATCGTTCTATGGGGTATCTTCGTTTTGTGGATGTCTGTCAAGAGGACAAATTTTAGGTTGCGTACTCGACATTTACTCTGATATTAAATGTATTTTGAAATCTTTCAATAAAAAACTTAAGGCACCACTCCCATGTGAGAAGCACACCACTGAGCAGGCTACAAAGGAAATGTACAGAGATCCATATCTCACCCCATTGGACATCAAAGTTCTGGACATAACACCAGGAGGAAGGTGCTATGCACTAGGGTTTTGGAAGACCTGTCGAGGCACCACCTGAAGGACTTAGAACTGTGTTATCAAGGAGTGAGAATCCCCACATCATTCATAATCAGTTAAGTCAAGCTAAAACATTAAAAGATAATCCTGAAAATACTCAGCATTTCAGGTAGTATCAGCAGAGGAAGAAGTACAGTACATGTTTCAAAATCAGATTTCTTATCACTGACCCTGATTATGTGATTTTCTTTTGTTTATTTAACACTAATGCAGAGCAAAGGCATAAAATTACCTTGACTTACAAAAAACAAATAAATAGTGTAAAACACTGAATACCAGGGTGTTCTTCATTGGTTCATTGGCTATTCAATAACAGAGTGGTCTTCATGGGTTCATTAACCATTCAATAGCTGTTGGCAGAGGGGAAGAAGCAGTTTCTGAATCATTGGTTATGGGTCTTTAGGTTCCTCTACCTCCTTTCTTCAGACAAGGTGAACTCGAAGCCAATATAAATACTCCATTTTCATTCCAACATTCAGACAGATAAGTACACATACCAATTCTGAGTCCATCTACAACCTCCACCCTTCTCCTCTCCATCACCCACCCTCCATATTTTTCCCTACACTCCTCATACAGAGGTCAAAGAACGAAAAGATAATGTTCTTCATCATAGAGTAGTAGCATGGTTCTGATCAACTATATTCAATTCTCACCTCTGGTTCTGTTTGTCCGAGTTTGCATGTTCTACCTGTGACCAGGTGGGGTTTTTCCAGCAGTTTTAGTTTCCTCACACTTCCTGCTGGTAGGTTAATTGTCCATTGTATGTTGCTGTGACTGATAGAATCTGAGGATACTTTGATGGGAATGTGGGGAGAATAAAATGGGGTTAGTATAACTGGGTGCTTGATGTACACTCGATGACCTTAGGCCTGTATCTGTACTGCACACCTCCAAATCTCTTGGACCTCTTTGTAGCTCCACACTGTCACCGACCATGACCTTTATTCTGGAGGTCATTCAGGATGAATCACTTTGCACAGTGTCCATTGATGCAGGTGATAATTGCTGTGGAGAATCAGATAGAGGGCACACAAGTCTTGATCCTGCTATGCCATTACATTCTGACTGGAGGTCTGGTCTCTGTCAGGGTTTGGCAAGGCGAATGTTAAGGTGTTTCTACCAGTGGGAAAGTCATGAACAAGAGAATATAGTTACAAGATAAGGGGCCAATCATTTAAAACTGAAATTTGTAGAGATTTCTTCTCTCAGCAAGCAGTGGACCGTTTGAATTCCCTGCAGCCAGGAATAGGGAAGGCCAGATCACTAAATATATTTAACGTGAAGAAAGTTGAATATTTGACATTTCAAGGAATTGAGGATCATTGAGAACTGGCACAGAAGAGGCCTGGGACACATCTGCCAGGAACATATTGAAAAGTGTGGCCTGGTGGGCAACTCTTGCTTCAGATTTTTATATTGTGTCATTGTGTCATCACAGACCAGCTTGGTGCTCTCATGAAGCAGAGAAGTGTCATTCATGCTTTTCTCTGAATGCTACACACAAGGAACTCCTGTATTTCCTGAGGCAAAGGGAGAATGCATGGAAGCAGACATTGCCCATCTCTCTTGCTTGATCAAAGAGAAGCCACATGTGATCAGATAGACTTACAGAGCATAAGAATAGGCCCTTCAGCCCATTAAGCCCATACCAACCACTGTACCTATCACCAGCTTCCAAACAGAAAACCATCCCCTCCCTCACCTTCCACCATTTCTGCTTCTTATTGCCAGGCCAATTTTTGATCTAATTTACTAGCTTGCCTGGGATCCCCACGGGCTCTGACCTTTTGGAGTAACCTATCAAGCAGAATTGATCCTTGAAATTGCTTACTAAATGACAACTACCTCCCTGATGCTGTTTCTCAATCCGCAATGAGATGTCATTGGTGAGCAGACTGCTATTAACAGTGGGCAAATGGATGTGTGGAACTTGCGGTAAAACAAGGATTAAAGACAACAGTAGCCTGGGGCAGTTGAAGTCAAGAGCAGTCTTTGAAATGAGATCAGCGGAGACACCTCTGCTTACCGCAGATGAAATATACTAGCAGTGTGTTCTTTAGCCAGGCAAGTGAAGGCTCTGTAGTGAGACTTCTCCACACAGATGCTCGTGACAAAGCGTCCCTTTACACAGTGGGGTATACCAGAGACTGATGAGATAAGAATGATGGAAGGATGTGAAATCTACTTAACAATGGAAGCCTTTGTCACCTTTACCAACTTCAAAATATCATCAGCTGTCTGCTTGAAGTTTGGATTGAGTTTTACACCACCATTGCGAATGGCAATTGATCTTGAGATAAGGAATTCAAGCTTACTACTCACAATGTTCAATACCCATAACTGATAAGTCAGTTCTGTGTAAAAACAGATTTTCTTCAGACTTCAGAACAACGGGTGACAAGGGCCCATGCTGTTCTTGTACACAAGTAAAATAAAAGGAATTCTTGAGTCGTAAGAGTGCATGTTCTGGGACCAGTTGTTTTATTAGTGGCAATGACAGATCCCACCCATGAATTCAATGACAGCAAAACTGCACTATATACAAGGACTTGCTCTCCTCCACAGGCAGAGTAATGCCGCACATCTGTGGGGAAATGCTTCCTGAGCAGCTCACTGGAGCACAGAGAGGAGACTCGCCTTCTCGTGGAAACTTGCTGAGCTCAATGTGGATCACTGAAGCTCTGGATATACAGTTCGAAAAGGCTACAGGTCAGACGCTCATGATGAATTAAACAAATTTGTTTCTCTTTGTCAAAAAAATGAAATTATACTGTGCAAACCCTGAAGCTTTACTTTCAGATGTTTATTTTTAGAGTGGCTAATTTTTGACTGTACACTCACCCATCAGTGGCACACTTTGGAAACCAAAGAGAGAGAAAACTGCCTTTGCCCACCTCAAGTAAGGTCTTATCTGACTGATTCACCCACATTTGGTGCAATTAATGGAAACACGTGTGTGGGGGGAGTGCTAATGATGGCTGCTACTTCCGTACACATTTTGCACTAATGACAAAGGACAAGTTACTTCTTTATGGCACCTACACCTATTTTATAACATCACAGTACCAGGGAATGACACATCACTCTATCCTGTGCTGATATATTGGTAGAATGCTTCATTTCATCGCGCCTGTCTGTCTGTTCTTTTCCCAATAGCCTGTGATTATTTTTTCTCCCTTGAAGGATTTATGAAATATATCTTTAAAAGTTACGATTGCATTGGTTTCAGCTTGTGACATGAATTGTTTCTTTTAAACAAGTGATGGGGTGGTCTGTGAACTGGAAATGTTTCAACAAGAAAGCTATGCACATTTAAATTTTTCAGGACCTCACACAGCCATTGATGCATGTCAGAAAGTCCACTGCAATGGTTGTCCGACAGCTGGACTGTTTAAAATGATGGAAATCTTTTTAAAAAAAGGGAAAGACATTCATTTTGTACTCTTTTTTACCACCTCATTTATAATCCGGCCCTGAGGGTTGATGCCAGGAGAGCAATTGTCCTCTAGCTGACCCTATCACACACATCTTTGGCCCATTTCTCCCACAGGAAATTATCCTTAAAAGTTGCCTAATAGACAACTAATCAGCTGCCATTTACCAATGAATTGTAATTCCTTGTACTTGCAACGCTTCAAATCCTCTTCAGAATAAACACACTGCAATAATGTTTTTAAAGGAAATAAATGGCAAATTGATTTTTCTTTCTTCACTGACTCAATTGAGATATATTTTCTTGAGTCACAATGTACTGTAGGAGTACAGGCTGCCAGGAAAAGCCTGAAAACTAATCCCAGATGAAATGTCAAGGAAGTCAAAGGTTTTGAGATTTCATTGTACAACATTGAAATTGGGATTAGCAATTAACTTCATTTCTTGTACTTACAAACTCATACAATTAAGTGCATAAGTAAAAGTAAGTGTGTGTGTGTGTGTGAGAGAGAGAGAAAACATGTAAGTATTAAGCACCAAGCAAGCTTTTTGATTTAGTAATGAGCACCTTGATAATGTGCAAGGCCATGATGATGTAGATTGTGAGGTCAAAAGGCCACCTTATCATTGACTAATAATAATGGGATAGAAGCTGCCCTAGAGCCTAATGGAATGTGCTTTCAGGATTTTCTGTCTTCCTCACTTTGGGCAGAGATACAAAAGCCGAAAAGCAATTATTACCAGGTTTAAAGAGAGATTCCATCCCACTGTTATTATAAGATACTTAAAGATTAAGATTACGATTAAGATAGATCATTTATTGATCTCAAAGGAAATTGCAGTGTCACAGCAGCATTACAAGTGTGTAAACACAAAGTACACTGCAGATGCTGTGGTCAAATCAAGACGTACAAACGAGCTGGATGAACTCAGCAGTTCGGACAGCATCCGTTGAAACGTTGACTGCTTGTTTCAACAGATGCTGCCCAACCTGCTGAGTTCATCCAGCTTGTTTGTACGTGTAGCATTACAAGTGCACAGATATACAATATATAATTTTAGAAGAGAAGTAAGAGAATAAAAAAAAAGTTATCTCAAGCAGTCTAACAGAAGGGGGTCATCACTTCCCCGGCTATATGCTACAGAGCCTAATGACTGAGGGTAAGAGTGACCTCATACAGCGCTCTTTGGAGCAGTGCAGTTGTCTTGGTCTATTACTAACTGTTCAGCTAAGGTGGCATGCAGAGGGTGAGAAACATAGTACAGAATTGTCAGGACTTTCAGTAGGGTTCTTTGTTCTATCACAACCTCCAGTCTGCTCTGTTTGACTCCTATAACAGTGCAAGTCTTTCTAATCAGTTTCCTGAGCCTCTTGGCATCAACAGTGTTGATACCATTGCCCTGATACAGCACCACATAGAACATTGTACTGGCGACAACAGATTGGAGGAACATGAGAAGGAGAGGTAAACACAAAGTACACTGCAGATGCTGTGGTCAAATCAAGACATACAAAAAAGCTGGATGAACTCAGCAGATCGGGCAGCATCCGTTCAAAGAAGCAGTGAACTTTTCGGGTCGAGACCCTTTGTTAAGATTAGCAATTAACTGTCCGGACGAAGGGTCTCGACCCGAAACGTTGACTGCTTCTTTCAGCGGATGCTGCCCGACCTGCTGAGTTCATCCAGCTTTTTTGTATGTCTTGATGTGAAGGAGAGTCCTGCACACTCCAAAAGACCTCAATCTCCTCAGGAAGTAGAGGTAACTCTGGCCCTTCCCTGTATTGGTGCTGTGACCAACCTCTGCATTGGTGTTCCACTCAAATCTGTCATTCAGGTGCACTCCCAGGTCCTCACCACTAATAATAATAGGGAACAGTGCTGGCTTAGTATTCCTAAAGTCCATCACCAACTCTTTTGTCTTACAGATATTGAGCTGCAGACGACAAAGTCCGGTTCTACAATAAGATGGACTGTTGACTACATCAATGTCATTGTTGCATTGTCTTTCCCTGGCCTACATGATGACATCATTAACATGCACACCACTTACTTATCACCTAACAACAGTAATTAAGTCAAAATATTATGATTTACAATCTTCCGTGTTAATTCATAATTCAACAAGAAAGAAATCACACTTCAGGTTGTAAATTATGCCTATTTAAAGTGATGTTGTAGGAACTTGTTTAGAATTTTATAAATTCCCTCATCAGTTAAATGAGGTAAAATTCTCATGGCCAATAGTGCTGGGCAGTGACTGAAGCATTTATCCATGGGTGCTTCAGATTGAGGGCTGGATTTTGCTTACAATGGCTCAGAGGCATTGACAGCAAAATCTTGATATAGGGCCTGGCTCATGTTCACATGATGGGAGATTTGCACCTGGGACCCATGCACTTCACTCTTTCACCTTCCAAAACCCTCAATATCTACTGCAGTCCTGACAGATTCATTGGGTACCTACCACTCTCTGAGGTGATCTCTTCCTTATCACCAAAAAAGTTCAGATTGCACTTGAAATCACTGACCATCATGCAAGCTGACAGGCTCTTGTTAGTTGAGGCACGCTATCTGTTCTGGCACATTGATTCCTTTTATCATTCAAAACCTCAATCAAATCATCTCCAACTCTTTGTTTCCCTCAGGTGATTATTAAGTTTACCTTGATAAAAATGATAAAAATAGGGAACAACTTTGCAGGTTATCTTACAAGAACACAAACTTTACATTGCATGCTTCAATAAATTTTTAAAAATAGCAAAATGTGCAAAGGGTATTGACCTAAAACATTAACAGTTTATTCCTTAACAAGAGAAAATCTGCAGATGATGGAAATCCAAGCAACACACACAAAATGCTGGAGGATGTTTTGGGCTGTGACGAAGGGTCTTGGCCTGAAACAATGATTATACTTTTTTCTACAGAATCTGCCTGACCTGTTAAATTCCTCCAGCATTTTGTGTGTGTTGTCAAACACGATTTCTCTTTCTTCAATGCACAATAATTCTGCTAATACTATTACAAAGTTGCCACTTTCTTTGTGATAGACACCAGCATTTTCCTGATGTCATTTTAATTGGTTCAAGTTATTTAATTGTGTAACATAGATGAATGCTCAATTCAAGTCTTGGGTAGTTGGCACTCCATGTTCAGCAGGGCTTTAGGAGGGAAAGGGAACTAAGAGTCCAAAAAGAAACATTGGAAACATATTGCACTAGTTTGGTTATTGATTTTTTAATTGCTGAATGGGATTGGATGCAGGAGTGACATGTAGTAGGTTTCCGCATAAATCAACATGAGGTGTTTATGTTTAACAAAACCTGTAACACATTTTATTGAATTCCAAAATGTACACCACAAAGTGCGCTAAAATTTTTACATAATAACGTCATCTCATCAGACCAGCCTCTTAAAGTGAAACCCCTTTCGGTGTTGGTGGTTGAGAGTTAAGTACATTTCTCCCAATTATGTTACCCTACTCAGGCCTCTCCTGAATTCACTAAACCCGGCATTGTGAGCCTACTGGAGCTTAGATGAACCACCTGGCTCAGGTCTTGTGTTCCACAGGTAGAAGAACCACAGCTGCGTACAGAGGGGTGTTGACACACTCATGGTCACATTATGATGCTAGGATATAGCAGTAAAATACTCCAAATCTTCATGGGCTGGTTTAAGGCAATCTACCAAAATACATTCAGGTTTATCCCTCTTTCCTATGATAAAGTTCTTTTCTCCCCTTTCCAAACCATGGAACGGGTCATCATAAGGGGGCCTAAGTGGTTGTTAGTGTGATCATGGTGGATGAAAACAAACACGGCAGAATATATGTCAACGGGTACCAAAGAGTGCTGTACACCATGATGGGAGGCAGGAATAGGTGAAAAGGAATCGAATTTACTAAGGAGGGTGAAACGCAGTTGAGAGGCTGACCATGCAGTTGTGACATCAGGAATTAAATCACCTGGCACTAAACTACCTGTATACCAACGTATCCGTAGAAGACTGTAAGTCCTTCTTTGGAGCAGTTTTGAGCCTCAGCAGGACCCATGGGAGCCAATCATTGGTCAGTGAAATCTTTAGAGAACCCAATAAGGAGTAGTAAAACCACTCGCATAGGCCATTGGACTGCAGGTGATACACTGGGAAGTGATGTCTCCTAATACTGAAGTTTGGGGCCATTACAGCCCAGAGGTTTGAAATAAATTGGGGACCATATTCAGAAGAAATATTAGATGGGGTGCCAAACCAAGTATGCCTGAGTCACGTCAGCAGCTGCCTTCAATGCTAGAGGGATGACCTCTGGCCACCTGGTGGTATGGTCCACCATGGTAAGGTGAGTGAAATCACAGGAGGGGGAAGAGGACCAACAAGGTCCCCATTGACATGGTCAAACCATCACAGGGACTTCAAAAGATGCCAATCACTCCTGAGGGCCACTCGTTGAGATGTCACACAGGAGAAAAATCCTAGCTTCCCTGAACTTAATGTTAGCCATCGTCAGGCCCATAACTTGGCCAGCTGCCATACAGGCATAATCAGCCCCGGTGGCTGGCCATGAGAGGCAATCCACCATGGCATTACTCTTTTTCCTTGATATGTGGTACTGTATATCCGTCGTGAACTCAGTTATGTGGGCCAGGTGGCATTGTTGCTCTGTGTGTGTGTGTGTGTGTGTGTGTGTGTGTGTGTGTGTGTGTGTGTGCGTGTGCGTTTGTCTGGTTAGCAAGCCCCATCTGCCAGGAGCAACTGGTTTTAAGGCGCCAGTGGCCCACCTTTTCCCCTTCTCATGTCAGTGAGAGTAGCTCTGCTGGGCATAAGAACTACGCCACACGTGAAGGCCAGGAGTTGGACTTAGTTGTCAGAGGCTGTTTGAGACGCATGCCATGAAGAGTATTTGTTCAGTAATGGGAGCTCATCCCCACTACCACCCTTTGGTTATGACTACCTTTGGAGCCAAGGGTCTGATATTTTGGCCATCTTGTGCACGAGGGGTTTGTGGCCAACAAATGCTGTGAGATGGCTGCCCTCTAGAAGAAAACAAAAATGGCGGATAGCCAAATAAAGACTGAGGAGCTCATAGTCAAACATGCCGGACTTCCTTTCGAGGGACGGAGCTGTCGACTGGAGAAGGTGAATGACTGCCACATGCCTTCGACCAACTGTTGATGCACAGGACTCACAGCATAGTTTGAGGCAGCAATAATAATGGCTAATGATGTGGTGGGGAGTGGGTGTACCAGTGGGATCACATTAGACAGAGCTTGTCTGGTATCATCAAATGACCCGGCCATGCCGCTGACCAATCAAGCACTTGATTAGGTGTATTGCCTTTAAATG
Source organism: Hypanus sabinus (assembly GCF_030144855.1). Classification (NCBI taxonomy): domain Eukaryota; kingdom Metazoa; phylum Chordata; class Chondrichthyes; order Myliobatiformes; family Dasyatidae; genus Hypanus; species Hypanus sabinus. Next base: position 39,941,295 of record NC_082721.1, on the reverse strand, counting down.
CACCATACAGGGGAGCGTAAGTTCAGCAGCTTGCAGAGTGAAGCAGTGATAGAATTTCACTATGCCTAAAAACTGAAGTTTTTTAGAAATATGGGGCAGTGAGAAATCCATAATAGCAGCTACCTTTAAAGGCCAAGACAGTCAACGGTTGACAACCTAAGCTAGCTTTTAGCAGGGTTATTAATGAACCAGTGCTTGCTTAAGTGCTCAAAAAGTGTGAGGAGATGAGATATGTGTGCAGATTTTGACATCCTGGCGACAAGTGTGTCATGCAGGTAAACAAAAAGAAAATCTAAGTCTTTTAATACAAAGTCCATCAGTCTTTGGAAAGTCTGTGTTGCATTTTTCAGTCTAAGTGAACCAGAAACTCAAAAAGGCCATATGGGGTTATCACAGCTGTTTTGTGAGTGTCCTCTGAGTACACAGATACCTAATGGTAGCCCCTAAATAGATTGATTAACTTTCTGGCTAACTGTGATGAAAAGTCTTAGATGTGTGAGACTGGATAATGATTGGGGGGGGGGTGGGTGGCCTCATTAAGGCATTGGTAATTGCCACAAGGGTGGCAACCACCATCTCTTTTAGGGACCAAATGAAGGAGTGAAGCCTAGGGGCTATTCAGCCAAGTCTTTCCATGTTGACAAACTCAGCCTTCAAGGTTGCCAGCTTTTCTGGGTCCAGTCTACACATGCGGGCATGGACTGGCAGGCCAGTTGTGGGAAGTGATTCTTAACCCCACGTTTTGCAACTTTAGGGGAGAATGTGGGCATGGTGAGGTTCGGGAATGCATGCAGTAGTTGAGTAAACTCACATGCTGTGGTGCATGCTCTTGTCAGAGTTCTTGTGGAGAAATTACTGGAGGAGCAGGGTAATGACCCAAAGTCCTTGACATCCATAAACTGCAGGTTCTTAGGATCGATTAAAAGTCCTTGGACACACAAGAAAATGGCACTGAGAAGAGTTCTAGCCACTTTAGTCAGCATGAAGTTCCATATGTAACGTCACCCACTGAAGCAGAACATAATCCGTTGTGCCTAGAAGTTTGGAGTCTGGAGGCCATTGAGCAAGATTTCATCATCCTTTGCCTTCTCATCAATAGGGATGCTGGCAGCACACTCACTTCAGCACCCGTGTTGCACAGGAAGCATCACCCTGAAAGGGTGTCTGTGATGAACAGTAGAAGCTGCAAGGTAGTTGGCACTTCCTACTGTTCCTATCAAAGTGAGTATGGTAAAAGGCCCGGCATCATCTGTTTTGCAACTGCGGGAGTCATTATGTTGGGGACTTTGCTGACTGGGCTTAATGAGGTAAGAAAAGGAGGAGGAATGATGCACTGCTTCCTCGCTGAGTATAGACTATCAGCCATTTTAACAAGCTCCCTATAGTTCTCCATGGGTGTATTAGCGAGGGCTATGTGAACTTGATCAGGCATTTGCTGCATGAAGAATTGTTTAAAAATAAAGCAGGTATAGTGATTTTCCAGGATAGACAGCATGTGGTCTATTAGCTCTGAAGACCTAGCATCACTGAGACTGAGTAAGGAGAGCAGCTATTTGGTGTGCTCAGACTCTGATAGACCAAAAGTCTGTAAAAGGTGAGCTTTCAGCTATCAGTATTTATTGTGTTCAGGGGGGTGTTCAAGTAGACTCACCATTCTCGCAGCCATGGAAATGCTGAACAATGCTACCACATAGAAGTACTTGGGGTTGTTGGCAGAGATTACTCACAGGACGAACTGGGCCTCTGCTTATATGAACCAAGCGACGGCATTTTGCTCCCAGAACTCCAGCAGTTTCAAAGCAACTGCATTGGCTGACATATTCAATAACTTCGGAATCATCCTGGAGCATCTGGGTTACCAATGTAGCCTTTCACAAATAAAGCAAAGTGAGGTATTTCATGTTTAACAAAACACATAACACATTTTATTGAACTCCAAAACCTGCACAGCAAAAGTGTGCTGATATCCTTTTATTATCACATTAGACCAGCCTCTTAAAGCAAAACCCTAACTCAATGTCAGTGGTTGTGAATTACGGACATTTCTCCCAATTACTTTACCCTGCACTCTCAGCTGTGTTATTCATATGAATGGGACTCTATTTAGCCATCCTTGTTCTTTGACTTCTCTCCATTATTGCATTTGATTTTTCAATCAAAAATCAGAACAACTAATGCAATAATCTGGGTAGTAATTGCTGGTATTGGCTTATTATTGTCACTTGCATTGAGAAACTGGGAAAAGCTTTGGTTTTGTGTGCTATCAAGACAGGTCACTCCATAACTACAGTGAGATGGTAAAACGGAAACAGAATGAGACCTGTATCATCACAGTAGCAGAACATGCAGTGCAGGTGGACGAGTAAAGTGCAGGGGCCACAATGAGGTAGAACAGGAGATCATGAATTCATCTTTTAGTGTATAAGGGGTCCATTCAACAAACTGATAACAGCAGGAATGAAGCTGTCCTTGAGTCTGGTGGTACAGACTCTGAAGCTTTTATAGTTCCTGCCCAGTTGAAGAGGGGAGAAGAGAAAGTGACTAGGGTGGGAGGCTTGATTACACTGGTTGCCTTCCCAAGGTAGCAGGAAGTGTTGAGAGAGTTAGTAGAGGGGAGGCTAGTTTACACAATGTCATGGGCTGTGCTCACAGCTCTTTTAGAGACAAAAAAAAACCTTTATTTGTTTCAGGTACATGGATACATACAGCGAAATGCATCACTTATGTTAAGTCAAATCAGCAAAGATTACACTGAGCCTACAAATGTCACCATGTTTCCAGCACCAACATAACATACCCACTACTCATCTCTTTCAACTGTATGGGAGGAAACCAGAGCTCCCAGAGGAAACCCATGTGATCACAGGGAGGACGTACAACTTCTTACAGAGAGCGGTGGGAACTGAACCCTGGTCTTACAAGTGGCTGCTGTAAAATGTTGGCTAACCTCTACTCTGCTGTGCCGCTCCACAGTATTTTTTCAAATTCCAAACGCATGTCATGTAATTCTATGATTTAACTTCCTTGTCTTTAATATTGAATTGGTTTTCCTTGATCCATGACCAATTGGGTTTAAGGATATTGTTCGTTGCCTATTTTATTCCCCTGGCTTTCTTTCTAAAGGCAGTAACTTTCTGTGATAACTCCAATTGCCCTATAAGTCTCTTGGCCATGGTTCAGTGTGGAATCAACATGTCATTACTTGACACAGCTATATAAAAAAACTGTAACTAATACTGCCATCCACAATCTGTTGCTTTCACACATTGGGCAGAATTCCTGGAGACCTGGTAGGGGCAGATAAAGAGTGAGCCATCTGGAATTAATTCCAACTCAGGTTCATTATCTTTGACAAATCAATATGCTGCAAAGGCTTGTAGCCACATCTAGTTCCGTCACGGGATTAAAACTCCCCACCATCAAGATCACCTTCAAAGCACAGTGCTTCAAAAAGGTGGCATCCAGTATTAAGGACCCTCACCATGCAGTACATTTCTTCTTCTCATTATTACCGTCACAGAGGAGGTACAGAAGCCCTAAGATCCACACTCAACATTTTAGGAACTGCTTCTTTCCCGCTCCCATCAGACACCTGAAGGGTTCATGAACACGGGCACACTTCTTCACCATTCCTCTTCTGCACTTAATACTTAACTTATTTCTTATCCTAACTTGTAATATTTTTATGACTTGCAGTGTACTGTTGCCAGAAAATAACAAATTTGAAAGCTCAAAGTTCAAAGTAAATTTATTATTGAAGTACATATATGTTACCATGTATATTCCTCAGTTTCATTTTCTTGCCAGCATACTCATTAAATCCATAATAGAATAATAACCCCAATAGAATCGAGGAAAGGCTGCCCCAACTGGAACGTTCAACCAGTGTGCAACAGACAACAACCTGTGCAGATAGAAAACAAAAGAAATAATAACAACAAATAAGCAAGCAATAATATCGAGAATGTAAGATGAAGAGTCTTTGAAAGTGAGTCCATAGGTTGCAGGAACATTTCTATGATGGGGCACGAGAAATAGCGTGCAATTATATCCTTTCCCTCAAGAGCCTGATGTTTGAGAGGTAATAACTGTTTGTGAACTTGATGGTGTGAGTCCTGAGGCTCCTGTACCTTCTTCCCAATGGCAGCAGTGAGAAGAGAGCGTGTTATGGGTGGCAGGGGTGTCTGTTGCTTTCCTGCAACAGTGCTTCGTGTAGAAGTACTCAGTGGTGGGGAAGGCCATATCCACTACAATTGTAGTATTTTCCATTTAACGGCATTGATGTTTCCATAACAGAGAGTGATGCAGCCAGTCGATATACTTACACTACACATCTACAGAAGATGTCAAAGTTTTAGATGTCATGCTGAATGTTTTCAAACTCCTAAGGAAGGAGAGACACTGCCAAGCTTTCTTCATAATTGTGTGTACGTGCTGGGCCCAGGACAGGTCCTCTGAAATGATAACTCTGAGGAATTTAGAGTTTCTGACCCTCTGCACCGCTGATCCTCCCTTTTTGAGAGGCTGCTGTTGAAGCATTTCAGCTCCTGTCTGAGTAGCGACTTGGATCCACTCCAATTTGCCTACTAAAGCAATAGGTCTACAGCAGATGCCATCTCATTGATTCCTCACACAAGCCTGGAATATCTGGACAGCAAAGATGAATACAACAGGATGCTCTTTATTTATTACAGCTCAGCATTCAATATCATCATCCCCTCAAAACTAATCAGTAAACTCCAAGATCTGGGCCTCACTACCCTCTTGTGCAATTTGATTCTTGATATCCTCACTTGCAAACCCCAGTCAGTACGGATTGGCAACAACATCTCCCCCACAATCTTTATCAGCACAGAAGAACCACAGGGATATGTGCTTAGTCCCCTGCTCTACTTATTTTACACCTATATCTGTTTAAGTATAGTTCCAACACCATATATAAGTTTGCTGAATCAGCATGCAGGAGGGAGGTTGAAAGCTTGCCTGGGTGATGTAATAGCCACAACCTCGCAATCAATGTCAATAAGTCCAAGAACTGATTGTAGATTTCAGGACAGGGAAATCAGAGGTCCATGAGCCAGTACTCATTGGAGGATCAGAGATGGAAAGGGTCAGTAACTTTCAATTCCTCTGTGTCACTATCTCAGAGCATCTGTCCTGGGCTCATCATATAAATATAATTGCAAAGAAAGCACGACAACGTCTCTACTTCCTCAGGAGTCTGCAGAGAATTGGCAAGGCATTAAAAAACTTGGCAAACTTCTGTAAATGTGTGGTGGAAAATGTGCTGACTGGATGCATTATGGCCTGGCATCAGAACACCAATGCCTTTCAGCTGAAAATCCTACAAAAACTAGTGGATTCAGCCCAGTACATCACGGGTGAGACCTCCCAACCATTGAGCACACCTCCATGAAATGTTGCCAAGGAAAAGCAGCATCCATCATCAAAGGTCCTCACCACCCAGGCCATGCTCTTTTCTCACTGCTGCCATCATGAATGGTTACTACCCCTCAACCTTCAGGCTCTTGAACAAAAGGGGATAACTACACTCATCCTATGTCAGATGTTCCCACAACTGATTATCTCATTTTAAGGACTTTATATTATGTTATTTCATGCTCTTTCATTTCATGTAATATGGGCAAAGTTAAGATGGTGCCAATGGATGACTCATTGAGCTCATCTGTGGAAACAGTTTAAATTCCTCTCCTTAATGTCTCTTCTTGACTTTTCAAGATGGTTGTGGTTCTATCATGGTCCTGATCTGCAAAGACACTCAAACTGCATTTTTTTTTACAGTGGTTGAGTCCCCACTCCTGGAGATCACTGGCTGGCCATTTTCTGTCATTCTTCAGGAGCATCTTGGTATCTGGCACCTCCAAGGTGTGGCTCTGCAGAGCCCTGCAGATGACTAATTCCAGGCCAGTGTTTCCAACTGAGCTGTTGTGGGAGAAGGAACATCAGGATTTCATTGAGGTAGATATACAGACAGGAGTGTCTGTTGTCGAATGTTTGCACTCTCTCTCTCTTGGTGGGGAGAGTTTGCTGCCGATTCTCGAGTCGGAAAGTCTCAGAATATAAAGCAACGCAGCAGACTGTAACATTGTCACAGTGACTTCTTGTCTCCCCTTGCGCTGTGAAATGGATGACACCTCTCTGTCCCTTGTTAGTGAGAGAGAGAGAGAGCCTGTGGTATGTCAAACTACTGGTTAAGCCATAGTTTGTGTTGACTACAGATCATCGTCTCTCTTTGGGTGCTTTGCTATTGCTGGTGGGTGATGGTTGCTGACGCTTTTTTGCTGAAACAGGTGGGGAGGGAAGGGGGAGGTTAATGCACTGATGCTTGCTACGGCTTGCGTTGGGGAAGGGGGAGAGAGGGCTTTGGGGCCCTAACATTTTGCTGTTGTTCATTCTTGTGGGATTCTTCTGTTTTTCATGGATCTCTGTGAAGACCAAGTATTTCAGATTGTGTTGTTACGAACCCCGTAACTGGGTCACTCACCAGCAAAGATAGAGACGTCCGTTAGAGTCCGGTGGTACTATTTTTAACAGTATTTATTAGCAAAAATACACAAAAATAATATCAATGGAAATATACAGATAATATCCATCATCAATACTAAACCTAAAAGTGCAGGTATAATAATAATCAATAAGAAATAAGCTCTATCGTTGTCTAGGGGATAATGAATTGTCCGATGGAAATATAAAGTTCACTTCAGTTCACACAGGCTGCCATCATTTGTTTATCGCTGTGTTGCAATTGTTGGAGAGAGAGAGAGAGAGATAGGACAATGGGAACAGTTACCGCTACAGTTTTTTCCAACCTTCCTTTATGATTTCAATCCGTCGGTGTCTTGTTGGTGTGGCCGTTCAGGTGTGACCTCTCCTTTAGCTAAACTGTTCTTCCATGATGAGCCCGCCACCCAGGCAAGGAGGACGCACACGAGCTCCCACCAGCTTTCGCTATAAAATGCTGTCACTGGATTTCTAGAGTTTCTCCTGGTGCGTCTAAACGGGTGTTCCCCAGACCCGTCTTTTATCCTCACTCACGGAGTCTCAGATGTCAGTCAGGATGGGATGATGCAATCCCTCAACCAGACCACTCTGGTTGTCCCCCGAGGGGTTTCAATGAATAGTACAGTACTCAATACACAATTCCTTCTCCAAGAGACAATAGCAGTAATCAACGGTTCCATTCCGCTTTTGTTAGGAGGCATTCCCCTACCTTGTGTATTCAGTGTTATCTATGGCAACTGCCTTTGCTGTGATCCTGCGTCTCGCTCTCTCATTATTGACATGATGTGTATCTCTCTCATTTCCTGGGTCTCAGACCCGAAATAATAGCAATCTTGCGATTCTCAAAAAGGAGGGGGGGGTGACTTTGCACCCTTCGGCCTCTCAGAGTTGCTCCACATTCGTAACACCCCCATTCTTCTAAGGATTTTTGCCACAGGTAAAAATTAACTAATACAGAATCTTACAGAATTTCAGAATCTAACACAATACAAAAGAGTTTTTTTTCACTACAGAGTAATAAGAGTTATACATTCAATTCAGCATTTAAACAGTTAGCGATTACATTGTCACTTCCTTTAATATCTTAATATCTCGTACCTTAATAAATTCTTGTAGCATCAGACTCTAATTTAATAACCACTTATTTTTATTCCTTTTCTTCAGCAAACAAAACTAAAGATCTGTGATCTTAGCTTACATGTATATTACAAAAGTACATGCAAATACTAATCTTTATTTTACTTTCAAACTTAACAGTCAATCTTCCATGATGTTGTCTTTATTATTTACATGTTTTGTCGAAATCCCTTAAAACCGGATCCTGTTATTTAAAGTGGCATCCGGTCAACCCTCGCCCCTTTTCCAGTTAACTCCCACGTGGTTAGCTTGCGTACCAGTGTGGAATAGGCTTTTGCATGCTCCTTTCATAGGAGTTATTTTATCAACAATGTTTTCCAAACGTAGCCCATTTTCTGAATGTCAACACAATTCTTTATTTTTAAGCAAGTCGTTAGTTTTATTTTCAGGACCCTTCATTCTATTAGTTTTCAGTTTAATATCTGCAAGCGATCCCTCTTTGTCCAAACAGCATTTCAAATTCTGCCTCTTCACAGCACACCCTTGAATAACATTAGCATGTGGGGCACCTTTGCATTCCAAATCAAACTGTAATTGATTCACAGGCACCGTGTTAACAAGCCATTGTCCCTTCAGCCTGGTTACTGCTTCTGACACCAATCCAGACTTTAAATTTTCTTCATTCAATTTAGGAACTACACTTATCCCTTTCCCTTCAATAATAATATCCACATCACCACCTTTTATCTCCTCACTAACTTTTAACACACCTTCAAACACAAACAACTGGGAATTCTCACTTCCCACTGGTACCAAGGTTAACCCTTTCTTTACTGAACCAAGTCCATCTGCCACAAGGACTGCGTTCCTTTTCAACTGAATCAATTACCTCAGACTTTTCCTGAGTTTCATTACTAGGTTCAGTACCACGTACATCCACATCTTGAACACACTCAAACGGGACATCTGCCTCTTCCAGGCTTTCAATACCCTTCCCCTTTTCAAATTCTAAGTTCCCCTGATGCTCCCAGTTACTCTCTGGGCAACACCCTTCCGGAGTAAACTCAACCCTGTGGGCTGAAACAACCTCATCTGCCAACCCAGCAGACTCCTTCAAGGTAATGGCATCCTTTTCATCTAGGACTGCCCTCATTTCATTATCGGGAACACCTTTAAAATTTTCAACTTCTTCAAACAGTTCTGTCAAGTCGTCAGATCATCCATGTCCAACCCTGGACCCTCTAACAGCCTTATCTGTTTCTCATTTTTACTCCGTACCTCTATAAATTTCCTCCTGGTTAAAGGTAGGTCTACCTCCTCTCCTTTACTCTCTTTCACCTCCCTATTCTCTGTTTTACCACCCTCTAACCCCTCTTGGTACAGGGTCGGTAAAAATGTCTCAGCCAAATCGATACTGGCCTGAATTAAACTGGCCTCTTTCTCAGCTATCTTTCTCGACATGCTGCGAGTGATCGTGCATGCAGGATAGATCTTGGAATCTAGGGGCGGGTCCTCAACACTTACAGGCTGGCTCGTCAGCTCCATGGCTGACCAAACTTCACCACAAGCTAAATCGTAACCCAGAAGGACGTCTACATCAGTTCTCAGAAATTCTGATCACACCCCTATTTCAACTGGTCCAGATACCAGCTCACAATTTATAATGATCCTATGCCAAGGCACAGCTTCTGTCCCTTTTCCTATGCCTCTCAAAGCTACCTCTCCAGTCTCGGGACCAAAATCCAGTTCCTTACTGAGAATTAATGACTGCTCAGCTCCAGTATCTCTCCAGATCCTCACTGGAACTGGTGTTTCTCCCTCTTTCACAGACATGGTCCCTTCTGAAATAAATTTCTCATGCCCCTCTCGTATTCTATCGACCTGGGCTTTCTTGTTGATTTACTGATCAACACAATACATCCTGTAGGGACTGCTGCTTGCCCTTTTCCTGTCTCCTTCCTCGGAGCAAAGCACTTAGATGCAATATGACCCACCTTTCCACAATTAAAACAGGTCAAGCCAGGACCCCTCCTGTCGTCTTGCCTTTCTTCCTCCTTACTTTTACCACTAGCTCCCGGCTGAAACTCTGCCTCAGCCGGCGGACTTTCTCTACCGTTCCACAGTCTTTCTGGTAACTCTTATTTGAGGAAAACTTTGTCTTGTGGGTTAGGGCATATTCATCTGCTAACCTGGCAAATTCGGATATGGACTTATTTGGCTTCGCATTCAAATACATCCGGATATCATCCGAAACACAACCTTTAAATTCCTCATTCAGAATTAACTCCCTTAAACGCTGAGAATCCTCTTCCACCATTTCTGCTGCACACCAATGATCCAAGAGCACACCCTTCTCACAGGCAAACTCTGCATACATCTGATTCCACATTTCCTTTAAATTTCTGAACTTTTGTCTGTAGGCCTCAGGTAGGTCTGAATTGTTACCAATTTGTAGGCCTGAAGAATGGCCTGCTTTACTTCCTCGTAATTCTCATACTCCTCCTCTTCCACAGACAATGCCGCATATGCTCGTTGTGCCTTCCCTTTTAACACACTTTGTAACAACACCACCCACTGATCTCTGGGCCACTTCTGACTCACTGCCACCTTTTCAAAATGCAAGAAATAACTATCAACATCCGTCTCCTCGAACGGAGGTACTAACCTAAACTCCCTACTATCATTAAATCTCTCCTCTCAGTCTGGCCCTTGAGCTCTTCGCCCTTTCCTTAACTTCTCCAGGTCCAACTCATGTTGCCTCTGTTTCTCCTTCATCTCATACTCCCTTTGCTTTTCAGCTTTTTCCTTCTCCTTTTCAGCTGCTTCCAGCTGTTTTAATTTAATTTCATGCTCCTTCTGCTTTTCAGCTCTTTCCTTCTCTCTTTTCACCTCTAACCTTTAGCTGGAGCTCAAACTCCCTTTTCCTCTGTTCCACATCCAGCCTCAATTTCTCCAACTCTAACTGAGCCGTCCTGCTAGCTGGTACCTTTTCAGGGATATTTTCCAATACCTCAGCTGAAAACACATTCTTCACAATATAATACTGAGTTATGGCCCTCCACACCTCCTGCTTTTTTATTGACAACCTCACCTCTGCGAGATTTAGTCCTTTCGCAATATTTATCAAGTCGAACTTTGTAGCAGCCTCTAGCACCTCTGGAGTCGGGTTTTTTATAAATTCATCTACGTCCATCTTTACTGGTTTCCCGTCTGGTTACCCGCACAACCAGACCCAACTTTAGACTTAAAAGCCCAATTCACTGGCCCTCCAATTTGGTATCAAATCTCGAGACGAGGCCCCAAGTTGTTACGAACCCCGTAACTGGGTTACTTACCAGCAAAGATAGAGACGTCTGTTGGAGTCTGGTGATACTATTTTTAACAGTATTTATTAGCAAAATTACACAAAATAATATCAATGCAAATATACAGATAATATACGTCGTCAATACTAAACCTAAAAGTGCGGGTATAATAATAATCAATAAGAAATAAGCTCTATCGTTGTCTAGGGGATAATGAATTGTCCGATGGAAATATAAAGTTTGCTTCCGTTCACACAGGCTGCCGTAGTTTGTTTATCGCTGTGTTGCAATTGTTGGAGAGAGAGAGAGAGATAGGAGAATGGGAACAGTTACCGCTATGGGTTTTTCCAACCTTCCTTTATGATTTCAATCCGTCTGTGTCTCGTTGGTGTGGCCGTTCAAGTGTGACCTCTCCTTTAGCTAAACTGTTCTTCTGTGATGAGCCCGCCACCCAGGCAAGGGAGGACGCACACGAGCTCCCACCGGCTTTTGCTATAAAACGTTGTCACTGGATTTCTAGCATTTCTCCTGGTGCGTCTAAACGGGTGTTCCCCAGACCCGTCTTTTATCCTCACTCACGGGGTCTCAGATGTCAATCAGGTTGGGATGATGCAACCCCTCAACCAGACTTCTCTGGTTGTCCCCCAAGGGGTTTCAATGAATAATACAGTACTCAATACACAATTCCTTCTCCAAGAGACAATAGCAGTAATCAGCAGTTCAGTTCCGCTTTTGTTAGGAGGCATTCCCCTATCTTGTGTATTCTGCGTTGTCTATGGCAACTGTCTTTGCTGTGATCCTGCGTCTCGCTCTCTCATTATTGACATGATGTGTATCTTTTTCATTTCCTGGGTCTCAGATCCGAAATAATAGTGATCTTGCGATTCTCAAAAAGGAGGGGGGGGGGCGACTTTGCACCCTTCGGCCCCTCAGAGTTGCTCCACATTCGTAACAGTATACTGTGCACGTTGTCTGATAACTAACTGAACTATTAGAACCATTTCATTCTTGTTACTGGTTCCTGTTTATTTATATTTGCATTTGCACAGTTTCTGGTCCATTGGTCCTATTTACAGTTATTGCTCTATAGATTTGCTGCATACTCCCACAGAAAAGAGAATCTCAGGGTTGTATGTGGTGACATGTATGTACTCTGCTAATAAATTTCACTTTCAACTTCTGTACTTTGAGGACTGGCTCATTGACCACTGGTTTCCTCCACCTGAAATTAATTATCAGCTGCTTGGTCTTGCAGACTTTGAGTAAGAGGTTGTTGTTATGACACGACTCAGCCAGATTCTCAGTCTCCTTCCTAAATGCTGATTCACCACCAGCTTTCATTCAGCCTGCAACAGTGGTGTTGTCAGCAAACTTGAATGTGGCATTGGAGCTGTGCTTCACTGCACTGTCATAAGTGTAAAGTGAGTTGAGTAGATGGCTAAGCGCATAACCTTGTGGTGCACCTGTGCTGATAGCGATCATGGAGGTGATGTTGTTTCCAAGATGAACTGACTGGGGTTTGCAAGTGAGGAAATTCAGGAGCCAATTGCACAAGGAAATACTCAGGCCAATGTGTTGAAGGTTATTGTAAGTTTTGAGGGGATGATGGTGTTGAATGCTGAGATTTAGTCAATAAAGAGCATCCTGATGTATGGATCTTTGCTGTGGAAATGTTCCAGGGTTGAGTGGAGAGCCAATGAGATGGCATCTACTGTGGACCTGTTGCTCCAGTAGGCCAATTGGAGCAGGTCCAAGAAACCTCTCAAGCTGGAGTTGATATGTTTCATCACCAAGCTTTCAAAGCACTTCATCACTGTGGATTTAAGTACCACTGGATGATAGTCATTGAGGCAGATTACCACTTTTTCCTTATTTTAGTATAACAGTGATCTCGTGTGATGGAATCTCTAAAGCTACAGGTTATATGCTGATGGCAATTGAGCAGGATTTTCTTCAAGCAATCCTGATTGAAATCCTTGACTATGATTTGAAATGTGTCGGGATGTTCAGAGACGGCACCATGCTGTATTTCAAGCGCTTGATTATAGTTGGCTGCTTGTGGTATGTGAACTGCAGTCATGATTATGGAGGAGAACTCCCTCAGTAAATAGAACGGAAGACATTTCACTATTAGGTGTTCAAGGTCAGGGGAACACGAGTTCGATAGAACTGCTACATTGGATCACACATCTCCACCTTTTTCCTTTACCCAATCAGCAGTTCAGGCCATCCTGTGAATCGACTGTGAGATTCGGGTCTGTTTGCCATATCTGGGAATCTCTTATTTCCCTCCGATGCAGCAATCTTACCCTCAGGTCCTCAGATTTGCTTCTAGCAACTGAGCATTTGTTAACATGATGCTGGGTAGAGGGGGCCTCATCCTTCTGCATTTCAGCCTGGCTTAGAGCACATCCCTCCTGCCCCACTTCCAGCCATGGCAAGGAACCTTCATCCGCTTAAATGGCTATTCCTGCTGGGTCTGTCCAGTCCTTCAGGACATCCTGAAATCTGTAGATCATTAAGTTGATTTAAAAGTACATTGCTTGAAGGGCAATTGCATACTGCACATTGCAGTGAGAGTAATTCAAAAGAGGAATATTTAGAAGTATTTTATGTAGCCCACAGAATGCTGCTGTCATTCACTGGCACCACCTTGATCAGTCATGACTTGTGTCAGTGATTCTGATTCTGATACCTGGATTGTAGTGCTGACCAGTTGCAATCACAGCTGCCAGCTAGTGAACAGTAATCATATTTCATATTTCCCACAACATTGTGAAAGACCTTTAAGAGACTCTTAGATTGAGGGCTATGTGGTAGGTTAATTCTAGGCAGTTTCTAGAGTAGGTTACATGGTCAGCACAGCATTGTGGGCTGAAGGTCTGTAATCTGCTGTAGATTTTTATGTTCTCAAACCATTGAGCCCATCAATCCATGTCATCTTTCCGAGCAATCCTATCCCCATTCCCTCATTTATTGCTCTAAAATTAATCTTGTAATTTTCTATCAGCTCCAACCTGATTTTTCTACCACCCCTCTCTATTATGGGTAATTTACCAACCAGCACGCCTTTGGGATCTGAGATGAAACCAGAGCACCTGAGGGAAACACACAAAGTCACAGGACGAATATAGAAACTGCACAAAGACAGAAGGCAAGTTTTTTAACCACTGTAAGCAGAAGTCAAAACCACTTCCAAAATAAATCAGCAACAGCACATATCTGAAAAGGCATATTAATCAGAAGTGATTATGTTTCCATTGTATAAAATAACAGATAAGAGCTAAAATCCCTTTGAGATTTGGCATTATCTAACCCAAAGGCAGGTGCCTGTGGGTAACATTTCTATCACATTCGTGATGAAGTCATCTTGCAACCTGTTAACTGTGTCATGAATAAGTGCACTAAGATCCTGTCACTATCTGCTTAATAACATGGAGATGAGTGGTTGGCACCTTCTTGTTAACACATTTTGAATGGATCAGATCTGTCTCATTCTCTGTTTAATGACACTTTTAAATTTCATGAGTTTTCACAGCATGATCTGCAGCTCTGACAGACTGAACTCAAAGACTTCCTGTTAGAATTTGTGGGTCAGTTTGAACGTTCAATTATTGCACAGCAACACAAAGACATGCAATTGTGTAGATAATTGGAGAGAGAGATAGCAGGATAGTCAGAAAATAAGACAGATGATAATGCAGGAAGGAGAGAGGAGTAGCAGCAATGGAGGAAAAGGCAGAGGGAGAATAAGCATTAAGAAAAGCAAAGAGAGTAGTGGTTAAACAAATTACAAGGTAAAAAGTAGAAAGTAAAAATGATATTAAATGAAGCAATAAAGAAAACAAGAAAGAACAATATTAAGATATTGAAACAGAGTAAAAAGACTGCATGGGAAGAGAATGAGACACATAAAATTGTCTTTTGAAAATAAGGAAACTGAGAAAATGAATGGGAAAAAGATGAGAGAGAATCAGAATGAGAGAGAGAATGTAAATCCTTTTCGGCCTATACATAGACTTCAGCTGGTGACTGTGTGAGCCCTCTGCATCACTCTCTTTCTGATTTTGGTGCCACAGATGTCAACCATTCTGCGACAGATGGAAACCACAAGTAAAGGCATAGCTAAACAGTGGGGGGGGGGGGGGGGCTCAAGTCATAAGAGATCAACTATCTGTTTAACAGACTCTCTTTACTCTACCCAGAAGTCTGGAAGGCCAGCAAGAATGGCTCAGCTTTTAGGGAAAGAAATTAACAGTGGCTAGTATGGACAGATGTAGCTAAGGGCTCACAGATCTCAGAGCGGGGAAGGAAAGTCACCAGTCACATATCCTGTTTGACATCCATTGTGCTCACTGTGTGTTTGATGCAACTTTGTTCAAATTCTTCACATAGAGCACACCAATAACCTTCACAAACACAAAGTACATTGCAGATGCTGTGGTCAAATCAAGACATACAAACAAGCTGGATGAACTCAGCAGGTCTGGCAGCATCTGTTGAAAAGGAGATGCTGCCCGCCCTGCTGAGTTCATCCAGCTTGATTGTATACCAACAACCTTGCTTCACCTTTGCCCTGATGCATATTTCTGCCTTCCCTTTTTCAGGGGGCTCTTCTTGGTCCCACACAGTGAATCATGGACAGGGAGAAAGACTTCATTCTGGGATCCACATCTTTGTCACTCACAAAACATGAAAGAATTAAAAAAAAGAAGAAATGAAATGATTGTAATTTAGGATTAAAAGAAACTTTGACATGATGAACACAATTATATGTTTTTAAACTAACTGAATTAAGTCGAACCATAATGGCTATTCACTGTTACCCTTTGTTTGTAATCATAGAGTTGTACAGCACAGAAAACGGCCCTTCATCCCATCATGTCTTTAATGCCCTTTGCACATTGTCCAAACTGGCCCATGTTTCCAGGGCTATAAAACTTAGCTCTCTTCCTTCCCCTCTTATGTTTAGTGTCAGATATTTGTAACTTACTCACTACCAATGTTAAGTTGACAGGCCAGCAGCTACCTAGTTTCTCATTTCCACCTTCTTAAATAGAGTGACATTAGTAATTTTCCAGTTGAATGGTATAATTCCTGAATCAGAAAAGCTTGAAAGATTATGACTAATGCTTCTGCCCTTATTTTTTCAGCATTTTTTAATTTCAATATTCTTAAGTTGAAATCGCTACATCCCAGAGATGCAAAACTTTCAAACTTTCTGAAGATTAAAATGAAACAGGAATCCCTGCATTTATAGACACACAGTAAAAATACATTGGTTCAGAGACATTCCCACTCAATGATTTTATATCTGGTAACTATAAGCGGGTGATTCTCAATGAATATGATCTACTTGGGAGAATCATTCACAATGCATAACTTTGCAGTTTTGAGAACACAAGCTGGTTTTGTTATGCTTGTCAAATATGTGTAGGTGTGAGGCACAGGCTCTGCCTTAGAGGTAGGTTGCTTCAATTTATTTAAAAATATTTTTCAGTATGTTGCTGCTGATCCCAGAAAAACCTCACTTGAAGGGATTCCTCACCTCTGAGAAATAAATACCCATTTAGAAGAGATTTTCTGAAATGGGGATTTGTAAATGTACTCCAGATCATTTTCTTCACTTGTGTTTGACTAATCCTTCTTTCTCATTCTGTCTCATTCCTTCTTCCTTTGTGTTGTCTCTGTCTTTTTCTCTGCAGCTGCCTTTCTTCCTCTGACTTCCTCTTACTTGTCTCTTATTCATACGATTACCTCATTTCTTTCCATTCACATGCATTACTCTCTCCATGTATATCTATCTATATACAATAGATCTCCCTATCTTTCTATCTCTGTACCTATCACTCTCTCTATCTATCATTCTATCTTTGTAATCGCCCATCTTTCATTATCGCTTTCTCACTCTGCAGCATACATTCTCCCACACCTGCTCTTGCTCTTGGTTTCCATTTAGTGCTTCACTCACTTGTTTGCTCTTTCAGCCACATTTTCACACTATTTCTTAAATACACATTCACAAACAACAGATCACCTGCTAACAAAAACACAGTGGCATGCACAGACAAAAATTAAAGAGCATGAATGCTCCTTCTAAAGTGCATCAGCCTTTGTTTAGAGGTATTCCCATCACTTCTGAGGCAATATGGAGTGGGTTCAAGCCCAATGCCAGCATACCATTCAATAATAGTAATGAAGTGGTTTGTCATCTCAGCAAGAATCTTTTGAAAACACTAGAAATAGCTCTGGGCAAGGGCCATACCAGAAACCTCGCTGCAGCATTAAAGATGTGGACTAGAACTCACCATGCTGTTCCAAAACAGTTATACTCTTGCCACCTTTCTGGCCCCAGACAGTCCTTCCAGGTGAGGCAACACTTCACCTGCAAGTCTGCTGGAGTCATCTATTGCATCCAGTGCTCCTGGTGTGGCCTCCTCTACATCGGCGAGACCCGGCGCAGATTGGGTGACTGCTTCATTGAGCACCTCCGCTCCGTTCGTCACAATAGACAGGACCTCCCGGTTGCTACCCACTTCAACTCTGCCTCTCATTCCCATTTGGATATGTCCATACATGGCCTCTTCTACTGCCATGATGAGGCCAAACTCAGGTTGGAGGAGCAACACCTCATCTACCGACTGGGTAACCTCCAGCCCCTTGGTATGAACATTGAATTCTCCCATTTCTGGTAATTCCCTCCCCCTCCCCCTTCCCCTATCCCAGGTCTCTCTCTGCCTCTCTCTCCTTTCAACTTTCTGCTTCTTTATCTCTACAGTTCTTTCATGCTTATCCCTTCCCCCCCTTTATCTTTCCTCTGAACGGTTTTCCACCTGACGCCTCTAGGCCCTACCCCCTCCCCTATCTCTATTACTGGGCTTTGGCCCTCTCTTCCCCCCCATTCCTGATGAAGGGTCTCGGCCTGAAACATTGGCTACTCTTTTCTCACAGATGCTGCCTGACCTGCTGAGTTCTTGCAGCATTGTGTTCATATCCTATACTATTGCTACCTCTTCAACAATGTGGAAAATTGCCCCAGCAAGGACAAATCCATTTCTGACTCAATGTTTTCCAGTGATGGAAGAGCCCAACAACAGTTGTGATGTGCATTTGCTAGGCCTGTGATATATAGGATAAACTAGACAAACTTCCTACCACATGATGTTGAATGGCTTCTTTCTTTATGACCAGACACAAGAAATTCGGTGTGCTCAGAAACGTACATAATCACAAGGAGGAAACACACACACGTATTTTTTTCTCTTCAAGGAAATGCACAAACATAACAATAACAACATTATATTCCTTCCCATGTGAACTGAAATAACTTTATTCAGCCTTTCAGTCTTTCTAACACATGGCACAAAGTCTCTTGGATATGAGTGAGGTTTCTGATCACAGGGCTTAGATGGTGCCTAATGTTTCCTGGATGAGAGGACATTAGAAGAGGTTATCTATTTTGGGCTCATGAGCATGGACTATGTAATCATTGAAGAATGATTGTTTCATATAAACTTTTGTGGTGGTAACTTCAAATGGTTGCCTGCTGTGTGGGAAAGGGAAACAAGACAAAGAAACATACAAATTTCAGATCAACACGAATTCAGTCTGGGTATACAGATCATGTGAAATGCAGTGACTGAGGCAGAAATGAATGAACTGCATTTCTTTGGTGTGACCTTCAAGTGGTTGAGTGTAATACAGATTTCCTTTCTTGCATACGTGGCCATTGCCATTCAGAAGACACAAATCCGCGGCTGGATTTGTGCTGATCTGAAAGTCGTCTGCTTCTCTGTGCTGGTTTTCCGGGTGCTTTTCTTGGCTTTGAAATGTTGTCATGCCAATCAGCTATCTCCCAGGTAACAATTAGAAGACATATATGCATTTCTTGTGCAAAATCAAATGTAGCTGGCACTACTTTTGGCATCAAAGCAGCACAGTTCTGTAACTTCATTAAAAACTTAAATGTTCCTGTTCCATGACTTCCCTCCAGTATGAGCAGAATGAAGACATTTCTTTAGTGTTTGCATATATCTCTCCAGTTATCTGTGTTGGGTGTTCAGTGGGTGAGAACTTGCTTTGCATAAAATCAAAATTGCAAACCTCCTGCAACGCTATCACTATTGAAAGGTTGTTCCCTATCCATCCACCAAGAGCAATAAGGTGCAATGAAGCTCTGGAATGGGAGCTCTTACGGATGGAGTATTGACAGTCTGCATGGTAGGGCCTAAACAGGGCTTAGCAATTACGAACAAATGATAACCAGAATTAAGTCGGCAAAATTAATACAAGCTTGAACTCTTTGAATTGTGAAGTATGACATATTGTAACTTGACATATTAGTTTTTAGCTAATTTTGTCTTAACCATAAAGGATGCTGCTGCAAGCAAGTTGTTCATTGCACTTGTGTATTATTCTATGTATGCAAATAACATTAAAACTCAACTCAACTTATTAGCTGATTAGTTTTGATGATTCTCTCTAGGTCTTCATAAGAAATATCTGATGCTTTCTGCGAGTGACATTAGGCTGATAAAATAATTACATCATAGCACTTTATGTGACGTAGGTGTGATCATGAGTTCATTGTGAACTTCGTGCAAAGCTTGCAATGTATGTGCATTGCCACTAGAGGGAGCATCTTTTACAGTGCAAATTTGTGCTTACATTCCTGTTATGCACTGAAATAGAACAACATGTTGTTTTGTTGCAGTTTCCATTGCAGTTTGGGCTCCGTGCTCCTATTTGCATAACTAGTTTTCTGTTCTGTGACCTTTCCTCGTGACTAGAGGGACTGATTGCTGGAATTCTCCTTGTGACCTCCGCACTGTGAGGAGTTGACTCTGTGTCAAACCTCAGAAGAGTAGCATGGTCACCTGAGATTACGTAGAAAGCATGTTGACATGCTTAGACTCAAATGTTATTTGCAATGGAAATTGTCTTAGAACTGTCAAAGGTGCAGAGCTGTTGCAAGGAAACTTCCTGGTATTTTCTCTCTGTTAGATTAGGGTGGCAGTGAAATTGCAGATCAGCCTGTATCATAACAGCACATTGATTTGCAGGTTGCAAATATTCTCTTCAACCCACAGCTGAGTGCTCTGATGAGTGAAGTGAATAGCTAATGTGTACTCAGGGCTGTTGCAGACTTCTGTTTTTTCTTCAAAACTTGTTACATGGTCCGATGAGTTCTGTCACAGTGGGTTTGCTGAAGTACAAGCCCTCATGAAATGGATGATGTGCATGGTGTCTCCACACTAGGGCATCCTGCTTCAATCGGTATTTTCCACTGCAGTTCTGCCTATCTCAATGGCTCAAGTAATTCACTGTTGACTATGTCAGCTGGGGAAAAATCTGCTTTATTTATTTTGTTTTCTGATCCCACTCACAATTTTACTTTGTGGTCTTTCTCTCCTAGCTGCTCAATGCTTTGAACACCACAGATATTCCCCTAATCAGCCAATTCGCATTTTGAAATCCTTCCCGAGGGCCTTCTGTCTGTTGCTTAGAGATGCAGTATTCAGTGATCGGCATTTTGTCTCCTACTCAGTATCAGTAAAATAATA